>NC_089590.1:46496639-47237814 GCF_019320115.1 Miscanthus floridulus
AGGCAACAGAGACACACAAGTTAGACAGGTTCAGGCCGTCAGTATGACGTAATACCTACTCCTGTGGTCTGTTAGTTTGTATTAGCTATCGTATGATATTACGTAAGTTTGGAGGAGGTCCCAGCCCGTCTTATATAGTCCAGGAAGCAGAGTTACAAGTCGGTTAGATATGAGAGATAACCGAAAAGTAATAACTGACTACAGGAATCTTGGGATCAGCATATCCTAAACAGATCTCGTAGTATCTTCAGGATATCTTCTAGATGTCTTGCGGAAGGCGCCGACCAGAGTCGTGTCCCGCAAGGCTTCGTCTTGTGAGCTGGACCACCCCTAAAGGCGTAGCCCATGAGGTCTGTCGTGCGACCGCCCCTGAAGGCGCAGCCCATGTGGTCTGTTGTGCGTATCCGGGGTCATACCCCCCACAACCATTTTACCTTTTCTCCTTCTTTCTCTTTATTTCTCCTAAAATCTGGACAAAAGTGCCCCTGTGCTAATTGAGACGCTAATTTCACGTAACATTCCGATCGCCGCCATTCGTATCATCTATTCATCTTCTCTCTTTCTGCACGCGAGCCCTAGCTGGCTCTCCATGGACGACGTGCCGCCGCCGTTCGAGATGACCCCACCGGCCAAGTGCCACCACCGTCTAACGTGTCGCGCTACGTGCCTCCGTGGCCCGACGTGCTGCCTCCACCTGATGCCGCAACACACACCATCACTGAGGGGGACTTGATCGCTACGGTAAGAGCCCTGCTGACCCATTGTCGTGACTCCGGCCTTGCTGCACGACGCGCCGAGGCTGACCCTATTGCTTGCCGTACATAGGTATGCGATGAATGACTATACTCCTATTCTCCTAATTCCTGTCTGAAGTGCAATTTGATGAAGTTAATATGGTTTGTCAGGTCCGATTTAGAATTTGTGGAAACTATGCCACCAGTTGATTGTGATAGCTTGTAGATCATAGAAACACATGATGAGGAAGGACGAATTGAACTTTTGAGTGAAGATCAGATGTACGTGTTTTTTAGGCTTGAGAGACGAGGAGTCAGGAAAGGTAGCTGCATCACATGATCGTGTAATGGTTGAGGAGGGTAGTCATGACGATGATGCTGGTGATTCCTAATAATGATGACATACACACTGAGTTGGTTATTTCATATGATAAGGACCACCCACAAATGGATCTTGGTACGATGTACCCATCAATGGACGAGTTTAGGTTGGCAATGCGACAATTTGCAATCAATGAGGAGTTTCAATTAGGGACAACGCACTCTGATAAGGAGAGATTTAGAGATTTCTGCAAGTCTAGTGATGATTGTCCTTGGAAAATAAATGTCAGCAAACATAAGGCCAAAGCACCATGGAGGTAAATATAGCTAGCTATATTCCTAAAAATTAGTGTGATTTTCGTAAATTTATCTGTTTCTTTTTACTTGTGTAATTTGCAGGTCACAACTTTAACTGATCGCCATACATGTGTTTTCTTCCATGAGGATGAAAACTACTGCAGCTTCTTAGAAATGGGTAGCTAGCAAGGCCCGTGAGTATCCTTAGGGATTCTCCCAATATGGGTGCTAAAGAATTGCAAGATAAGTTGCAAAAAGGTCACTCTGTCACAATTTCATATGACAAGGTATGGAGGGGTAGAGAAATAGCTCTGGTTGAGGTTTATGGTAAATGGGAAGAGAGTTTTGAGCTACTCTTCAGATGGAAGGCCGAGGTACTGAAGAGGTCACCTGGAAGTGTAGTGGACATTGAAGTAATTTGAAGCGAATGGTAATGAATATTTCCATCGTTTTTTTTCTGTGCTCTTAAACCATGCATTGATGGTTTCTTGGAAGGATATAGGCCTTACTTGAGCACAGATTCTACAACACTTAATGGAAGATGGAATGGTCATTTAGCCCTCGGCATATAGCAGTTGATGTCACAATTGGACTGTACCCACTTGCATTGGGTTCATAGCTTCTGAAATGGAAGACAACTGGACTTGGTTTATGAATCAACTTAAGAAGGCAATAGGTGATCCTCCACTCCTTGCTGCATGCAACAGATGCATATGAAAGGCTTAGAGAATGCAGTAAAGAATGTGTTTCCTAATGCAGAGCAAAGAGAATGCTTTCTTCATCTTATGAATTTTTTTTTAGAAAAGGTTCAGAGGATTTGGCAAGATGTATCCCGCGTCAAGGGCTTATAGGGAAGAATATTCATGATCACATGGCAGCAATTCTTAATGAATCTGAAGAAGTGTTTGAAATGGTTTTAAAAGACTACCATAAGCTGTTGTGGTATAGGTGTGCCTTTAATCTAGAAATTAGATGTGACTACATCACTAATAATATAGCAGAGGTTTTTAATATTGGATAAGAGACATCAAGGGCTTACCTGTTGCTGAACTTGCGGATAAGGTGAATATAGCTACCTATCCATTTTTCCTACATGTGTTTGTTTAAATGTAATGTTCGATATTATTGTGTGTAATTTGCAGGTCAGAGAGATGATCATGAAATTGTGGAATAAGAGAAGAAATATTGGAGATAGACTACCAGCTGACAGGATACTTCCAAGTATTATGGTTTAGCTAAAGGCAAATACTAGAGGGTTGGGACACTTGAAAATACTTGCATCTACTAATTGGAGTGCAGAGGTCTAGGACAATAGCAAGAAAGTTGAAAGGCATATTGTGAAGTTAAATAAATGGACTTGTACTTGTCTTGAATGGCAACACACTGGTATGCCATGTCAACATGCATTAGCCTTTATAACCACACAACGGGGAGTTGACCTTGAACAATTTGTGCACGAGTATTACTCAGTGGATAGATTCAAGGCTGCTTATGGTAGAGAGATTGAGCCAATGACAGACAAAACACAATGGCCTCAAGTGGAGTTGCCATTTGTTGTTGGTGCTCCTCTTGCTAAAGGAAATATGGGAAGACAAAGAAAACTCAAGTTGAAAGGATGTCTTGAAGGTGTGAAAGCTCTAGTTTGGTTTTGGTGAATTGATGAAACCCTAAGTGCTAACCTAGTTTATCAAGTGATCATGACATAGGGTAGCACACTTCAAGTAGAAGAAGCTAATGAAGATCATAGCATGACAATGGTGATGGCATGGCGATGATCAAGGGCTTAAACTTGAAATGAAGAAAGAGAAAAACAAAAAGCTCAAGGCAAAGGTATAAACCATAGGAGCTATTTTGTTTTTGGTGATCAAGACACTTAGAGAGTGTGATTACATTTAGGTTTGATAGCCGTACTATTAAGAGGGGTGAAACTCGTATCGGAATGCGGTTATCAAAGTGCCACTAGATGCTCTAACTCATTGGCATATGCATTTAGGGTCTAGTGGAGTGCTAACACCCTTGAAAATATTTGTGAAAATATGCTAACACTTGTGCGCTTTTGGAAAAATGAAATGTCTATTTTCTATTGCGCCGGATGCAAAATTCTTGGTGGTTGCACAGTTGAGCAAGGGTGAAGAAGTTAGAGTTGAAATGGAGTTGGTCAAAATGATGCTGGCGTCGGTCTACTGACCGGACGCTGGGTCACTCAGCGACCGGACGCTGAAAGGCTGCGTCCGGTCGAGCTGTCAGACGGCACAGTAGGTAGGGTTGAGCACCGGACGCTGGTCTGCGTCCGGTCAAGATGGACCGGATGCGTCCGGTCGGAAAAAACATGCCTCGGGGAGCTTACTGGAAACGACCGGACGCTGGGGCTTCAGTGTCCGGTCAGTTTTGACCGGAGCGTCCGGTCAGCTTCGTAGCCGTTGGAATCTGACGAACAGCGTTTGAAGCTGGTGACGCGTGGCGTCCATCGAACGACCGGACGCTAAGGGCCAGCGTCCGGTCAGTATGACCGGAGCGTCCGATCAGAGCGCGTTTTGCCCAGTGAAGGGGTATAACGGCTCTATTTGATGGGGGCTCTATTTATAGCCCCATGGCCGGCTGTGGCTCAGATCTTTTGGCCATTTTCATTGACATAGCAACCTTGTGAGCTAAGCCAAAGCCCTCCCACTCATCTACATCATTGATTCATCATCATAGTGAGATTGGGAGTGATCCAAGTACATTGCTTGAGTGATTGCATCTAGAGGCACTTAGTGATCGTGGTTCGCTGCGGATTTCGCTTGTTACTCTTGGTGGTTGCTGCCACCTAGACGGCTTGGAGCAGCGAGGATCGTCGAGCGGAGGTGGTGATTGTCTCCGGCTCCGATCGTGGTGATTGTGAGGGGTTCTTGACCTTGTCCCCGACGGAGAGCCAAAAGGTACTTTCGTGAATTGCTCGTGGCTTGTGTGATCCTCATCTTGTGTTGGTTGTGCGGCACCCTATTGAGGGTTTGGCGTGTGAAGCCAATTAGCGCGTGAACCTCCAAGTGAGTGAATCGCCACAACGAGGACTAGCTTGCCGGCAAGCAAGTGAACCTCGGTAAAAATCATTGTGTTCATCATTTGATTCCGAGGGTGATTGGTCTCCATTGTTATTCATCTTTGTGATTGATTGGTACTTCATCTACACGGCGGTATAACTATCCTAACCACTCTCTTTACTTTACCGTAAACTAGTTGACAAGCTCTTTAGTGTAGCTAGTTGTGAGAGCTTGCTTGCTCGGTTGGTGTGGCTCTTTAGTTAGCCTTTGAGAGCACACTAACATAGGGTATTGTCATTGCTCTTGTGTGAATTGACACTATCTAAACTAGAATTGTGGTAGGTGGCTTGCATTTTGAGTAGGCTAGCGCAACACTCGCTTCGCCTCATAATTGTCTAACCATTTGGTTAAGTGTTGTTGTAGAAATTTTTATTAGGCTATTCACCCCCCCTCTAGCCATTAGGACCTTTCAAGTGGTATCAGAGCAGAGGTCACCGTTATTTGAGGCTTAACAACCTTCGGTGTTAAAATGGCTCAAATCAACAACACCAAGAAGCCACCCCAATTTGATGGCTCAAATTATTCTTATTGGAAGTCAAAGATGGCCACACATATCAAGTCAATCAATAGAAAGGTATGGAAGGTGGTAGAAACCAAAATTGAGATTGGTGATCCGGAAAATCCCACCGCCGCCGAAGAAGTACTTCTCCAAAACAATGATATTGCTCTAAGTGCCATTCATGATGCAATTGATGCAAGAACATTTGAGCAAATCAAAAATATTGAGATGGCACATGAGGCTTGGAAGAAGTTGGAAGAATCATTTGAAGGTACTCAAGCTGTGAAGGGTGCAAAGGCATACATCCTTAAAGAAAAGTTTGCAAGCTTCAAGATGAAGGAGGATGAGAGTGTGCCGGACATGTTCCACCGAATGGAGGTGATTGTAAATGATCTCAAAGCACTTGGTGAGAACATAGAGGACAAGGACTTCTCAAACAAGTTCTTGAGATGTTTGCCCGGGAGATTTAAAATGTTGGTCACCTTGCTAGTGAGGAGCGGTTTGAACACAATGACACCAAACCAAGTCTTGGGAGATATCATGACCGATGATGCTTATAGAGATGATGATGAGAAGGAAGAAAAGAGGGAGAAGAAAGATGAGAAGAAGGATGACAAGAAGAAGAGCGTGGCATTCAAGGCCACATCATCCAAGGGCAAAGCAAAGCAAGAAACATCAAGTGAGGATGATGATTCATGGGATGATAGTGATGATGAGAAGATGGCTCTCTTTGTCAAGAGGTTTGGCAAGTTCATGGTAAAGAAAGGCTACCGTGCAAGAAGAAAGAAGTCTTCATTCAAGAACAAAGAAGAGTCAAGAAGGTGCTTCAAGTGTGGAAGCAAAGATCATCTTGTTGCTCAATGCCCATACAATAGTGAAAATGATGATGACAACAAGAAGAACAAGAAGAAGGACAAGAAAGAAATGAAGGAGAAGAAGGGCAAGACATTCTTCAAGAAGAAGAAGGGTGGATCATATGTGGTCACTTGGGATAGTGATGCTTCCTCAAGTGATGATGATGATGATAGTGATGATCACAAGACCACCAAGAAGAAGGTTCTTGCAAGTATAGCAATCAATGAGAAGCCTTCTCTCTTCGACTCTCCATCATGCTTCATGGCTAAGGCCACTAAGGTACAAACTTGTGATGATGGAAGTGATAGTGAACATGATAGTGATAGTGATAATGATAATGATGAACCTACAAAAGATGAATTAATTGATATGCTAGAAGATGCTAGAGAACACTTTGACATCTCAAGAAAGGAATGCAAAAGCTTGCGAAAGGAACTAAAAGCCCTTAAGCAAGCATTTGATGAGCTCAATGCATCTCATGAGAGGCAAGAGGATGCCCATGAGAAGCTTGGCAAGGCTCACAAAAGGCTTGAAAAAGCTCATTCCACTTTGCTTAATGAACAAGATAAAAAGAAGCATGTTGAAACTTGTGATGTAGGTTTAACTTGTGATTTAATTGATACATCACTATCTATGCCTATCATTGTTCCTCCAACTAACCCTTCTTGTAGCACTTCCACTTCTACCTCATCTAGTAGTGATGGTCACACTTGTGATACCTCACTAGTGGTTGAGAATGAGAACCTCAAGAAGGAGGGTAACTAAGCTCACTCACACCTTGGCTAAGGCTTATGGTGGTGAGGACCGCTTGCTTATGGCCTTGGGTAGCCAAAGAGCTTCTCTCTACAAAGAGGGATTGGGCTATACCCCCAAGAAAGGCAAGGCGGCCTTTGCTCCTCACAAGACAAGTTTTGTGAAGAACAATGGTCGGTTTTGCACTAGTTGCAAGCAAGTTGGTCATAGAGAGCATGAATGCACCAACAAAAGCAAAAATGCTAATGTATCCTTTATTAAGCTTGATTCATGCTATATGCTTACTAAGGGTACAAATGGTGTAAAGGCTAAGTTCATTGGCAAACCATGGATGGGCTCAAAGAAGAAAGCCATTTGGGGTGCCAAAGAGCCTAGTAACTAACCTTCAAGGACCCAAGCAAGTTTGGGTACCTAAAAAGAATTGATCTTCTTTTGTAGGTCAATTACAAAGCCGGAGGAAGGCATTGGGTTCTTGATAGTGGGTGCACTCAACACATGACCGGTGATGCAAGAATGTTCAACTTAATCAACACCAATGGCAATGATGGTTATGATAGTATCACATTTGGTGATAATGGCAAAGGCAAGGTCAAAGGGCTTGGTAAGATTGCTATATCCAATGACATGAGCATATCCAATGTGTTGCTAGTAGAGAGCTTGAACTTCAATTTGCTATCCGTAGCTCAATTGTGTGATCTTGGATTCAAATGCATATTTGGAATAGATGATGTAGAGATCATAAGTGTAGATGGCTCTAACTTGATCTTCAAAGGCTTTAGATATGAGAATCTATACTTGGTTGATTTCAATGCTAGTGAAGCTAGATTATCTACATGCTTGTTCACTAAGTCTAGCATGGGTTGGTTATGGCATAGAAGGCTTGGTCATGTTGGAATGAAACAATTGAATAGATTGATTAAGCATGACTTAGTTAAAGGCTTGAAAGATGTTGTGTTTGAAAAGGATAAGCTTTGTAGTTCTTGTCAAGCCGGCAAACAAGTTGGAAACACCCATCCTAAGAAAAGCATGATGAGCACTAGTAAAGCATTTGAGTTATTGCACATGGATTTGTTTGGGCCAACACAATACACTAGCATCGGTGGAAATAAATATGGATTTGTGATAGTGGATGACTACACTAGATACACATGGGTATTCTTTCTAGTGGACAAAAGTGATGTGTTTGCAACATTCAAATCATTTGTTAAGGGCATTCACAATGAGTTTGAAACAACCATCAAGAGAGTTAGAAGTGACAATGGTAGTGAGTTCAAGAACACTAGAATTGATGAGTTGTGTGATGAATTTGGAATTAGACATCAATTCTCGGCCAAGTACACACCTCAATCAAATGGCCTTGTTGAGAGAAAGAATAGAACACTCATTGATATGGCAAGGTCTATGCTTAGTGAGTACAATGTGAGTCAATCTTTTTGGGCCGAAGCTATCAACACGGCTTGCTATTGTAGCAACCGCCTCTATTGTCACCGATTGAAAGAGAAGACACCATATGAGCTCTTGAATGGTAGAAAGCCCAACATTGCATATTTTCGGGTCTTTGGTTGCAAATGCTATATCTTGAAGAAAGGCACAAGATTGAGCAAGTTTGACAAGAAATGTGATAAAGGATTCCTACTTGGCTATTCCACTACAAGCAAAGCATATAGAGTTTGGAATTTGGATAGTGGTACTCTTGAGGAAGTTCATGATGTTGAATTTGATGAAACCAAGGGTTCACAAGAAGAGGATGAAAACTTGGAAGATGTTAGAGGCATTCAACTTTCAAATGTCATGAAGAACATGGATATTGGTGAATTGAGGCCTAGGCAAGTGAATGATGATGAAGATGATCAAATGCAAGTGCTCTCCAACTCAAATGTGCAAGATGATACAAATCAAGCTAGTGCAAGTAACTCTCATGACATTGATCAAGATCAAGTGGCTAGTACATCATCTCAACCCAATGATCTAGCAAGTGCAAGCAATCAAGTTCCATTGCTCCAACCAACAAGTATTGCAAGAGATCATCCTTTGGATACAATCATTGGAGATATCTCAAGAGGTGTACAAACAAGATCAAGATTGGCATCATTTTGTGAACCACTTCTCTTTTGTGTCATCCATTGAACCAAAGAAGATAGATGAAGCTTTGAAGGATGTTGATTGGGTGAATGCTATGCATGAAGAATTGAATAACTTCACAAGAAATCAAGTATGGGAATTGGTAGAAAGACCAAAGGGACACAATGTGATTGGAACCAAATGGGTCTTTAGAAACAAGCAAGATCAAGATGGGATAGTTGTAAGGAATAAAGCAAGATTGGTAGCACAAGGCTATACACAAGTTGAAGGTCTTGACTTTGGAGAAACCTATGCCCCGGTTGCTAGATTGAAAGCAATTAGAATCTTGCTAGCCTATGCTTGTGCCCACAACATCAAGCTCTATCAAATGGATGTCAAGAGTACATTTCTCAATGGTTATATCAATGAAGAAGTATATGTTGAGCAACCTCCCGGTTTTGAAGATAATAAGAAGCCCAACCATGTGTACAAGTTGAAGAAAGCATTGTATGGCTTGAAGCAAGCACCTAGAGCATGGTATGAGAGATTGAGGGATTTCCTACTCTCTAAAGGGTTCACCATGGGCAAGGTTGACACCACTCTTTTCATCAAGAAGATTGGAAAAGATCTATTGTGTTGCAAATATATGTTGATGATATCATATTTGGATCAACCAATCAAGAATTTTGTGATGAGTTTGGAAAGATGATGGCTAATGAGTTTGAGATGTCCATGATTGGAGAGTTGAGTTACTTCCTTGGTCTTCAAATTAAGCAATTGAAGAATAGTACATTTGTGAGTCAAGGCAAGTACATCAAGGACATGATCAAGAAGTTTGGCATGATTGATAGCAAAGTCATTAGCACACCAATAGGAACCAATGGCAACTTGGATAGTGATGCAAGTGGAAACATGGTGGATCAAAAGTTATATCGGTCTATGATTGGAAGCCTACTCTATGTGACCGCATCAAGGCCGGATGTCATGTTTAGTGTATGCATGTGTGCAAGATTTCAAGCCTCACCAAGAGAAAGTCATTTGAAGGCTACAAAGAGGATATTGAGGTACTTGAAGCATACACAAAATGTTGGTTTGTGGTATCCCAAAGGAGCAAAGTTTGAGCTAGTTGGTTACTCCGACTCGGATTATGCGGGATGCAAGGTTGAAAGGAAGAGCACATCGGGCACATGTCAATGTTGGGAAGATCACTTGTTTCATGGTCATCAAAGAAGCAAAATAGTGTTGCATTATCAACCGCCGAAGCCGAATACATATCCGCCGGTAGTTGTTGTGCACAAATACTTTGGATGAAGGCCAGTTTGAGTGATTTTGGAATCAAATTCAAGAAAGTGCCATTGCTATGTGACAATGAGAGTGCAATCAAGCTAACCAACAATCCGGTGCAACATGCAAGAACAAAGCACATTGATGTCCGCCATCATTTTATAAGAGATCATCAACAAAAAGGGGACATTTGCATTGAGAGTATAGGCACCGAAGATCAACTTGCCGATATATTCACCAAGCCATTGGATGAGAAAAGGTTTTGCAAGCTAAGGAATGAGTTGAACATATTGGATTTCTCAAATATGTGTTGATGCAACCCCCACTCATATGACATGCTTCTCCTTCGAGCAATCTAAGGTAAAAGTTGATTGGCATGACATACATCCTTGCTAAGGACATGTTTAGTGCATCTAGTCATATTTTCGATCTTAGTAGGATCTTGGATATGGTTCTATCTTATTAGGCTCATTCATGAAAATCAAATGAATTTTGATGTCAATATGGTATCACTATTGCTTCTATGCTTGACTTGATCTAGTGATGGCATATGACATGTTTATGGGCTTGTAAACCTAGTGTTTAATCTAGACAATGAACTATAAGTGTTTAACTCAACATGGTACAAGATAACCCTTATTTGGAGGTGTGAAGAAGCTTGTCCTTGGATCAAACCGAGTTAAATATCTTTGGGAAATAATCTAGAATTGAACCAAATTTGGAAAAATGACCCTCACCCCATCGATTGACATTGATAATCTCGACCCTTCAAGTAATTCTATTTAGAACCTTTGTGGTCATTGATGACAAAGGGGGAGAGAAACAAAGATAAAGGGGATAAGGGGGAGAGAAACAAAGGAAAGGGATCAACTAAAATTTTGAGCACACAAGTAGGGGGAGCAAGCTCATGAACTTGTATGGTGCATTTGAACGTGCATTTCATATGTTTGCTTGCATGGCATAAGTTCCATATTTATAATATCCATGCTTGTGTGATGTATGCTAGTTGTAGATTTGAATGATGAAATGCAAACTAGCATGTATAGGATATCTAGTGATTTCACTTCCAAATATTTCTAAGTGGTATTGAGCTAACCATGGTGCTAAGGATGGTATTTTGGTGCACTCCGATTGGTATCACGCTTCAAAGGTCCATCTTTTATACCTTAGCATCATATGGTAGACATTGACTCCTACATTTCCTATCTAAGCATATGTGCACGCTTCAATCCAAACTCTTAGCACATATGTAGGGGGAGCAATTGCTACCACTTAGGGTTCATGAAACTTGTCCATATTCTTTTACACATGGTAAATATGCTTGGGCAAGCAACATGGATTCAATTAAATTTCAATTCATATCTTTGTATAAGGGTTGTCATCAATTACCAAAAAGGGGGAGATTGAAAGCTCTAGTTTGGTTTTGGTGAATTGATGAACCCTAAGTGCTAACCTAGTTTATCAAGTGATCATGACATAGGTAGCACACTTCAAGTAGAAGAAGCTAATGAAGATCATAGCATGACAATGGTGATGGCATGGCGATGATCAAGGGCTTAAACTTGAAATGAAGAAAGAGAAAAACAAAAAGCTCAAGGCAAAGGTATAAACCATAGGAGCTATTTTGTTTTGGTGATCAAGACACTTAGAGAGTGTGATCACATTTAGGTTTGATAGCCGTACTATTAAGAGGGGTGAAACTCGTATCGGAATGCGGTTATCAAAGTGCCACTAGATGCTCTAACTCATTGCATATGCATTTAGGGTCTAGTGGAGTGCTAACACCCTTGAAAATATTTGTGAAAATATGCTAACACTTGTGCGCTTTTGGAAAAATGAAATGTCTATTTTCTATTGCGCCGGATGCAAAATTCTTGGTGGTTGGCACAGTTGAGCAAGGGTGAAGAAGTTAGAGTTGAAATGGAGTTGGTCAAAATGATGCTGGCGTCGGTCTACTGACCGGACGCTGGGTCACTCAGCGACCGGACGCTGAAAGGCTGCGTCCGGTCGAGCTGTCAGACGGCACAGTAGGTAGGGTTGAGCACCGGACGCTGGTCTGCGTCTGGTCAAGATTGACCGGACGCGTCCGGTCGGAAAAAACATGCCTCGGGGAGCTTACTGGAAACGACCGGATGCTGGGGCTTCAGTGTCCGGTCAGTTTTGACCGGAGCGTCCGGTCAGCTTCGTAGCCGTTGGAATCTGACGAACAGCGTTTGAAGCTGGTGACGCGTGGCGTCCATCGAACGACCGAACGCTGAGGGCCAGCGTCCGGTCAGTATGACCGGAGCGTCCGATCAGAGCGCGTTTTGCCCAGTGAAGGGGTATAACGGCTCTATTTGATGGGGGCTCTATTTATAGCCCCATGGCCGGCTGTGGCTCAGATCTTTTGGCCATTTTCATTGACATAGCAACCTTGTGAGCTAAGCCAAAGCCCTCCCACTCATCTACATCATTGATTCATCATCATAGTGAGATTGGGAGTGATCCAAGTGCATTGCTTGAGTGATTGCATCTAGAGGCACTTAGTGATCGTGGTTCGCTGCGGATTTCGCTTGTTACTCTTGGTGGTTGCTGCCACCTAGACGGCTTGGAGCAGCGAGGATCGTCGAGCGGAGGTGGTGATTGTCTCCGGCTCCGATCGTGGTGATTGTGAGGGGTTCTTGACCTTGTCCCCGGCGGAGAGCCAAAAGGTACTTTCGTGAATTGCTCGTGGCTTGTGTGATCCTCATCTTGTGTTGGTTGTGCGGCACCCTATTGAGGGTTTGGCGTGTGAAGCCAATTAGCGCGTGAACCTCCAAGTGAGTGAATCGCCACAACGAGGACTAGCTTGCCGGCAAGCAAGTGAACCTCGGTAAAAATCATTGTGTTCATCATTTGATTCCGAGGTGATTGGTCTCCATTGTTATTCATCTTTGTGATTGATTGGTACTTCATCTACATGGCGGTATAACTATCCTAACCACTCTCTTTACTTTACCGTAAACTAGTTGACAAGCTCTTTAGTGTAGCTAGTTGTGAGAGCTTGCTTGCTCGGTTGGTGTGGCTCTTTAGTTAGCCTTTGAGAGCACACTAACATAGGGTATTGTCATTGCTCTTGTGTGAATTGACACTATCTAAACTAGAATTGTGGTAGGTGGCTTGCATTTTGAGTAGGCTAGCGCAACACTCGCTTCGCCTCATAATTGTCTAACCATTTGGTTAAGTGTTGTTGTAGAAATTTTTATTAGGCTATTCACCCCCCCTCTAGCCATTAGGACCTTTCAAGGTGGCCATAAGAAGAAAGGTGCTAAAGATGTAGAAGGTGATAATGCTACTGCTCCAAATAATGATACTGCACCAACTAATGCTAAAGGGAAGAAAATGATTAGAGGCCTAATGACTTGCAAGAAATGCGGTGAAAAGAGTCACAGGTAAGCTAGTTCCAAGTGTCCACTCAATGGGACAAAGAAAAAGAGGCAAGTCCTATTTTTTTGTTGTGACCCTTTGAAAGCTCTAGTTTGGTTTTGGTGAATTGATGAAATCCTAATTGCTAACCTAGTCTATCAAGTGATCATGACATAGGTAGCACATTCCAAGTGGTGAAGCAAATGAAGATCATGACATGATGATGGAATGCCATAGTGATGATCAAGTGCTTGGACTTGAAAAGAAGGAGAAAAACAAAGGGCTCAAGGCAAAGGTATAAATAGTAGAAGCTATTTTGTTTTGGTGATCAAGACACTTAGAGAGTGTGATCACATTTAGGTTCAATAGCCGTACTATTAAGAGGGGTGAAACTCGTATCGGAATGTAGTTATCAAAGTGTCTCTAGATGCTTTAACTCATTACATATGCATTTATGATCTAGTGGAGTGCTAACACCCATGAAAAATATTTATGAAAATATGCTAACACATGTACAAAAGGTGATACACTTGGTGGTTGGCATATTTGAGCAAGGGTTAGGAACTTCACCGGTGGAGTGTCCGTCCGTAGAGTGCGGATAGTCCGACGGTGCCACCGGCACCCTAGATAGAAAAGTTGGAGGTCACTGTAAGTGACCGGACGCTGGTCTCTGAAGGACCGGCACATCCGATCAGTAGCTACAGAAGAAGCACAGCGTCGGTCGTCGACTAGACGCTGGCGCTGAAACAACCGGACGCTGGCTGGCTGAGTTCGGTCACACTGACATGTTCGTGCACAGAGGTGTCACCGAGTGACCGGACACTGGGTGTGTCCGGTCGAAGAAATTCATTTCTAGAACCTTACTGGAAACGACCGGACGCTGGAGCCTCAGCGTCCGGTCACTTATGCCATAGTGTCCGATCGACTGTTGACCATTGAGATCGGGTGAACAGTATTCAAAGAGAGGGGACACGTGGCGTGTATCACGTGACCGGACGCTGAGGGCCAGCGTCCGGTCAATATGACCGGAGTGTTCGGTCACCCCGTATTGTGCCTAGTTAAGAGGTACAACAGCTCTATTTCGTGGGGGCTTCTATTTAAGCTCCATGGCTGGCTTAAGCTCTCTCTTGGCCATTTGCATTGACATAGCAACCTTATGAGCTTAGCCAAAGCCCTCCCACTCATCTCCATCATTGATTCATCATCTTTGTGAGATTGGGAGAGAATCCAAGTGCATTGCTTGAGTGTTTGCATCTAGAGGCACTTGGTGTTCGTGTTTCACTGCGGGATTCGCTTGTTACTCTTGGTGGTTGCCGCCACCTAGACGGCTTAGAGCAGTGAGGATCATCAAGCGGAGAGTGGTGATTGTCTCCAGCTCTAATCGTGGTGATTGTAAGGGGTTCTTGACCTTTCCCCGATAGAGAGCCAAAAGGTACTCTAATAGATTGCTCATGGCTTGTGTGATCCTCATCTTGAGTTGATTGTGCGGCACCCTATTGAGGGTTTGGCATGTGAAGCCAATTAGCGCGTGAACCTCCAAGTGAGTGAATTGCCACAACAAGGACTAGCTTGCCGGCAAGCAAGTGAACCTCGGTAAAAAATCATTGTGTTCATCATTGATTCTGAGGTGATTGGTCTTCATTGTTATTTATCCTTGTGATTGATTGGTTCCTTCAGCTATACGGTGGTATAACCTTCTTGATCACTCTCTTTACATTACCGTAAACTAGTTGTCAAGCTCTTTAGTGTAGCTAGTTATGAGAGCTTGGTTGGTTGGTGTGGCTCTTTAGTTAGCCTTTGAGAGCACACTAACATAGGGTAGTGTCATAGTTATTGTGTGAATAGATACTATCTAAACTAGAATTGTGGTAGGTGGCTTGCATTTTGAGTAGGCTAGCGTAACACTTGCTTTGCCTCATAATTGTCTAACTATTTTGTTAAGTATTGTTGTAGAAATTTTTTATTAGGCTATTCACCCCCTCTAGCCATTAGGACCTTTTAAGTAGTATCAGAGCAGAGGTCACCATGATTTGAGGCTTAACAACCTTCGGTGTAAAAATGACTCAAATCAATAACACCAAGAAGCCTCCCTAATTTGATGGCACAAATTATCCATATTGGAAATCAAAGATGACCACACATATCAAGTCAATCAATAGAAGAGTGTGGAAGGTGGTAGAAATCAAAATTGAGATTAAAGATAAAGAGAATCCCACCGCGGCCGAAGAAGTGCTTCTCCAAAACAATGACATTGCTCTAAGTGCTATTCATAATATAATTGATGAAAGAACATTTGAGCAAATCAAAAATATTGAGATGGCTCATGAGGCATGGAAGAAGTTGGAAGAATCATTTGAGGGCACTCAAGCTATGAAGGGTGCAAAGGCATACATCCTCAAAGAAAAGTTTGTAAGATTCAAGATGAAGGAGGATGAGAGTGTGCTGGAGATGTTCCTTAGGCTTTAAGTGCTTGTCAATGATCTTAAAGCACTTGGTGAAGAGGTGAAGGACAAGGACTTCTCACATAAGTTCTTGAGATGTTTGCCTTCAAGATTTGGTACATTGGTCACCATTCTAGTGAGAAGCGGTTTGGACACCATGATACCAAACTAAGTATTAGGGGATATAATGACCGATGATACATATAGAGATGATGATGAGAAGGAAGAAAAGAAGGAGAAGAAAGATGAGAAGAAGGATAACAAGATGAAGAGCATGGCATTCAAAGCCACACCATCCAAGGGCAAAGCTAAGCAAGAAACATCAAGTAAAGATGATGATTCATGAGATGATGATGATGATGAGAAGATGGCTCTCTTTGTCAAGAGATTTGGCAAGTTCATGGTGAAGAAGGGCTATCATGCTAGGAGAAAGAAGTCTTCATCCAAGAACAAAAAAGAGTCAAGAAGATGCTTCAAGTGTGGAAGCAAAGATCATCTTGTTGCTCAATGTTCATACAATAGCGATAATGATGACGACAGCAAGAGGAACAAGAAGAAGGACAAGAAGGAAAAGAAAGAGAAGAAGGACAAGATGGCCTTCAAGAAGAAGAAGGGTGGTTCATATGTAGTCACTTGGGATAGCGATGCTTCATCAAGTGATGATGATGATGATAGTGATGATGACAAGACCACCAAAAAGAAGGCACTTGCAAGCATTGCTATCAATGAGAAGCCTTCTCTCTTCGACACTCCATCATGCTTCATGGCTAAAGCCACTAAGGTACAAATTTGTGATGATGGAAGTGATGAGGAACATGATAATGAAAACAAAAATGAAAGTGATAGTGATGATGATGAACCTACTAAGGATGAACTATTTGACATGCTAGAAGATGCTATAGAACACTTTGACATCAAGAGAAGGGAATGCAAAAGCTTGCGTAAGGAACTAATAGCCCTTAAGCAAGCCTTTGATGAGCTCAATGCATCTCATGAGAGGCTAGAGGAAGCTCATGAGAAGCTTGCAAAGGCTCACAAAAAGCTTGAAAAGGCTCATTCCTTTTTGCTTGATGAGCAAATTAAAAAGAAGCATATTGAAACTTGTAATGTAGGCTTAACTTGTGATATAATTGATGAATCATTATCTATGCTTATCATTGTTGCTCCCGCTAACCCTTCTTGTAGTACTTCTACTTTCACCTCATCTAGTAGTGATGGTTTCACTTGTGATGCCTCACTAATAGTTGAAAATGAGAACCTCAAGAAGGAGGTCAATAAGCTCACTCACACCTTGGCTAAGGCCTATGGTGGTGAGGACCACTTGCTTATGTGCTTGGGTAGCCAAAGAGCTTCTCTCTACAAAGAGGGATTGAGCTACACCCCCAAAAAAGGCAAGGCGGCCTTTGCTCCTCATAAGACTAGTTTTGTGAAGAACAATAGTCGGTTTTGCACTAGTTGCAAGCAAGTTGGTCATGTAGAGCAAAAATGCATGAACAAGAAATCACAAGCTAATGTATCCTTCATAAAGCTTGATTCATGCTATATGTTTACTAAAGGTACAAATGGTGTGAAGGCTAAG
Organism: Miscanthus floridulus; assembly: GCF_019320115.1. Lineage (NCBI taxonomy): Eukaryota > Viridiplantae > Streptophyta > Magnoliopsida > Poales > Poaceae > Miscanthus > Miscanthus floridulus. The sequence goes on from NC_089590.1 coordinate 46,513,928, forward strand.
TTTATTGGTAAACCATGGATAGGCTCAAAGAAGAAAGACATTTGGGTACCAAAGAGCTTAGTGACTAATCTTCAAGGACCAAGCAAGTTTGGATACCTAAAAAGAATTGATCTTCCTTTGTAGGTAAATTATAAAGCTAGAGGAAGGCATTGGGTTCTTAATAGTGGGTGCACTCAACACATGACTGGAGATGCAAGAATGTTCAACTCAATCAACACCAATGACAATGATGGTTATGATAGTATCACATTTGGTGACAATGGCAAAGGCAAGGTCAAAGGGTTTGGTAAGATTGCAATATCCAATGACATAAGCATATCCAATGTGTTGCTAGTAGAGAGCTTGAACTTCAATTTGCTATCCATGGCTCAATTATATGATCTTGGATTTAAATGCATATTTGGGGTAGATGATATAGAGATCATAAGTGTAGATGGCTCTAACTTGATCTTCAAAGGCTTTAGATATGAGAATCTATATTTGGTTGATTTCAATGCTAGTGAAGCTAGATTATCTACATGCTTGTTCACTAAGTCTAGCATGAGTTGGTTATGGCATAGAAGGCTTGGTCATGTTAGAATGAAACAATTGAATAGATTGGTTAAGCATGACTTGGTTAGAGGCTTGAAAGATGTTGTGTTTGAAAAAGATAAGCTTTGTAGCTCTTATCAAGCCGGCAAATAAGTTGGAAACACCCATCCAAAGAAAAGCATGATGAACACTAGTAAAGCATTTAAGTTATTGCACATGGATTTGTTTGGGCCAACACAATACACTAGCATCGGTGGTAACAAATATGGCTTTGTGATAGTGGATGATTATACTAGATACACATAGGTATTCTTTCTAGTGGACAAAAGTGATGTGTTTGCAATATTCAAATCATTTGTCAAGGGCATTCACAATGAGTTTGAAACAACCATCAAAAGAGTTAGAAGTGACAATGGTAGTGAGTTCAAGAACACTAGAATTGATGAGTTGTGTGATGAATTTGAAATTAGACATAAATTCTCAGCCAAGTACACTCCATAATCAAATGGCCTTGTTGAGAGGAAACATAGAACACTCATTGATATGACAAGGTCTATGCTTAGTGAGTACAATGTGAGTCAATCTTTTTGGGCCGAAGCTATCAACACGGCTTGCTATTGTAGCAACCACCTCTATTGTCACCCATTGAAAGAAAAGACACCATATGAGCTCTTGAATGGTAGAAAGTCCAACATTGCATATTTTTAGGTCTTTGGTTGCAAATGCTATATCTTGAAGAAAGGCACTAGATTGGGCAAGTTTGATAAAAAATGTGATGAAGGATTCCTACTTGGTTATTCCACTACAAGCAAAGCATATAGAGTTTGGAATTTGGATAGTGGTACTCTTGAGGAAGTTCATGATGTTGAATTTGATGAAACCAAGGGTTCATAAGTAGAGAATGAGAACTTAGAAGATGTTAGAGATATTCAACTTTCAAATGCCATGAAGAACATGGATGTTGGTGAATTGAGGCCTAGGCAAGTGAATAATGATGAAGATGATCAAGTGCAAGTGCTCTCTAACTCAAATGTGTAAGATGATACAACTCAAGCTAGTACAAGTGGATCTCATGATAATGAATAAGATCAAGTGTCTAGTACATCATCTCAATCAAATAATCAAGCAAATGCAAGCAATCAAGTTCTAATACTCCAACCAACCAATGTTGGAAGGGATCATCCATTGGACACTATCATTGGTGATATTTCTAGAGGTGTACAAACAAATCTAGATTAGCTTTATTTTGTGAGCATTTCTCATTTGTATCATCCATTGAACCAAAGAAGATAGATAAAGCATTGAAGGACATTGATTGGGTGAATGCTATGCATGAAGAATTGAATAACTTCACAAGAAATCAAGTATGGGAATTAGTAGAGAGACCAAAGGGACATAATGTAATTGGAACTAAATGGGTCTTTAGAAACAAGCAAGATCAAGATGGGATAGTAGTAAAGAACAAAGCAAGATTGGTAGCACAAGGGTATACACAAGTTGAAGGTCTTGACTTTGGAGAAACATATGCCCCGGTTGCTAGATTGGAAGCAATAAAAATATTGCTAGCCTATGCTTGTGCCCACAACATCAAGCTCTATCAAATGGATGTCAAGAGTGCATTTCTCAATCGTTATATCAATGAAGAAGTATATGTTGAGCAACCTCCTGGTTTTGAAGATGACAAGAAGCCCGACCATGTGTACAAGTTGAAGAAGGCTTTGTATGGCTTGAAGCAAGCACCTAGAGCATGGTATGAGAGATTGAGGGACTTCCTATTCTCTAAAGGGTTCATGATGGGCAAGATTAACACCACTCTTTTCATCAAGAAGATTGGAAATGATCTATTTGTATTGCAAACCTGTGTTGATGACATCATATTTGGATCAACCAATCAAGACTTTTGTGATGAGTTTGGAAAGATGATGGCTAATGAGTTTGAAATGTCCATGATTGGAGAGTTGAGTTGCTTTCTTGGTCTTCGAATCAAGCAATTGAAGAATGGTATATTTATGAGTCAAGGCAAGTATATCAAGGATATTATCAAGAAGTTTGGCATGAGTGATAGCAAAGCTATTAGTACACCAATGGAAACAAATGGCAACTTGGATAGTGATGCAAGTGGCAATATGGTGGATGAAAATTTGTATCGGTCTATGATTGGAAGCCTACTCTATATGACCGTATCAAGGCCAGATGTCATGTTTAGTGTATGCATGTGTGCAAGATTTCAAGTCTCACCAAGAGAAAGTCATTTGAAGGCTACAAAGAGAATATTGAGGTACTTGAAGCATACACCAAATGTTAGTTTGTGGTATTCCAAAGACGCAAAGTTTGAGATAGTTGGTTACTCTGACTCGGATTATGTGGGATGCAAGGTTGAAAGGAGAGCACCTCGGGCACATGTCAATTGTTGGAAAGGTCACTTGTTTCATGGTCATCAAAGAAGCAAAATAGTGTTGCATTATCAATCGTCGAAGCCGAATATATATCCGCCGGTAGTTGTTGTGCACAAATACTTTAGATGAAGGTCACTTTGAGTGATTTTAGAATCAAGTTCAAGAAAGTGCCATTGCTATGTGACAATGAGAGTGCAATCAAGTTGACCAACAATCCGGTTCAACATGCAAGAACAAAGCACATTGATGTCCACCACCATTTTATAAGAGATCATTAACAAAAAGGGGATATTTGTATTGAGAGTGTTGGCACCGAAGATCAATTTGCCGATATATTCACCAAGCCATTGGATGAGAAAAGGTTTTGCAAGCTAAGGAATGAGTTAAACATATTGGATTTCTCAAATATGTGTTGATGCATCCCCACTTATATGACATGCCTCTCCTTCGAGCAATCCAAGGTAAAAGTTGATTGGCATGGCATACATCCTTGCTAAGGACTTGTTTAATGCATCTAGACATCTTTCACATTTAATAGGCTCATTCATAAAAATCAATAGAATTTGATGATTATATGGTACCACTATTGCTTCTATGCTTATTTTGATCTAGTGGTAGCATATGACATGTTTGTGGGCTTGTAAACCTAGTGTTTAATCTAGAAAATGAGCTCTAAGTATTTAACTCAACATGGTACAAGATAACCCTTATTTGGAGGTGTGAAGAAGCTTGTCCTTGGATCAAACCGAGTTAAATATTTTTGGCAAATGATCTAGATTGAACCAAATTTGGAAATTTGATCCTCACACCATTGATTGACATTGATAATCTCAACCTATCTATATTTTGAACCTTTGTGGTCATTGATGACAAAGGGGGACAGAAACAAAGATATAAGTGATAGGGAAAGTATTTGACATAGGGGGAGAAATATGATAAAGGAAAGGGATCAATTAAAATATTGAGCACACAAGTAGGGGGAGCAAGCTCATGAACTTGTATGGTGCATTTGAATGTGCATTTCATATGTTTGCTTGCATGACACAAGTTTTAAATTTCAATATCCATGCTTGTGGGGTGTATGCTAGTTGTAGGTTTGAATGATAAAATGAAAAACTAGCATGCATAGGATATCTAATGATTTCATTTCCAAGTATTTCCAAGTGGTATCAAGCTAACCATGGTGCTAAGAATGGTATAATAGTGCACTCCGATTGGTATCACGCTTCAAAGATCCATCTTTTATATCTTAGCATCATTTGGTAGACATTGTCTCCTATATTTCCTATCTAAACATATGTGCAAGCTACAATCCAAACTCTTAGCACATATGTAGGGGGAGCAATTGCTACCATATGGGGTTCATGAAACTTGTCCATATCCTTTTACACATGGTAAATATGCTTGGACAAGCAACATGGATTCAATTGAATTTTAATTCATATCTTTGTAAAAGGGTTGTCATCAATTACCAAAAAGGGGGAGATTGAAAGCTCTAGTTTGGTTTTGGTGAATTGATGAAACCCTAATTGCTAACCTAGTTTATCAAGTGATCATGACATAGGTAGCACATTTCAAGTGGTGAAGCAAATGAAGATCATGACATGATAATGGAATGCCATGGTGATGATCAAGTGCTTAGACTTGAAAAGAAGGAGAAAAACAAAGGGCTCAAGGCAAAGGTATAAATAGTAGGAGCTATTTTGTTTTGGTGATCAAGATACTTAGAGAGTGTGATCACATTTAGGTTCGATAGCCGTACTATTAAGAGGGGTGAAACTCATATCGGAATGCGGTTATCAAAGTGCCTCTAGATGCTCTAACTCATTACATATGCATTTAGGATCTAGTGGAGTGCTAACACCCTTGAAAAATGTTTGTAAAGATATGCAAACACATGTGCAAAAGGTGATACACTTGGTGGTTGGCACATTTGAGCAAGGGTTAGGAACTTCACCGGTGGAGTGTCCGCCCGTAGAGTGCGGACAGTCCGACGGTGCCACCGGCACCCTAGACAGAAAAGTTGGAGGTCACTGTAAGTAACCGAACACTGGTCTCTCAAGGACCAGCGCGTCCGGTCAGTAGCAGCAGAAGAAACGTAGCGTCGGTCGTCTATCGGATGCTGGCGCTGAAACGATCGAACGCTGGCTGGCTGCGTCCGGTCACACTGACATGTTCGTGCATAGAGGTGTCGCCGAGTGACCAGATGCTGGGTGTATCCGGTCGAAGAAATTCATTTCTGGAACCTTACTAGAAACGACTGGACGCTGGAGGCTCAGCGTCCGATCGACTGTTGACCGTTGAGATCGGGCGAACAGTATTCAAAGAGAGGGGACACGTGGCGTGTATCACATGATCGGACGCTGAGGGCCAGCGTCCGGTCAATATGACCGGAGCGTCCGGTCACCTCGTATTGTGCACAGTGAAGGGGTACAACGGCTCTATTTCGTGGGGGCTTCTATTTAAGCCTCATGGCCGGCTCAAGCTCTCTCTCTTGGCCATTTGCATTGATATAGCAACCTTGTGAGCTTAGCCAAAGCCCCCTCACTCATCTCCATCATTGATTCATCATCTTTGTGAGATTGGGAGAGAATCCAAGTGCATTGCTTGAGTGTTTGCATCTAGAGGCACTTGGTGTTCGTATTTTGCTACGGAATTCACTTGTTACTCTTGGTGGTTGCTGCCACCTAGATGGCTTGGAGCTGCGAGGATCGTCGAGCAGAGAGTGGTGATTGTCTCCGGCTCCGATAGTGGTGATTGTGAGGGGTTCTTGACCTTTCCCCGGAGGAGAGCCAAAAGGTACTCTAGTGGATTGCTCATGGCTTATGTGATCCTCATCTTGAGTTGGTTGTGTGGCACCCTATTGAGGATTTAGCGTGTGAAGCCAATTAGCGCGTGAACCTCTAAGTGAGTAAATCGCCACAACGAGAACTATCTTGCCGGCAAGCAAGTGAACCTCGGTAAAAAATCATTGTGTTCATCATTGATTCTGAGGTGATTGGTCTTCATTGTTATTCATGCTTGTGATTGATTGGTTCCTTCATCTACACGGCGGTATAACCTTCTTGATCACTCTCTTTACATTACCGCAAACTAGTTATCAAGCTCTTTAGTGTAGCTAGTTGTGAGAGCTTGCTTGCTTGGTTAGTGTGGCTCTTTGGTTAGCCTTTGAGAGCACACTAACATAGGGTAGTGTCATAGCTATTGTGTGAATAGATACTATCTAAACTAGAATTATGGTAGGTGGCTTGTATTTTGAGTAGACTAGCGCAATACTTGCTTCGCCTCATAATTGTCTAACCATTTATTAAGTGTTGTTGTAGAAATTTTTTATTAGGCTATTCACCTCCCTCTCTAGCCATTAGGACCTTTCACCCTTGAATCACCATGTCATTACAAGTATTTTTTTTGAACTTGTAGAAAGAGGCAGCAGCCTAGAAAGAACGTTACAAAAGAGAATCTAGATAGGCTTAGCACCCACAAAGGCCAACAAGAGAACAAATACTGCAGAATAGTCCAGGAAGGATAACGAGAAGGTACAAAATAGTAACACATTTAACCTATGTCATTTTACTCTAAACAAATAAAAAGATTTGTCTACTTGTCATTACACATATTTGTGCAGCCGTCTTGCTTTTTTACTTGGAGAGGACAATTCTTCACAGACCTCCACCACTACTCCTATGAGGATATCTACTGCACCTGCACCCAAGAAAATGACTCCAAAGAGAAAGCTACATATTGGATGAATGATATTTTGCAAGATGTGGTCACTTTTATTTGATATGAGATGAACTCATTTAGGTTTAATTTATGGGTATGTGAGATGAACTCCTTTAGTCTAATGTGAGTTGACCTCGTTTTCCCTTATCTGTGAGATAGACTCGTTTTTCCTTATATGTGAGATGAACTCATTTAATCTCAAATTATGAACGTGTGATACGCATAAATTTGTTTATTCTATTATATGGGTATGTGGCCATCTAGTGTATGTGTCCAGGCGCATACATGCAGTCACACGTAGGCAGCCAGCGCCTAGGCCTACAGCGGCGACCAGCACTGCCCAGTGCCGCAGATGTGGATGTTACGTGAAATTAGCGTCTCAATTAGCATAGGGGCACTTTTGTCTAGATTTTAGGAGAAATAAAGAGAAAGAAGAAGAAAAGGTAAAATGGTAAAAAAAAAGAAACAATTGTTTTAGGTGCTATTTTTACGAAAATAATGTTTTAGATGTTAGTTTTGCGAAGCGTATTGTTTGGGCCGCTAAAAATACAATTTTCTCAAGAAGGCTAGTTTCATCTAATGTGAGCCGCTATGCGCAGGGCGTGCAGCGCGCTTTCTGTTGTTGTGGTCATGGTGCAAAAGTTTGCTGGGTCATGTTTTGCTTCACTTGGTCCAGTCCAGCGGCGCAGTTCGTTACACCGGACTATGTGATCTCTTTCGCTGGGGTGGTACGGTTCAATTTACAAGCTACGTAGGTGCGTTTGGTTGGAGCCTATTTGCTAGTCCTATTCTCACTATGCCAAAACAGATACCAGGACTAATCCGCGCAGAACTAGGGAGTGTACGTGGAGAGAGCTTTAGGCTCAAGTTCAGTGTAAATGTGTAAAGACGTTTTGCTATTGACTATTTCCTAACCGTAGCTTGTGGCCTCTTTATTTGGTGTGATTTAGACCAGGGCCGGTTCTAGGATTTTAAGGGTCTTCTGACGATTTTGTTGCAACGGGTCCACTTGACTATATATAAAATCTTATAATATAAATGCGTTAATTTTACTTGTAAAATAAAAGCAAATTCAATAACATATTTTTAATTTAATATGTCTGATAATTATCGAGGATCAATGTAGATTAAGCAATATATTTGTAGATGTATGATAATTATCGATGAACAATGTAGATTAAAAAAGTAATATATTCGTTTTCTTTTCTCATCCATGACAAATGTTTTTTAGGTAACATTCTAAAATTCTAACACCTAAATTAGAAAAAAATATGACTATATAGGTACAAAGTACTAGAAGTCTGAAATACTATACAAATAATTAATTTAGATTAAAAATAAAAAGAAAAAATACCCTGGGCCTAAACAACTGATCGGTGATCGTAATTCATAAGAAACCAAGAATCAAGATGTCGTCGTCGTGGAGCCCTACCTGGTTGCTGTCCTCGTGCGCCGTATCCGTGTCTCCGGTAGTCTAGCTCTTCGCGGCGGCGCGGCTCGCCAGCTCCGCGTGTGTAAGACGCACGTCGCGAACTCACGTTCAGAGTGTGCTGTGTGCAGCGTGACTCCTCGCCTCCTCTCTACCCGAGGGTCGTGGGGAAAGAAACCTAGGAAAGAAATATTGATGTTGTCTTTTTTGGGCCGTCTGACCAATTCTATGTTTATTTTCTTATTAGTTTACTAATACCTAATGGACTATAGGACACGGAGGTTTGTACACCTGGACTTTGATCCCTCCTCTGCTTGGGCCTTCGGCCGTCGTACCTTGTGCCCTACCCCTAGGGCCGGCACTGATTCAGACATGTGGATATTAATGGTTGCTACCCGATAACAGTGCTTCCTAACCGTAGCATTAGCGTGTACAGTATATTGGTAATGATGAAATGTTTGTGGCCTCTTGTTTGGTTTGATTTAGACCCGTGCATATTATATGCATGGTTGCTACTTGGTAACATTGCTAACCTGTATATAGATTTAGGGCCAGTTTCAATCATCGGACTAAAGTTTATTCCATTGTGGATAATAGAGTGCTAATCTGCATATAGATTTCGAGTGCTAACCTGTATATAGATTTAGTGCCTGTTTGGATCACAAGACTAAAATTTAATCTATTGTAATAGACTAAACGTGAACTAACTAAAATTTTATTTTTTCTAATAAGTTTTACTCATCAATTAGCCTCTATTAGTTTTTGTTAGATCATGATTAGTTAATGTTTAGATCTTAACATTTAACATTCAAAACATGACTAAACTTTAGTCTAGTTCATCCAGATAGGTCCTTAGCCTCATATGTGGTTGTATGGGATGGGCTATAGTATTTGTGCTATATTGGCTGAATTGTAATCTTTCTTTTGTATGGGCTTACATGTGTTGTTAAGTGCCCTTGGCTGATTTGGCCATTTTATATGTTAAGTTGGCCATAATGTTATATCTTATATGAGCTGTTGAAATGGGTCTGGTCCACTTAAAATTCCAGTTAAATGTAACCAAATAAAATACAAATGTAATAAAAAAACGCTTAAATTGATACGTTTTTAATGGCTAGACAAAAATTGGGCCAACAATTGGGCTTAGCCCTCGAACAGGCTGCCTAATATACGGGCCATGACAGGCCACGAGACATTTTCTGATCTTTTTATACTTTGGACCTGTTTGACATAACTTGCTCTGTCTCTAACAGAAGCTTCTGTGGAGAAGCCGTATCAAATACTTTTCAGGAGAAGTTGTTTGCTGGAGAAGTCGTTTTCTGATGAACAATACTGGAGGCGTTTTCATGTCAAAAGCCGAAGCCGCAAAAGATGACTCAAGTGCTCTAGCTTCTCCGGCGAAGTGGTGTCAAACAAGCCCTTAACAACGACAAAAACAACCGGTATTGCCGAAAGAAGGATCTCATAAAATCTAAAACGGAAAGAACACATTTCCATCACAGATCGTAATTTAACACATATGACAGGCAACTATCAATTTTTTGTCGTGACTACATAAGCTTCATAATTTTGTACAATGATATATTTTTCTGACACAAACAAAAACTAAGCTAGGGCAGGCTTAGCTTCTTTTAGGTGAAATGTTTTTGGTCAACTCAAAAGCGAAAATCAGAGTGAATAATGGATATGCAAGAACCCCAACTTTTCCCCCCTAAAAACACGCCAAAATTTCATGTTAAATGTTTCCGTCCAGATAGAGAGCCAAAATCCAATGAACCAATGATACATTTCGATCACATTTAAACTAGTAAGGTAACCTAGACAAATAGCACGGGTAGTTAGCTTTTTTTTCACTATAATATTTGAATTTTTTACCTGAAAATATTGTTCGTTAATAGTTCTGTTTATTTGCATAGATTATTTCTCCATGGACCCCATCATTATAGTCACAAACCCTAATAGTTATATCGATCAATATCCTAGCTTAAACCTATTATCATCTCTCATATATCTTTCTTTTCACTCGAATCATATGGATGTGCAATTTTTGTCATTGTCAAATTAAGGTAGTCTTCACTTTTTCATCTTCTTGAACTCTAGTACTTAATAAATCATGGTCAACGTCACTTAGAAATTGTTCAGTTTTCTGGCCCTTTTTATATTTTTGTGGGTTTTTTGTACATTTGATTGCGGACTCACAATTACAGTACCCTTTTGCCTGAAAACATATAGCCAGATCCATCGCAATGCTTCTCAAGTCTATTGGAGCCACTACTGTCTCAAGTTTTTTTTAAAGGTCACTGGGGGCTGTACTATGGCCCACCTGAATTTTCATTCACAATGGCAGACAAGCCGGGAGGTGAGGGCGTGGCGCCAATCCAGATACAATAAGTCCAGAGAAGTACAATGGTGGAGGGAGAGACTACTACTACAACGACACTTAACAGAAACAACTAGAAGAACCGACACGAGGACTTAGGATAAGCCTAGACTCAAGTCGAAGGTCGCCAACCGATCGTCGATTTGCGCCACCGCCGAACAGCATACTCTCTGGTTACGCCGTGACCATTGTGCCCTGCACCACTCCTCGTAGCTACGCCGCTCCGCTACCGCCCTCCATCTGAGGACCAACAGTGGAATGGGGACTAAGAGTGGCGATGGGCACGCAAGCCCAAGATCACCAGGCACGGCGACCTCCCTTGAAGCTGATGGTGACACCTATAGCACATCTAGGACCCACGTACCACCATTCAACGCCGTCCATGGGGAGGAAACCATGGAGGGTAAGGCGGCAACGGTGGAAACACCACTCGGCATTTGATTTTCTGGCACCATCAAGGAGAGCGCCAACGGAGTAGAGACGCCAAAGGAGGACACTCATCGAAACATCGGCAACGACCGACAGCCAGGGCTAGTCTTACCCAAGAGGGGAACAAGGAGCAAGGAGAGAAAGGTCTGAGTAGCCCCTCCACGGTGGTGCCTCCAAGAAGGACGCGACATCATTGACGCCACCACCACCGGCTCTAGATAACCGGAGCTAGGTTTTCACCAGGAGGAGAGGGACAAAGCTACAGCTATAAGGTGGGGAGGCTACATCGACGCCTCCAAGGAGGTAAGCGGTGCTCGAGGGCGTCACCGTCGATCACACAACTAGGTCTTGCATGGCTTTTGCCTAAGCTCCTCAATCCCATGAATGAACTGTAGTCCGCCACCGCCATCTCAGAACCAATTTGGCGAGCACAAGCACGACGACATGCCCATAGGCCTTGGCCCTCTTGCGGAGCTTCGACTTACCCGACGAGGCAAATTAGGCCCCATCGACCGAAACCGGCCGAGAAGAGCGGCACAGATGGGAAGCCAAAGAATGTTTGCACGCGGGCAGGGCGAGGGCGAGGGCGAGGGCGAGGTGGACATGGTCAAGGCAACCTGTCCGCCGCTGGCAGGACTTCACCGATGACGTCTTCAAGAAGATAGGTGAGGCAGGCTGCGCCAACGCCGCCGGCGCAGAGGAGCCGGACAGGGAGTTCTTATGGGGGCATGACCCCCGGTACCCATAGGACAAGACATGGGCCGCACCATCAGATGTGGCCTAGCCCACAAGATCAAGGCGTGCGGCGTACAACACTGGTCGGCATGCACCGCAAGCAGTGCCGGTCCTAGGATTTTAAGGGCCCTCCGGCGATCTCGTCGTAGCGGTCCCTCTTGATCATGTATAAAATCTTATAATATATAGGCGCTAATTTTACTTGTAAAATGAAAGCAAATTCAATAACATATTTTTAATTTAACACGTCTGATAATTATCGAGGAACAATATAGATTAAGGAATATATTTGTAGATGTATGATAATTATCGAGGAATAATATAGATTAAAAAAATAATATATTCATTTTCTTTTCTCACCCATGACAAATATTTCTTAGGTAACATTATAAAATTCTAACATGTAAATTAGAAGAAAAATATGACTATATGGTTACAAAGTATTAGAAGTCTAGAATATTATACAAATAATTAATTTAAATTTAAAAGAAAAAAGAAAAAAAATACATTGGGCCTAAACAACTAATCGGTGATCGCAATTCATAAGAAGCAATGAATCAAGATGTGGTCGTCGTGGAGCCATGCCTGGTCGCCGTCCTCGTGCGCCGTGTCCGTGTCTCCGGTAGTCTAGCTCTTCACGGCGGCGCGGCTCGCCAGCTCCACGCGTGTAAGGCGCATGTCCCGAACTCACGATCAGAGTGTGTTGTGTGCAGCATGACTCCTCGCCTCCTCTCTACCCGAGGGCCGTGGGGAAAGGAAACTAGAAAATAAATATCAATGTTGTCTTTTTGGACCGCCTAACTAGTTCTATGTCTCTCTTCTTATTAGTTTGCTAATGCCTAATGGACTATAAGACCTGAGGGTTTGTATATCTGGGCTTGGGCCACTTCTTCCACTCGGGCCCTCGGCCGTCGCACCTCGTGGCCTACCCTTAGGGCCGACACTGACCGCAAGGCTACAAGAAGATGTGATTTATTAGATATTGTATAATACCAAATATTATAATTTTCTTGTAACCCAACCAATCCGAAGCATATAAGGAGAGGCAAGGGTCCCCTAGTCGACATCCCCAAAAGAATCTCAGGCTTAGCCTAAGAGATCATCTCTCATAATACAATTCACAATGACACAGGACGTAGGGTATTACGTCAAGCTGACTGGTCTGAAACAGTCTAATCGTTGTCTCTTACGTTCTATGCCACCATCCGGTTCCCTCACGCATACCTCCATCGATTTATCTACTACCGTGTGGTTGCGTTCTGTGCCACCATTCGGTTCCCTCACGCGCACCTCCACCGATTCATCTACTACTGTGGGCATACCCCTCGGTAAACTGCCGGACGTATTTCGTTGACAATGACGCGCTAAATAAGGGGTGTCCGTGCTGATTGCATGGATCTCGAGACCAACATCGACCACGGCGATTCGACATCCCATTTTGCCGTAATACTCCCGACGTACGGCGACGTGGTTCTGCATCGAGGAAGATCTGGTAGATCAGGATTGGTGGCGTCGTGCGGCGCCACTGACTTCATCGTCGATCTAGATGTGTGCTTCGACGGGTGCCCTATGCCGATCTGCTTTCATGGCGCCGTTCGGATCAGGATAGTGGTCTACGGGCCACACGTACGGCGGCTGCGCCACACGCTACATGCAGGCCCTGTTTTCTTAGCGGCAACGAGCGACACGCGGCCACCACTCGTCGAATCCATCTGGTTGCCCGCTTGCTGCAATCCATGTCCGGATGCAACGGCTGTCGCCGGCCACCGCACGCGTGTCAACATGAGCTGACAAGCCCATCGGTATAAGATGCGGATGCATCTCCCAAGAAGCCATCTGCAACGCACAATCGATCTGCAGGGCCATGCAGCCTCACGTCAACTACACCAAGCTTGCATGTGCGCGTGTATCTCCATGAGGCATGCAACACTGGGCGGCGTCCTATCGTCGCGCGATGTTTTCTCCGATCAACAGCAAGCAAATAAGGAAGGCGTACGATCTACAAGACAAGCAAGTGGACAAACATGCGATCTGCATGTCCATGCTGATTAGAATAATCATACTTCAGTTTGCATGGGCACATGCACGCGAGTACATCTAGATTTAGCAACGGAAATAGCTAAGTCGATTCCTTAATCTAGAAATCTAGAATTCAATATTTTTATACGTATGCAGACTTATTTGTCTTTACTTTGCTATTGTCAATGGCAGCCGTGATGATCCTCGTCGCCCTCGAGATCACGTACCTGCTGCCAGGCGACACGCTGGAGTTTATGGGTTTTCAGGCTACGGCGGCGGCACTTACCTACTACACAAAGCCAACAATCAAGCCTGTTCGGGAGTCCGTAAACGATCGTGGATTATTTACTGCTGGCTGGTTTGGTGTGAGAGAAAAATACTAGTTCCCGGCTGGAAATTTACGATCGTTTACGAGCAAGCGAACAGGCTATGCATATGCGCTGGATCTTACGTGTAGCTGCTGCGCGGCTGTATGACTGCATCAAGCTATCCGACTCCATTTACCCACAAGCGAGCCGCTAAATGAGCTGCCCGAGTCGTAAGCGAGCCATTCAGGCTGCATCCGTCTACTCGCACATCATACATGCCGACTGCTCCGCTTGGCAGTTTCCGATCAGATCAAATACTGGCTACGTCAGTGATCTCCCCAAATCTATTCTGCCTAAGGCCGATCAGTAAAATAAGGACGATGTCGCCCCTACTACTTACTCCGACCACCTGCCATGTCACAATGATGATCACCGCGAAGAACGGCGTTGTGACAACTGCGACCGCCGCTATGACGACAGTTCGAAAGCTTGAGGGCAGGGCAGTTTCAGTCAACACCGACCAGATAACGTCATACGCCATCGACCAGACGTTCTGTCTAAAGCTAAGTTACGCTTTAACATTTTTCTAAATATTTCCCAACCTTCATATATCTCTATGATGTTTCTCCGAGCTGTTTTCTCCATGTTTGTTCTCCAAACGATTTTCTTTCATGTATATCATCTTAAAGATGACATACAGCTAAGCCTAAGAGAAATCCCCGAACAGTCATATTGATGCTCGGATGTTCCTGCCCTGTCTCTGACTTCTCCCTACACGTGCACGAGCGCCTGCCCTTTGCGTTAGGGGTGGTCGGCAACGCCTCCTTAGCGTCAGCCTGCTCTTTCCTACACACACGGGCTCTACGCTCCGCATTATAGTTAACAGGCTAGCTAGGACTGAAGACTCAGCTACACACTAACTAGTCGGACGGTTTATATTAAATATACACATCTTCAGAATAACACTAAGTGTTCACACCAATTGATAGCGAAGCTGCATACGCTATTTCATCACCATTGTTGATTCATCTTCGGAGTTCATATATTTTATTTTTACATCATATACTACCCATTCTACGCATTTGTTTCACAGGGCACGGCTCGGTCAACGAGCTTACGCTCAAGGACTAGACAAGATGATCATCGTCCGAGTGGTCGGACCACCTATCGGATGGACTTCACCACCAACCAACTGGTCGAACTGCTCGGCACTCACTCCTGCTCAACGTTCACTTCGTCGTTGACCAGTTGGTTGGACTACTCATCGCAGGGGCTTCATTGTCAGCTATGCTGGGGGCTCGCCAGCTATGCTGGGGACTTCTCGGTGTTTGGATTCTTCGTGCAAGCATCACCAACTAAGCTGGGGACTCCTCGACGTCGGATTCTTCGTGCAAGAGTCGCTAGCTAAGCTGGGGACTCCCTTGGTGGTCAGATTTTGCTACGTCTCGTCTTTCGATTCTGTCGACACAGAATTTTCGTCCCGTGCTGAGGACACACACAGCAAGCCGAAAGGGTCTGCTCGATGGAGCTGTAGATCCATCTAGCTTTAGCGTAGGGATGGTCGATCCTGTGCACTTCCTCCCGAGACGTGCCAGTCAATTTGACCCTATAATTGACAAGAAGAGAAAGCTTATTAGTAATTAAGGGTAGAACTTGCCGGTGTTGCTAGACAGTCCCGAATGTGTGGCTTGAGAGCCGATATGAAAGGAGATCGACTAAATAGTCGATTCCAACATATTCATGAGAATAAATCGGTTAAGCTCATTGGGTTGTATAAGAAGAATCGGTTATCATTCAAGATAAATGTCGTTGTTTGAACAGATATTAATCAATGACAATAAGATGTCAACAATGATTGGTTTATGCTGAGCCAATGATTACAAGAAACCGAACCCCTTTTTATATAAAGAAATAATTCAACACCATTTAACCGTTTAATAAAGATAAATCTAATGAACATGTTAGATCTCATCTATTGCTATGACTAGTGGGACATGAGGCAGAATCATGCGGGCCGTAGAAATAACAATAGACTCGACTGATCCTAACTCATTACTAATATCAGTGGGGCATGAGGTAGAATCATGCAGTCCGTAATACAATAATAAGATCATGGGGCTAACATATCTTTCAACCTATCTTTACTTCAACGGTCTCGTGATGCGAACTGTTCGTGAAAGCACTCGATATCGGCTAAAATAGCCGATTTAGGCATAGCGCACAGTTAAAGTCATGCCTTATCCGGAATAGACCTACCGAATAACAATCCCCACTCCACGGTGCTAACAGTGGGGTGTGAGGTAGAATCAAATAGGCCATGATAACGGGCCATGAAACAGTTTTCGCTAGCCAATGAATCTACTCAAGACACAACATGCTTTAATCGCACGCTATGCATGATCAAGATTGATGTAAAACAATCGATAAAACATAACTCATTGTTTAATGTACAGATTAGATCAGTTTAGATTAACAAACGATGGGCTAAACAAGATATAAGGCCGATCTAGATCAATCCCAATCGGGTAGAGTGATATTGATGTAATTTAGATAAATAATGAAAGCAATAAGCAATATCGATAACTTAATGAATCTACCAAAGACTGCCATTTTAAGGTAGAGTCGATAACTTGACCTTGATCTAGTTCATGCGGTGGGGGTCGACCGAATCGATGCAGCCATACTTAAATTAGGCAAAAATCGATAACTAACTTATACCAGAGTCGTAGTGGAGGTCGACTGGATCGATGCAGCCGTACGAACAGAGGTATAAGCCATGAAGGTACTTACAACAAGCAGTAGAGGTTGACCGGATCGATGCAGCCGTACTTGCTGAAGAACTCGCCGAGATCTACTCTACTCCTACTCCTAAGGGGTGGCCGGAGCTGAAAAAGTAAATGACTTGTATATTGGATTGATTGTTGTCTTTATAATAGCCGGGGTTTGATATTTATACCCGGAGCCTAAAAATGAATCCTACTCGAATACGACTCAGTACAATTTTTGGTACGAAGAGAACACTCCTATTTTAAGGTAATTTGGACTCTAACCTTTCCCTTTTTGTAGAGTCCGATATAGTATCTTCTCGATGCCAATCATATCTCATCATCGTTATTTGCTGAGGTCATTTGGAGAGAACCGATCCCAGCGTCACATTCAACCAGGCAGATATCAATCCCTACTCAATCGATTTATTGATTAGCACAATCTTGGAAGCCTGCGAGTTCCCGCGCTCTTCTCCCAAATTTTGTTGTAAACAGATTCGCCTGCTGGCTTACTATGTTTTACCGACTGCTCATATTATGTGTGCTATCAAGGTGTTCCATGCTGTCCAGATTAGGGTGCTGATCCTAGGCGGCACATCGGGGGCCTTGATAAGTACATCTATCGCAGTAATCTAGTGCTAAGCACATCTCTCCGCTCTTGGCAAGCCTTTCAGACTTATTTTCTCTAACCCTGCTACACGATATCTTCACAATCTTCCAGCAGGTTCGGGGACTACGCGTGTACACGTCATCTAGTAATGACTGTATTTATTTCTACACTGGTTTCCAACTGACATTGTGGACTGGGCCAGCACCTGAAGACTATCACTTTAGACCCTGGCACCACATGACTACTTCACCTACTGCCAGGCTTAAGGACTAAGTGGGCACACTTCACCTCACGGTGAATGTGCTTATTTTTTTACTTAATCTTCTACAAAGTGACTAAGTTCCTCTACGCTGACTAAGTTAAGGATGCTAAGCGTCTAACTTCGACACTCGGAACCTAAGTGGGCACACTTCATCCAAGATGGAGACTTCAAAAAATTTATCATGAGCCCCTTACATCCTTCTGGCAAACTTCAGCTTCGAGTAAGTCTGGGCTTGCTCATAGTTGAACAGCTCGGATGATAGTTCAACTGCTCGGACGCCTGTTCGATTGCTCGGATACTTGCTTCAAGAGCTTGGCTCTCAGTTAAACTAGTCGGACACATGTTCCTGATAATCGGCAGCAAGTTGCACAGCTTAGACAAGCTCAAGACGGTGTTGCTCAGCGGATACAAGGCGTTCGGGGACTAGCTGTGGGGGTATAACCCCCGGTACCCATAGGACAAGACATGGGCCACACCATCAGAGGTGGTCCAGCCCACAAGATCAAGGCCTGCGGCGCACGACACTAGGTCAGCCGTACACTGCAAGGCTATAAGATGTGATTTATTAGATATTGTATAATACCAAATAGGATACTTTTCTTGTAACCCTACCTATCCGAAGCATATAAGGAGGGGCAAGGGTCCCCTAGTCGACATCCCCATAGGAATTCCAAGCTTAGCCTAAGTGATCGTCTCTCATAATACAATCCATAATGACACAGAATATAGGGTATTACGTCAAGCTGATGGCCTAGACCTGTTTAATCATTGTCTCTTGCGTTCTATGCTACCATCCGGTTATCTCATGCGCACCTCCACCGATTCATCTACTACCATGGGCATACCCCTCGATAGAGGGCCAAACGTATTTCGTCGACAATTGTCGTCCACACCGCTTCCTCAGTCCTGGGCCATCTCCATAGGCTAGCATCGGCCCTAGATTTGGCCGTCCTAGCCGTTGGCTGCCGCCCGGCCACAACCTTGTCTAGGGTCGCTCACGCCAGGTGCAGGACGAGCTGTCCGACTACCACCGCCGAACATGAGCGCCTTCCTCGCCATACCCGTGTAAGGGACCATGACGCCTAAGAGGGGGAGTGAATTAGGCAACTTAAAACTTTAACTCTAAACTATGGTCTCTTTTCTACCCTTAGCAAAATCTACGCAAAAGATAAACTATCTAAATGTGCAACTATGGTTTTGCTAGTATGCTGCGATCTCTACCGCAAAAGGAGTTATGCAACATAGGTTCTAAACCTATCAACTAGCCTATCACTAAGCTAGGAAAGTAAAGCACACACCAAGATTGCAATGAAAATGGGGAAGTTAAAGAGTAAGGTAGAGATTTGCAAACTCCCATCGACGACTCCGGTATTTTTACTGAGGTATCGAGAAGCGCGCAAGCTTCCCCCTAGTCCTCGTTGGAGCCCCTTGCAAGGGCTAAGCTCCCGATCAGGTAACTCCGTGGATAGCCTTGGGCCTTCTCCATGCGCAAGTGGGCTTCGGTGTGCCTTCCGGTAAGCCTCTCCTAGACCGCTCCACGCCGTCTTCACTATCAAGCTTCCGGCCAAAACGCCGCGGGCCTTGTTCCCTTCGGTACACGGTGGCGGTCATCCTGTCATCGTGTCTGGTCATGCTGAAAACATTGCCGTGATGAAGAATAGTGTCATCTGTGCATCCGGTCACTGCTTCGCTCAGCGTCCGGTCACTACTACTGACGCCTGTTGTTGCTGAGCAACTGATCGGACACGTTCGGTCCTCATAGGGCCACGTCCGGTCACCTCATTAGAGCTCATTTCTTTGTGATCTTACATCCGGCTTGATTCCTATCTTCATGTTTGGACTTTGCTTGATATCTTGGGTCTTCTCTTGTGCTTCTAGGGTCTTGGTTATGGTGTTGATCGTGGGATCATCATGTTGCCTTCGTTCAAGTCACGTCTTGCACCCTATTGAACTACAAAACAATTACTTGCAAATTCATTAGTCCAATTTGGTTGTGTTGGTCATCAAACACCAAAATCCAAAGTAAATGGGCCTAGGGTCCATTTTCCTTACAACCCGGCTACGCACCAAAGCAAGCCATGACGACTGGTGACGACGCGCCCATGGCCACCGCGTGACAGCGTGAAGTCATCCCCAACCTTGGTAGCCACCACGCACATGGGCCCCATGGAGACAGTGTGGAACGCG
Source organism: Miscanthus floridulus (assembly GCF_019320115.1). Lineage (NCBI taxonomy): Eukaryota > Viridiplantae > Streptophyta > Magnoliopsida > Poales > Poaceae > Miscanthus > Miscanthus floridulus. The sequence continues at coordinate 46,533,702 of NC_089590.1, forward strand.
GCATGTGTCAGGTCGCTGCCGTCCTCCTCAAATGGTTCTAGTGGGTGGTCTCGCCGGCACGGACAACCGTGTCCGTCAGCTCATAGGCGCTGGATTCATGGGAGGTGGTTGGGTCCAGACCTAGTGGATGTGAATCCAGTGCGCCGTTGGCCATCTTGCTCACCGCCGGCATCCTCGAAGAGGAGCAGCGTGATGGGCTCATCGGCATGGGCGATCATGATCGTCGGCCTAAAGGCGTCGGATCTAGGGCAAGGGTCGCTGGATCTAGACCCAGGGGATGCAGATCCAGTGCCCGTTGGTCTCTTCTTGCTCTCCTCGCCGGCCATCTCGGCTGCCATGGAAGTAGAGAAAAGCTTGGGGAAGACGGGAGAGGGTGGGGAAGGGAGGCGGTGCGGAGGCTGCCTTGTTGAGCGGCACCATAGGCCACGACCGCCGCTCGTCGATGAGCAGCAGCGGCAGCCAAGGTAACTAGCTGGTGGGGGGACGAGTGCAGTGGCGCTAGGAGTCACCCCCGAGTCACCTCGGGGAGACGACGCGGGGGAGGGAGCGTCAAGAAGAAAGTTAATTGACTACTGTCTCAAGTAGTGATTGACCAGCCCTTTTATATGACCAAAATATCCATCCATCGATACCTCAAGTCTTTCCAAAAAAAATCCAAGGAGCCATTACCTAGTGATGTCAGACCTGCAGGCCATGCTACTCTAGCACGCTGTTGTTGGACATGATCTAACCACATTTGTTTGTGTTTTTGGACGAAAAACTGAGGGAGTAGATGTCATTTAATTCTATCGAATCGGGTTAGGTGGCACAGCCGCTGTCCGCTTGTTCGTATGGCCTTTGGGAGAGCACAGGGTCTAGTTCCTAGCCTTGGCCCTTAGTAATGCCCTCGTGCTCAGCTCAACAGCTCTGATGCTAGCTTTTGTAGCCCTTGATAGGTTTTGCTCGTGCCTACAGCTATCGGTCCTTGTGGTGTGGAGGAACGACTAGTCTCCTACCAAGCAAACCAAAGGGCATTGTCGTGCTCATGTTGAAGCTGTGTGTGATATGCCAAGACTACAGCAAGGAATCCCTAGTCCCCGTTGGAGCCCCTTGCAAGGAATCCTTCGCAAGGGCCAAGCTTCTGGTCGGGTAACTCCGTGGATAGCCTTGGGCCTTCCCCACGCGCAAGTGGGTCTCTAGTGTGCCTTCCATGAAGCCTCTCCTAGACTGCTCCTCGCCGTCTTCACTATCAAGCTTCCAGCCGAAACGCCAGTGGGCCTTGTTCCCTTTGACACACGGTGGCGGCCACACCACAAATGCGGTTGGTGTGATCTTGCAAGACAACAAGCTCCTCCGATGTACAACAATGGTGCGCGCAAGCACCGAGTGATAAGAGTATGCAAACCTCACTAAACACTAGGCCTAAACCTAGAGCAAGTGCATAAGCGGTGGTCTAATCAGCCTAAGCACTTTGCAAAGTGCCTACGCTAATCACCTAATGAATCACCAAGCACTATGCAAGTGGAGATCACTAAAATTGTGTATCAACACCCTTGGTATGTTTCCTCTATTCTCCTATACTCAAATAGCCGGTTGGGGGTCTATTTATAAGCCCCATAGGGAAAGTAGCCGTTGGGGGTGAAACCTAACTTTCTGCTACTGACCGGATGCTGCTGTCATCCTGATCGGATGCGTCTGGTCATCCCAACCGTTGGAGCGCGTTTGTTGATCAGACTCTAGGTCGAGTCTAGTCTCACTAGATTGGATGCATCCGGTCGCACTGGTGCCGCTCTAGAACCTTTCTAGACATGATCGAATGCTACTTTTTGGTGCATCTGGTCATCCTGCCATCGCGTCTGGTCACGCTAAAAACATTGTCGTGATGAAGAACAGTGTCATCTGTGTGTTCGGTCACTGCTTCGCTCAGTGTCTGGTCACTGCTGCTGATGCCTACTGTTGCCGAGCAACTAATTGGACACGTCCGGTCCTCATAGGGCCACGTCCGATCACCTCTGTGGAGCTCATTTCTTTGCAATTTTGCATCCAGCTTGGTTTCTATCTTCGTGCTTGGACTTGGCTTGATATCTTGGGTCTTCTCTTGTGCTTCTAGGGTCTTGCTTATGGTGTTAATCGTGGGATCATCATGTTGCCTTTGTCCAAGTCACGTCTTGCACCCTATTGAACTACAAAACAATTACTTACAAATTCATTAGTCTAATTTGGTTGTGTTGGTCATCAAACACCAAAATCCAATGTAAATAGGCCTAGGGTCCATTTTCCTTACAACCCGGCTGTGTGCCAAAGCAGGCCACAACGACTGGTGATGATGCGCTCGTGGCCGCCATGCGACAGCGTGAAGTCATCCCCGACCTCGGTAGCCACCACGCACATGGGCCCCATGGAGATGGTGTGGAACACGGCGGTTGTCGGGTCGCTGCCATCCTCCTCGAATGGGTCCAGCGAGGAGGGCTCATCGACATGGACAGCCATGTCCGCCAGCTCAGAGGCGCTAGATTCATGGGAGGTGGCCGGGTCTAGACCTAGTGGACGTGGATCCGGTGCGCCGTTGGCCATCTTGCTCACCACCGGTGTCCTCAAAGAGGAGCATCGTGATGGGCTCTTTGGCACGAGCGATCAGGTCCGTCGGCCTAGAGGCGCCGAATCTAAGGCAAGGGTCGCTGGATCTAGACCTAGGGGATGTGGATCCAGTGCCCATTGGTCTCTTCTTGCTCTCATCGCCGGTCGTCTCGGCTGCCATGGAAGTAGAAAAAAGCTTAGGGAAGACTGGGAGAGGGTGGGGAAGGGAGGCGGTGCAGAGGCCGCCTTGTTGAGCGGCATCGTAGGCCACGGTCGCCGCTCGTCGGCGAGCAGCAGGCGGCGACCTGAGATAACTGGCTGGTGGGGGGATGAGTGCGGTGGTGCTAGGAGGTAACTCATTCTCATTATTGGATCCTTGGGGAAAAATGTGGATCTTTCAGGGCTCTCCCTTGGGGTGTGCCCGACGAATACTGCCCGCTGTAGCTTGCTTTCGGGGTGCTTAGTGTCTGGTGGAAGACGAGCGCCTCCGTAAGTGCGTTATTTCAGGACGATTCTGCCATAGTTGGTACCAGAGGCCAATAATGAGTTTACAAGTTCATCACTCTTTTTCAAAACTTAAAATTTGACCAACAAAAGTTTTGCAAAAAGTAGGATGCGCTAAAGTTATGTAAATAAGTATAAGCCCTAGCAATATGGTCTATGTAGGATAGCGGCACTAGGTTTTATCTAATTAGTTTTTTGCAGGTACACTAACTTATGTTGCGTAAGAAATCACTTAGCATACGGAAAGTGAGTGTGCGATGTGCCAAAATTTTTACGAATACCGCTATATTCCGGCTTGAGTGAGCGTATAGGCCGATACATGCATCGTGATAGTAGCATCTTGCTTAAATTAAAGTCCCATACACGTATAATTGGATTAGTAAATTGATAGGACAACTAAAAGAATGCTTTAATAAATGTCTCGTCATTCCTCTAATCCGTTGTTTTGATCTAGAGGTTGTCCTAAGTGGTTGGTTCCTATCTCTTACAGATGAATTTGAGGTCCGGACATGGGAGCACCATTATTGGAGTGGGCCATGGTCTTGGCGAGGGCCAAGGTGAAAGTGGCTGAGCCAATGAGCACAGTAACGGGGAGAGCCATGAGGCTCCATTGTTGGCTCCTCCTCCTCCGCCACCATCACCGCCACCGCCAATGACTCACGCGAAGATGATGACAGAAATGATGGCAGCTTGCCTCGAGTTAGCCCGTGCCATGGAGCTATTAGCACAGGCTATCGCTGGCTTCACCCGTGGAGGCCATGGGGGCAATAGTGGGAACGGGGGTGGTGCTCATGATCCTAAGGGACCCTCCTCTTACCAGGATTTGCTCAAGATGCACCCGCCCACGTTCACACCATCAGCTGAGCCTCTAGATGCAGAGCATTGGCTTCACATTCTAGAGCAGAAGTTCCTGTTGCTCAACATGACTGATGAGTAGAAGGTGCGCTTTGTAGGGCAATAGTTGTTGGGGGTCCATGAGTGCATGGTGGGATACCTTCAATGCCATGCAGCAGCCAGATCACTGGGTGACCTGGTAGGAGTTCACCGCAGCATCCAGAGACTTTTATATTCCTGCTGGTGTCCTCAACAGGAAGCTGACTGAGTTCCTAGACCTACGACAAGGTAGTTTGTCAGTGATGGACTACATCAATAAGTTCAATCACTGGTCCTAGTATGCTGGAACTCATGTGGATACAGATGAGAAGAAGAGGGATCACTTCTATCGTGGCCTCTCTTATAGCTTTCAGGAGAAATTGTATACTGGGAACTATCAGACCTTTGGGGTAATGATGAAAGTTGCCATCGCCATGGAGGGCTTGCAATGGGATTCCTAGGCAGCATGGAAGAGAAAACAGGGTAGCTACGGGGTCTTCCAGCCACCCCCATACTCAGAAGGTATAGGTGGTCCGACGAGTGCCCTATCAATCATCAGGCGAGCATTCGTTTCGACAACCCCAGTATACTTCTCAGGCTTCTTCCACATAGTACCGTGCACCTACTCAATAGGTGCCACATCAGCAGCCCTAAGGGCAGTAGGCCCCACCTCATCTGGGACAGGGAAACAAGCCAGGTGCTAGTTTCAAATGTGACAAGGATGACCACTATGCCTGAGAGAGTCCTCAAAACCAGCCAGCCTAGTCTACCTAGCCATCGGCTAACTCTAGGCTAGTCAGGCGTATCGTAATCAAGAAGAAAGTGCTAGTCAGCCGGTCTGGATAGGTGAATTTCATAGATGTTGAGCACATATTGTAGTAGGAACCGGTGATGGCTGGTATGTTCACCATTGATTCCCATCTAGCTTATGTGTTGTTTGATTCTGGTGCATCACATTCATTCATGAGCATGGGATTTGTAGACCGGCACAATATACCTCTTATAGCTTGTAAGGAAAATGGACCCTTGGCCCATTTACTTAGGATTTTTGTGTTTGATAACCAACACAACCAAATTGGACTAATGAATTTGCAAGTGATTGTTTTATAGTTCAATAGGATGCAAGACGTGACTTGGACGAAGGCGACATGATGATCCAATGATCAACATCATAAGCAAGACCTTAGAAGCACAAGAGAAGACCCAAGATATCAAGCAAAGTCCAAGCACAAAGATAGGAACCAAGCTAGATGCAAGATCGTGCATAAACGAGCTCATAGAGGTGACCAGACGCTGCATCGGACGCTAGACTGGACGTTGGACAGCTCATAGAGGTGACCGGACGCTGAGTAGCAAAGTGATCGGACGCTGGGTGCCAGAGTTCGATCAACATTAGTAAGGTTCTAGAGAGCCATTTTCATGACCGAACGCGTCCAGTCAGTGCTGACTGGACGCTGGTCAGAGTCCGGTCAGTAGCAGAAAAGCAGGATTTCGTCCCCAATGGCTAGTTTCTCAGTGGGGCTTATAAATAGACTCCCAACCGGCCATTTGAGCATGGTGGAGCTAAGGAAACATATCTAGGGTGTTGATACACCATTTTAGTGATCTCTACTTGCATAGTGCTTAGTGTTGCATTTGGTGATTAGTGTAGGTGTGCTTAGGTTGATTAGACCACCGCTTATGCGCTTGCTCTAGGTTTAGGCCTAGTGTTTAGTGAGGTTTGCATACCTCTTACCACTCGGTGCTTGTGCGCACCATTGTTGTACATCAAAGGGGCTTGTAGTCTTGTGAGATCACACCAACCGCGTTTGTGGTGTGGCCGCCACCGTGTACCAAAGGGAACAAGGCCCATGGTGTTTCGGCCAAAAGCTTGATAGTGAAGACGGCGGGGAGCACCCAGGAGAGGCTTGCCGGAAGGCACAGTTGGAGACCCACTTATGCGTGGGGAAGGCCCGAAGGCTATCCACAGAGTTACCCGACTAGGAACTTGACCCTTGCGAGTGATTCCTTGCGAGGGGCTCCAACGAGGACTAGGGGAAAGCTTGCTTGCTTCTCGATACTTTAGTAAAAATACCAGAGTCAGTCGACGAAAGTTTGCATATCTCTACCTTGCTCTTTAGCTTCCTGCATTTACATTGATTGCATTACTCCTTTTGCGGTAGAGATAGCAACATAGTAGCAAAACCATAGTTGCACATTTAGATAGTTTATCTTTTGCATTGGTTTTGCTAAGGTTAGAAAAACAGGCCATAGTTTAGAGTTAGAATTTTAAGTTGCCTAATTCACCCCCCCTCTTAGGTGTCATGGTCCCCTACATGGCTATACCGTATGCCTTTAGAATCCATACTCCGGGTGCGCAGATGTGCATCAATACTCGGACAGACACAATGCGCTTGGTATTAGCCACTCACACCTACCGTCTCTAGTTCATGGTGCTGCCTAGGCAAGGCATTGATGCTATTCTTGAATGAACTAGTTGTGGGTGTATGGAGTAGTCTTGGATTTGAAGTAGAGAATTGTCGAGTTACGGCTTCCTTCTTCTGAGGATAGGATGTCTATTCTTGTACCCTCAGATCCAGTCTTATCTGTTGCTACTCATGCTAAAACCTCTCCTGATCTTACCTCTATTCCTATGGTATGTGAGTTCCTAGGATATTTTTCCTGAAGATCTACCTAGGTTGCCACCAGACAGAGAGGTGGAGTTCTCCATTAAGTTAGAGCCTAGTACAGCTCCTATCTCCTGACGCCCATACCGCATGGCTCTAAAGGAGTTGGCTAAAATAAGAAGCAGTTGGAAGAATTGTTGAAAAAAGGCTTCATCCGTCCTAGCTCTTCACCATGTGGTTGTCCAGCCATTTTTTGTGAAGAAGAAGGATGGCACTCTTCGGATGTGTGTGGATTACAACCTTCTTAATGCGGTAACCATTAAGAACAAGTATCCTTTGCCTCGCATAGATACTTTGTTCGATCAGCTAGCTGGTGCCAAGGTGTTCTCCAAGATTGATCTCCATTTAGGCTATCATCAGATTAAGATTAGACCACATGATATACCAAAGACAACTTTTTCTATGAGGTATGGGCTGTATGAATACCTAGTAATGTCTTTTAGTCTCACCAACGCTCATGCATTCTTCATGTACCTGATGAATTCAGTCTTTATACCAGAGCTGGACAAGTTTGTTGTGGTGCTCATTGATGATATCTTGATATATTCCAAGAATGATGAAGAGCATGCCCAACACCTTTGGATTGTACTGACTTGATTGAGGGAACATAAGTTATATGCTAAATTCAACAAGTATGAATTCTGGTTAGATCGAGTGTAGTTTTGGGGGCATGTGTTGACACCTGATGGCATTTCTGTAGATCCCAACAAGGTGCAAGATGTGTTGAATTGGAAGTCTCCTAAGTCTGTGCTTCAGATTCGTCAGTTTTTAGGTCTAGCTGGGTACTATCGGCGTTTCATTCCAGATTTCTCCAAGATAGCTCAACCGAAGACCAAGCTGCTCCAAAAAGAAACCAAGTTTGATTGGAGCCCAGCCTGTGAAGAAGCCTCCCAAGCTTTGAAGATATTTCTAACCACTGCCCCTGTGCTATCCCAACTAGACATTGATAGACCTTTTGATATATATTGTGATGCCTCGAAGACGGGGTTGGGATTTGATATATATTGTGATGCCTCGAAGATGGGGTTGGGATGTGTGCTTATGCAGGATGGGCGTGTAATAGCTTATGCTTCGCGCCAACTGAAAAAGCACAAAGTAAATTACCCCACTCATAATTTAGAGTGGGCTGTTGTGGTCCATGCTCTAAAGATTTGGAGGCACTATCTATTGGGCAACAAAGTACATATTTTTACAGATCATAAGATCCTCAAGTATATTTTCACTCAGTCTAAGTTGAATATGAGGCAAAGGAGATGGTTGAAATTGATCAAGCATTATAACTTGGAGGTACATTACCACCTAGGAAAGGCCAATGTAGTGGTTGATGCTTTGAGCTGAAAGTCACATTAGGTTGAGGAAACACCTTTGTCTCTCAACCATGCAGAGGTGCTATCTCACATTGCCTTGACCTCAGAGTTGCTTAAGCAGATTATTCTAGAGCAAAGGCATGACACTGAAGAAATTCCTCGCATCAAGAAACTGAATGATGAAGGGCGTGGCCCTCACTTTAGTATTGATGAGCAAGGAGTAGTGAGATACAAAGATAGATTGGTGGTTCCATCTAGTGAGGATCTGAGAAGGAAGATTTTGAATGAAGCCCATCATTCAAAGCTGTCTATCCATCCTGACAGCAACAAGATGTATCATGATTGCCCCACTTGTACTAGTGGTCCAACATGAAGCAGGACATCACCCAATACGTCACAGGAGTGCGACACTTGTGGGAGAGTTAAAGCAGATCATATGCGTACTCTAGGATATTTGCAGCCCTTGCTCATTCCTGTTTGGAAATGGGAAGATATCTCTATAGACTTTGTGGTGGGTTTGCCCCGCACATCTAAGGGCTATGATTCTATTTGGGTCATTGTGGACCGTCTCACTAAGTCTGCTTATTTTATTCTGGTGGACACTAAATATATAGCCAAGAAGTATGCTGAGATAATATTTTGATCGGATTGTGACACTACATGGAGTTCCCGTTACTATCATCTCTGATAGAGGGTTAGTTTTTTCTCTTGTTTCTAGGAGCAACTACAGCACTGTCTTGCTACTCGCCTCCTTAGAAGCTCAACATATCATCCATAAACTGATGGTCAAACTAAAAGGGTGAATTAGGTGCTCGAGGATATGTTGAGAGCTTGTGCCATTTCTTTTCCTAAGAGGTGGGATGGATGCCTAAAGTTAGCTGAATTTTCTTACAACAATAGCTACCAAGAGAGCATTCGCATGGCACCATTTGAAGCTCTATATGAAAAGAAATACATGGACACCACTTAATTGGGTTGAAGTGGGAGACCATGGATATTTTGGTCCTAATTTCATCAAAGAGGCTCGTGAATAAGTCATCATTATTCAGAGTCATTTGAAGGCAGCTCTGAGCCGACAAAAAGCCTATACGAACAAGCAAAGAAGGACCCTTATAGTTTGTAGTTGGGGATTATGTGTACCTCAAGGTGTCTCCTATGAGAGGGGTGCATCAATTTAGTATCCATGGCAAGCTAGCTCCCTGATACGTGGGTCCTTACAAGTTTTGAAGCAGTGTGGCCCAGTTGCTTACCGTCTCTAGCTTCCTGATATTTTATCAGCGGTACATGATGTGTTTCACAGTCTCATAGTTGAAGAAATGTTTACGGGTCTTAGATAAAGTTGTAGAAATTGAAGGACTTCTACTCCAGCCTGATTTGACTTATATTGAGCATCCTGTCAAAATCTTGGATGAAAAGGAAAGAGTGACAAGGAACAGTGTGGTAAAGTTTTACAAGGTGTAGTGGCAAAAGCACTCTGAGGATGAGGCCACATGGGAACAAGAGAGATACATATTGAAGCATTACCCCCACCTTCTCTCTGGTTCTGATAGGTAGTTGCTATGTTAAAATGTATTTCCTGTCTCCTTTCCCACACTAGGCACATGAAATCTCGGGTCGAGATTTTGTTTTAGGGGAGTAGATTTGTAACACCCTCGGTGTTCCACTGTACAATCTTTTGCTAAAACACTACATGAGCATCATACTTATTTGTAAATGTATGAAATATAATGTGCAAATAAATTGCTGTGACTTGAAACGTTTATCGGAAACACGAAACGAATGTTATGTGTCATGTCGCGTTGTACCACTTAGAGTTCTAAAGGAATTTTTATTGAGCAAGAATGCTATAGAACTGCATATACGAAACTTTAATAAAGTTTGTAGTACAAACTTTGTAGGTGGTGATGAAATACTTGAGGTCGAGAACGGGATTCGCTAGACAGCTTACTTAATAGCTTGGAAATCGAAGTTGACGCGAATCAAAACAAAAACTTAGTCTTTTTCTTAAGTCAGAAAATGGGTCGACGAAGCTAAGTTTAGGGAATTTTTATAGGAGAATCGGGTTAAGTAGGTGTAGGGTTTCATGGTGGGTTTTGGTAGCCTAACATACCATCTCGAGTGTTAAATAGTTGGTTTAGCAATTGGATAATTGAGTTGGATTTTTAAGCAGCTTTAAAAATCGTGCATGGCATGTTCCGGTTGGGGTCAGCGTCTGGACGCAGTCATTGTCTCGGTTCAGCACTGGCACTGTGGCTCTGGCTTGCCTAGGCGGCACACCCTCCCCACCATTGCCGCGCCCTAGGCGCGCACAGTGTGCACCACCGCGTGGGCCCACACCACCACTGCCGTGCTCAGTGTAAGCACCCACACACGCACACGCACGCCGCGCTCAGCGACCTAGCCACTCAGCCTAGCACCATTGTCGTCGTGGGCCCATTGCCCTGGCTCGGCCACTGGTGTCGCTTCACCAGTGTCACTGACCCCGCGCTGTCGTGCCACTACGCTGCTGCTAGCCATGGCTGTTTGCGCTGAAGTTGCCAGCGTGCACTCTGCCACCGCCGTCGTGTCCTGCCTACCGCCTCGCGCTTGCCTATGTGGTGCCATGAGCGCATGGCCACACTGGCTCTGCCCACACGTCGCCTTGCCCACCTGCCTTGCCATCACATCCGCACTCATCGTGATGCTATGCTGCTACCTCCCCTAACCGGCTGCCATGCCACTACGGCTCAGAGCCGATCCGCCATCGTCGGTTTGTAAATTATGGTCATACGACCCATCGTCCTAAGAGCGTTGGCCGTTTCCTCATCGCCCTGTAGCTGTACTTGATTGTGCACCAAGTTGATAGCCACGTCTCGCCATGGTAGCGACGAGCCATGCCATGTCTGTCTCCCCTATTCCTCTATCGCCGTGGTCGCCGGACCCGCTCATCTCAATTCATGTCAATGGAGGCACCTTAGTTCAATTAACCCCATCCACAACTCTGTCGGGTAGTCAGCTAACCGCCGACCCCACCCTACAGCGAGCCTCGCCGTGTCATGCTCCAATTCGGAGTTTTCCCTCATTGGGTCATTAAGACCGCCATGGCATGTGTCGAAGGCAAGGTCCCTATCCAGTGTAGTTCGCTTCAATTCATTGCATCGCTAAATTTGCCTCCACCTGCTCGTCACCCTGCGCACCTTTGTCTAATCGCTACCACCGCCTAGCCTCCCCTAACATAGCCTTGCCACCGCCGTATGCCATCGCACCATCCATGCACATGCGGCCAGCTCGGCTCAGGCCACCTCTGGTCGAACCACCACCTCATCTGGGTCCGTGGTGAGTTCCTTGAGCTCACTAGCTACCCTAATTTCTTTAGTGTTGTTGTAACTCACCAGAACGCCACCGCCGTGATTGTAGGAGCTCCGCTGCCAGTGGACCGGCCTTACTGTGGTGTCCTAGCTCGCGCTTCCTTTGCCCAGTGCTTCGCGTTCAAGCCTAGTAAGGTATCGGCTCCGTAGATAGGGCGGGGAAGGGCTGGTCTAGCCGGCGTAACCGTCATGTGCCAGCGCTACCACACCAGTGCGCGTGCGAGTGCCTGAGGGTATCATCGTTGCAAATATAGGTTCTTCTGAGGGCTTATCTATGATGTAGATGACTGTAGGAATAGTACCGTGGGTCTAGAGTGATTCGCCGTTAGGTCAGGGTCATTTTCGCAAAATAGTCAGGGCGCACGGGCCTCCTCATCGTGGGCCGTCGTCGCTCGGCTGGGATGCGTTGTGCGTCGCATGCGCATTGCGCCAAACTAGGTCAAGCCGCTCGCGTTGGGCCGCATGGTAGAATTATGTTTTCCATTTTCTAGTAAGGTAATAAATGCTTATTCAATTTAGTTTTAAGCTAAACTTTGTTAATTTGTAGTAAATCTTATAGATGTCCAAAAATGGTGAAACAAAATTTGTTGGGTTCATAAAAATGCGATCTATCTGTTAGTGTAGTTAGTTTATAGCTAGTTATGATAATCATAGGTTCATAAATTCAAATTAGAGAGCTTAGTATTATATAGATTAATATTTGTAGGAATTTTTGTGGCAAATTGATGATAGCTTTAGCCATGAAATTTTTACAGAAATAACATTAGATTATTATGTACTCATTGTATTTTTGTAGCACTAGAGTAGGTTGATAAATAGAACAGCTAGTACCCTTGTTTTATCATATATAGAGTAAATCGGTATTAAGAGTAAGAATACCTTTAGTTGCTAAGATAATATATGTCATGCTTCATACTTGTTAGTGGTAACAATAGGTAACTTAGCACCTTAGTCGGTAGAACTCGCTTAGTAGCTTGATAGCTGTATTTTTTTTGTTAAGAGTTGCTGTTGTCGTATTACTAAGTGTTGTATCATCATTTCATGCATGTAGATCACGAGTTGGTAGAGTTCGTGCCCATGGACGAACAGGATTATGAGGAGGTCATTGAGGAGTACGAGGAGGAGATCCTCATGCAGGAGGGAGCCCTAGAGCCTTTTGGTGCTAACTTTGTTGACCCACCGCCTATCCAAGGCAAGCCCAGGTGCATAGCCCTTATTTTAAATGATCACTGAATATATATGATGTGCATTTAGTTACAGGTATTTTGTGGAAACTACATGTATAAATATACATACCTTTGAGTCCTACTAGTATAGGTCGAGTAGCTGCTATGCTTAGGATATCGGTAGCGTGAGTAACCTGCCGTTACTCACAATAGGTGATAATTATGATCACTCATGATAAAATGGTGGAAAGGAAAAGTTGTGATCGGGCAGGGATATGGTTTGGGTACTGGTGGGTGTAAGAGGTTGTGTTCTGCAGCCAACACGGCACAACTTGGTTACACTTTTTCCCTGTCTATGTCGGTTAAGGACCGGCCATTGCATTGGACGCTAGGCAAGTCACAAACTTATTATCCCGAGCACATACTTGGGTATGAGCGCAGGGAAGACTTGTTACTCTCTTTTAGTGGGTTCTGGCTCTTTCTGGACCGACTAATTGGAGGCGGGGATTGTGGAGGTCCTTGCACCACACTAAGTCTGGGACTTAGGAGCGGGGGCTTGGAGTCCAAGTTTGGACAAGGAACTTAGACCCCACGACAGGAGGGTGATGGGTTGGTCCTATTTGTGCCTGGGGTACAAGCGGTGCATGTGTTTTTGGGAGTACTCAGCTAGGGGCATTGATTCGTGAATCACCAGAAAATCCGATACGGCTCAGTCTAAACTCTAGCACCGTAGTAAGAACTGAAAGATGAAAGGTGAGGAAATAGAACTGATTGCTCAACTCTTGTTTGAAAGTAGAACAGGTGCTTACATAGAATAGGCTAGATAATCAATTAATCATGGCTACTAATAATAGCATAAATAAGGACTCACTATTAGTATTGCTTTCTGCAAAAAGGAAATCAACAAACCATAAAGCTTTGCATATCCCTTAGAGTCGAAAATTATTCCCACTAGTCAGGATAAGTCTTGCGAGTACATTATGTACTCAGGGTTTATTTACCCATGTTGTAGGTAATGCTTGAGGAGTACCATCGTGTGAAGGATTCTTCTGGTGGGCATAGATGGATCCTTATTCTTTATCGATAGATGTTTATTATCATTCCGTTGTTTAATCTTTTGCACTCTGAATTTGGCAATGTAATAATTAATTTCTAAGAACTCTGGATGTATGAAATGTATTAAGTATTATAACTCGTTCTTCATTATTGGATCCTTGGGAAAAAATATGGATCTTTTGGGCTCTCCCTTGGGGTGTGCCCTGATGGATACCGCCTGCTATAGCTTGCTTTTGAGGTGCTTAGTGTCTAGTGGAAGACGAGCGCCTCCGTAAGTGTGTTATTTTGGGTGGTTCTACCACAATCACCTCTATGGAGCTCATTTCTTCGCAATCTTACGTCCTGACTTGGTTCCTATCTTCGTGCTTGGACTTTGCTTGATATCTTGGGTCTTCTCTTGTGCTTCTAGGGTCTTGCTTATGGTGTTGATCGTGGGATTATCATGTCGCCTTCGTCTAAGTCACGTCTTGCACCTTATTGAACTACAAAACAATTACTTGCAAATTCATTAGTCCAATTTGGTTGTGTTGGTCATCAAACACCAAAATCCTAAAGTAAATGGGCCTAGCGTCCATTTTCCTTACAATCTCCTCCTTTTTGGTGATTGATGACAACACGACCAAAGCAAGCAAATAATAAAAATTTTGGAATTTAAAAACTATTTACTTGCTAGGATGCAATGCAAAGGGAAAGATTATATGATGCTAAAAGATACCATATGTAAGCACATATAAGCTAAAGATACCACAAGTAAGCTAATGCATATCACATGTAAATATCTTTGGAAACTTATCTTGCCCTTGCAAATGTCCCCATGTGGCATTATGGATTTAAGTCTCCCCCTAACTCCATAATCCACTATCCTCCCCTTTCTCGGACCATTACCACTTAGTAAATTATTACCATTACCACTTGTAAATTATTATTATCGGGCTTGCTTTTGGTCCTACAAATTCTCCCCCTTTGGAATCAAACAACGAAAAGGAAGACATTACTCCATAATCCACTATGCCCCCTTTCTCGGACCATTACCACTTGTAAATTATTACTATTACCACTTATAAATTATTATTATTGGGCTTGCTTTTCGGTCCTATAAATTCTCCCCCTTTGGAATCAAACACCAAAAAGAAAGACATTAGTAGCACAAGGGAGGGTCAAACTTTGTGATCCTTTATATGTGGAGTGGAAAGGTCACAAAATTTAACTTTCACATTACATAGACTAAGCTCCCCCTAAACATATGCATACATATGATGGAGAATGTAGTTTATGCATAATTGGCAAATTAATGCTTAAGGGAGTTTAATCTATATAATGCATGGAGAAAGCATATACATACCAAAGCGAAATCAACATGATGATATCGGTTTAGAAATACCACATGTGGAAATCAATTTGATTTATACCACTTGCAATAGGTGGTGGATATTTGAAGTACGATACTTAACTCCTGGGGACTCCATTTTCCTTGCAATGAGACTACTACACACATGATAAGCTTGAAAATGTGTTAGTCTCAAAGCATCCAACTTGTAGAGTAACCTCCCCCTAAATTTGTGCACACAAGTATGGAATACTTGTAGGAGACATACACATTGATTTTAGAATAAAAAATACCACTTGAAAGATGACATCACATGAATGCGAGAATCATTTTCGAAAGTGATATTCGGGAGAAATTATCTACAATTTGGCCTATGGCACATATTAGATGAACAATTAGTAAAACAAGCTATGTGCCATGCTCCTAAACAATTTAAACCATGTAGGTTTACTCCAAGGGTTAAGAGTGAAACCGAGCAAGCCTAGCATAAGATATACCTAGTGTATGCAAGACAAAAGATTAAACATGCAAATGCAAACCTAGGCATGAAAAGGAACTAGATGCTAATTGAAATTGCAAGAAATTAAATCTAGTTACCTAACATGGGGAGAGGAATTTAGGTCCATAGTGTTCTTGGCAATTGACATGATCCAATATGATGCACCCCATGGAATGCACCAAAAACTATACCAAGTCTCCAAATTTCCCGAGGTCTATCGGACTTCTCACTTCCCTTTTGGGATCTAAACCTTCTTGGTGCTCTTCATGTTGGAAATTATCTCCTTTGGCACCCAAATGCGTTTGGCCCCATTGTTGGCTTGCTTGTTCACCTTGATGGCCACCACCTTGTCATTTTTCTTCTTCTTCAAGAGATAAGGTGTGGATGCCTTTTTGTCCACCTTGTTGGTGTAGGTGTTGGAAGGCTTGCTTGTTTTCTTTTTCTTTTTCTCTTTCTTCTTAGATCCTCCCCCATTCTTTATCTTGCACTCATAGGACTTGTGGCCTTCCTTATGGCACACGTAGCAAACCACGGTTTGTCCTTCATCAAGTTTCGTCACTCCCTTAATGGTGTTATCTTGATGATGTTGGGCTTGCTCTGTTTTACCTTTTACTTGAGTCAAGTCCTTGGTAAGGTGAGCCACTTCTTGCTTGAGTTGCTCATTCCCCATTACGACCTTTTGTGTGCATGTATCTATAACAACTTTCTCAATACATACTTGGTTGCACAAGGGTGAGTCTAAACATAAATCATTGCAAGAAGTAGAAGCATCCTTTTTAGGCATGTCAAAGATAGAACTTTTTTTAGGTGCCTTGGTGAGGGTTGTACCAACGGCTTCAAGATTAGCAACTTTATTAGTTAGCTCATCACAATGTTTGCACATGGTTTCTATTTTAGCAAGCAAACTTTTATAAGCATCTTGTGAGCTAGCTAACTTTTCTTTTAATTTTTCATTTTTCTTTACAAGTTGCTCATCATTGATTGTGCATGCATTTGTTGTTGCACTAGCCTCAAGTTGCTCAATTTTAGTAGATAGTTAAATATTGAGATTAGCAAATGTCTCATATTGTTCAAGCAAGGTTTTATATGCTTCTCATGAACTATCTAGCTTTTCTTGCAATATTTTTAGCTTTTTTGTTGGCTAGTGCGAGCCTTAGCATATTTAAGATTTTCTTGCACAAGTTTATTAAGAGAAGACATTTCATCATCACTATCACTCTCACTAGAGGATGTGATTTCGTTACCTCGTGCAATAAGGCACACATGAGAAGAGCTTGATGATGAGTGCTTGTGGCCCTCGCCTCTTGTGATGGTCTTCTTCTTCACTTGAAGAATCATTCCATGACCTTATTGATGTGAGGGCTTTGTCCTTACATGCCTTCTTCTTTGTCTTGGGTGTGGGCTTATTTGGACAAACTTTCACAAAGTGCCCCAACTCGCTGCATCCATAGCATCCTTTTTTCCTTTGCTCATTTCTTTGATCGGTGAAGATGAAATCTTGAATTTAGATGGGCACACCCTTGATATTGAGCCTTTGGATCATCTTCTCCACCTTGTTGATAAGTTTGATTGATTCTTCATTCAGGTCGGAGGTGGAGGAGGAAGATTGATCATCATCACTTGATTCTTCTTCTTCGTCATCATCATCATCATCATCATCATCATCATCATCATCATCATCATCTTCTTCTTCTTCACTTGAGGAGCTTGAGCTTGAGCTTGTCTCAACTTGCTTGCCCTTCATCTTCTTTTTCTCACTACATGCGAGAGCTTTGCCTTTGCTTGATGATGAGGCTTCTTCTTGGCCCATCTTTCGTGATATTTCAAATGCCACTATCTTGCCAATGACTATGGTCGGGGTCATGGTGCTTAAGTCCTCCATGTTGTGAAGGATGGTGATGATGCTTGCATATTTCTTTTATGGTAGCACGAGGATGATCTTCCTCACGATGTCCGCATCATCTATCTTCGTTAATCCGATTGAATGGAGCTCATTGATAATTAGATTCAAATGAGAATACATATCATGAACAAGCTCATCATCATTCATTTTAAAGGAATCATAATTTATTTAGCTAGACAATATTTTTGCTCACGGACATTAGTTGTGCCGTCATGGAGCTCTTGGAGTTTTAACCAAATTTCATGTGCCATATTTAAAGTGAACACTTGGTTAAACACATCCTATGCTAAAAGATTCAAACAAGCAATTTTTAGCTCTAGCATTAAAATAAATTTCTTTTTCTTCACTCTTTGTGGGTTTATTAGAATTCTTAATGGGTTTCATCCCGTCACGAGTGACTCTCCAAACTATCCAAATCTACCGCCTTAAGGTGACAAGCCTATTCTAGCTTTATAGTAGGGGAAGTTAGTGTCGTCAAAGTGCAGAGACCTAGAGGTATCTATCCCAACCACTCTAAATAGCGTCGGCTCAATAGTGGTGAAGCCAAAGGTCCAAATTGAGCCAACCAGCTACGATACCACTTGTAAGGGACCGTGACGCCTAAGAGGGGGGTGAATTAGGCAACTCAAAACTCTAACTCTAAATTATGGCCTCTTTTTCTACCCTTAGCAAAACCTATGTCAAAAGATAAACTATCTAAATGTGCAACTACGGTTTTGCTAGTATGTTGCTATCTCTACCGCAAAAGGAGTTATGCAACCTAGGTTCCAAACCTATCAACTTGCCTATCACTAAGCTAGGAAAGTAAAGCACACACCAAGATTACAATATAAATGCGGAAGCTAAAGAGTAAGGTTGAGATATGCAAACTTCCCGTCGATGACTTCGGTATTTTTACCAAGGTATCGAGAAGCGTGCAAGCTTCCCCTAGTCCTCATTGGAGCCTCTCGCAAGGAATCCCTCGTAAGGGCCAACTCCCGGTCGGGTAACTCCATGGATAGCCTCGGGCCTTCTCCACGCACAAGTGGATCTCCGGTGTGCCTTCCAGCAAGTCCTCTCCTGGACCGCTCCCTCGCCGTCTTCACTATCAAGCTTTTGGCCAAAACGCCACGGGCCTTGTTCCCTTCGGTACACGGTGGCGGCCACACCACAAACGCGGTTGGTGTGATCTCAGTAAGACTACAAGCCCCTTCGATGTACAACTATGGTGCGCGCAAGCACCGAGTGATAAGAGGTGTGCAAACCTCACTAAACACTAGGCATAAACCTAGAGCAAGCGCATAAGCAGTGGTCTAATTAACCTAAGCACTTTGCAGAGCATCTACGCTAATCACCAAATGAATCACTAAGCACTATGCAAGTGGAGATTACTAAAACGGTGTATCACCACCCTTGGTATGTTTCCTCAGTTCTCTTATACTCAAATAGCCGGTTGGAGGGTCTATTTATAAGCCCCATAGGGAAAGTAGCCATTGGGGGTGAAGCTCAGCTTTTTGCTACTGACCAGACGCTGCTGTCGTCCTGACCAGACACGTCCGATCGTCCTGACCGTTGGAGCGCGTGTGTTGATCAGACTCTGGGCCGAGTCCAGTCTCACTAGATCGGACGTGTCCGGTCACGCTGGCGCCGCTCTGGAACCTTTCTGGACATGATCGAATGCTACTTCTTGGTGCATCCGGTTATCCTGCCGTCGCGTCCGGTCACACTGAAAACATTATCGTGATGAAGAACAGTGTCATCTGTGCGTCCGATCACTACTTCGCTCAGCGTTCGGTCACTGCTGCTGATGCCTGCTATTGCCGAGCAACTGATTCGGACGCATCCGGTCCTCATAGGGCCGCGTCCGATCACCTCTGTGGAGCTCATTTCTTCACGATCTTGCGTCCGGCTTGATTCCTATCTTCGTGTTTGGACTTTGCTTGATATCTTGGGTCTTCTCTTGTGCTTCTAGGGTCTTGCTTATGGTGTTGATCGTGGGATCATCATGTTGCCTTCGTCCAAGTCATGTCGTACACCCTATTGAACTACAAAAGAATTACTTGCAAATTCATTAGTCCTAATTTGGTTGTGTTGGTCATCAAACACCAAAATCCAAAGTAAATGGGCCTTAGGGTCTATTTTCCTTACAACCCGACTGCGCACCAAAGCAGACCACGACGACTGGTGACCGCGCGCCCGTGGCTGCCGCGCGACAGCGTGAAGTCGTCCCCGACCTCGGTAGCCACCACGCACACGGGCCCCATGGAGACGGTGTGGAACGCGGTGTGTCGGGTCGCTGCCGTCCTCCTCGAATGGGTCCAGCGAGGTGGGCTGGCCGGCACGGACAACCGTGTCCGCCGGCTCAGAGGCGCCGAATTCATGGGAGGTGGCCGGGTCCAGACCTAGTGGACGTGGATCTGGTGCGCCAGTTGGCCATCTTGCTCACCGCCGGCGTCCTCGAAGAGGAGCAGCGTGATGGGCTCGCCGGCACGGGCGATCGCGACCGTCGGCCCGAAGGCGTCAGGATCCAGGGCAAGGGTCGCTGGATCTAGACCCAGGGGATGCGGATCCAATGCCCATTAGTCTCTTCTTGCTCTCAGTCGCCGGTCATCTCGGCTGCCATGGAAGTAGAGAAAAGCTTAGGGAAGATGGGAGAGGGTGGGGAAGGGAGGCGGTGCGGAGGCCTGCCTTGTTGAGCGGCACCATAGGCCACGGCCATCGCTCGTCGGCGAGCAGCAGCGGCGGCCAAGGTAACTGGCTGGTGGGGGGACGAGTGTGGCGGCGCTAGGAAGTCGCCCCCGAGTCGCCTCGGGGAGACGACGCGGGGGAGGGAGCGTCAAGAAGAAAGTTAATTGACTAGTGTCTCAAGTAGTGATTGACCAGCCCTTTTATATGACCAAAACATCCATCCATCGATACCTCAAGTCTTTCAAAAAAAAATTCCAAAGAGCCATTACCTAGTGATTTCAGACCTGCAGGCCATGCTACTCTAGCGCGCTGTTGTTGGACATGATCTAAGTGCTTGTTTAGTTCAAAAAAAGTTCTCAAAAAAGTGCTACAGTAGCCATCATATCGAATCTAGCGATACGTGCATGGAATATTAAATGTAGACGAAAAAAAACTAATTGCATAGTTTGGTTGAAAATTACGAGACGAACGTTTTGAGCCTAATTAGTCTATGATTGAACACTAATTGCCAAATAAAAACGAAAGTGTTACGGTAGCCAAATTTCCAAAATTCGCGAGCTAAACCCACACTGATCCTTGTGTTTTTGGACGGAAACCAGAGGGAGTAGATGTCATTTAACTGTATGGAATCGGGTTAGGTGGCACAGCCGCTGTCCGCTGTTCGTACGGCCTTTGGAGAGCACAGGGTCTGGTTCCTAAGCCTTGGCCCTCGGCAATGCCCTCGTGTTCAGCTCAACAGCTCTGATGCTAGCTTTTGTAGCCCTTGATAGGTTCAGCTCGTGCCTACAGCTACCGGTCCTTTGTGGTGTGGAGGAACGACTGGTCTCCTACCAAGCAAACCGAATGGCGTCGTCGCGCTCGCGTCGAAGCTGTGTGTGATATGCCAAGACTGCAGCGAGGAAGCGACACGACCCAATGGAGAGATCCGTGTCGGATCCTGCCCCGCACCGAAAGCCCCCAACGGCGCCGGCCGGCCTACTAGCACACACCACCGCGCATCCTGAAACGAAGCATGGGCCGCGCCGGACCGGACGGGGCGACAGGGAGACGCCGAAACGACGTCTCGCGCGGGGACGCGACGCGTCTCCTGCGCTGCGCCACACACCCACCCCCACCTCGGCCCCGCCCGCGGCCGCGGCAGCACGAGCGAGCGCCGGTGGGTGAAGCAGCGAACTGGAGGTGCAGGCGCGGCAGTGCGGCAGGCCCGGCCCCAGCAACGGCAGGTCGTCGAACCCCCGGCTGGCTCCGCCACCGCGTCCACCGGCACACGGCCGCGCCGCAGGGCGGCAGGGCGCAAATGGCAACAAAAATATCAGGCCACCCCGCTTTGGGGACTCCACTCCACTCCACCCACCGATCCCGAAGCCCACGCCACGCACGAGTTGTCGCTCGCGGCCACAAACAAATGTGGCCGCCGTTGCAACCACAAAAGGGCGAGACTGGACCAGAACACTGCGATTAGTTGTCGTATCAAAGAAATGACACAAGCAGATCATAGCGAAATCCGGCATGCTTCCAAAGGAGAGGATTTTCCAGGCACCGACTCCGAAGCTTCGCAGGTACGGACGGAGTGCTGCTAGTAGCATTACTCACTGATAACGGTGCGATTAGGAGGAGACAGTGCAGCTACAACAGAGACTAACAATGAAAATGACAGATATGACCCTCCGTGGCACGGCCGCGTCACGGGAGGCAAGGAGGTTAACATGGGAACTGAGGGTTCTACTTGTAGGAGTAGTAACGTAGCTAGTGAAGGGGACAGCTACCTAGAGCTAATTAATTGCCACTAAACCCTAGTGATTAAAAGGAGGAGCTCCTTTAGCGCGTGGGGAACCGAAGAGTGGGAGAGTGCCTTGGGTCGGCGGCGGGGTCGCTAGACGCTGATCGGGGACGGGGACGGGGAGGAGACGGCTGCGCGGGGCGGGGAGTCGTCGGTGTCCTCGTCGTCTCCATCGCCGGTGACGCCGACGCCGGTGCCAGCGGCGGGGTTGACGCCGACTGCCGATGCCCGCGGCTGCAGCTGCGGCTGCGGCAACGGCGGAGGTGGGGGAGGTGGAGGCGAGCTGGTTCTTGTGGTTGTGCATCCACACCTTGAGCACCTGGCGCTTCACCCCGATCTCGTCGCAGAAGCGGTCCAGGGCGCCGTCGTCGTTCCGCTGGATGCGCCAGCCCTGCTTCTCCGCGAACTCGCGCATCCGCTCCTTCTGCTCCGGCGTGAACTTGGTCCGGAAGCGCTTCCGCCCGAAGCTGCCGCTGCCGCTGCCCCCGCTACCCCCGACGCTCCCGGGCACGAAGCCGACGCCGAAGTCGTCAGTGCGCGGCTGGCGTCTCGGAGCCGGCGCGCGTGGCGAGCCACGGTGGGGGCGGTGCGGCGATGGCGGCGTTGGGCACGGCGTGGTACGGCAGCGCGAGGTGCGGCGGCGCCGGAACGGGCACAGGCACCGACGGGAACAAGGCCTGCAGCGCGGCGGCCGCGGCCTGGTGGTGGTTGTGGAAGTGCTGCTGCGGCGGCGACGGCGGCGCGGGCAGCGCGAGCGGCGGCGTCAGGTGGTGCGGCGTGCGGAAGAAGACGGGCGGCGCGCACGACGAGCCCGCCAAAGCGGCGGCGGTCCCCGTGGCGCGGCGGTGGAAGCTGCGGTGGCACCCGCAGGCCGCGCACTTGAGCGAGTCCGGCGAGGAGGCCATGTACTCGCCGCAGCCGTCGAAGGCCTGCCCGCCCATGGCCGCCGCGTGGTTGCGCATGCACTCCTTGTACTTGCCGCCGGCCTCACCGCCGCCAGCCCCACCGTCGTAGGGCACCAGGCTCAGGTGATCCATCATGTCCTCCGTCGTCGCGACCCAACCGAGCGGTCCGGTAGTGGGCTGGCGGCCCCTCGCGCGCGTGGCCACTTGCCCGGGTGTCCGTGCGTCTGTCTTCCTCCCGCTCCCCGTCTCCCGAGTCCCGCCCCAGACCGGCCTGCGCCTGGCTCCCTCGCTCGCAGTCGGCAGTCGACAGGCAGTGGGGGGCGGGCGGCAGGGTATGGATTTTTATCCGCGCCGCGCGTGGGCGTGGCGTCGCGGGGCCTCGGTCGCTGTCTCAGCCCCCGCGTGCCCGGCACGACCACAGCGGTTAGCCTTAACACACACAGCCGCTGTCAAACGCGGTAGGATAGGATGATTAAACGTAGCGTGCGGAGCCCCGGACCTGCGGTCGCCACGTGAGGTCGGTTCGGGACACGGGACGAAGCGAAGGGGGGGCGGACGTGTCGACCGCCCACTGGGTGCGCGGTCACAGTAGCGGCCGTGCTTGGTTTCGTTTCGCCGCGGGGGCCCCGCCACGTTGGGTGCGGCGGTGGTGGTGTGGCGGCGTCAGACGAGCGAGGCTTGCCGGGTAAGCAGCTGCCCGGACTGACGGACGACGCTGATACGATCGGACGAGGCCACGAGCGGGGGCGGTGAGGTATGGGCGAACAGCCAGCCGGGGGCATTGGGTTGTCTTGTCCACGGGATCCTCTGCGCCGACCGTGCTCTCGTGGCTGCGGCTGGATCTCTGACGAAACATGCGTGCAGTGAAGAAGCTGGCTTAAGCGGCAGGCAGGGCGATGGATGCATAAATTGCAGTCTCCGTTCATTGATGGTGATCACACGACGCTTACACCTGCATTGATCGCGGGCTTATCCGCACCGACGTCAAGCACGCGTGCACGGTACAGCTTGCTCGCTGCTGCTTGAGAAGGCAGGCCGCTGGGTGGGGCGCAGTAAAGGCGAGGGGGATCGGATATGCTGCGTCGTCCGTGACAATGATTCGTACGTACAGAGAGATCTCTCCATCGTGACAGGATTGGATTGGATTCCTGATGATTCCTCCCACGGGCCACGGCACAACAGGCCGCCAGCCAGTTTTGTGCTTGCGCGCGTGCGCGCCATACGCGCTCGCTGCGTCCGGCCGCGTCCATCCGAGTGGAGTAGTAGTACGGTAGCAGGCAGGTGGTGAGCAAAGCAAATGCGATGCTTATCTCGCACGGATATTTGCCGCTCACGGGTGATGATCTGTTCTGATCCCCCAACTGAACAATGACCCCCGCCCGGCTACGCGTGGGTGGCGCCAGCGGCAGTTGATGGAATTGGGCCGGCAATTAATGGCTCGCCCATGCGTCGTCCTCCTGCCTCCTCCCGCTCTCCCGGTTTCCTCACGGAGGCAACGGCTCGCAGACACAGTGGCTGCCACGAGCGGGCATGACACGGTGCTGAATGTGATCACTGCTTGCCTAGAGATAGCATCGCTACGGTGCTGAATGTGATCACTGAGCTTGGAGATTGGACCAGCTTGGATCCATCCGGCTCATGATGCCTACTCCTGTGTACTGTACGGGCTACGAAAAAATACTCCTAGTATAGTAGCTCAGCCAGACAGCAAAGGGAATCACGGCGATAATAGACGACACGGCGCTGCACGCGGACCATGCCGATCAACAGGCGGATGGAGACGGGGCGGCAGAGGCTGTGCCTGCAGTGCTACCAGCAGCCAGTTCTTCTCACGCTACTGTGGCCTCGTCCCGTCTACTCTCCCTCGGCTCCCGTCTTGTCCGTCCTCGCTTTACCACCTGAGCGCCCGCACCGGGCCTCTACTGGCTTTTGGTTTTGTTTGCTTGTTGCGATCAAAAAGCTGCCGCGCGGCCATCATCTCGCCACCTGCTCCCTCTGCGTGAATTTGCCTTCCAACGCTGACGGACAGATTGATAGAACATGAGCTTTTGCCCCCTCTCGCCTGGCTCGGCCCCTCCCATGACCCTAGCACCAGGCTACCACTGGGCTTGCAACTTGAAGCTGCATCACTCAGCTCTCGCTGGGCACGTCTTGGAACTTGCGACCACGATCATCATACATTGGGCGGTCGCGCTCTCTTTGATCTACTGGGAGTACAAGGTTTCACGATGCGGAGCTCTTCTATTTTATTTTAGATAATAATTTACAATACATCCATCCTAGCAAAAATGTAACCCTAGAGTCCGTTTGATACGGCTCAAGAGGCAAGACAGCTCCAAGCTCCTCTGGGCAAAACCAGCCAGCCCAAACCAGCCCAAACCAGTCAGCCAACAGTGTTTTCCTCTCACAATAAACCAGCACCAGCCAGTCCAAACCAACCCAGAAACCAACCAACGAACAGACCGACTGTGGCAAGTCCTGACATTAGCAACACTGTTTGCTTCTGTAGCAAGAAATTGTTTCGCAAACCAATTCACCAAAGCGAAAATTAAAACTAAAAGGAGGAGCACACCGTAGCCCCGCAAAGCCTCACCGAGCCCTTAGTTATTCATCATTTAACTGTCTAAAGTTTTACCAAATTTATAAAAACATATCAATCTTTATAGTTATAATAAAAAATCTAATAATACTTATTTCATATGGTGTGTATATATATATATATATATATATATATATATATATATATATATATATATATATATATATATTATGTTTTGCAAAATTGGTTAAATTTAAAATAATTTGACTCGGTACTTTACTAGAATTATCTTTTTAGATACAAATAGTATACTTGAGTTAAATGCATGAGCAGTCCCTAAATTTGTCGAGGGATATCATTCAGATCCACGAACTTTGAAAATACATTTCTAGATCATTTAACCTGTTAAGTGGTGCACCGCAAATCTATGATAGCCACGTAAACATTTTGAAAAGAAGGGAGGATGAATATTGTCAATGCCACAGTGTGCATTGCTACTTCGGATAAAATATCCATATGGTTGATATGGACTTGCGCTGCACCACTTAATAAGTTTAGTACCCTAGAAATAAATTTTGAAAACTCATGGACCCAAAGTGACATCCTTTGACAAGTTTAAGGATATTCAGTATACTTCATACAGCCTGTTCGCTTGTTGGTTTCAGCCAGCCCAAACCAGCCAGCCAACAGTGTTTTCCTCTCACAACAAACCAACACCAGCCAGCCTAAACCAGCCTAGAAATCAACCAGCGAACAAGCCGATAGAGCTTTGTTGTCAAAGTCACACGTTGGAGACCAATATTGATGTTTTTTAGCTCACTTAAAGCATAGAAGTTGCTTGTGACAGATAATAGGTTGTGTTGTTCAAAGTTTACTATCGATTAGGGCATTCTTGCTTCCTTGCTAAACTTGTATAAGGTGGCTTATAGTTGGTTGTAGGAAGCCAAAACCAACAATGCTCTCAATTGTTAGTTGTGGATGGCAAACCCCACCCACCCACCCACACACACACCAAAAAGCTCATTTTGGGCACCATATAGGTTTATCATAAGCTAGGCTCTTTGTTTAACATATGAATTTGTATAAGTCCGAGCCTCCGAGGGTAAAACAGGGGCTTAGTTAGAACTTATGGTCATGTAGGTTGAAAAAAAAACCTTAGCCAGCGGGAGAAATCGCCCCGGTATTGTTTAGAAGAAAAAGATTTTGTTTGTTAGGGCATCTCCTCAAAGCTCCTCTATATGAGTCGGACCTGTTTTGGATGAGCCATAATTAATATCTTCTCTAAATGTGCTATGACTTCTTTTTTTCACTGAAAAAGCGACGACTCCTACTCAACTATTTGGTAAGACTTTTTGTAACAGTTAGAATCGAAGCTAGAAAGGAGCCCTACCAAATGGGTCGAAAACGTCTCAATCTTAATAGTCGCCCTTATTTATATTATTTTTGTATTATAATAGTGTATATTACTCGAATGATGCTAAAGTTTTATATAGAAGAAAATATATTTTCTTTTTTTTTAAACTTCTCACGCATATTCTATTTCTTTTTTCACAGCCATGTGTAAAAACTTTTTGTATATTTTATATTTTCTAGTCTTCTCCCCTCGGTTGATCATGTTCACGTTAAAATTAGCATAATGTGTGCAGTATAATTATAATTATCTTTCTTCCTCGTACGTTCTTTCCTTATGACATTTTTTAAATAGCTAGGAAATCTATTAACTTTATTTGTAATTGTAATTCAAATATATTATTAATTGAGAAAATATGGATGTTTTTATTTATTTATTTATTATTATTTATAACCCATAACCGTGTAAGTTTAAATGTGGTATTATACATTTTATTAGCTTTTAAATATGTACTGTATCTTTTATTAGCCTTTCTAGGCACAGGCTTCCAACCAAACTGGCTCGCCCATGCGTCGTCCTCCTGCCTCCTCCCGCTCTCCCGGTTTCCTCACGGAGGCAACGGCTCGCAGACACAGTGGCTGCCACGAGCGGGCATGACACGGTGCTGAATGTGATCACTGCTTGCCTAGAGATAGCATCGCTACGGTGCTGAATGTGATCACTGAGCTTGGAGATTGGACCAGCTTGGATCCATCCGGCTCATGATGCCTACTCCTGTGTACTGTACGGGCTACGAAAAAATACTCCTAGTATAGTAGCTCAGCCAGACAGCAAAGGGAATCACGGCGATAATAGACGACACGGCGCTGCACGCGGACCATGCCGATCAACAGGCGGATGGAGACGGGGCGGCAGAGGCTGTGCCTGCAGTGCTACCAGCAGCCAGTTCTTCTCACGCTACTGTGGCCTCGTCCCGTCTACTCTCCCTCGGCTCCCGTCTTGTCCGTCCTCGCTTTACCACCTGAGCGCCCGCACCGGGCCTCTACTGGCTTTTGGTTTTGTTTGCTTGTTGCGATCAAAAAGCTGCCGCGCGGCCATCATCTCGCCACCTGCTCCCTCTGCGTGAATTTGCCTTCCAACGCTGACGGACAGATTGATAGAACATGAGCTTTTGCCCCCTCTCGCCTGGCTCGGCCCCTCCCATGACCCTAGCACCAGGCTACCACTGGGCTTGCAACTTGAAGCTGCATCACTCAGCTCTCGCTGGGCACGTCTTGGAACTTGCGACCACGATCATCATACATTGGGCGGTCGCGCTCTCTTTGATCTACTGGGAGTACAAGGTTTCACGATGCGGAGCTCTTCTATTTTATTTTAGATAATAATTTACAATACATCCATCCTAGCAAAAATGTAACCCTAGAGTCCGTTTGATACGGCTCAAGAGGCAAGACAGCTCCAAGCTCCTCTGGGCAAAACCAGCCAGCCCAAACCAGCCCAAACCAGTCAGCCAACAGTGTTTTCCTCTCACAATAAACCAGCACCAGCCAGTCCAAACCAACCCAGAAACCAACCAACGAACAGACCGACTGTGGCAAGTCCTGACATTAGCAACACTGTTTGCTTCTGTAGCAAGAAATTGTTTCGCAAACCAATTCACCAAAGCGAAAATTAAAACTAAAAGGAGGAGCACACCGTAGCCCCGCAAAGCCTCACCGAGCCCTTAGTTATTCATCATTTAACTGTCTAAAGTTTTACCAAATTTATAAAAACATATCAATCTTTATAGTTATAATAAAAAATCTAATAATACTTATTTCATATGGTGTGTATATATATATATATATATATATATATATATATATATATATATATATATATATATATATTATGTTTTGCAAAATTGGTTAAATTTAAAATAATTTGACTCGGTACTTTACTAGAATTATCTTTTTAGATACAAATAGTATACTTGAGTTAAATGCATGAGCAGTCCCTAAATTTGTCGAGGGATATCATTCAGATCCACGAACTTTGAAAATACATTTCTAGATCATTTAACCTGTTAAGTGGTGCACCGCAAATCTATGATAGCCACGTAAACATTTTGAAAAGAAGGGAGGATGAATATTGTCAATGCCACAGTGTGCATTGCTACTTCGGATAAAATATCCATATGGTTGATATGGACTTGCGCTGCACCACTTAATAAGTTTAGTACCCTAGAAATAAATTTTGAAAACTCATGGACCCAAAGTGACATCCTTTGACAAGTTTAAGGATATTCAGTATACTTCATACAGCCTGTTCGCTTGTTGGTTTCAGCCAGCCCAAACCAGCCAGCCAACAGTGTTTTCCTCTCACAACAAACCAACACCAGCCAGCCTAAACCAGCCTAGAAATCAACCAGCGAACAAGCCGATAGAGCTTTGTTGTCAAAGTCACACGTTGGAGACCAATATTGATGTTTTTTAGCTCACTTAAAGCATAGAAGTTGCTTGTGACAGATAATAGGTTGTGTTGTTCAAAGTTTACTATCGATTAGGGCATTCTTGCTTCCTTGCTAAACTTGTATAAGGTGGCTTATAGTTGGTTGTAGGAAGCCAAAACCAACAATGCTCTCAATTGTTAGTTGTGGATGGCAAACCCCACCCACCCACCCACACACACACCAAAAAGCTCATTTTGGGCACCATATAGGTTTATCATAAGCTAGGCTCTTTGTTTAACATATGAATTTGTATAAGTCCGAGCCTCCGAGGGTAAAACAGGGGCTTAGTTAGAACTTATGGTCATGTAGGTTGAAAAAAAAACCTTAGCCAGCGGGAGAAATCGCCCCGGTATTGTTTAGAAGAAAAAGATTTTGTTTGTTAGGGCATCTCCTCAAAGCTCCTCTATATGAGTCGGACCTGTTTTGGATGAGCCATAATTAATATCTTCTCTAAATGTGCTATGACTTCTTTTTTTCACTGAAAAAGCGACGACTCCTACTCAACTATTTGGTAAGACTTTTTGTAACAGTTAGAATCGAAGCTAGAAAGGAGCCCTACCAAATGGGTCGAAAACGTCTCAATCTTAATAGTCGCCCCATAACCTAGGCCGCCAACCACAGCCAGGTTTGGCGCCCCATCACTGCTCTTAGTTAGGACTGTAATGCTCACACAGACTGACGGCCATCGTTCTCACGTCTTTAATTATAGGCTGTGAGCGAGAGAGGGTTTCAACTAACCCCAAAACTTGCTTCCCCGGAACACGATTCGAACGTTGAAGGTAAAGGTGTTGCTTTGCATGCACGTAGGTTGAAACTCTGCAAATTCTCCACAACGATACTGTGCACTGTTGTTGGCACTTGATTAGCAGCATGTTCGCTTACTCGTATACGATCGTAGATTATAAGCTGGAACAGTATTTTTCTCACACACCAAACCAGCCAGCAGTAAATAATCCACGATCGTTTACGGTCTGTCGAATAGGCTGTAGGTCACCACACCACGATACTGTGTAATGTGGACTGTATTTCGGTGTTCAACAATGTCATTCTGTCGTTGTTCGTTGAGGTATGAGGAGTGCTCTTTCGAACGTTGTTGGCGGTAATACGACATGCAAGGTCAGCAAGCAGCAAGGATCATATGAGGAAATCAAGCTTTGGATTTATTAATAATCTTTTGATAACAAAAGCACTGGATTTTTAACGCACCATTCCAAAGGCCAAAAGCGCATGGACCTGGAAAAGGGACGTTGCACTGTAGCCAACAATGACAGGACGGGCAGCTCCTAAAATCTAACCTTGTATCTGACAAGTGTCAAAGGTTACCAGCCACTAGGAGTCACGCCAGCCATGATTAGCCGCTGCACTGATTGCAGCTCAACCGGGATTCCCAATCGGGAGCCCGTGTCGCAAATTGGAGAGCCCCTTTTTCAGCTTGTCCGTTCTTGGCGAGTCTGGGACAGAATTATAATCCGCTCAGCCTTTCGTTCTCCTTTTTCTTTGAACGGATTGTTCATGTAGTTTCGACGTGCCTGCATTTCCATGCTGTACCTACATTCAGTCACTCTAAACTCCAACTAACCTGGTTTCATCCAACCAGTAACGGTGTACCAAGCGCCTCCAGGCTGCAGCAATGGCCGGGACCATGGACGCTACAGTTCGTACATGAAAGCTACAGTTACATGAGCACATGACTTACATGAGTACTTCCATGTTCCATGTAAGATACAGGCGCATAGCACGGAACACTGCGCAGAAGATGTCCAGGCAACGCTAAACCACGATGCACGACGTCGTCCTCCAGCCGCAGGATTGGCCAGAGAAAAAGCTTGTCGCCGGCGAGGACGACCTGCTCTGTACCCTGGTCAGTATCCACAGCAAGGAGCAGTTTGTAATGGCGGAGATTCGGAGCACGGAAACGCAATCCCGTGGGACATTCGCAGTGACACGCCACATGATAATCCTCGCAGAACCGTGTGGCAGCACACCGCTGCCGTGCTCTCGGCTGAAGCCAACCTTGCGAGGGCACGCACGGCGCCAGGTGCACGGCAGTCATGCATCACATCAACAGCAAGTAGCCAAAGCTACATCAGCGCACGAATTTTTTATTTTTAGCCGTTTTTTCAAAAAAATCACAAATATACCCCTAAAGTTAAAATTTTAAAATCTAGACCCTTAGCTCAGCGCCAGCAAAATCTAGACCCTTAGCTCGGTGCCAGCGTACTCCGGGCCACCTTGGCGCCATGGACGCAGACATGGCAGCCAGCTTAGCGCCGTGGATCTTGACGCCGAGCTCGGCGCCAACAATCCTGGCGCCAAGCCCTCTTACGTATGGGCCCGGATTTTCTTTCTCTCTTCCTATCTCTTTCTCTCTACCGTCCCCGCCCGCACCGTTCGCGTCGTCCCCACCTGCACCGCCGCGCCGGTGCCGCCCCGCCCTCACCCGCACCTCCGCGGCCGCTCCCGCGCGCCCGCGCCGGCGTCCGCTCCCGCCGTGCCACTTGGCGCCGCGGCCCTACCATGCCCTACCCGTCCGCGGCCCGCGCGCCCTCGCCGGCCGTCGTGCCCGCGCGCTTTTGTCGGCCGCCGTGCCTGCCACGTCGCGCGCCGTCCCGCCCAGCCCGGCCGCGGCATGCTGCGCCCTGCCCTGTCGCGCCACTCGGTGCCGCGGCTCGCCCCGCCCCACCCGTCCATGGCCCGCGCACCCTTGCCGACCGCCATGCCCGCACGCCCTCGCCGGTCGTCCGCGGCCTGCCTCGTCCTGCACGGTCCGCCGTGCCGTGCCCGCCCCTACTCGCCATGCCAAGGCGCGAGGGAGCTCCGGCCCAGGCACACCAATGCGCTCCGACGGCTTGCTGTTGCACTCCATCGACGCTCCACCGACTGCACAGTAAAGTAAGTTACTTTATTCGTTTGAATTGGTAATTTAGTACTTAGTTAACGATAGTTAGGGCGTAATAGGTAGATAGATATATAGATACTTATGTTGGTATAACTAGTTTTCATATATAGTTATTACATAGTTAGATACATACATAGGTATATATTTAGTACTTAGTATATATATGTAGTACTTAGTACATAGTATACATTTACTTAATTAAATACTAGAGATCTTCATATGAGTAGTTAGCGCGTATTTTTGACTAAAGGACATGTATTTCGTTACGTGTTTGAAATAGATGGTGTCGGGTTCATAAACCCGGGGTCCCTCATGGACCTGCTTCCCAGCAAAAAGCTCGGCCCAGCATACGACGTTGCGAATGACACGCAACTCCTGGGCCGGCCCAAAAACCAAACGATAGGCTAGAAGGGCGATCCAATCTCCGACCGGAAGACATGGCCAAAGAGGAACGGTGCTCGCTTCCGACTCCGGCCCGCCTCTCCGACCGAAAGGCCCGGTCAAGGAGGAACGGCGCTCGCTTTCGACTCTGGCCCGCCTCTTCGACCGAAAGGTCTGGCCAAGGAGGAACGACGCTCGCTTCTGACTCCGGCCCACCTCTCTGACCGGAAGGCCTGGCTAAGGAGAGGACAATGCTCGCTTCTCCGATCGGGAGAACATCGAACCTCCGCTTATAGCTCTTCTCCGACCGACGTGATCGGAGCCGACTAGGAAATGACCGAACGGGGACGCCCGCTCGGTAAGAACCCAAAGAATCAGACGGAGCAAGTAAGGCAGGGCTCTCAAGTCAACCACAATACCGAGGACTATACCCTGCACATTTGTAGGACAGTACTGTTAGGTCATGTCAGAAGGGTGCTCTGTAACCTTCCAGACATGTCAGAACATGAATAGTATTATGGGCGCCGACATTTATCCAACAGTATGGTAGGCGCTGACATTTGCCATACCAGAAGTGTACAGTTGAACCAACCACATGCATCCAGCCATCAACAGTATTGTGGGCGCTGACAAACCACCTTGTACTCAACGGCGTGGGCAACAAGACTAGGTAGCGCGCGCACACACACACACTCTTTCTCTCATACTCTCTCTTGTACATCCGTCCTCTTCATCTATAAAAATGGATGTGCTCTCTCCAAAAAGAGGACGATTCGAACAAGCAACGTTTCCAACGAACAACAAACAGATCACTCCGATCCTCTCTGCTTGACTCTAGAACTCTAAAGCCAAACAAAGCATGCGTTCGAACAGTTAGCACACGTCGGAGCTCCTGTCACTCTTGGCCCTTCGGTCCGGAGTCCGACCGGACCACTAATACCCCCCCATCTTACTCTCTCGTTTGTAACCCCACAGCAAACTTCGAGCACCTGGGCTTAGGAATAAAGTCACCAACCAACTCAAACTGGACGTAGGGCACTGTCGCCTGAACTAGTATAAACCCTGTGTCATTGAGTGCTAGGCCACATCCGATTACAACGTACGGCAAAACTACAAATATTTACGTGTTGGCACTTTTCGCACCGACAGTTGGCGTCGTCCGTGAGGAGGACGTCGTACGTTCACACTTTTGGTCATCGGATGGCCTAGCTTTCCACCATCTTTGGCATGGTGGGCTCAAGCGATATGACTCGCTTTGGCTCGCTGGAGTTTCCCATACTCCCACCTGTTGGGATGTGGATTCCTCCCATCTTCGAGACGTCCTAGGCCTTCCTCTTCGGAAGCCTAGACTTTGTCGCTGACTAGCTCGACGTGCTTCACCTCCACGAGGAGGCACTTGTCCTGGCGCCCATTGAAGGACGAGCGCCCTCCATCAGTGCTAGGCCACCCGGCGACCTCAACGACGAGACGCCTATGCTTCGCTTTGAGTCCACGCTGGGCTCAAACCCCACTATGAGTAACGTACATACTGTTCTTTACTCGCTTTTTTGTATTTTCCGCTGACTCTCTAGGGGGACCCTGTTGTCCCCGCCGCGACCACCATATGACTGGTTCCCCTACGGCCTTGCGTCCCTTACACGGGGGCTCCGAAAGATGCTGGAACCGCCCCCTCTCACATCCAAATTCATGGGGATGGTGGGCTACGCTCCCGCCTGTTTTCATGACCTCATGGATGATGATGTTGAGAGTGATGGCTCCAGCATCGACGATGTCATGACACCTAGCCACCCTCTGTCCCGAGACAGCCACCGGAGGTGGAGTCTCTACAGACCCACACCCCTCTAGGACCCTTCACGCGGAGGCCCTCACAGTGTGCATAGGAGCACAGGTGAGGAGCTATGACAAAGGTGGTAAAATCAGCTAGCCACCTACACCTGATGCGCTCGGCGTAGCACGCTGTGCCACGCGTGCATAACTCGGCGAGTGGCGAGCGGGGTCGCTCTCAGCTAGGTCCAGCGTGACATCATGGACGGGGGGGGGATGATCCCCCACAATTCACTCGGACTAGCCAGAACAACGCCGCTGCAGGCGATGCTTCTGCGCAGCCTTCCAGAGCCTATCGACCCCCAGGAGCAGGCAATCCACCAGGAACCTCCGAACGCTGGTGGAAACCACCGCCTGTTTAGCAGGCAGAGAGCTCCGTGTCGTGACACCGACTCATGGCCTCTCTTCCCACTAGGGGCTGCAGGGGACGCGCCAGACCAATCGCTCCATCCGCTCACCACTACAGTTGCCAGGGCAGTAGGATAGGAGGCCACAGCTGCACCATGGCCTGACCCGATGCCTACTCCACACCGACCTGCTGTGCGCAAGCGGCTCGGACCAAACCGAGATGTCCATCGAGGGGAAGTGAGAGCTGGCGACACAGGCCCCGACTGGACCCTCGAGGGGAGAGGTGAAACACACCCTAGGCATGGTCGTCGACCCAATGACCAGAGTCCCAGCCTGGATGGCCTAGGACCATGGGCCTTTGGCCGATGCATCTAGAGAGCGATGTTTCCCGCAACGCTTCCAACTACCTACCCACATCGCCAAATATACCGGGGAGACGAATCCCGATATGTGGCTCAAAGACTTCTAGCTCGCCTGTCGAGCCAGAGAAGTGGATGATGACCACTTCATCATTCAATACCTCCCCATCTGCATGGGGGAATATGTTCGAGCGTGGATCGAATTCCTCCCACATGATAGCATCCATGACTGGGCGGACCTTAAGAGGATCTTTGTCGGGAATTTCTAGGGGACATATATCCACCCAGGGAACTCCTAGGACCTCAAGAGCTGCCAACAAGAGCCCAATGAGTCCCTATGGGACTACATCTATAAGTTCTCGAAGCGGTGCAACTCTCTTCCTGATGTCGTTGATGCGGACGCCATTAGTACGTTCCTTCTTAGGACAACCTACGAGTCCCTGATCCACAAGCTTGGCTATCTGAAGCTCCGAACCATGCGTGACCTGCTCGACATCGCCACGAACCACGCCTCCGGTGAGAAGGCAGTCAAAGTGGTCTTTAGTGGAGGCCAGGACAAAGGCAAGGCCAAGCGCGAGGACCAAGACAAGGGCCCCTCCACATAGAGGGGCAAAAGAACAAGAAGGATTGACGTCGACTGGCCAACTCTGCGTTGGTCACCATGGCTGATCGCTTAGGCAAGCAGCCCCAGCAGGGCCAGCCTGACTACTTTGACAAGCTCATGGATAGCCCATGCACCAACCATGCTTACCCCGTCAAACACCTCTACAAAGACTACGAGCTCCTCAAGCGCTTCCTATGACAGGCCGGTGGGCCAAAAGAAGGAAAGGGCAAGGAGGTAGCAGCCAAGAAAGGAGGCGCAGCAAGCAAGAATGGGGACGACTTTCCTGACCCTGAGGAATGCATCATGATCTTTGGAGGATCCGATGCCATCTACTCCAAGCGCCAGCACAAAGTGCGCTATAGAGAGGCATGCATTGCCGAAATGGCTGTCCCCACCTTCCTTCGCTAGTCAAAATCTCTGATCACTTTTGATCAGAGAGACCATCCTTCCCACGTTGCTAAACCAGGTCACTACTCGCTCATCGTCGACCCCATCGTCCGCAAGAAGCGCCTCACAAAGGTGCTGATGGACAAAGGTTGTGGCCTCAACATTCTCTATGTCGACACCCTCGACGCCATGCACATCCCCTAGTTAGAGCTCCACCCTATGAGCTCTCCCTTCCACGGTGTGATCCTAGGAACACAGGCATACCCACTAGGGCAGATCGATCTACCCATCATGTTTGGTGACCGAGCCAACTTCCACTCAGAGGTGCTTACCTTCGAGGTGGTGGACTTCCCGCGGTCTTACCACACCATCTTGGGGCGACCATGCTACGCCAAGTTCATGGCGGTCCCCAACTACACCTATCTAAAGTTGAAGATGCCAGGACCAAATGGTGTCATCACTATGGGTAGCACCTTTTCGCACACCTACACGTGCGACCACGAGCATTACGAGGTCACCACTGTCGTCATCAACTCGTTCGAGCTCCCACGGCTCAGGGAGTTGTCGACCCCTGTAGTCCTGGACTGCAACAAGCCAACCTCCTTGACTGCCTTCTGCTCACTCAAGGAAACTAAGGTGGTGGGGATCGACCCCATTGACCCTACCAAGACGGTGCGGATCGAGACCCAGCTCCCGACCAAATAGGAATGTGAGGTCGTCAACTTTCTATGCGTCAATCATGATGTCTTCGCATGGAAGCCTTCTGACATGCCAGGCATATCGTGGGAGGTCACCGAGCATGCACTATGCCTCGTCTTGGGCTTGAAGCCCACCAAGCAACACCTGCATCGCTTTGATGACAAGAGGCGCAGGGCCATAGGTGATGAGATTACCAAACTTTTGGTAGCCGGATTCATCAAAGAGGTATACCACTCCGACTGGCTCACCAATCCTATTCTTGTTAAAAAGAAGACTGAGAAATAGAGAATGTGCGTTGATTATACTGGCCTCAACAAGGCGTGTCCGAAGGACCATTTTCCTTTACCACGCATAGACCAGATAGTCGACTCCACCTAAGGATGCGAAATCATCTCCTTTCGGGATGCCTACTTAGGCTATCACCAGATCATGATAAAATAGTTCGACTAGCTCGCGACTTCGTTCATCACTCCGTATGGTTTGTACTATTACGTGACTATGCCTTTTGGTTTGAAGAACGCTGGCGCCACCTATTAATGGTGGATGCAGCAATGCTTCATCGATCAAATAGACCTGCTCGATCAGCCTGACCAAGTCAAGCGGCCAATACCAACAATAGTCGTCTATGTTGATGACATGGTAGTCAAGACGGCTCAAGCTTGTGACCTAATCACAAACTTGGCCGCAACGTTCATGAACCTCCGAAGGTTCAATATCAAATTGAATCCCGAAAAATATGTTTTTAGGGTTTCGAAGGGGAAGCTACTTGGCTACATCGTGTCTGAACGTGGTATCAAGGCCAACCCCGAAAAAATTATGGCCATCTCCATCATGGGCCCTATACGCAACGTCAAGGGCATACAAAGGCTCACCGGCTGCTTGGCTGCCCTGAGCTGGTTTATCTCCTAGCTAGGCGAGCGAGGGATACCTCTCTATAAGCTTCTCAAAAAGATGGACGCATTCATCTAGACTGAGGAAGCACAGCAGGCTCTGGAGAGCCTTAAAGCGTCACTAACGTCGGCCCCAATCCTTGTCACTCTCGAATGGGGAGAACCCCTCCTCCTCTACATCATGGCAAACAACCACGTGGTGAGCGCCGCCCTAGTCATCAAAAGGGAGGATCCGGGGCACCACCTTAAGGTCCAACGACCCGTATACTTCATGGGGAGGTACTCACCAACCCCAAGGTCCGGTACCCCCAGGTGCAAAAACTCCTATATGCCATGCTGATGGCAACCCGGAAGCTCCCGCACTACTTCACCAACTATGAAGTCTCAGCCATCACTTGATGCCCACTCAGAGACATCATTCGCAACTGCAACACCACGGGATGAATCTCCAAGTGGGCACTCAAGCTAATGGGCCGTGACATCAGGTATATCCCCCGCACTGCTATTAAGTCTTAGACTCTCGTGGACTTTGTCGTCGAATGGATGGAGGTTTAGCTCTTGACCCTAGATGTCACCCACGAGTACTAGATGATGTACTTCGATGGATCTGTAATGGCGCTCGACTCAGGGGCTAGAGTGGTTCTGATCTCCCCGAATGGGAGTAGGCTCTGCTATGCAATCCGCCTCTATGTTTCAACCTCAAACAACGCCACAGGATACGAGGCCCTCATCAACGGACTGTGCATCGCAATCGAGCTCGGCGCTACATGGCTCTACATCCATGGTGACTCGGAGCTGGTCATCGACCAGGTCATGAAGGAGTCCTCTTGCAAAACTCCCCTCATGACAGCATACTGCTAGGAGGTGTGCAAGCTCGAGGATAAATTCTAGGGGATCGAGCTACACCATGTCCCCCAAAAGGACAACGATGTCGCTGATTTTCTTACAAAATTGGCTACCAGGCGAGTTCTGTCTCTGGTCGGGGTCTTCATCAATGACCTTCATGAACCATCTGCCTATATCCTAGAAGGTCCAATCCAGACACACCCCGATGCCAACCCGGCGCTTAGGGGCTCCGACCCCAGTGCCCCCATGACGACGACACCCGCCAACATCGTCGTGGTAGCACTCGATCAAGCCGACTAGTGAGCACCGCTACTCGCCTACCTCCTCGAGGAGGTTCTCCCACATGAAAGGACTAAACCATGATGGATCGCTCGATGCACCAAGACATTCATCATGATCGGTAATGAACTCTACAAACGAAGTCCATCGGGAGTACTCATGAAGTGCGTCCCTACTGACCAAGGCAAGTAGCTCCTCCTTGAGGTCCATGCCAGAATCTGTGAACATCACATAGCCCTAGGGTTGCTAGTTAGAAAAGCCTTTTGCCAAGGTTTTTACTGGCCCACCGCGCTATGAGATGTAGAGGAGGTCATCCACAGGTGTGAAGGATGTCAGTTCTACGCTTAGCAAACTCATTTGCTAGCATAGGAGCTCCAAACCATCCCCATCACCTGGCTGTTCATGGTCTAGGGCCTCGATATGGTGGAACCCCTCAAAAAGGGCCTGAGCGGCTTCACTCACCTACTCATAGCGATCGACAAATTCACCAAGTGGATAGAGGCCAAGCCCATCACCAACATTCTCTCAGAAGAGGCGATCAAATTCTTCCTTGACATTATCTACTGGTTTGGCGTTCCTAACTGTATCATCACTAACCATAGAACTAACTTTACCAGGAAGAAATTCCTAGACTTTAGTGATGGATATGGCATCAGGATCGACTAGGCCTCGGTTGGACATCCTCG
The DNA here is from genome assembly GCF_019320115.1 of Miscanthus floridulus. Classification (NCBI taxonomy): domain Eukaryota; kingdom Viridiplantae; phylum Streptophyta; class Magnoliopsida; order Poales; family Poaceae; genus Miscanthus; species Miscanthus floridulus. Next base: position 46,572,841 of record NC_089590.1, read on the forward strand.
TACTAACGGTTAGGTCGAGCGAGCCAATGGCGTGGTCCTCCAAGGACTCAAGCCATGGATCTTCGTCTGACTCAACAAGTATGCTGGATGATGGGTTGCAGAGGTCCTAGCGATCCTCTAGAGCCTAAGAACAACCCTGAACCGATCCATAGGGTTCACGCCCTTCTTCCTAGCCTACGGAGCTAAAGCAGTGCTGCCCTCTGACCTCAACCACGATGCCCCAAGAGTGAAGGCCTTTGACCACGATCAAGCCACGAAGGCTCAATAAGATGTAGTCGACCTACTCGTGGTGGCCCACGAGACGATCGTCATCTGCTCTGCTCGCTACCGACAAACTCTCCATAGGTACCATGAAAGAAAAATCAGAGGGAGAATCCTTGAGGTCAGAGACCTCGTGCTTTGAAGGACTCAATCAACCAAGGAGAAACAGAAACTCTCTCCACCATGAGAAGGACCCTATACGGTGACCAAGGTGATCCAACCAAGCACCTACCAACTGAAGGATGACAATAGCAACGTTCTCACCAACACTTGGAACATCGAACAGTTATGTCGTTTCTTCCCCTAAAAATTCAGTCTTACCACTTTCTTTCATTCAACATTTGCTCCTACAAAGCACGTTGGCCCGAACACTTTCAACCTGGGTCGCTCGAGGGCTCCACGGGGGTGCGATACCACCTCTCTTTTTACTATCATATGGTAAATACTTTTTTACCTGAACAAAAGGGTAGTCCGTTCCTTTAATTACCTTACGTAACTTTGCTTTAAACATTATGACCGATCACACCCTGCCATGACCTATGGTTATGAGCAGCTGAGCCTCACGGGCCACGCTCGGGTTCTTAAGGTTGCAGCCTACGGTTCAAATGGGCAGGTGCGAAAAAGAAAGAATAAAAAACAAAGTTATGCTAGGATAAAAATAAGAAACGGATGGGACAAGCCCCCCCTTACGAAGTGATTCAATCACAAAATGAAGTCGATGTATTCATGGATACAAAAAAGGTTTACACAGGGGGCTCCCCCATGAACTTATCCCTTACATATATTGACTATTTTTTCTACTCTAAATACTACTATGGCTGCCCGATGGCATCGGCTACCAGCTCGACTAGTGAAGATAAGGGCTGGTTGGTCTTTGATGGGATGACGTTTGGCTTGGTCAGAGGTGGGGTGATGTTTGCTTCTGACCAGGGCTCCACTCCATCCATAGGCTGGATTACGTCTTCTGACGCGCACCTTCAGCTACGCTTGTGCGGCGAGCATCCGTCACCCACTGTGCGGAGACTTGCTCGGCCATCATCTATGCGCATGGCAGCAAGCTCTCCTCGAGCACATGGATGGTGTCTAGGCTCCAGCCATCAGCATACCCACTGTAGATGGTGGCGAAGTCTAGGTTTGGGTGATGCGTCATCACCGAAGTCAGCACCCTCGATGTCCCGTAGAACATCCCATTGGAGATAAGCGCTCGAACTTTGTCCGAGACCACCACCAGTCGGATAGTGGGCGTGCTGGTGCTTGACGCTGACTCGAACACCTTCGAGACGATGTCCTGCTCCAACGACCCAACCCTTCCACCTAGTTCTGGAAGAAGGATGATAGGCTCAGAAGCAAGGGAAAGGAAAAGCCAAGACATCAACCAAAAGTAGAACATGTACATACCGAGGTGGGTGTTCTCAAGGATGGTGAGTCCTTCTTCCTACCGAGTCACCTGCTCGCACAGTCGAGCATTTGACTCCTCCATCCAAGCATCTGGCCCCAGAGGGCGAGCACTTCCTGGTCGACCTCTGATCGGGCCTTTTGCTCTAACTAGAGCCTCTAGGGACTCCTAGAGCGCTACTTCAGTCTCCGCTAGGGACTTTTGGACCACTGCATTAGTCTCTGCCTGGTGGACCTTCACCACGTCAAGTCCCCTCTCAGCGGTGGTCGCCCGCTCCACCGCGAGCAGTTCCACTGCCTGCGCTTTTGTTGCCTCGGTCACCTGGTCTTGAGACTCATGGCGGGTGGACTCGAGCTGGCACTCGAGCTTGGTGACCCAACATTACACCGTGGCCTCCCGCTCCATCCGAGCATGCTCCTCCTAGAGGAAATGAGACTTGCGGCTTGACATCTCCTCCAAACCCTACAAAATGAGAAGCAAGCATGCTGAGGCAACCAGCAAAAGACCAAGGAGTCAAGGAAGAATGCAAAAAACTTACCTCTACAACACGGGGCTGGTCGACCATAACCGCTTGATGGATGACCTTGACTCGCACCAAGGCCTCCTCTAGCCTCACCTGGTTTGGGCAAAATTGGACTCCATCGTGAGTCCTCTCCCCCCAAGTATGTCCAAGAGCTGCACCTCCTCCTCATCTTGAAGGATGAATCATGCCTTCCTTAGGTCATCGGGCTAGGGCCACACTAGGTCAGTGGTCGCCCCCAACCTGCTAGAAGGCCCCACCGATGATCGAATCATCGCCAACTCCTATGATGGTGGGACGGCCGGTGGCTCCAACCCTAGTGCCTACCTTGCCAGGGTAGGGGATCTCCACCTCCTTGACCCCGTGGCCCACCAGCGGATGCTCTATCTCTAGCCTAGCCACTTCACCTCCTAATGCCTCTAGCTCTGACCTAGAGGGCGAGCCATGCGTCCCTCTGCCAGGCGAGGCAGGGACCCCAGTCTCCCTCCTCTCTTCTACCACTGTTGGTGTAGGAGGGATCGCGAGGGTCACCTCTAACCTAGCCATGGCCGTTGCCATCGGGATTGCCACCATCACCTCCGCTGCCGCTGCCACTAGGCCCGTGACTAGCCAGGAGGGCACAACCCCCAGAGGGAAAGGCCGCATCGCCGCCAACCTACTTTCCCTACCACCCATCATGACTCAATGTAGGCTGGGCCTCCACTCCTCCTGCATGGGAGGTGGGGCGGTGCTCAACCCCATCAGTATCTGGCCGCTGTCAAACAAGTATAGGTCAATCGCGCTAAAAAAACTCAAACTATGAGATCAAAAGAAACCTAGGTTCATACCTAGACGCAAGGGGCAAGGCCCTGAAGCCCTGACCCACTGACAACGAGCCCACTAGACGGGGACCACTCATGGGTCGCGACCCGTGCCCCCTCACTTTGACCAGGGGGTGTTGACCCGGCCAGCTCCTGATCGGCCCATGAGTTGCCATGACCGCCGACTCGTGGCGCAGCCACCAAAGCAGCTGGTGGGGTGTCCCCCCATTGTGGGTCATGCACACACGCCAACTTTGAAGACACGGGGGTGGGAGACCGCTCCTCCAACCGCTCACCCTGCCCTGCCATGTCTGGAGCAGGTGGGGGCAAGGCCAACGATGCCTCCAAAGGGCGCGGTGACCGTGTCCGCTTCGCCTCTCGCTCGGCGATGGCGTCCAAGCTCGCGGCATGCTTCCTTGGTGAGGGAATGTCGCCATGCCTCTCTGCCTCCAGCCCACCACCGGTGGATGTGGCCATAGACTCACAATGCTCCACCGAAGTCGCCATGATGCTCTAGCTACCCTCATCCTTAGAAGAGCACACGTCGCCATCCACCTCCATGGGGTCCTCCGACTCGAGCTCTACCTCCATGTCTCTCTGATTTTCGATGGCCCGCACCCACTGGGCGATCTTCATCTCCTTCCCATGCTTGCTCTGAGCCTTCATAGCTCTCTTCTTCTTCTTCACGACTGCTGCCTCCTTTAGGGTAGCTTGCCGAGCCATGCCCTTCGATCCCTTCAGAAGATGCAGCTAGGATTTATAACCGGTGAGTCCCTCCAAAATGGACGACTTGAAGTCAAATTACAGGAGAGCAAGATCGAAAGGGACATGGAATAAGGAGAGGAGAATGTACCAAATTGGGTAGCTTCCCAGTGTGGAGAGGTCCAGGCTTTCCTTCGAGGGTCTCTCAGGCCTTCAGTTACAACACTGAAAGCTCTAGTTTGGTTTTGGTTAATTGATGAAACCCTAAGTGCTAACCTAGTTTATCAAAGTGATTATGAGATAGGTAGCACTATTCTAAGTGGTGAAGCAAATGAAGATCATGACATGATGATGGTGATTCCATGGTGATGATCAAGTGCTTGGACTTGGAAAAGGAGAAAGGAAAAGAAAAGGCTAGGCAAAGGTATAAGTGGTAGGAGCCTTTTTGTTTCGGTGATCAAGACACTTAGCGAGTGTGATCACATTTAGGTTCGATAGCCATACTATTAGGAGGGGTGAAACTCATATCGAAATGCGGTTATCAAAGTGCCACTAGATGCTCTAACTCATTGCATATGCATTTAGGATCTAGTGGAGTGCTAAGACCCTTTAAAATGTTTATGAAAATATGCTAACACACATGCATGAAGGTGATACACATTGTGTTTAGCACTTGGGAGCAAGGGTTTGAAACTCCACCGACAGAGTGTTCGCCCATAGAGTGTGGATAGTCCGACAGTGCCACCGACGATCTATATAGAAAAGACAGGATTTCATAGAGTGCATCAGACGCTGGTCACGCAGTGACCGGACGCTGGGGTCCTACGTCCGGTCAGTGGAAGCAGTGAAGACGCTGGTGTCGGTGTTCGACTGGATGTTGGGTCACTTAGTGACCAGACGCTGATGGGGTGCGTTCGGTCCTACTAACGTGACAGCACACAGTGAAGAGGGTGACTGACCAGATGCTAGGTGAGTCCGGTCAAGGTCGAGGTCGGTAGGGAGGGTAGCCTCGGAACCGTAGACTATGAAGAATGGCATGTAGCCGGTGGCCCGGCTAGGGGTCGTCCTCAAGCTCCAAAAGATAGTGGGAAGCTCCGCAACCCATCGTTCGCCAAACTTGTTCAACCGGTTGAAGATCCTAGGCTTGAGGCCTTGTAGGACCATGCCGTTTGTGCGTTCGACCTACCCGTTCGTGCGGGGGTGCGCCACGGTGGCCCAATCGACGTGGATGTGGTATTCATCGTAGAATCGGAGGAACTTCTTTTTGGTAAACTACATGTCGTTGTCTATGATAAAGGAGTTTGGGACTCTAAAGCGATGGACGATGTCAAGGAAGAATAAGTCATGAAAAAATGTCTTTGGATGCTTTCTGGATACGACCGAATGCTGAGGACGTGCATCTGGTCACTTCAAAGCAGCGTGTCCGATCATAACTTAAATGTACTAATGACCATTGAGATCAGGTGATCAATGTTTGAAGCAGGGGCCACGTGGCGTGCATCACATGACCCGACGCTAGGGTCAAGCATCTGGTCAATCTGATCGGCGCATCCGGTCACCCTGTTTTTGAGTGGACTGAGGAGCCAATGGCTCTATTTTATGGGGGCTTCTATTTAAGCCCCATGGCTGGCTCAAGCTCACTCCCTTGGCCATTTGCATTGACATAGCAACCTTGTGAGCTTAGGCAAAGCCCTCCCACTCATCTCCATCATTGATTCATCATCTTTGTGAGATTGGGAGAGAATCCAAGTGCATTGCTTGAGTGATTGCACTTGGTATTTGTGTTTCGCTGTAGGATTCACTTGTTTCTCTTGGTGGTTGCCACCACCTAGATGGCTTAAAGCAGCAAGGATCGTCGAGCGGAGGTTGGTGATTGTCTTCGGCTTCGATCGTGGTGATTGTAAGGGGTCTTATGCCTTCCCCAGTGGAGCACCAAAAGGTAACTCTAGTGCATTGCTCATGTCATTGAGTTACCTCACTTGTGGGTAGGTTCTTACAGTGTCTAATTGTGTGGATGAGGTTTGAGCAACACCTCTTAGCCACCGAACCACCAAGTGTTGGTTGACACAACGGGGACTAGCATGCCGGCAAGCACGTGAACCTCATGAGAAAAATTGGTTGTCTCTTGCCCTTGGGTATTCTCTTGGTGATTGATTTAGTATTCATCTTGTGATTGGTTCACTCCTCTACATGGTGATATAATCACCCTACTCACTCATTTATATTCTTGCAAACTATTTGTAGCAAGCTCTTTAGTGTAGCTAGAATTGAGAGCTTGCTTTGTAGTTTAAGTTCATCTAGTGGAGTTCTTTAGTGTAGCAAGTGTGAGAGCACTTAGTGAGTAGTGACATAGCAAATTGTGTGTTTAGTGATCATAGCAACTAGAATTGTTGGATAGGTGGCTTGCAACCCTTGTAGAGCTAGAGCAAGTTTGCATTTCGCTATTTGTTATACTAATCAAATTGCTCTAGTTGGTTTATAGATTTTTAAATAGGCTATTCAACCCCTCTAGCCATATTAGGACCTTTCAAGCACCCGGTCAAGTTGACTCTAGACTTCATCCTTCGCCAAATCCACTGGCGATGCACGGTCGGGGTCCGTTGGGCCAGAGTACAACCACATCGGCCATGTCCTTTCCACTAGCAGGGCAACCCGATGGTGGAAGAAGGTGTGGAACACCAGCAGCCCATCAAGGCCATGCTGCAATAGCTTTTGGAGCTCCACCTTGATGATCCCTAGCTTATTCTACCGGCTAGAGGGGTCCCACGACCAGCTCTCCTACCTCTTTGGCCTTTTACCGGTGAACGGCGGGAATGGTGCCTCCATCGGGTTCCTGATGTAGAACCACTCCCCATGCCACCCCTGATTAGAGTAGCAGGGGGTGTATGCAGGGTAGGAGCCTGATGAACTCAGCTTCTTCTGTAGGGCGAAGCCGTGAACCGGTGTGGTCCTGGCCGACTTCCCCTCTGACAAGGCTGGCCCGGTGAAGATCCGACGAAAGAAGTCCACATGTGGCTCCATCCCGAGGAAGGCCTCACAGATGGTGACGAAGCCGGTGATGTGCAACACCCCAGTCGGATTGAGGTGCTGTAGCTCCAGGCCTCACTCATTGAGGAGCCCACATAGGAACCAATGCACAGGATATCCTAGCTGTGCTCATGGAAGGCGAGGAAGGAGACGACCTCACTAGCCCGAGGTCATAGAAAAGCCTCCCCGCAGGAGCCCTCTAGTGCGCCACCTCCTTCGATGGAAGCAGCCCCTTCTCGACGAAGGCGGCCAACACCATCTCATCCACATTGGATGGCCTCTAGCTCAACATCTCACTTCAAACTTGCAAAACAGATCTGTGAGTTCTCCTCTCCCTCGCTCTACCCTCTTTTCTCCTAGGAACTGCCGCGTCACATGAACGCGCTTGGCGAGAAGGAAGAAGGAGGATAGGCAGCAGCTGGAGAATAGGTGAAGGAACAGGATGAAAGCCCTCTCTCTTGCCCTATTTAAAGGAGGAAAGGCAGCAATTGGAGAAAGGTGAAGGATTGGGGCAAAAAATCCTCTCCCTTCCCCTATTCAATGCTGATGGGAATGCGATGGGATGCATCCTGGCTGATGGGATGCCCCTTGCCTAATGAGATAGTGCCTGGTTAGATGGGACATGGCCTAGGCATGGCCCACCACTACCGCATGCCGGGCGTAGGAAACAAGGCGCAACCGCACGTAGGCGTACCTCTGCCTTCCTAGGCAAGACTTAGAAGGGCTCAACAACGGGATCTCTGCCAATGAGAGACTAACGGGCTACCTAAGTCGTTCGGATAGCTCAGGCGAATGCCGAGAGATGGGTAAGGAGCAGAGGGACACTGCATGTGGGCCATGCCAACTCCATCACAAACAATGAACACAGATCCCATTCAGACATATCTGATAAAAACTCCTCAAACCTGTCACTCGAGTCATCAAGGTAACTCTACCAATCCCTTTTACTTTATTTTTCTGATATATGATCATTCATTCATCCATTCTCATACATGCATTCACACATTCATTCATATAGTCATTCATTCATCCCATACATCTGAAGCATTGCATATGCAATTGATGCATCACAACACTCTGTGTTGCGTCACGAAGCGGCAGTTGCCTCATTCAACATGAGCAACAACCGAATAGGGTTCGAAGGCTGGCCCACAAAAGGCTCGATGCCACCTCATGTCAAACAGAGATAGAGGAGAAAACACAAATGAGCCCCAGCGGCCCTCGCCCAATTTGCTTAGAACCATATAGGGTCATCTCAACCTTCACGTTCGATCCTAACCTCAAACCATGCCCATAGAATCTCCATCGAGAGGAGACCAGCGGGCCACCTGAGTCGGTCTCCAAAATGACCTAGGCATATACTAGGATGTGGGTTAAGGAGCAGCAGAATGCCACATGAGGGCTATGCCAACCCCGTCATGAACGACAGACCTAGATTCCACTCGAACATGCCCGTTAGCGAGCTGACCGAGCACATCGCTCGAGCCATCGAGGCAAGCAACGTTAGCTTAGCCCCTTCAGATGTGGAAACCATAGACGGGGTAATGCATGAAACTAGACCAAACCCTACCAAGCCCAACGGGGCTTAGGGGCTTAGGTTGCCTGACACCGACTCAGGAAATCAATCGACCACGTAGGTCATAGGCGAGACACACACCGGAAAAAACCCTGAATGGTGGAAACACAGGAGTCTACAGCCCTAGGAAAGAGTACTAAGATATTCAGCCTCCAACCGACTCATCAGTCGGTGCAGGCTCAGGGGCTACACCCACTGTCAAAACAAAAAATTCCCCCGCTGGCAAAATGAAAAACCACTAGACGATTCTACCCGAATCGCCTAGGGGAACGGAGGATACACCTGCGGGTGCGCTCGCGCTCACCCGCTGCCAAAACAAAAACCCCCCAAACAATTCTACCCAAATCGCCTAGGGGCTCGGGGGCTCCAGTTGGGTTCATAAACCCAGGGTCCCTCATGGACCTACTTCCCAGCAAAAAGCTTAGCCCAGCCAACAACATTGCGAATGACACACAACTCTTGGGCCCGCCCAAAAACCTAACAACAAGCCAGAAAGTGAAAGCTCTAGTTTGGTTTTGGTTAATCGATGAAACCCTAAGTGCTAACCTAGTTTATCAAAGTAATTATGAGATAGGTAGCACTACTCCAAGTGATGAAGCAATGGCGAAGATCATGACGATGGTGATGGTATGGTGATGATCAAATGCTTGAACCTGGAAAAGAAGAAAGAGAAAAACAAAAGGCTCAAGGCAAAGGTATAAATAGTAGGAGCCATTTTGTTTCCGTGATCAAGACACTTAGCGAGTGTGATCACATTTAGGTTAGATAGCCATTTTATTAAGAGGGGTGAAACTCGTATTGAAATACGGTTATCAAAGTGCCACTAGATACTCTAACTCATTGCATATGCATTTAGGATCTAGTGGAGTGCTAACACCCTTAAAAGTATTTGTGAAAATATGCTAACACATGTGCACAAGGTGATACACTTGGTGGTTGGCACATTTGAGCAAGGATTAGAAACTTCACCAGCAGAGTGTCCGCCCATAGAGTGTGGACAGTCCGATGGTGTGGGGGTATTAACCCCTATACCCTTACGGCTAGGCTTGGGGTCCTACGTCTGGTCGAACTGATCGAAGCATCCGATCACCTCGAGTTGTGTCTAGTGAAGGGGTACAACGACTCTATTTTGTGGAGGCTTCTATTTAAGCCCCATGGTCGGCTCAAGCTCATTATCTTGGCCATTTGCATTGACATAGCAACCTTGTGAGCTTAGCCAAAGCCCTCCCACTCATATCAATCATTGATTCATCATCATTGTGAGATTGGGAGAGAATCCAAGTGTATTGCTTGAGTGATTGCATCTAGAGGCACTTGGTGTTCGTGTTTTGCTGCAGGATTCGCTTGTTGCTCTTGATGGTTGCCACCACCTAGATGGCTTAGAGCAGCAGAGGAGGATTGGCACAAGTTGGTGATTGTTCGTGGCCATCTCTGGTGATTGTGAGGGGGTTTGTACCTTCCCTGGCGGAGCACCGAAAGGTAACTCTAGTGGATTGCTCATGTCATTGAGTTACCTCACTTGTGGGTAGGTTCTTGTGGTGTCCAATTGTGTGGACGAGGTTCGTGCAACGCCTCTTAGCCATCGAACCACCAAGTGTTGGTCGACACAATAGGGACATAGCGTGTTGGCAAGCATGTGAACCTCAGGAGAAAATTGATTGTCTCTTGCCCTTTGGTATTCTTCTGGTGATTGATAAAGTATTCATCTTATGATTGGTTCACTCCTCTATACGGCGGTATAACTATTTCACTTACTCATTTACATTTCCGCAAACTAGCTATAACATGCTCTTTAGTGTAGCTAGAATTGAGAGCTTGTTTTGTGGATTAAGTTCATCTAGTGGAGCTCTTTAGTGTAGCATTTGTGAGAGCTCTTAGTGAGTAGTGACCTAGTAAATTGTGTGCCTAGTGATCATAACAACTAGAATTATTGGATAGGTGGCTTGAAACCCTTATAGAGCTAGAGCTAGTTTGCATTTTGCTATTTGTTATACTAATCAAATTGCTTTAGTCAGTTTGTAGATTTTTAAATAGGCTATTCAACCCCCTCTAGCCATATTGGGACCTTTTAGAAGGGCGATCTAATCTCCGATCGGAAGGCCAGGCCAAAGAGGAACAACGCTCACTTCTGGCTATGGCCTGCCTCTCCGACTAGAAGGCCCAGCCAAGGTGGAACGCTGCTCGCTTCCATCTCCGGCCCACCTCTCTAACCAGAAGGTCTGGCCAAGGAGAAATGATGCTCGCTTCCAACTTCGGCCTGCCTCTCCGACCAGAAGGCCTAGCCAAGCAGAGGACAACGCTTGCTTCCGACTCACTTCTTCGATCGGGAGAGCACTGAACCTCTGCTTATAGCTCTTCTTTGACCAGCACGATCGGAGCCGACTAGGAAATGACCGAACGGGGACATCCACTCGGTAAGAACCCAAAGAATCAAGCGGAGCAAGTGAGGCAGGGCTCTCAAGTCAACCACAATACCGAACCACCAAGTGTTGGTCGACACAATGGGGACGTAGCGTGTTGGCAAGCACGTGAACCTCAGGAGAAAATTGATTGTCTCTTGCCCTTTGGTATTCTCCTAGTGATTGATAAAGTATTCATCTTGTGATTGGTTCACTCCTCTACACGACGGTATAATCACCTCACTTACTCATTTACATTTCCGCAAACTAGCTATAACAAGCTCTTTAGTGTAGCTAGAATTGAGAGCTTGTTTTGTGGATTAAGTTCATCTAGTGGAGCTCTTTAGTGTAGCATTTGTGAGAGCTCTTAGTGAGTATTGACCTAGTAAATTGTGTGCCTAGTGATCATAACAACTAGAATTATTGGATAGGTGGCTTGCAACCCTTGTAGAGCTAGAGCAAGTTTGCATTTCGCTATTTGTTATACTAATCAAATTGCTCTAGTTGGTTTGTAGATTTTTAAATAGGCTATTCAACCCCCTCTAGCCATATTAGGACCTTTCAGAAGGGCGATCCAATCTCCGATCAGGAGGCCTGGCCAAAGAGGAACAATGCTCGCTTCTAACTGTGGCCTTTCTCTCCAACAGGAAGGCCCAGCCAAGGTGGAACGGTGCTCACTTTTGTCTCTGGCCTACCTCTCTGACCATAAGGTCTGGCCAAGGAGAAACAATGCTCGCTTCCAACTTTGGCCCGCCTCTCCAACCAAAAGGCCTATCCAAGCAGAGGACAACGCTCCCTTTCAACTCGCTTCTCCGATCGGGAGAGCATTGAACCTCTGCTTACAGCTCTTCTCCGACCAGCACGATCAGAGCCGACTGGGAAATGACCAAATGGGGATGCCCGCTTAGTAAGAACCCAAAGAATCAGGCGGAGCAAGTAAGGCAGGGCTCTCAAGTCAACCATAATACTGAACCACCAAGTGTTGGTCAACACAACAAGGACATAGCGTGTTGGCAAGCACGTGAACCTCAGGAGAAAATTGATTGTCTCTTGCCCTTTGGTATTCTCTCGGTGATTGATAAAGTATTCATCTTGTGATTGGTTCACTCCTCTACACGGCGGTATAATCACCTCACTTACTTATTTATATTTCCACAAACTAGCTATAACAAGCTCTTTAGTGTCGCTAGAATTGAGAGCTTGTTTTGTGGATTAAGTTTATCTAGTGGAGCTCTTTAGTATAGCATTTGTGAGAGCTCTTAGTGAGTAGTGACCTAGTAAATTGTGTGCCTAGTGATCATAACAACTAGAATTGTTGGATAGGTGGCTTGCAACCCTTGTAGAGCTAGAGCAAGTTTGCATTTCGCTATTTGTTATACAAATCAAATTGCTCTAGTCGGCTTGTAGATTTTTAAATAGGCTATTCACCCCCCTCTATCCATATTAGGACATTTCAAGTGGTATTGAAACCATGGTCACTGTTTGATTGAAGGCTTAATAGCCTCGGTGTCAAATTATGGCTCAAGTTGTGTTCAACCATGTGGGGGGTAAACCACCATTCTTTGATGGCACATGCTATGATTATTGGAAGAGAAAGATGAGGATGTATCTTAGTTCAATCAATGATCAAGTATGGGAGCTGACCAAGAATGACTATGCTATCATTGATCCTGATGACCCCACCAACCAAGACAAGACCAACAAGCAATGCAATACAATGGCTCTCAACACCATATGTAATGCCATTGACTCTAAGGTGTTTGAGCAAATCAAGGATTGTGAAAGAGCAAATGAGGTGTGGAGGAGATTGGAGGAAACATATGAGGGCACACCGGCCATGAAGAGTGCTAAGTTGTACATTCTCAAGGATAAGTTGACAAGCTTCAAGATGAAGGAAGATGAGAGCATTTCGGAAATGTTCCATCGGTTGCAAGTGATTGTAAATGACTTAAAGGCCTTGGGAGAGAAGATCAAGGATGATGATGTCTCTCATTGGTTCTTGATGTGCTTACCTCCAAGATTTGAGATGTTGAGATTGCTTATCATAAGAGGAGGATTGAAGGAGATTACCCCTAACCAAGTACTAGGTGATGTCATGACACAAGAGACATACCGTGTGGAAAGGGAGGGGGTTGACAAGGATGACAAGAAGGAAGAAGAAGAAAAGAAGAAAAGAAGAAGAAGAGTATAGCTTTCAAGGCTAGCTCATCATCATCCAAGAACAAGGGAAAGTCCAAGAAAGAATCAAGTGATGATGATGATCTTAGTGATATTGATGATGAAGCTATGGCCCTCTTTGTACGTAAGATGGGAAAATTCATGAAGAAGAAGGGCTATGGTGCAAGAAAGAGAAGAGATCATACCAAAAGCAAAGAATATGTGAGAAGATGCTACAATTGCAAGAGTCCCGATCACATTATAGCAAATTGTCCCTACAATAGTGACAATGATGAGGATGAGAAGAAAAAGCACAAGAAGGATAAGATAGAAAAGAAGGAGAAGAAGGAGAAGAGAATGACCTTCCAAAAGAAGAAGAAGGGTGGAGGCTATGTGGTCACTTGGGATAGTGATGGCTCTTCGGATAGTGATGACTCTAGTGATGATGGCAAGAAATCTATCAAGAAAGCACTAGTAAGCATCGCCATCAACAATAAGCCCTCCATCTTCGACACTCCTTCGACATGCCTCATGGCAAAATCTACTAAGGTAAAATATGATGTGAGTGATGATGATGAATGTGAAAGTGATGCTTGTAGGAGTGATGATGATGATGAGGAGTACTCCAAGGAGGAGCTCATGGACATGTGTGAGCAAGTGCATACTTGCTTTGAGATGAAGAGAAATGAGTGCAAGGAATTGAACAATAAAGTCAAATTTCTTGAGCAATCCCTTAATGTGTTCAATGCCACTCTTGAGAGGCTAATGGAAGCCCATGAGAAGCTTGGCAAAGCTCACTCTAAGCTTGAGAAAGCTCACTCCTCTCTCATTGAGCAAGTCAAAGAGGAAGCCAAGAAGGAGCAAGTGATTGTATCATGTGATGTGGGACTAACATGTGATCTTATTGATGAATCTTTTTATAAGCCCATTTTAGTTGCTCCCACTAACACTTCTTGTAGCACTACTACTTCTACTTCACCTTTGAGTGATGGTCTCACTTGTGATGCCTCATTAATGGTGGAAAATGAGACCCTCAAGAAGAAGGATGAATGAGCTCACTCGTGCCTTAGGCAATGCCTATGGTGGAGATACCCACTTGCTAAAGTGCTTAGGTAGCCAAAGGTTTTCTCTCAACAAAGAGGGATTATGTTATACCCCCAAGAAAGGCAAGGTGGCCTTTGTCACTCCCAAAGTTAACTTTGTGAAGGGCAATGGTTGGTTTTGCAATAGATGCAAGCAAGTTGGGCATGCAGAGCAATATTGAAAGATTAACAAGAACAAGCTACCTATTGTATCCTCAATTAAATTTGATTCTTGTTACATGCTTGTTAAGGGTGCCAATGGTGTGAAGGCTAAGTTCATTGGTACACCAATTGTGGGCTCAAAGAAGAAGGCCATTTGGGTACCAAAGACCTTGGTAACTAACCTTCAAGGACCCAAGCAAGTTTGGGTATTTAAATAGAATTGATCTTCTTTTGTAGGTCAATTATAAAGCTAGAGGAAGGCATTGGGTGCTTGATAGTGGGTACACACATCACATGACCGGTGATCCAAGAATGTTCAATTCAATCAATGAAAACAAGAGCAATGGGATTGATAGTATCATATTTGGTGACAATGACAAAGGCAAGGTCAAAGGGCTTGGTAAGATTGCAATATCCAATGACTTGATCATTTCCAATGTGCTACTAGTAGAGAGCTTGAACTTCAACCTTTTGTCGGTAGCTCAATTATGTGATCTTGGTTTCAAGTGCATATTTGGTGTGGATGATGTAGAGATCATAAGTGTAGATGGCTCTAACTTGATATTCAAAGGATTTAGATATGAAAATCTATACTTGATTGATTTTAATGCTAGAGAAACTCAATTGACAACATGTTTGATCACTAAGTCTAGCATGGGTTGGTTATGGCATAGAAGGCTTGGTCATGTTGGAATAAAATAATTGAACAAGTTGATTAAGCATGACTTAGTTAGAGGCTTGAAAGATGTCACATTTGAGAAGGATAAGCTATGTAGTGCATGTCAAGCCGGAAAACAAGTTGGTAACACACATCCTAAGAAGAGCATGATGAGCACATCTACGGTATTTGAGTTGATGCACATGGACTTGTTTGGACCAACCACATACACAAGCATTGGTGGAAACAAATATGGATTTGTGATTGTGGATGATTTCACTAGATACACATGGGTGTTCTTTCTTGTTGACAAGAGTGATGTATTTGCAACATTCAAATCATTTGTCAAGAGCATTCACGATGAGTTTGAAACAACTATCAAGAAAGTTAGAAGTGACAATGGTAGTGAATTCAAGAATACTAGAATTGATGAGTTGTGTGATGAATTTGGAATTACACATCAATTCTCGGCCAAGTACACTCCACAATCAAATGGTCTAGTTGAAAGAAAGAATAGAACTTTGATTGACATGGCAAGATCAATGTTGAGTGAGTACAATGTGAGTCATTCATTTTGGGCTGAAGCAATCAACACGGCTTGCTATTATAGCAACCGACTCTATTGTCACCCCATGATGGAGAAGACACCTTATGAGCTTTTGAATGGAAGAAAGCCCAACATAGCATACTTTTGGGTTTTTGGTTGTAAATGCTACATATTAAAGAAAGGCACTAGATTGAGCTAGTTTGAAAAGAAATGTGATGAAGGTTTCTTGCTTGGTTACTTCACTACTAGCAAGGCTTATAGAGTTTAGAATTTGGCTAGTGGTACTCTCGAGGAGGTTCGTGATGTGGAGTTTGATGAAACAAATGGTTCCCAAGAGGAAGATGAGAATCTAGATGATGTAAGAGGCACTCAATTGGTCAATGTAATGAAGAACATGGACATTGGTGATATAAGGCCTAGAGAGGTGATTGATGTTGGAGATGACAAGAATCAAGTGCTCTCTAACTCAAATGTGCAAGCTAGTGGTTCTCATGATCAAGTTCAAGCAAGAACTAGTGATGACAAAGTGAAAGATCAACAACAAGTGGCTAGTTCATCATCTCAACCAAGTGATCTATCAAATGCAAGCAATCAAGTGCAAGTGCTTCAACCAACCAATGTTGCAAGAGATCATCCCTTGGACACTATCATTGGTGATATTTCAAGAGATGTACAAACTAGATCAAGATTGGCTTATTTTGTGAGCATTTCTCATTTATGTCATACATTGAACCTAAAAAGATAGATGAAGCTTTGAAGGATGTTGATTGGGTCAATGCTATGCATGAAGAGCTAAACAACTTCATAAGAAACCAAGTATGGGAGTTAGTTGAGAGGCCTAAGGATCATAATGCGATTGGAACCAAGTGGGTCTTTTGGAACAAGCAAGATCAAGATGGGATAGTAATAAGGAACAAAGCAAGATTAGTGGCTCAAGGTTACACTCAAGTTGAAGGTCTTGACTTTGGAGAAACATATGCCCTGGTTGTAAGATTGGAAGCAATTAGGATCTTGTTAGCCTATGTTTGTGCCCACAACATCAAGTTATACCAAATGGATGTGAAGAGTACATTTCTCAATGGGTACATCAATGAGCTTGTGTATATTGAGCAACCTCCTGGTTTTGAAGATGAAAAGAAACCCAACCATGTTTACAAGTTGAGAAAGGCTTTGTATGGATTAAAACAAGCACCTAGAGCATGGTATGAGAGATTAAGGGATTTCCTACTCTCTAAGGGATTCAAGATGAGAAAGATTGACACCACTCTCTTCACCAAGAAGCATGGAAATGACTTATTTGTAATGCAAATCTATGTTGATGATATCATTTTTGGGTCAACAAATCAACATTTTTGTGAGGAGTTTGGCAAGATGATGGCAAGTGAGTTTGAGATGTCCATGATTGGAGAGCTTAGTTACTTCCTTGGTCTTCAAATCAAGCAAATGAAGAATGGCACATTGGTGAGTCAAGGCAAGTACATCTAGGACATGCTCAAGAAATTTGGAATGGATGATGCTAAAGCTATTAGTACACCAATGGGAACAAGTGGAAGCTTGGATAGTGATGCTAGTGGCAACATGGTGGATCAAAAGATGTATCAGTCTATGATTGGAAACCTACTCTATGAGGGTGTTCGGCTGGCTGGCTAGCTGGTTGCCGGCTGGCCAGCCACCTCACAAAAACACTATTCATGTCCTGCTAGAACAGTGTTTTTCTCTCACAACAATCAGCCGGAACAGTATTTTTCAGTCCTGCCGAACAGGCCCTATGTGATCGCAGCAAGGCCGGATGTGATGTTTAGTGTATGTATGTGTGCTAGATTTCAAGCCTCACCAACAGAAAGTCATTTGAAGGCAACAAAAAGAATATTGAGGTACTTGAAGCATACACAAAATATTAGATTGTGGTATCCCAAAGGAGCAAGGTTTGAGTTGATTAGATATTCGGACTCCGATTACGTGGGATGCAAGTTGAGAGAAAGAGCACATCGAGCACATGTCAACTATTGGGAAGATCACTTGTGTCTTGGTCATCAAAGAAGCAAAATAGTGTAGCACTTTCAACCACCGAGGCGGAGTACATTTCGGCCGGTAGTTGTTGTGCTCAATTACTTTGGATGAAGGCTACTTTGAGTGATTTTGGAATCAAATTCAAGCAAGTGCCATTGCTATGTGACAATGAAAGTGTCATAAAGCTCACCAACAACCCAGTTCAACATTCAAGAACAAAGCATATTGATGTCTGCCATCATTTCATAAGAGATCATCAACAAAAAGGGGACATTTGCATTGGGAGTGTGGGCACCGAAGATCAACTTGCCGATATCTTCACCAAGCCACTTGATGAAAAGAGATTTTGCAAGCTAAGGAATGAATTGAGCATACTTGATTTCTCCAATATGTGTTGATGCACCCCCCATTATATGACATGCCTCTTCTTCGAGCAAAGCAAGGTAAAGTTGATTGACATGTCATCCATCCATTGCTAAGGACTTGTTTAGTGCATCTAGTCATTCCTATCATGTCCTAGGCTCATTCATTAAAATCAAATGAATTTGATGCTTGTATGGTACCACTATTGCTTGTATGTTTGAAATGATCTAGTGGTAGCATATGACATGTTTGTGGGCTTGTAAACCTAGTGTTTGATCTAGAAAATAAGCTACAAGTGTTTAGCTCAACATGGTACAAGATAACCCTTATTTGGAGGTGTGAAGAAGATTGTCCTTGGATCAAACTGAGTTAAATATCTTTTGCAAGTAATCTAGATTGAACCAAATTGGAAAAATGATCCTCATTTCACATGGTTTCACCCTAACCTTTCTATAATTTGAGCTCACCTTTTGTGCTAATTGTTGACAAAGGGGGAGAGAAATTCACAAAGATAGTAAGATAGGAGAAGCAAACAAATGAAATGACATTGTAAAGGGAAAAATAAAAAAAATGCACACAAGTAGGGGGGCAAGCTCATAAACTTGTATGTTGCATTTTGATGTGCATGTCATATATTTGCTTGCATAGCGCAAGTTCTAAATTTCAATATCCATGCTTGTGTGGTGTATGCTAGTTATATGCTTGAATGGTGAAATGAAAAACTAGCATGCATAGGCTAAAGTAACTAGACTTATGTTCATTTTATGGAAACTAGACCCTTTCTTGTAATATTGATCTCATGAGGTATTCTAGTTTTTGTGTATGTATAGTTACTAATGGTGCTAAGGATGGTATATTGGTGCACTTCGATTGGTATTACGCTTCAAAGGTCCATCTCTTATACCTTAGCATCATACGGTAGAAATTGTCTCCTATATTTCCTATCTAAGCATATGTGCAAGCTACAATCCAAACTCTTAGCACATATGTAGGGGGAGCAATTGCTACCATTTGGGATTCATGAAACTTGTCCATATCCTTTACACATGGTAAATATGCTTGGGCAAGCAACATGGATTCAATTAAATTTCAACTCATATCTTTGTGAAAGGGTTGTCATCAATTGCCAAAAAGGAGGAGATTGAAAGGTCTAGTTTGGTTTTGGTTAATTGATGAAACCCTAAGTGCTAACCTAGTTTATCAAAGTAATTATGAGATAGGTAGCACTACTCCAAGTGATGAAGCAATGGCAAAGATCATGACGATGGTGATGGTATGGTGATGATCAAATGCTTGAACTTGAAAAACAAGAAAGAGAAAAACAAAAGGCTCAAGGCAAAGGTATAAATAGTAGGAGCCATTTTGTTTCCGTGATCAAGACACTTAGCGAGTATGATCGCATTTAGGTTAGATAGCCATTCTATTAAGAGGGGTGAAACTCATATTGAAATGCGGTTATCAAAGTGCCACTAGATACTCTAACTCATTGCATATGCATTTAGGATCTAGTGGAGTGCTAACACCCTTAAAAGTATTTGTGAAAATATGCTAACACATGTGCACAAGGTGATACACTTGGTGGTTGGCACATTTGAGCAAGGATTAGAAACTTCACCAGTAGAGTGTCTGCCCGTAGAGTGCGGACAATCCGACGGTGTGGGGGTATTAACCCCTATACCCTTACGGCTAGGCTTGGGCTGGCCTAGACCAGGGGGTCTAGCCCACTAGAAGATGACGCGTGGCCCGGCCAATCTGCTCAGAGTCCCACGCAAGGAATCAAGGCAGACTTGGAGATCAAGCAAGATCCTGGTCAGTTAGAATAGGAATCCTTATCCGACCACCTATAGCAATTGTAACTGGTTAGGATTAGTTTCCAGATCTGTAACCCTGCCTCCCAAACTATATAAGGCGGGCAGGGGACCCCTCTCAAAAACATCTCTCATTAACATACAGCAATACAATCAGACGCAGGACGTAGGTATTACGCCTTCACGGTGGCCGAACCTAGATAAAACCTCATGTCTGTCTTGCGTCACCATCTTGTTTGTAGCTTGCACATCTGTCTGCCGATAATCTACTACCTTGGGCAAACCCCTAGGTAGACTGCCGACCATATTTCGTCGATAGTGGCATGCCTGGTAGGGGGTGTGCGTACTACTCTCTAGACGAACAAGATGGTCATCATCCCCGGTTCCATGGCTACGCCGAACGGCCTCACGTTCACCATTGGCCAGATCACCTAGACCACTAGCTCCGATGACTTCATTGCCATGACCACGGAGGAGGCACATATTCAATCTGCATCGACCACTGCTTCACCTACATCGGCTACGGCTTCGACCATGGTGGATCTGGCTCTGGCCACACCAGCATCGTCTTCAGCCACGCCAAAAACCCGTCGTCTGCTTCCTCGCTACAAAGGGAGGCAGATCGACAACACTGACCTACTCGACTCCATTGATCGGGTCGGCACCAAGCTTGCTGAAACCCTAACTCTAGTAAGTTCGATTCAAAGTCAATCTAATGAGCAGGTAACCACTACCCACAATAGATCTACCCAACCTGCTTGGGCCAGTCGTCCTACACGACTCGGTATGGATCTCATGGTCACATCTACTCTTGAAGGGCGCTCCATTCGTCACCGACCAGCCCCCACGATAGGTCTCCGGCTCTCCGAGTGTGAAGCCTCAATGGAGAACTACCAGGCTCAGCCCTACGGCCTACGCAACTTCATCAACATGGTCCGAATTGAGGAGTATCAAGAAGGATCAGTCCACACAGTTTAAGAGGGCGGCTCAAGCTCTCCGTCTGGCATTGCATCTAATGGCCCCATCCACACCGAGCTCCAGCATCATGACAATGAAGGCATTGAATACGATCTGGATATCCCAGACCATGCCCTGGGTTTCCCATGATTCCTATCCTTCCCACCAAGGTGAGGAGACTTGATCAATGTCGTCAGTAATGACGAACCACCAGTAGTTGGCGAAATAGAACAAAAAAGGCTAGCATGCGAAGCACGCAATATTGACCGGTTTAATCACCGACAAGCCGAAGCCGAGGCAGAAGAGGAGGCACGACGCATAAGGGTTCAGCCACATGACCTTAACAATGCCTTTGATAGGGTGGGGGACAAGCAGGTCTTCAGGACTCCAAGTGCCAACGTAGCTATTGCTATGGCAACAATGCAACGACTACCTAATACCCCGGAAATCCAAGCAGTTCGTGATGATATACAAGCTTACCTGACGGCTGCTATGGCCCAGACCGTAGAGATTATAAATCAAGCCCAGGCTCCATCTGTCTCAGTCGAATCAAGCCACAACCGCTAGTACTCAAGTCGCTCATAGCCACCCAACCAACGTGGCTCGCACAACAACGACCCATCAGACAACCGTCAAGGTGGAAACGGTGGTCATGATGGTGGTTGGGATGACAACCGCCGTGACTACTAGAACGACAACCGCCGAGACAACCATGATAATCGCCATGATAACCGCGGTCACAGGGCTAACTAGGGTGGCAATCGGGATCGCCGTGATGGCAATAACGATCTCTGCCATTCCCTCAGAGAACGCGATCTACGCGATTGCATTAACCAAAGAGCCAACGATCGTGCATCCCACGAAAACTATCGCCATATGGAATATGATACTACCCATGGACCTCTGGGTTTGAAGCAGTTTACTCCACACCTTCGCCAAGTCATATGGCCCAAGAACTTCAAGTTCGAAAAACTTCAGAAGTACGACGGCAAGGAGAACCCTGAATTATGGGTCATGCTCTATGAAACCGCATGCAGATTAGCCATGGCTGACAAGCACGTCATGTCTAATTACTTCCCAGTCGCCATCGGCCATGCAGGCCACCAATGGCTGGTCAGCTTGCTGGCGAACTACTTTGATTCTTGGCAAGAGCTCAAGCAAGCATTCATCGACAACTTCATTGCTACTTGCGAACAACCCAGCAACAAATATGATCTGCAACGGATTTGAGATCGCAAAGATGAGCCACTGCGTGAGTACGTCTGACACTTCTCAGAGATGCGCATCAAGGTCCCATCAATCTCCGACAACAAGGCAATCGAGGCTTTCATCACTGGTCTCCGCTTCCATGATGCCCTAAGGGACAAGCTCCTCCATAAGAGACCTGAATCAGTCACAACGCTCCTAGACACTGCTAAAAAATATGCGGATGCCGATGATGCTAAAGAGATAATCATCGAAGAAGCAGTAAGGGTTCCACGCTCCGACCACCCCCCACACCATGATGACTACCGCGGCAACTGTGGTCAGAACGACAATTTTGATCGCTGCAACCAGCGCAATGATTCCCGCGACCACCGTGACCAGTGTAATCAGCTGCGTAATTGCTATGACGATTATAGGGGCAAGCATGCTCAGGAAGACGACGACAAAGTCAACACCATTAAAAAAGGTGGTGGATGTTGCAACTATGAAGAAGACTATGCCAAAGCATTGAAAGGACCCTGCCAGCTCCATCCCAAGTCAAACCATACCATGGAGAATTGTCGTGTTCTCAAATCTATCTACACGTACCAATAGGCTCTGGATACATTCGATAAGCCTAACGATGCAGGGGAGCAGCGTAATGAGGACAATGATGATGAAGACGTAGATCCCCATCACAAGTACATCAAGCCAACCGATCGTGTCCACACCATCATTGGGGGCAAAGTGTCCATCGAGACTAAACAAGAATGCAAGCTGCTCGCCCACGCTTGCTTGAATGTGGCCAACACCGACAACCTCATCGCTGATCCGTGGCTCCCTCCTTGGTCTCATAGTGAGATCTCCTTCAGCAGAAAGGACCAATGGGCTGCAATACCCAAGCCAGGATGTTTTCCTCTGGTTCTCGATCCTTGTATCAACAAGGTTCAGTTTGATAGAGTGCTGATTGACTTCGGCAGCTCCATTGATATCCTATTCAAGAATAGTTTGTCAGCCCTGAAGATAACCTAGGCTAATCTCAAGCCATATGAGGCACAGTTTTGGGGTGTTCTCCCTAGATAGAGCTCCACACCTCTCGGGCAGATCATGCTACCTGTGCATTTTGGTACTCTAGACCACTTTCGCACTGACTACGTCAACTTCATGGTCGCTGACTTTGAAGGCACCTACCATGCTATCCTTGGCAGACCAGCACTCACCAAGTTCATGGCCATATCTCACTATAGGTTTTTGGTGCTCAAGATGCCTACTGAGAAGGGGGTTCTAACTCTTAGGGGCAACATATACGCAACTTACACCTGTGAGGATGACAGCTTCAAAATAACAGAGGCTCATGACCTCTCTATTCACATGGCTGAGACCACCCTCGACGCTAAGAAGACCCCATCTGACCACCTAGAGATCCTAGAGCTCAAGGCCCCATGCAAGAACATGTCCAAAGAGCACAAAGCGGTCCAGCTGGTCGATGGTGATCCTAGCAAAACAGCCCTTATCGGGGCCAACCTGGATCCTAAATAGGAAGATGCGCTCGTCAGGTTCTTGAGGAGCAATGTGAGTGTGTTTGCATGGAAACCCACTAACATGCCCAGTGTACCTCGGAACTTGATCGAGCACTCCTTAAATGTCGATGGCAAGGCCAAACCTATCAAGCAGAAGCTACGCCGATTTGCTCGTGACAAAAAGGAGGCTATTAGGGTAGAAGTTACATGGCTTTTGGTAGCCAGATTTATCAAAGAAGTGTATCATCCGGAGTGGTTAGCCAACCCAGTTCTTGTACGCAAACAGAATAATGAATGGAGAATGTGCGTTGATTACACTGATCTCAACAAACACTGCCCTAAAGACCCCTTCAGCTTACCTCGCATAGACGAGGTCATAGATTCAACTGCTGGTTGTGAGTTGCTTTCCTTTCTTGATTGCTACTCTGGTTATCACCAGATCGCTCTCAAAAAGGACGACCAGATCAAGACATCCTTCATCATGCCCTTCGGCGCCTACTGCTACATGACCATGTCATTCGGGTTCAAGAATGCTAGGGTTACCTACCAACGTGCCATATAGGCCTGCCTCAAAGACGAGATAAAAGATGACCTCATCGAGGCTTATGTTGATGATGTAGTTGTTAAAACCAAGGAAGCATCCACCCTTGTTGACAACCTCGAACGTACCTTTGCAGCTCTTAACACATTCCAATAGAAATTAAACCCAAAGAAGTGTATCTTTGGTGTTCCATCTGGTATATTGCTCGGCAACATCGTTAGTCACGATGGCATACGCTCTAACCCAGAGAAGGTAAAAGCTATCTTGGACATGAAGCCGCCCAAAAAGGTGAAGGATGTTCAGAAGCTTATCGGATGCATGGCTGCCCTCAGTTGTTTCATATCAAGATTTGGCAAAAAAGGACTACCATTTTTCAAGCTACTCAAAGCATCCAAGAAGTTTGAGTGGTCGGAGGAAGTAGACGCTGCCTTTACACAGCTAAAACAATTCCTTACATCACCTCTGGTCCTCACTGCTCCTAGAGAAGACAAAACCCTCCTGCTTTACATTGCAGCAACTAATCGAGTGGTCTCCACTGCCATGGTGGTCGAGCGCGATGAGCCTGACCACGTCTACAAGGTACAGTGACCAATTTATTTTGTCAGTGAGGTGCTCAATGAATCCAAGACTAGGTACCCATAGATTCAGAAATTGATCTACGCCATACTGATTACAACCCGAAAGTTGAAACACTACTTCGATGGATATCGTGTGGTGGTCATGACCAAGTACCCTCTGGGAGACATCATTCGCAACAAGGATGCGAATAGGTGCATCATCAAATGGGCAATGGAGCTATGCCCTTTCTCCTTGGAATTTGCAAGCCGTACTATAACCAAGTCTTAGGCACTTGTCGATTTCATCGTCGAGTGGACAG
The DNA here is from genome assembly GCF_019320115.1 of Miscanthus floridulus. NCBI lineage: Eukaryota > Viridiplantae > Streptophyta > Magnoliopsida > Poales > Poaceae > Miscanthus > Miscanthus floridulus. The sequence continues at coordinate 46,597,389 of NC_089590.1, forward strand.
ACTTAAGCACACCTGCCTCTTAGGGGCCCGCCAAGTATTAGAAGATGTACTTCGATGGCTCTCTCAACATCGATGGTGTAGGAGTAGGAGTCCTTTTCGTATCACCATCCAAGGAGCAGCTCTGATATGTCCTCAGGATTTATTTCCCGGTGTCTAATAACACCGCCGAGTACGAAGCATGCCTACGTGGTCTGCGCATTGTGGTTGAGCTCGGTGTCAAATGCCTCTATGTCTATGGAGACTTGGCTTTGGTCATCAACCAACTCAACAAGGACTAGGATACAACCAGCGAAAAGATGGACGCATACTGCAAAGCGATCAGAAAGCTAGAAGGCAAGTTCTATGGCATTGAGTAAACACATGTGGTCTGGGACAAAAACCAAGCAGTAGATGCGCTGTCAAAGTTAGGATCATCCTGAGCCAAAGTACCACATGGCGTATTTGTTCAAGACCTGCTCGCATCCTCCATCAAAGAAGAAGATCCCACGGTCGATAAGCCTCCAAACCAGCTATTGGTGGCTACGGTTCTGGCGTCAAACACCACCGAACCACCTCTGACCACTAAGGAGCTTGACTAGAGAGTACCTTTCATCAAGTACCTGACAGATGGTAGCGGTTACACTGATCGAATAGAAAACGAACGCCTGATGCGTCGCAGTAAGCAGTATCTGCTCATCGATGGCAAATTGTGGCGCAAGAACGCGAAGGAGGAAATCTTGATGAAGTGTATAACCTAAGAGGATGGTGAACATCTCCTAGACCAAATCCACTCTGGCTCCTGCGGCAACCACGTGGCCTCGAGAATGCTGGTTGGCAAGGCTTTCCGAGTAGGGTTCTATTGGCCGTCAGCCGTAGCCAATGCAGAGAAGCTAGTCTGCCATTATGAAGGTTGTCAGTTCTTTGCTAAGAGAATCCATGTACTAGCACACAAGATTCAGACAATACCAGCCTCTTGGCCCTTTTCATGCTAGGGACTAGATATGATTGGGCCTTTCAAACCGGCCCCTAGGAAATTTACATGTGTCTTTGTGCTGATCGACAAATTTTCCAAGTGGATAGAGTACATGCCCCTGGTCAACGAAGACAAGGCCAATGAAGTGCGGGAGCTAGAAGTGAATAGTGTAGAAGACAAGGCCAATGAAGTGCGGGAGCTAGAAGTGAACAGTGCTAAAGAGAAGCGGCTTGATTCTTACGTATGTATAGCCAAATACCTTGCTGTTTTGCGTAGGTACTACAACAAGAACGTCAAGGAGCGGTTCTTCATGGTTAGGGACCTGGTCCTAAAGTGGAAGACGAATCAGGCTGGTGTCCATAAACTCGCAACCCCATGGGAAGGACCCTTCATGATCAAGGAGGTTACACGCCCTACATCTTACAGGTTAGCTCACCTAGATGGCATAGACATACCCAATTCCTGGCACATCGACAAGCTTAGGTGTTTTTATGCTTAGCTACTAAGATATGTACCCCTCTTATACTATTGATTTATTTCAATAAAGCTATTATGATTTCTCCGACTACTCTAATGTGTCATTTTGAAGTCTGTTGTTATTCTAACTCTACCAGTTAAAACCGACCACCATTCCTTCTCGGGTTTTCAGAGCAGGCCCTGTCTCTGGTTCCTCCCAACGCGTGCATGGGATCCGCTCTCTACAATACGGGTGATCGGCAGGTGCTCTCTAGTTTGATTTGTGTGTTTCTACGTGTGCACAAGCTACGCACCTAACACTCCAACCACAAGACAAACCAGGGCCATACAAACCTTTCAGGATGACGTGTTGACTAAATTGGTACAACTAAATAGAACGCCAGCACGATCTAACTTAGTTACATCGGTACGGTATTCGAGCTTAAACACATTTTCTACAAAACAAACAAGCTCATGTTGATATAAAGTTACGTTATTACAAGCTTGCCTGCAAAGGTCCAAGTTTACAATAACACAACTACATCTTCTTCTACAGCTGTAGCCTACACTAATGGCTGGTCGGGGAATGCGGCACCTGCTGCTCGCTGGGCCTGACATCATGCTTGGGTCTTGGGGACTCTAGCATTGATCGAGCTAAAGAAGATGGCCCTGCTGATGCCTGGCTGGTCGAGACCACAGGCTTCGCCGGCTGGCTTGAAAATAAAGGCACTCCCAACTGGCTTGTTGACGGCGTTCCTTGTACGGGTGGTGTTGCACCTCCATAAAGGTTAATGTCGCCAATTATTTTCGCTGACAAGTCCAGCTGGGTCATCCATAGCTCCTCGGCCTTGTCTAGATCTACCTCCTTCGAGTATCCAGCCTCCAGGCGCTTGAGATCAATCTGGGGGTAGTGAGCACGTACCATGCTCAGCACATGTGTGCCTGCGTACTCTCCTGCCTCCTTCATGAACTCCTAGAACCATCCCCATGCCTTTTGGTATCTCTCGATCAGTCCCGGCTGTGGTGTCCTTAGCGCATCTTCTACTAGCGCTGGATCGATGAGGTTAAGGACCGACAAAATGCCCTTTGCCACCTCCTGGCATCGGCTTTTCCAGGTGTCACGGTCCTTGGTGATCTCTTGGCATTGTGCCTTCTAGCCATCATGGTCTTTTATCATAGCCTCCAGATGCTTCTTTGCATTGATTTTTATAACTGCAAACCGCACATGCGGTTAAGACGCTATATTACGCCAAACTATGGAAGGCAACAAAAATGAGCAAAGGTGGTTGGACAACTTACCTTTTAGCTCCTCTGTCATCCTGGTCATGTGTTCTTGAAGCTGTGACTGGTCTTGCGCTAGTTTTCTATTGTCCTCATTGAGGCGATCACACTCCCCGACCACACGACTGTTCTCCTCTCGGAGACGGATCATTTCTGCTTCTAAGCCTGCACTACAGCTGTTACTACCAACAACGCAGCAGCACTTGTTAGTAGTAGGTATGATAAAATGGCTACTTACTTGTTTTTTTCCCACTCTTTATTACTGAGATGGATGACCAGGTTCTGGTTCTATGACTCTTGCACTATCTTTTCATTATTGGCGGCTTCGAGTCACTGCCGCAAGCGTTCCACCTCTGCTGTCAGCTCCCTGTTGCTTGCAGCGATCCCCTCGATCTGGTTGAAGTGTTTGTTGCAGTACCTTGTGGTCTTCATTAAGTCCTATGTGCAGATAGCTAAGTAAGACAGCTACGACTAGACAACAAGATTAGGGCGTGAAGCGAAGCTTACCTGCACCTCCGTCACAAGGCGTTTCGCCGCCCGTTCAACTTTTTTGGTTTCTTCGACCTCCGGGATTTCCTCATGAACACCCCATTGGTCATTCTGCCAATGTGACACATACACATGTTGTCACTTGTCCTATGGATGGCCTAGGACCTCCTCCACTTTGTCCTCTTCGGGCTCTTCTTTAGGTCTCGGTGCTGGTCCAGCGTCAGCAGCTTCTGTGATCACCATGGCCTTCCCATGGGCTACAGCGTCAACAAACATGGTCTGTGCTCTCACCTCTGGCCGCTGCTCCTCGGTCTGCTCTGTTACCCTCGACGTTGAGGTGTTGCCCTCAGCAGGTTTAGCTCTCGGAGCACTTGTGCTTGGCTCGGCTCTTCCCTCGACCACCTGCTTGGGACTATTGTTTGACTATTTGTTTGCTGAGGCCCCGATGGGTCTTCTACTATGGGTTCCTTGATGGTCGGCCACTGGGTAGTCTGCTCTGCACTTATTGGCGGTGCCACATCACTTCCGGCTAACTAGTCTGGACTTTCGGTGGACGCCGAGCTAGTACATCCGCAATAAGTTCAGAAAGCAATCATATTAAATGCAAATTGCTAAGGTTACAAATACTTACATGTTGGAAGCACGGAATGATGTGGAGAAGGTGCATCTCTTCGGCCGTACCTACTCCACGTGCTGTGCGGGTGACTCCTGGTCTCCCTCTACATCCAGCACTGTTGCTAGGCCTTGGTGCTCGACCCCTCCACCGCTTGTCCTTCATGCTGCAGTGGTCGATTCCGTCGCCGGTCACATTCCTTGCCCAGGTACTCCCGAGGTCAACCCGGCTGCATCCTTCACCACCGTCGGCGATGTGGGTCCCATAGGCGCGGAGGAGACACCTTGCCCCATCGACTCCAGTTGTTTCCTCCTCTTTCTAGGGACAAGTTGAAAGGTGTCTACATCCTCGCCCTCCTCTGCATCATCATCCGACTAGGCAAAAATTGCCTGTCGACGCGTGCTGGCCATTTTCTCCTTCAGGCCCCCTCGGGCTCGTTGATATTTAGTGCCCCCCTAGTGAGCTGGGAGGTTGCTGATCTCTTCTTCGACTGTTTGGGGGCAGCCGGCCGCTTACTAGCGGCTGGGGCCGCTGCCTCCTCTCTAGCTCTGAGCACCGCCCAGTCGACGTCCTTGTCCTCGATATCGACACTGGTCTGGGTGGTGGGACTAGCTCCTTGTGGCTACTCCACTCCAGGGGGTGGTGACACAAACACTATCGCTCTATCCCGACCATTAACCTAGGTAACAAAAATGAGTGAACATAGTAAGTTTCCACTTTTCCTACCACAATATAAGACTATGGGTACAGGGCAAGACAAGTTACCTTTGGGGGAGGTCGGGCAAGCTTGAAAGCCTGCTCGATGTCACTCAATCGGGCACAATTTGGATTGGCTAAGTTAAATAGCTCACCAATTCTGGCTTTGACTTCGATTTTGTCAAGCACCCCCTGCCTCGTCCTCGTCGGCTCCGCACTCCCTTGATACTCATAGCCAGGATGTACTCTCCTCTGGCAGGGTTGGATCCATTGGCTGATGAAGCTCCTAACCATGCTTGGACCATCTAGTTTTTTCCACGGGATCATTCCAAATATTTCTAGAATCTGTTCTAGGTGCTCGGGTTTCTCCGACCAGCTTGTCCTCTTCTCCGGAATGTAGTCCATGTCGCACAGTGTGATCGTGTTTGGCTCTTCATGGATGTAGAACCATTTCTTATACCAGTCGTCGAGCGACGTGTTCCATGGGTAGTGCAGGTACTGAGCTTTCATGTCATCACGGAGGTTGAGGTACACACCCCCGGCTATCTTTGAACCACCGCTTTCTTTCTTCCATACATAGAAAAGATGGCGGAAAAAATCAAAATGGGGCTGGAAGCTGCCATATGCTTCGCAGAGATGTATAAATGTGGCGACAAGAAGGATCGAGTTGGGATGCAGATTGCAAATCCCAATCTCGTAGTAAAGACAGAGCCCTTGAAGAAACAGATGTACTGGAACCCCAAATCCCTGTTTAAAGAAGTCTTCAAACACCACAATCTCACCTGGTTGTGGACCGAGGTACCCCTCACCCTCCGGCGCACGCCATCCTATGAGCTCCTTGCTGTGGAGTACCCCCATGGTGATGAGGTCTTCAATGGTCTGCTCGTTGCTTCTCGATTTCCACCATTCCTTCGCCATGACCCCGACTTTCTTCTGTGCATCACTTTTCACCATGGATCTGGTCTTGCTGGTGAATGGGGAAATGGCGGCGGATTGATTGGTGGCGATTTTGAATGTATTAGGGTTGGCAAGAGGAAGAAGAAAGCTACGGTTGCGAATGGCAATGGGGTTTAGTAAAAAGTAACTTACCTATCCTATACTATATTTAACCCAAGAGTTATGCCATTTCATCTGCCCGGGATTCTTGGGAGACGTTGCACGCGTCGTAGACGGTTGTTTTCATAGCCTCGAGATCTATGCCAATATATGCGCCTCTTCGTTGCCAGTGTGGGAGGGCCCACACTGATGCATCTACTGATAGGTGACATGCAATTGTTTGCTTGACAAGACAAAATGGCAGTATGACGTGCTATACCCGTCTATTTCTTTGACCAGATGTGTCAGATTGGACTTGTCAGAGCAAATAAATAATTAAATACATGAAATAATAGTACAAGTGGCATATGGTTTTTGACCACACTTTTTGTGCTTGGGGATTATCCAGACCACCCTCGAGCTCGGGGACTGTCGTGACTATCCTTATGCTCGGGGACTGTCTAGACCACCATTGTGCTCAGGGACTGTCCAGACCACCATCGCGCTCAGGGACTGTCCGGACCACCATCGTGCTCGGGGACTGTCCAGACCACCATCGTGCTCGGGGACTGTCTAGACCACCATCGTGCTCGGGGACTACTTAGACCACCATCGTGCTCAGGGACTGTCCAGACCACCATCGTGCTCAGGGATCGTCCAGACCACCATCGTGCTCGGGGACTATTCTGACCACTCTCGTGCTCGGGATGGTCTCGATCGCCCTCGTTCTCGGGGACTAAACTGACTATGATTATTCTTGGGGTTTCGTCGTTTACCTATGCTTTGCTCGGGGACTGCCCCGACCGCTCTCCTTAGCTATATGTGATCGGTACTCGCATATAGTTGAGAGGCATTTATTTTTTTCTCACTTAGACCTTGCTACAAGACTTATACCTCACCTTCCAGCAAGCTCGAGGACTACATCGGTACGATGCACCTGCCGGTGCATCTCGTATCGCTTGTACGACGATTGGATTCTCAACTTAATTGGGAATTCTTTTTAGACCCTAGCACCACGTGCCTGCGTCACCTACTACCAGGCTCGGGGACTAAGTGGGCACACTTCACCTTGTGGTGAATGTGCTTATTTTATTGACCCCTACGCTCTAACTGTTGGTCATAACTACTACTGTACAAGGGTTACTTAAATTTCTTTTTAGAAATACAAGTGGGCACACTTGATCAGGAAAGAAATCTTTTTCTTTTTTCTTTAGAGCACCATGCATTCTTTGGACAACCGGAATCTTCGATTATAATCGTGGTCTACTGCTCTCTATTCTGACCAGAATACTGGCACATTTGCTTGGTCAATGTTTTAACCAGTTGGAGATGACATGAAGACGGATTGCATTAGCTGAAGGAGATCGAACGACGTGTCGCAGCATAATACATGGTGCTCGGGGACTAGCTGTGGGGGTATTAACCCCTATACCCTTATGGCTAGGCTTGGGCCGGCCCAGACCAGGGGGTCTGGCCCACTAGAAGACGACACACGGCCTGACCAATCTGCTCGGAGTTCCACGCAAGGAATCAAGGTAGACTTGGAGATCAAGCAAGATCCTGGTCGGTTAGAATAGGAATCCTTATCCGGCCACCTATGGCAATTGTAACTGGTTAGGATTAGTTTCTAGATCTGTAACCCTGCCCCCCGACTATATAAGGCGGGTAGGGGACCCCTCTCAAAAACATCTCTCATTGACATACAACAATACAATCAGACGCAGGACGTAGGTATTACGCCTTCATGGTGGCCGAACCTAGATAAAACCTCATGTCTGTCTTGCGTCACCATCTTGTTTGTAGCTTGCGCATCTATCTGCCGATAATCTACTACCTTGGGCATATCCTAGGTAGACTGCCGACCATATTTCATCGACAGACGATGCCATCGGTGCCCTATACAGAAAAGTCAAGGGTTCATAGAGTGACCGGACGCTGGTGGAGCAGTGACCGGACGCTGGGTCTAGAGTCTGGTTAGTAGCTGCAGTAAGCACGCATCTTGTCTTATGACCGGACGCTGGCTGGGTGCGTCCGGTTAGTGCTAACGTACGCTGACGTGAGGCGCACAGAGGAAACATTGAGTGACCGGACACCAGGTGGGTCTGATCGAGCATGACCGAACATGTCCGGTCATGAAATTTCGTGTTTGGAACCTTACTGGAAATGACCGAACGCTGGGGTCTTGCGTTCGGTCACTTTCTAACTGACGCGTCCGGTCATCACTTGACCGTTGAGATCGGGCGATCGACGTTTGAAGCCGATGACACGTGGCAAGCATTGGGCGACCGGACGCTAGGGTCCTACATCCAATCGAACTGACCGGAGTGTCCGATCACCCCGAGTTGTGCCTAGTGAAGGGGTACAATGGCTCTATTTCATGGGGGCTTCTATTTAAGCCCCATGGCCGGCTCAAGCTCACTCTCTTGGCCATTTGCATTGACATAGCAACCTTGTGAGCTTAGCCAAAGCCCTCCCACTCATCTCCATCATTGATTCATCATCATTGTGAGATTGGGAGAGAATCCAAGTGTATTGCTTGAGTGATTGCATCTAGAGGCACTTGGTGTTCATGTTTTGCTATGGGATTCGCTTGTTGCTCTTGGTGGTTGCCACCACCTAGACGGCTTGGAGCAACGAAGGATGATTGGCACGAGTTGGTGATTGTTCATGGCCATCTCTGGTGATTGTGAGGGGGTTTGTACCTTCCCCGGTGGAGCACCGAAAGGTAACTCTAGTGGATTGCTTGTGTCATTGAGTTACCTCACTTATGGGTAGGTTCTTGCCATGTCCAATTGTGTGGACGAGGTTCGTGCAACACCTCTTAGCCGCTGAACCACCAAGTGTTGGTTGATACAATGGGGACGTAGCGTGTTGGCAAGCACGTGAACCTTAGGAGAAAATTGATTGTCTCTTGCCCTTTGGTATTCTTCCAGTGATTGATAAAGTATTCATCTTATGATTGGTTCACTCCTCTACATGGTGGTATAATCACCTCACTTACTCGTTTACATTTCCGCAAATTAGCTATAACAAGCTCTTTAGTGTAGCTAGAATTGAGAGCTTGTTTTGTGGATTAAGTTCATCTAGTGGAGCTCTTTAGTGTAGCATTTGTGAGAGCTCTTAGTGAGTAGTGACCTAGTAAATTGTGTGCCTAGTGATCATAATAACTAGAATTGTTGGATAGGTGGCTTGAAACCCTTATAGAGCTAGAGCAAGTTTGCATTTTGCTATTTGTTATACTAATCAAATTGCTCTAGTCGGTTTGTAGATTTTTAAATAGGCTATTCAACCCCCTCTAGCCATATTGGGACCTTTCAGAAGGGCAATCCAATCTCCGATCGAAAGGCCAGGCCAATGAGGAACAACGCTCGCTTCTGGCTATGGCCTGCCTCTCCGACTGGAAGGCCCAGCCAAGGTGGAACGGTGCTCGCTTCCATCTCTGGCCTGCCTCTCGGACCAGAAGGTCTGGCCAAGGAGAAACGATGCTCGCTTCCAACTCTGGCCCACCTCTGCGACCAAAAGGCCTAGCCAAGCAGAGGACAACACTCGCTTCTGACTCGCTTCTCCGATTGGGAGAGCACCGAACCTCTGCTTATAGCTCTTCTTCGACCGACATGATCAGAGTTGACTAGGAAATGACTGAACGGGGACGCCCACTCGGTAAGAACCCAAAGAATCAGGCAGAGCAAGTAAGGCAGGGCTCTCAAGTCAACCACAATACCGCGGACTGTACCCTACACACTAGAAGGATAGTACTATCAGATCAAGTCAGAAGGGTGCTCTGCAACCTTCCAGACATGTCAGAATATGAACAGTATTATGGGCACCAACATTTATCCTACTGTATGGTCGGTGCCGACATTTGCCATACTAGAAGAGCATAGTGGAACCAACCACATGCATCCAGCCATCAACAGTATTATGGGCGCCGACAAACCACCTTATACCTAATGGCGTGGGCAACAAGACTAGGTAGCACACACACACTCTTTCTCTCACACTCTCTCTTGTAAAGCTATCCCCTTCATCTATAAAAGGGGATGTGCTCTCTTCAAAAAGAGGATGATCTAGACAAGCAATGTTTCCAACGAACAACAAATGGATCACTCTGATCCTCTTTGCTTGGCTCTAGAACTCTAAAGCCAAACAAAGCATATGTTCGAACACTTAGCGCATGTTGGAGCTCTCGTCACTCTTGGTCCTTCAGTCTGGAGTCTGACCGAACCTCTGATACCCCCTATCTTACTCCCTCTCGTTTGTAACCCCATAGCAAACTTCGAGCACATGGGCTTAGGAATAAAGTCATCGACCGACTCAAACTAGACGTAGGGCACGTCGCCTGAACCAGTATAAACCATGTGTCATTGAGTGCTAGGCCACATCCAATCACAACGTACGGCAAAACTACAAATATTTATGTATTGGTCACTTTTCGCACCAATAGATGGACAACCTAGTGACCATATATCATGGAGGCACCGTTGAAAGTGATCGCTATGGATATGTTGAGTTTGTTGACATGTAAAGCGTGCCTGTGTTATTCAATGATAGGCCTTTATTTAGTGAGATGGTTGCAAGGGCTTGGGAGGAGATGCATTGCCTTGGAGATGATGATGATGGCATTGCAGTTGAGGGTGTACTACACCTAGGTTCTCCTCCCAACATCCTCAGGCGAATGATCCTAATTGGATGTGTAGATCAGTGGGAGAACTATGTGAGATCAGCTATGAAGAGCCAGTTGCAATGTTTGGACGTGATTGTGCGTCGGGTGTTAGTTGATCCCATCCCTCATGGGTTTTCCCCACCAATGGGTCAGTAGGCACACTTTGACCCTCCCATCCCGGAACCTGATATGGATGTTGAGGTTGCACCTACGGTTCCCAATGCTCAATCTACCCCTAATGAGGTAGTTGGAGATGCTTGTTAGACTCATGTTGTTGTGGTAGATCCTCCTCATTAGATCCCTTTGACATAGAATCATCCGAGTAAGTGTCTTATCCGCATGGTTATTGGGAGTTTACCCCCTTCCTTACATCCATTTCTTTCATTCTTTTCCCATTTCTCTACTTATGTTGTAGGAGACATTCCTGACAATGTGGATGTGCCCCCTATTGCTGCGCAAGTGCACTATGGAGATGGATTTCGTGGCTCCAATAGTGTTGAAATTATGAATGATTTGGAGCCATATGAGATAGCAAGGGCTCTTGATTCTGATGATGATCGCCCTATTGGAGAGCTGACAGAGAGTGATGCTAAGATGCTGACACGTATCTTTCTCAGCCACCATGATCCAAGAGTTCATGAGTTCAGCGATCTTGCTCATTTCGATCAGGCATGTGTAGAAGGATGTGATGATGAGCTCCTAAAAGCTCATGAGGCCGGTCCTAACATGGTAATTGAGAATGGAAGGGTATTCAAGGACCTCCCTACATTGAAGAGGTGGTTGCAGGCATTTGTAGTGATACAAAAGTGACCTTACAAGGTCTTGCATTCATATGCAGAGCGCTGTTACACAGTTGTGTGTGACAAGGAACGCTACCCACGGAGGGTTTATGCAAGGAAGCAAAAGGTCACCGGAAAGTGGAAGATCACAAAAGTTGTCGGGCCACACAATTGTGCTGACCATGAGCTAACACTAAAGCATCGATAGTTGACATCTACCTTCATTGCCAAGCAGTTGATGGGAATATTGCAGGGAGAACCCAACATAAAGGTTAGGACAATTATCAGGACCGTTGAGGCATTATATGAAGGTTATGTGATAACTTATGGTAAAGCTTGGAGGGCTAAGCAGCAAGCGTGGAAGATGATATATGGGGACTGGGAGGATGGGTACGAGCAACTGCCAGTACTTTTCAATGTAGTCAAAGCGGTGAATCTAGGCATGCATTATGAGTACATCCCAAAACCAAACACATGGAAGGGTGGAAGACAGATATTCTTCCATGCCTTCTGGTGCTTCCCTCAGTGTGCTGAGGCCTTTAGGCACTATCGTCCTGTCTTCTCCATTGATGGTACGTTCTTGATTGTCAAATACTAGGACGCACTTCTTATAGCCATATCCTATGATGCGAACAACAAGTGGGTTCCTTTGGCATTTGCTTTGGTTGAGAAGGAGAACAATGATAGTTGGGGATGGTTCTTAAGGCTAGTTCAGATACATGTGGTTGGGCCTGGTAGGGAGGTTGGTGTCATATCTGATAGGCACTAGGGCATACTTAATGCCATGTGAGAGCAGATATAGGGGTATGCACCTTTGCACCATCATTGGTGTGCTCGGCACCTTGCTGAGAATCTACTCCAGAAGGATGGTGTGAAGGATAAATTTGACCTGTTCCAGGAGGCTGCTCGATAGCTTGAGGACAAGTACTTTTAGAAAAAAGTTGGAGCAAGTCAGAACCACATCAAATGTAGAAGGTAGACAATGGCTCATAGGTTTGATGAGGGATTTGGAGAAATGGACAAGAGCTCATGATGCCGGTGGATGAAGGTACAAGTTTTAGTGCAGCAACATGGCAGAGTCATTCAATAAGTTGTTATTGGGGATATGTGGTATGCCCATGAATGCAATCATTCAATTCAATTTCTACAAGCTTGTTGCCTGGTTCAACAATAGACATGCCCATGCATTGAAGTTGCAGAATGATGGAGAGATATGGGCTCCGAAACCAAAGGCACACCTAGAGAAGGCAAATGAAAGGGCTAGCACACATGAGGTTACATGCTTTGACCACGCTATAGGGACTTATCAGGTCGAGCATAGGGGCGGTGCAACGTCCGATGGCCAGGTCTGAGAGTCAAGGATGCATGTGGTTATCCTCCAGGATTTCAAATGCATTTGTGGTAAACCAAGGCAGTACCACTTTTTATGTTTCCGTTTGGTGGCAGCAGCTAGGCATCGCAACTATAATATCGAGAGCAGGATACCTCATGAGTTTAGTGTCGACATGCTTGTGCACACATGGAGCCCCCGCTTTGTGCCTTTCCGGGACCCTAGAGAGTGGCCTCCATATGATGGGCCAAAGTACATTGTGGATTCAGCTTACTGTTGGAACAAGCATGGATCAAGGAAGAGGACAAGGTATAGGATGGTTATGGATCAGATACCTAGAAGAACAAGGCATGGGAGAGGAGCCCCATTTCTTACTGACCCTGAGCAGTACGAGTGTGGCAAGTGTGGTAGACTTGGACATAATTCATGCAGTTGCCATTGGCAGATTGGTGAGGTGCGACTATTGGTTGTTTTCATTATTTCATATTTGTTGTATTCATTTAATTAATTATGCATGTCTCAATTTATGCATGTAATTGTGTCAATTACTTTTACATTTCTAAGTTCATGTTTCATTGTATATTGAATTTTTAATTCATTGACTTTTTTGTGGGGTGATGCAATTCCACCTACTCGACCTGACGTATGAGGCGACCCACCGAGGATGTCTCATAGCGGTGGGGTAGGTAGTAATCTATATGTTTTGGTCAAATTTTTGTGAGCGTACATATGTTTGTGAAGTAATAGGAGACTATGTTTTATTCCATGTAGGATCTTCTGCTCCTTCATCCTAGAACCCACAATGGGTTCTTGGACATGCAGTACGACGATAGGTACACACTTTTCCTACAAAGAGCTGGCCTAGATGTCATCTCTTATCAGGTTTGTCGTGGGTTGCCCAAGTTCAACTCAGCGGCCATAACTGCGTTGGTTGATAGGTATTATATTCAATCATTGCCTCTATTCATGGCCATTTGTTTATGCGCTTGCCTTTTTTATATGTAATCTTGCTTTGTCTAAAATGTAGGTGGCAGTCGGAGACTCACTGCTTCCACCTACCTTTTGGGGAGATGACAGTCACGCTCCAGGACTGTCAGAAGATGCTAGGCCTAAGGATTCACGGCAACATAGTCACCGAGCAGTGTAGGTCAGAAGGCTAGAAAGCACGAGTAGAGGCCTTCCTTGGGCGTGAGGTTGGTGAGCAAGGGGCTCGCACTTCTAGAGTTCTAATCTCCTAGCTCCGACAAGAGTTCACACAGTGCCCCAAGGAGGCAGATGAGGAGACAGTTGAGTACTACTGTAGGGCATGGATCCTACACCTATTTGCCTATGTTCCCTTCTTCGATGCCACGTGTGACACTACATCGTGGATGTGGGTCCACTACCTCAGTGACTGGGACTAGGCGGGTCAGTACAACTGGGGTTCTGTAGTCTTAGGTTTTCTTTACCGGCAGCTGCACGAGGGGTGTTGTTGGACTTCATCCACAGCGTCACTTGGTGGATGCGTGTACCTACTTCAGTTATGGAAGTGTGCTTGTGTACTAGTTGGCCATCCCGAGGTCCTAGCTACTCGTGAGTGGTTCCTAGGTCAGCCTCCATGTCGGTAGTCGATGTGGGCATACCTTTAGGACCAGGTTAGGGTTCCACATGTGAGGTTACAACAGGCGTACATCGAGTTTATGAACAAGCTAGACACGCTCACGGCGTCTAGTGTAAGTAAATTTTATTTCCCATGCTAGTTTAAAATGGTTTAGTATACCATCTAACATCTTGTTCGAACATGTTGCAGGTGTCATGGGAGTCATATGATGGAGAGGGGGCACTTCCTTTTCATTTGAGCAACATGTGTGGGTTCGACGACAACTTCTATAGGATGAGGTGCTCTCTAATCTATTTTTATGTTGTCAAGTTCCACCTGCCAGATAGAGTTGCATGCCAATTTGGACTGAGATAGCTTTGGCCAATGGCTCCATTCTTGACTGGCATTGACTTACACAAGTAAGTGTTTTGTTATTTCAAATGTCTCCTGATGGTCCATTTCCATTAATATAGTGACATGTACATGGATTCAAGTAACAATGACATACGTGCAGATTGGATCATCAGAAGAACATAAAGATTTTTCATTGAGAGAAGCACCACCAGTACTACATTAACCAATGGGAGGAGATGCACGACAATGTGGATGAGACCAACGAGCTGCACAAGAACCGTGAGTCAGGCGGTACCAAGCATGGTACCAATGTGTGACACATTGCAGGCTGAGGGTACAAGACTGAAGATGACTATGCCGACATTGAGTCCTTTGACGATGAAGACACTGCGTATGACCAATCTACTCATGCAGGAAGGCAGATGGAGGTATGACCAATCTTTTACAGAGTGGTAAGTCAATTGCCTTATTTTTCTATGTTAAGTTGCATACCATTACATTATGCGTTAGAGGTATCTATTTTAATTAGTGCCACCTTTGAGCCATAGCATTCTTATAATATGTTAGATGTTGTATGAAAGAAAAGAAAACATGTTGCTAACTATTCATAAGTATTATTACTAAGAACTTTATTGCATGATAATACACTCAAATGCTCCGTTGAAGACATTGAGCGCTTTCGTCCGAGAGTCAGGGACGACAACACGCGTAGCTTCCTAGATGTAAGATTCAAAATATTCTTTCAAACATATTATTAATATGTTAGATTCTTTTAGTTAACGTAATTTTGTAAAACAGAGGTTGTCACGTCGGCTGCGCCATGTGGCTACTCATTGTGGTTGTAGGACAGACACGATGCAAGACATGTACATTCCTTCTGCAGGCAGAGGAGGCTTAGGTTCCTCTAGCCAAGCAGCTACAGGGGACGAGGATGAGGATGAGGACGAGGATGACGATGATGACATGGACTAGAGGCACGAGGAGCTTGACCCCTCTCAGCTCTAGGATGCTCCCTCGACTCAGCCTACATAGCCTCTAGGCACCAGGCGATGCCATCCACCTAACACTTAAACTCTAGGTACTAGCGCTCTCGGTCACAAGGGTAAGGGTGATGTAACACCTTGGTGTTAAGCATGCATTAACATTCCATCCCATGAGCATAATCATCATCACCTCATGCATAAGCATCATTCATGCATTTCATTTCGAAAGAAATGAAGTATCATTTCATGTGGTGCTTAAATTGATTGACATTCATTATGTTTAAAATAATGTGAAATGCCATGCTCATGTTTGGATGCCATGATTACTTGTTTTGATCACTAAATTAACTTGGAAATATTTAGGATGCAATTTGGAGCAAAGTTTATATTCAAAGTTTTGCCAAATTATGCTTTTAAAATAATTCTTCAAAATTAGGGTTTTGGGATTTATTTTACTTTAAATCTATAGTTCAAAATATAATTGGAATTTGACTTTGGTCATAAAAGCAAAGTTGTAGAGAATAAATTTTTGAGCAACTTTTATTTTTTGGCCAAAGTTTGAAACTGCTTTGAAATTGCTCAAAATTTGCATTGAATAAAATAGGAATAGAAAATAATTTGAAACATGCTTTTTCTTCCTTAGTGGGCCTCGCGCCTTGCTTCCCGGCCCAGTCCGCAAGCCGGCCCGGCCTGCCTCCGCACACGCCGTCCGCTCACCCGGCCTGCCTCAGCGCCGAGCCACACCCGTTCATCGTGCACTCGCCTGACCGCGTCAGAGCGCGCACGCCGCGTGGCGGCCATGCGCCAGCGAGTTCGCCTCACGGCACCGCCGGCCTGCCCCATGCCCCTCCTATCACGCCTACACCCACCGCGCCACATCTGCCACCCCCCTCCTCCATCTCATTTGCTTCCTCTCTTCTGCCAGCGCAAGCAACAGCAGTGCACGCACCCATCACCGCCCGCACAAGCGCCATCGCTGGCGTTGGCCGTTTCGGCCGCTCCCGTTCTCCAGGGCTAGCTCTGTCTTGCCCTGAGCACCGCCTCCACCTCATGTACCTCGGGCTCGCGTCGCTTTGCTGTGGTAAGCTCCCCTTCCTCGGGAATCGCTCGTCGGAGCATGGCCGAGCTCACCGAAGAGCTCCGCTCCCGTGGACACCCCCTCTCCGCTCCACCTCTCTCCTTCCTTTCGCGCGCGTGAGCACCGCCTTGCCCTCACGAATCTTGTGTGCGCCTCCCCAAGCCCTGCCGTGGCCGGAGTCAGCGTACCACCGACGAGCCGCGCCACTGCTCTGCCATGTGCGCCATCGAGCTCACTTCCGAGCTCCTCTAGTGCCTTCTCTTGGTGCACCGCATTCGCCTCGTCGCGGGTGAGCTGCTGGTGGTGACCGCACCGCCGGCTAGCTCACCGTCGGCGAGAGCCGGCCGGTTAGCCCCACCCCTATTTTGGTCTGACCGACAGGTGGGGGCCGTTGACCCATGGGGGCCCGCTCATCAGCGCCCTAACTCGGGTCTGGGTGCACAGCACCGGGTGCACCCAGCGTTTTCATCGGCTGGTTTTTAAAAGGATTTATGAAATGATTTTCCAGAAAATGTTAAATGTTTCCAAAAAGTCATAACTTGCTCAAAATAGCTCCAAATTTGTTGAAACAAATTTTGCTAGGTTTCTTGTGACTAGATCTATCTGTTAAAAATATTGCATGTCAAATTTGTGATACTTTTCTGTGTAGCTTTATTTAAATTGAATAAATGCTGATTTCTTGGAAAATGTATAGTAAATAGAATATAGGTCAGAAAAATATGGTGCTAATTTTGTTGATCTATTTAGGTGATGTACTTTCTGTGAAAAATATATGTCATGCCTGTTATGTGGAAAAATATGGCTAGGTAGGTTATGTGCATTAATTGCTGATTTCTTGTAAAATTTCTAGGGCTAAAAATATGAATAATACATGTAGGTGAAACTTTTTGTACAGTGATTGTATGCTATGAAGATCATGGGAAAAATACCAAATCTGTTGTTTGACACTTTTCGTAGTACAAAGTATTTTCATGCTCCATTATCCACCATAGCTTGTCTTTTTTGTGTAGGCTGTTATACTTATCTAAATGCAATGAAAATTTTATGGTAGTCTACTTAGAGTAGTACTATGCTACTGTAATTTTCTCAGATTTTTATGAGCACCAAAAATATATGTTGTTGTTGTAGCCCTAGTTTAAAATGAAATAAACAAATCTTCTTTAACGCATGATTAGTAAATAATGTTTGCTTTGGTGTATCTTTGAAGCATCTTAGATTGCTGTGGTGACTTGGCATGTTAGTACCATGGTTGTAGTAGTAGTATAGTAGTACATGTTCTTGGATGATGTTGGCTACCTTGTAGAAGGGCTTTACTTCTACTATGCCCAATAAAGTTGAACATGTTCATCTACATTTCATGTATCATGATCATTACATGTCATCTCTTTGATGCACCTATGCCTTAGCACTCATACATCTGCATCATACAGGATCGTAGGAGGAGTTGCTAGCAATAGTTCAGGAAGAGCAGATCGAGATAGATCCATAAGAAGTCTAGGCACAGGAGGTGCCAGAGGAAGAGGAGTCAGGAGAGGACTTGCCTAAGTGCGTGGATCATCAACCTAGTTCGTTTGAATGAGGCAAGCCCCAGAGCATTCTAAGTCTCCTACTTTATAAAAGCAATTCTTTCTATATATATGGGTTTGTATATTGTTGCATTAAGTGGTAGGAGTTGATTGAAACTATTGATGCATTTATTACTATCCTTGCCTACCTTACTACCTTGTTACCCTGTTAGGTCAGGATCGAATAACTGCTTAGCCTTGCTTAGACCGGTAGCGATCGGTGATAATCCGATCACCTACATTATAGGTGGTTACTGGAAGAATTTAGATATAGAAAGAATGATATCCTAAAATTAACCATGTGTGATGGATAATTGGAGACCGGACGGAAAAAGTTGGAGGCAACCAGCCAGGGTTCTAGGGTGCTGTTAGTTTCCGTCTGTGTTGATTAAGGACCGATCGTTGCTCATCCCTCTTGTCATGTTGAACGCATGCCTCACATTTAGCTGGCCGAATAAAGTACCTTTCGACCGCGAAGCTAGTGACACTATTCGAGCCAGGATAAACCCGGATTGGTAGACTGGTGCTGAAGGGGGTATGACAGGGATGCGAAGAGTGAGCCCAAGGTGCATCCTGGCAGCCAGGCGGTCCCTGGGTAGTGCGGTCCTGGCTGTTATCCTGTGGCTACTTGGAAAGTGTCATTAGTGATCTAAGCGACCCTAACAGGGGAAGCGTGGTTTGTGTGTGGAATAAATCACCAGCTGGTTAGGAATTGATTCGAATCGCCATCGCTCCTGGATAGTGAGCACTTGACTCGAGCTACGACATCGTAGTAATTATTATGGAACAATGATGGTTATCTGGATGGTATGGGATATGCTAAATCTAAATTGGTAACTAGATGTTATTGATTAATCAAGTGATTGCTATAGTACAGGTGCTTACCTAGATGGATAGGTCATAATAAAGATGATGCAAAGTACTTAAAATGGTTTCTTCATGATAGCTTATGCTTTTCGCAAACAAGTCAGCTAGCCCACTAAAGAAAGCCTTGCGTAATCCTTGGTGTTGCTTTATTTTGGTTTAAGATGGGTAAGTCTAGCTGAGTACCTTCTCGTACTTAGGGCATTGTTCCCATTGTTGTTGTAGATGGTCAAATGTACTACGGCTATTGCATTAACTGCCTGTATCCGGTAATGGGTGACAACTAGGACCAAGGGCAATGGTCACTCCGTATCTCTTCTCTGATGCTTTTGTTGGAAATAACTACCTACTGGCACTGTATTGGAACTAAAAGGGTGTGTGTGTGACTTGAAAACTATTTGCTTCCGCTATTTCAGATTGAACCTGGTTTGTAATAACTTTATATTCTAAACTCTAATGTATCCTACTATTATTGCGAACTTTTTGTAACATGTGACGGTACTTGCTAAACTTGTACGATCTTGTTTTGTATGTCGATTGGTTTGAAATCCTTTGTGGTTTCACAGACTACTAGGTTATACGGGCTTAAGTTTGCTAAATTATCTGCTTCGGCGGAAGATTTCCTTACTTAATCTTGTATAATTGGTCGGTTCTGTTACAGCTGGCATTAGAGCAAGGTTTAGCAGGTTACTGTTCATGCGTGTATTTAAAACAAAAGGGTTTTGTGTTACAAAACTAATTGCAAACTATAGTATATAGGTGTTTCAACCTCTAATTAAAAACTTAAGAGTGTGCCAGTGGTCATATCCTTTATGCCCAGTTAAGGACTCTAGGTGGCTTATTTAAGTACTGACTTGGGGGTCTTTGCATCATATTTCTATTTCGTTGCACATACGGCGTGCTATTGTATGAGTACCATTCACTTGAGTGGTAATGTATGAATCCATTGCCTCTACGCCTCGGTAAGTGAGAGTTGTGAGAGCATGATCAGATACACTACCGATCTAGGGAAGTGCTTATATGATGCCGGATTATTTACATGCCATACATGTGTTTGTATGAAGGTATCCAATGTGTGGGGAAATTCCGTCCTGTGGTGATGATGCCATCGATAGGACGATGGTTCGAGTAGTTGCTACCATTGTACGCGTATCTGGGGATGCGTGTAGAACGAGTAGATTACTTTACTGCTTTCGTGCATATTTTTCATACTATCAGGGTTTGGGCTGAAGTGGATCTTTTGTAGGTACATAACAGCGCTGTTGTGTAGTACGTATTAGCTACATTTACCAGAGACCGTTGTATGCCACCGTCTATGCCGCTAGCAATTATTATTTTTCCTAAGTTTGTGAGAACGTACAAAACATGCATGCATCATGTTGTTACATATCATTCATGGCATTGTTCCTCCCCTTATAAGTTGATTATCTCATTTTGATAAAAATGACAACTTAACCTTGTTCTCACGTGAGTAATAAAACAAAAATTTGCTACGGATGGCATGCACAAAGCAGACCGCTCGCAAGTCCACCGGAGGCAGAGCTCCTCGCCATCAGCTTGCTCCACATACCCGTCAGTGCCACACATTTCTTGGAGAGTTTCGGATGCCAACACTCTTGTGGAGAGTGCTCAGCTTTGTAGGCTATCCTGATGGAATGGAGCCCCACTACTTCTGGACAAATGAGCAGTTGGGAGAAAGTCTCTTGGTTACTATGGAGGCCGTTGTTCGTCCCTGAGGTGACGGTTCTGAGTGGACTGGTTGGTGTTATGAGTCAACTGGTAGGACCGCTAAAGAAGCAGCTGACAGGGCAGCCTTTGGGATACTGAGGGATATCATGGATCGTTTTCCTCAGGAGTTGGCAGCCGCTTTAGTTGGAGTCTTTCCGAGGGGCAACCCCTCCACTGACTCATGACAGCAAGCGAGAGGAAGATCTCTGGAGATTGGTGCAGCAGAAGGATAGAACAGTGATAACCCTACCATGAGTGCCAAGTTCGCAGTGATGAAGGCTTTCAATGGAGTAGAAGATAGCCTGAGACATGTGTCTGGTGCTCTTGGTCATGCCCGAGATGACCGACGTCAGCTTTAGAGGGATCACGACGTCGAGATTGAGAGGCTCAGTGCAGAGATGGCTTAGTTGACTCGTTAGAGGGATCAGGCGACCTAGAGGACTGGAGCCTATGAGGGAGACATGCGTGCACTGAGAGAGCAGGTCGAGCATCTGAGCACCGCCAATAGGAACATTGAGCACATGTTGATCCATGTGCTCCACCAGAGGAATGAAGCCTGGTCCATAGAAGATGTTCTAAGAGCTCGACAGGTTGAGCTGGAGCAGCAGCTGGCCAATGCAGAAGAGTACAACAACAACCTACATGAGGAGGTTCATCAGCTGAATAACCAGCTCCACTCTTATGTTCCACCTAGAGCAGCAGAGATGGATCTAGATGAGGACAAGGATCTCAAAGAGCCTGAGACACCAGCTGATGATGACGACGACGATGATGTAGATAGTGACGATGTCGACATCTCCGACCTAGACAGCGACCACGATGAGTAGACTAGTAGTTGTTGCGCTAGCTACTAGGGTTTTGTTTGCGACGACCTTTTGCATGGTTGACATGTCTAGCATGTACTCATGAGTAGAAAGACTAAGACCTTGATGTAATGTTGGAAAACTTGGATGTGTTTGTGGCGATATCTTAACGTCAAAAGTCCAGTGTATGTATGCTGGCAATTTGGTTGTATTGGATGTGATGTGTGCATTTTAGAAATCTAATTAGTAATGTTGTGTTAATTAGAATGGCTTATTGTGCCCCTGTTTTATTGTATGAATTTATTCTCTCTAGTGAATTTAGTACGGCATAATTTTTCATTCACCTACAATTTCTACAACATCGCCTAATAATTACTGTTGCTGAAATATGCAGATGCTGAACACTCGTCATACCATGTATGACGCGACTGAGGCAGGTGGCAATGAGAACCGTGATCCACCACCACCACCTCCTCCACCGTACACCGTGGAACAGTTCTTTGCATAGTTCCTTGGTAGTCAACGCAACATGGAGGGCATGCAGCAGAACATGGAAGCTGCATTACGTCATATTACCGACAACACTCACCGTGGGTTAAACCTAGGTGGACATGAAGCAAATCAGCATAGCAGTTTCAAGGACTTTATGGACACTAGACCACCAATTTTCAAGGAAGCGGCAGAGCCCTTGGATGTGGAAGAGTGGATAAACACCATGGAAGATAAGTTTCGTGTTCTAAGGATGATAGAAGTATTGAAGATGGAGTATGCAGCTCATCAGCTGCAAGGCCTTGCAGGATTGTGGTGGAAGCACCATCGCACCACTTTTCCTCCCAATGCCCACATTACTTGGAGGGAATTCACTGAGGCCTTTCGTGGAGTTTACATTCCACCGAGTTTGACTGAAATGAAGTTTGGAGAATTTCTAGCACTGAACCAAGGCACCAAGATTGTGACCCAGTATCTACATGCATTCAATAATCTAAGTCGCTATGCCTCTAACATGGTGAATACTGATGCCAAAAAGATCGCTAGTTTCAAGAGAGGTCTGAATCCCAAGATGATGAAGCACGTGGGTACTAACACCAGAACTAGTTTCAATGACTTTGTTAGTGACTGCTTAAAGCAAGAAAAGAACAACAATGTATATGCTACATCCAAGACTCGCAAGAGGGCTTTTGAGTTAGGTCCGTCCCAGCCAAGGGCCCCAATGCCAAATTGTTCTGCGTATCATCCGCCTGCCCCTGGTGCAAGGTTTAGGCCACCCCAACGGAGGAATCAGAATGCCTAGCAACCTCAGAGGAACAAAAAGCCATTCATGATGGTGGTGCCACAGGCCAAGACTGGACAAGGCAGTTCATCTAGAGCTGCTACCTAAGTAAGTGGACCGTGTTTCAATTGCAATCAAACTGGGCACTTTGTGAAGTTTTGCCCATATCCCAAGAGGCAGCAGAATCAGTACCAAGCTTGTGTGCACCACACCACCATTGATGACATCCCGAAAGGAGAGCCCATGACAGCCAGTATGTTTTCTATCAACAATCATCCTGTAGTCATTTTGTTTGATTCTGGATCATCACATTCAATCATAAGTCAAGCATTTGCAAGAAAGTATGAGCAAAAGATAGTTGAATTGGAATGTGCTTATCGGATCAATTTAGCTAGGGTTGATCTGTTAACTAATCAGATAATCCGGGGGATAACCCTGTGTATAGCAGACAGGCAGTATATGCTTAACTTGATAGTTATGCCAGGACTAGTTCTGGATGTGATTATAGGAATGAACTAGATGACTAAGATGGGAGTAGTCATTGATGTGGGAGGAAGAAGCATTTCTCTCAAAGAACCTGTTGGAGAAGATACATTTCAAGTAACCTTACCTCGGAGAATAGATCTAACCAGTATAACTTGTGCAGTCCAAACTACTCTTCTAGCCAAGATTCTAGTAGTGTGCGAGTTTTTGGACGTGTTTCCAGATGAGTTACCCGGTCTTCCACCGGACAGAGATGTTGAGTTTGCCATTGAGTTAATCCCTGGAACACCACCGATCTCAAGAAGGCCTTATCGGATGCCTCCAAATGAATTAGCCGAGTTGAAGAAACAACTCCAAGATTTGTTGACTAAGGGTTTGATTCGCCCAAGTTCATCGGAATGGGGATGTCCCGCACTGTTCATGAAGAAGAAGAAGGATAACTCCTTACGGATGTGCGTGGACTACCGGCCACTGAATGCAATGACAACTAAAAACAAGTATCCTCTACCTCGGATTGATATCTTGTTTGATCAATTGTCTAAAGCCAAGGTGTTCTCCAAAATAGATTTGAGACCACAAAATATACCCAA
The DNA here is from genome assembly GCF_019320115.1 of Miscanthus floridulus. NCBI lineage: Eukaryota > Viridiplantae > Streptophyta > Magnoliopsida > Poales > Poaceae > Miscanthus > Miscanthus floridulus. The sequence continues at coordinate 46,620,980 of NC_089590.1, forward strand.
AACCGTGTTCTCCACCAGATATGGTTTGTACGAGTATCTTGTCATATTCTTTGGTTTGACAAATGCTCCTGCATACTTTATGTATCTGATGAATTCGGTCTTTATGCCGGAGTTGGATAAGTTCGTGATTTTGTTCATTGATGACATTTTAGTGTACTCAGAGAACGAATAGGATCATGAAGAGCATCTTAGAATTGTCTTGACTAGACTCAGAGATAACCAGCTGTATGCTAAGTTTAGTAAATGTGAGTTCTAGCTGAAGATAGTTCCTTTTCTCGGTCATGTGCTATCTGAGAATGGAATCTCAATGGATCCTAGTAAGGTACAAGAGGTTATAGACTCAAAGGCACCAAGCATAGTTCATGAGGTTCGGAGTTTTCTTGGATTAGCCGGTTACTATCATCGTTTTATACCGGACTTCTCGAAGATTGCCAAGCCAATGATAAGTTTGCTACAAAAGGATCATAAGTTCGTTTGGATAGAGGAGTGTGAGGCAGCTTTCTGCACCTTGTGGAATTTGCTAACCACTGCTCCTATTCTAGCACAACCGGATATAGAGAAGTCGTTTGATGTGTTTTGCGATGCATCAAAGAATGGTTTAGGATGTGTTCTGATGCAAGATGGAAGGGTCATTGCTTATGCCTCATGTCAGTTGAGGAAGCATGAGGTTAACTATCCTACGCATGATTTAGAGCTTGCAGGTGTTGTGCATGCTCTAAAGATTTGGAGGCACTACTTGCTTGGGAATGTGTGCAATATCTTTATAGATCATAAGAGTCTCAAGTACATATTTACTTAGTCTGAGTTGAATATGTGACAAAGAAGATGGTTAGAGCTAATAAAGGATTATAATCTGAATGTGCACTATCATCCGGGAAAGGCAAATGTTGTGGTAGATGCCTTAAGTAGGAAGTCACATTCTCTTATTGTGCAACCATTGTTTGAAGATGGGTTCAATTTGTTACATCCTGCGGTGTTGCATAGTATCTAGGTTAGTTGTACCTTGGAAAGCAAGATCATTGAGGGTCAGAAAACAGATAAGGGAATATTCCATATCAAGGAGAAAATAAAGAAAGAACCGTCCAAGCACTTTAGAGTGGATGAACAAGGAGTGTTATGGTTTAATGACCGTCTGGTTGTACCTAAAGATCAAGAGCTCAAGAACAAATTGATGGATGAAGCTCATCACTCCAAGCTGCCTATCCATCCGGGAAGTAACAAAATGTACCAAGAATTGAGACCTCGTTATTGGTGGACAAAGATGAAGAAGGAGATTGCAGCGTATGTTGCTCGTTGCGACATGTGTTGTAGAGTGAAAGCTCTTCACATGAGACCTACAGGAATGTTGCAACCTTTATCAGTACCAGATTGGAAATGGGATGATATAAGTATGGATTTTATCACCGGTTTCCCCACCACACCAAAGGGGAATGATTCGATTTGGGTAATTGTAGATCGTCTTACCAAATCAGCTCACTTTTTACCAGTCAAAACAACATTTCGACCACCTCAGTATGCTGAGAAGTACATTGCAGAGATTGTCCGATTACATGGTATACCAAAGACTATCGTGTCTGACCGTGGGTCATAGTTTACCGCTCATTTTTGGGAGCATCTTCATAAGGGTTTGAGTACTAGCTTGATTCGAAGTACAACTTACCACCCACAGACAGATGGGCAGACAGAGTGAGTTAATGCTGTCCTAGAAGATATGCTTAGAGCCTATGTGTTATCGTCTAAAGGTTCATGGGAATCATGGTTACCTTTGGTAGAGTTTGCTTACAACAATAGTTACCTAGAGAGTATCAAGATGGCTCCATTTGAAGCATTGTATGGCAGGAAATGTAGGACACCATTGAATTGGGTTGAGCCTAGAGAAAGAAGGTTTTACAGAATTGATTTTGTTGACAAGGCTGAGAAAAAGGTCTGTATTATCCAACAAAACATGAAAGCGGCACAGTCATGCCAAAAGAGTTATGCCGATAAGAGAAGGAGACCGCTTGAGTTTGAGGTAGGTGACTACGTTTATCTAAAGGTTACTCTAATGAAGAAAGTACAATGGTTTGGAGTTAAGAGAAAACTTGCTCCTAGATTTGTAGGACCATACAAGATCATAGAGAAGAAGGGTCCCATGGCTTATAGGTTACCGTTACCAGAAGCGATGGGTTTGATCTTCCTAGTCTTCCATGTATCACAGTTGAAGAAGTGCTTGCATGTTCTAGAAGAGAGAATAGAACCTCAGAGCATTCAGCTCAAGTCAGACTTGGAATACCGTGAGCAACTAGTTCGAGTTTTGGACACTAAGGACCGAGTCACTCAGAACAAAGTGGTGAGAATATATAAGATACAGTGGAGTCATCATGATGATGGTGATGCGACGTGGGAAACAGGAGAATATCTGCAAAACGCATATAAGGATTTTTATAACAAATGGTTCGTAACTCAAAATCCTGGGACGAGATTCTTATAAGTGGGGAGGGTTATAACACCTCAGTGTTAAGCATGCATTAACATTCCATCCCATGAGCATAATCATCATCACCTCATGCATAAGCATCATTCATGCATTTCATTTCGAAAGAAATGAAGTATCATTTCATGTGGTGCTTAAATTGATTGAAATTCATTATGTTTAAAATAATGTGAAATGCCATGCTCATGTTTGCATGCCATGATTACTTGTTTTGATCACTAAATTAACTTGGAAATATTTAGGATGCAATTTGGAGCAAAGTTTATATTCGAAGTTTTGCCAAATTATGCTTTTAAAATAATTCTTCAAAATTAGGGTTTTGGGATTTAATTTACTTTAAATCTATAGTTCAAAATCTATTTGGAATTTGACTCTGGTCATAAAAGCAAAGTTGTAGAGAATAAATTTTTGAGCAACTTTTATTTTTGGGCCAAAGTTTGAAACTGCTTTGAAACTGCTCAAAATTTGCATTGAATGAAATAGGAATAGAAAATAATTTGAAACATGCTTTTTCTTCCTTAGTGGGCCTCGCGCCTCGCTTCCCGGCCCAGTCCGCAAGCCAGCTCGGCCTACCTCCACGCACACCGTCCGCTCGCCCGTTCACCGTGCACTCACCCGACCATGTCAGAGCGCGCACACCGCGTGGCGGCCATGCGCCGGCGAGCTTGCCACGCGGCACCGCCGGCCTACCCCGCGCCCCTCCTGTCGTGCCTACACCCGCCGCGCCGTGTCTGCCACCCCCCTCCTCCATCTCATTTGCTTCTGCTCTTCCACCAGCGCAAGCAGCAGCAGCGCACGCACCCGTCACCGCCCGCACAAGCGCCATCGCCGGCGTTGGCTGTTCCGGCCGCTCCCGTTCGCTAGGGCTAGCTCCGTCTTGCCGTGAGCACCGCCTCCACCTCGCGTACCTCGGGCTCGCGTCGCTTTGTCGTGGTAAGCTCCCCTTCCTCAGGAATCGCTCGCCGGAGCACGATTGAGCTCACCGGAGAGCTCCGCTCCCGTGGACACCCCCTCTCCGCTCCACCTCTCTCCTTCCTTTCGCGCGCGTGAGCACCGCCTTGCCCTCGCGAATCTCGTGCGCGCCTCCCCGTGCCCTGCCATGGCCGGAGTCGGCGTACCGCCGACGAGCCGCGCCACTGCTCTACCATGTGTGCCATCGAGCTCACTTCCGAGCTCCTCTAGTGCCTTCTCTTGGTGCACCGCGTTCGCCTCGTCGCGGGTGAGCTGCTAGTGGTGACCGCACCGTCGGCTAGCTCACCGTCGGCGAGAGCCGGCCGGTTAGCCCCGCCCCTGTTTCTGTCTGACCGACAGGTGGGGGCCGTTGACCCACGGGGGCTTGCTCATCAGCGCCCTGACTCGGGTCTGGGTGCACAGCATCGGGTGCACCCAACGTTTTCATCGGCTAGTTTTTAAAAGGATTTAGGAAATGATTTTCCAGAAAATGTTAAATGTTTCCAAAAAGTCATAACTTGCTCATAATAGCTCCAAATTTGTTGAAACAAATTTTGCTAGGTTTCTTGTGACTAGATCTATCTGTTAAAAATATTGCATGTCAAATTTGTGATACTTTTCTGTGTAGCTTTATTTAAATTGAATAAATGTTGATTTCTTGGAAAATGTATAGTAAATAGAGTATAGGTCAGAAAAATATGGTGCTAATTTTGTTGATCTATTTAGGTGATGTACTTTCTATGAAAAATATATGTCATGCCTGTTATGTGAAAAAATATGGCTACGTAGGTTATGTGCATTAATTGCTGATTTCTTGTAAAATTTCTAGGGCTAAAAATATGAGTAATACATGTAGGTGAAACTTTTTGTACTATAATTGTATGCTATGAAGATCATGGGAAAAATACCAAATCTATTGTTTGACACTTTTTGTAGTACAAAGTATTTTCATGCTCCATTATCCACCATAGCTTGTCATTTTTGTGTAGGTTGTTATACTTACCTAAATGCAATGAACATTTTATGGTAGTCTACTTAGAGTAGTACTATGCTACTGTAATTTTTTCAGATTTTTGTGAGCACCAGAAATATATGTTGCTGTTGTAGCCCTAGTTTAAAATGAAATAAACAAATCTTCTTTAACGCATGATTAGTTAATAATGTTTGCTTTGGTGTATCTTTGAAGCATCTTAGATTGCTGTGGTGACTTGGCATGTTAGTGTAACACCCCAGGTGTTTGTCACCAGTTAAGCAATGGGTTTGAGCTCAAACATGACATGTCGAGTGGTAATGAAGGTGTCAAGATCAAATCTACATGATGGAGCTCCAACTTAAACTTGGGCCACGCACATTTGCTTACATATGGACCCTTGTTAAGATTATACAAGAGTAATGTTAAACATGCGTATTCCATGTATATTACATCCACATGCATCCATCTAGACCCGTGGAAAAGTTTCATGAAGTTCAGAATCAAGAAGTCGCATGAAATGATGAGCTACATTCTAGCTTGAATTGCTCTAGTAAGTGAAGGGAATTATAGGCCATCAATCAAACCTTGCAACCTTGCCCAAATGACTCTAATTGAACTCTACAACAAAAGTTATGAAGGGTTTGTGTTGGGCGGAGGACAAGAAAATACCTCAATCGGTCTAAAACTCAGATTTAAGCTTTACCGTGATACTACTTTGACCGGTGTTGACCAATCACTTACAGTACTTGCATGGAGTTGCACCTTAAATAAAAGTTGAAGTTTGAGTGGAGTAGAACAAACTTTGTTTTTGGACCAAGAGCCAGATCAACTTGGAACTAAGTCAAACCGAAGCTCAAACTTGGAATCTACTGCTATTTTCAGAGTCCGAAAATTTTGCTGTCTGAGTAACTGAAAACTGAATTTTTAGTTTCATGAGCCCTACTTTGTAGCTCTCTATCTTCCAATATAATCCAAGTTAGACCAAAAACCTTTAAGCAAAGTTGTAGCCCTCATATAGCTCTACAACAATTGTTACTACCGTTTGTGCCTAAACTAAACGTATTAGGAGATATGAAAGGACAAAGATGGATGTTCAGTCACGTTTTTGAGGTAGAATTGGGATTTGAAATTGATGAACAGCAATGTCCGACCAGACCATGCAGACTGCTCGTGCCACATGGCTCTATCTATGCTGCCCTCGCTGCCACCTTGCCGTGCACATGTAAAGGACCAGCACCCTGCCTTCTCCACTCTCTCACTCTCCCTTTCCCTTCCCTCTCCTGCTCTCTCAAGGCCGCCATTGCCGCGCGCCGCTGCCGCGTGTGCTGCCGCTTGCGTTGGCTGCGACCGTGCAGCTATTGCCCGCTGTTGGCCGAGCCAGGGCCCCGGCGCGGCCACGACCCTCCTTCTCAACCGGCCGGCCAAGCCTCAGCGCCCTCGTCCTCGCCTAGCTACGGTCACCGGTGCGTCGCTCTACGGTTGCCTTGGGCCACTACCGCCGTAGCCACGCCGCTGCTGGCTCTAGTCGGCCGGGCTAAGGTCACAGCCGGCCACGGCAGAGCCGGCCAACCCTTGTCCTCCCCTGTCTGGCCACGCAGCCGGCCGATGCAGCCGCTGGCCGGTCTCGACGGTCGCAGCTTCCCGCTGTCTCTCGTGTGTTCGGTTTGAAGAAGACGAGGGACGTTGCGCAGCAATTCAAGAAAAGCAAAGGGTCTAAGTGCAAATCCATGACTCATTTAAATAGTGCCTGAAGGACCTCTTTGCTATAGTTTAATTAATGTTTTCTGCCGGGACCCCGATGCAAGATTTCAATCCCTTTTTCTCTGGTTTTACAGATTTGAATGCTCCACTTTGAAAATCCATATTAATTAGTAGAAAAATCCTAAAATAACAAATGTGGACTTTTTGGAATCCTTGTGAAATTCTCTATGTAATAGATCAATAATATTACATGTTTTAGTTTAAAGGGTTAGCTGTAAAAATAGATTTTTGCAGTTAGGTTTTTAATGCTAGTTGTATTTTTCTTTTTTTCATAACTATAGTTCTTTTGCTCAAATAAATGTGAAATTTTTATGCAGTTCTCATAAGGTGATTGTTGTTGTCTGGTAAAAATATCTGAAGTGTAGGATTTATATTTTAAGAGTTATAAAAATAACAAATGTACTGTATTGCTTTGCTCCTATTCTGAATAGTCCTGCATGTTTGAATTAATTGGCTTAGTTAAGTTGTGAATAATGACTTCATGATAATACATGAGTTGTAGTAATTTTAATAAGCTTTTCAAAAAGCTAAATATCATGATTTTTGGTTAAGTAGATCTTGAGTTATACTTGCTTAAATCTCTGTGGCTGTTTCTGCCCAAACCCAGAGGGGGTTTCCTTGTTCTTACTGTGGGGCCTTCTTAATAGTAGAATTAGCTTTAGGTGTTTACAACAAAGTTGTTTAGAACTTTATAAGATTTTTAAAAAGTCTAGAACCACATTTATTGGACATGTATAAATCCATTTATAGCTGTTTAAAGTGGCATGTCAGTTTCTGTCTATGTTTTGGATAGAGATACAATTATTGAATTAATTGACCCTTCTAACTGTAGAATCATCTTAATATGAGAATAGGAAAGTTGTAGCTAACTTCCTAAGCTTTTCAGAAAGTTATGGTTCATGTTTGTTGGAGGTCTAAAACTCCAGTTATGCTTCTCTGAAGTTCCTATCAGTTTTCTGTACCACTGCTCTTGAGTTGCATTTGTAGTTTTGCTTGTGCAATTATTTTTGTGGTGTAAATGATGTTTGCTATGGTTGTAGTGAATACAAAAGTTGTAGAAAATTTCATGATCTTTCTTGTGTTCAACTTATAAGGCCATAGGCCTGATAGTATAGGAGTTACATGACTTTTAAGTCTTCTGTCAGGTTTTGATTGTATTCTGAGCAGATCTGAAAGATGCTAGTGTTTGATCTAGTTAGGAATTGAATGAGCTTTTGGTGATAATAACAAAGTTGTATATAATTCATGTATCTAGCTTTTGTTAAAATTTGGTGGTATTTGGTCTTGTGGTTTGTGAGTTATGCCTGTTTAAAGTTGGGTTACAGAATTGATTACTCTCTGTCAATTGTGGACTAGTTTCTGTAAATATATAATTTTGACCTACTTAACTTGTGAATCATGCTATGATGGATATAAATGAAATGTAGATAATTTCATAAGATTTCCAGAATGTCTTCGTGTAAGTCATTTGGATTTGTGTAACTCCAGTTATAGCTAAATCTTGTAGCTGCTGTTTGCATGTCCAGAAATTGACAGATTCCAATTATAGTTGTTTGCTTGTATATTGCTAAGTGTGGCTCATACCTTTGATGATGGTTGAGTTAGAGTACCTAAGATCTTGGGAAATTTGTGTCATGCTTGGTGTTGTCATCTTCTTTGCTATCGTGGGATGATAAATTGTGCGATATTTAAAGTAGGCAATGCGAAGTGCTTGTGCATGTTAATGTAACCTTGTGCTTGTCTTACTTACTGCATGCAATGCATCGTCTATTGCACTTCCATGTATTCATACACTTGCATCTTGCATCTCATCTAGGTGCGCTAGATGAACCACGTGAAGGATGTGATGTTGGAGCCAAACCCAAAGACAGCGTTTGATGGATCTATCCTGAAGATGGAAGGACTAAGCAAGTGCTAGGACCGGAGATGTCACCATGACGGTGCAAGCTAACTAAACTGACTTGTGTCGGATCCTAGGCAAGCCCCCGAGCATATTAAGCCTAATTTCCGAAATGCAGTTAAAGTATTATTGTTACATATATATATATATATATATATATATATATATATATATATATATATATATATATATTGTTGCATTAAGTTTAGGTGTTGGATGCAAACACTTGCTGCATTGGTTACCCAATCCTTATCCAGATATTGATACCCTGAATCCTATGTAGCTCAGGCTTGTGTAGTGCTTAGCCCTGCTTAAACACGGTAGAAGTCAGGTGATTTCCTGTCACCTACGAGATATAGGGACATACATATGGCACGGTTGGCTATATTTGCTATCGTGGAAAAGAACCAGTCTTAATTTAAAATGAAGACCGGGCGAAGGCTTGCCGGTTTGTAGTGACTCCGTCTGTGTCGCTTAAGGACTGAATCTTGGAGCCTTTCCTATTCATGTTGAACGCATGCCTCTCTCTTAGTTGGCCGTGTCCGAAGACCGACCACGAAGCCGAGTAGCTCAACTCAGGTCGGGAGTCGATAAGTATAAAGTATGCCTTGGAAGGGAGCCATAGGCGTGAGTCCAAGGGCAGGTAATTTAAAAGTCCTGATCTTCCTGGCAGAAGGGTAATCCCTAAGAGCGCTGGTGCTGATCGAACCAGCAAATTTGGTTCCTAAGTTGTACCAAAGGTGACCCATGGCTACCCTTGCAAAGTATGCCAGGGTGAGAGTTAGGAATACCCCCTTAGCTGAGTTGTAATTCGATTCGAGTCGCCGTCTCTCCTGGTTAGTGAGAACTTGACGGGCTTATCTCCAAAGTAGATACACTAAATAACATAATGGTTCAGCAATGATGATATGATGATAACAGCCTTATTATACCTGCCATGGTTAATATTGATTGCTCCTAATAAGTGAGTGCTTTAGTACAGGTGCTAATCTAGTGGATAGGTAACTGATGATAAACTTGATGCTAAGTTTAAATTGGTCACTATATTCATAAGCTCTTTTATGCAACTGTGTCAAGGTAGCCCACCTCATAAGCTTTGCATGACCCTTGGTGTCCTTTATTTCTAGTTTTGACGGGTAAGTCTAGCTAAGTACCTTCTCGTACTTAGGGTTTATCCCACCATGTTGCAGGTGAAGTTCTCATCCTGTGAAGATGGTGGCTAACCGCCGGTGGCTCGGTGATTCTATAGTTACTTCTCATCTATATGCTTTTGTCGGATGATATCACTTATGCTAGCAATGTATTTGGAACATATATTAATGTAATCTTTTGAAAGCTATGTTGTTTTCATTAATCGATTTTGAAACCCAAACTGGTACTTTTAATTGTGAACCCCGTTGTAATATTATTTCCGCTGCAACCCTGTGTATGTGATGTGTATTTGCTTAATCACGCGATCTTGGTTGTGATGTTGATTTACCGAGGTCTTTTGGGACACTCGGTGGACTACCGGGTTTATATGAGTGAAAGTATGCGCGTGTCAACGTGTTAGCGGGGATAGCCATACTTGATCTTGTATAAATTGGGCGGTTCTGTTATAGTTAGTACCGTGGTTGTAGTAGTAGTATAGTAGTACATGTTCTTGGATGATGTTGGCTACCTTGTAGAAGGGCTTTACTTCTACTATGCCCAATAAAGTTGAACATGTTCATCTACATTTCATGTATCATGATCATTACATGTCATCTCTTCGATGCACCTATGCCTTAGCACTCATACATCTACATCATATAGGATCATAGGAGGAGTTGCTAGCAGTAGTTCAGGAAGAGCAGACCGGGACAGATCCATAAGAAGTCCAGGCACAGGAGGTGCCAGAGGAAGAGGAGTCGGGAGAGGACTTGCCTGAGTGCGTGGATCATCAACCTAGTTCATTCGAATGAGGCAAGCCCCAGAGCATTCTAAGTCTCCTACTTTATAAAAGCAATTCTTTCTATATATATGAGTTTATATATTGTTGCATTAAGTGGTAGGAGTTGATTGAAACCGTTGATGCATTTATTACTATCCTTGCCTACCTTACTACCTTGTTACCCTGTTAGGTTAGGATCGAATAACTGCTTAGCCTTGCTTAGACCGGTAGCGATCGGTGATAATCCGATCACCTACATTATAGGTGGTTACTGGAAGAATTTAGCTATGGAAAGAATGATATCCTGGAATTAACCATGTGTGATGGATAATTGGAGACCGGACGGAACAAGTTGGAGGCAACCAGACAGGGTTCTGGGTGCTGCTAGTTTCCATCTGTGTCGATTAAGGACCGATCGTTGCTCGTCCCTCTTGTCATGTTGAACGCATGCCTCACATTTAGCTGGCCGAATAAAGTACCTTTCGACCGTGAAGCTAGTGACACTATTCAAGCTGGGATAAACCTGGATTGGCAGATTGGTGCTGAAGGGGTATGACGAGGACACGAAGAGTGAGCCCAAGGTGCGTCCTAGCAATCGGGTGGTCCCTAGGTAGTGCGGTCCCGGCTGTTATCCCGTGGCTACTTGGAAAGTGTCATTGTTGATCTAAGCGACCCTAATGGGGGAAGCATAGTTTATATGAGGAATAAATCACCAGCTGGTTAGGAATCGATTCGAATCGCCATCGCTCCTGGATAGTGAGCACTTGACTCGAGCTATGGCATCGTAGTAATTATTATGGAACAATGATGGTTATCTGGATGGTATGGGATATGCTAAATCTAAATTGGTAACTAGATGTTATTGATTAATCAAGTGATTGCTATAGTACAAGTGCTTACCTAGATGAATAGGTCATAATAAAGATGATGCAAAGTACTTAAAATGGTTTCTTCATGATAGCTTATGCTTTTCGCAAATAAGTCAGCTAGCCCACTAAAGAAAGCCTTGCATAATCCTTGGTGTCGCTTTATTTTGGTTTAAGACGGGTAAGTCTAGCTGAGTACCTTCTCGTACTCAGGGCGTTGTTCCCATTGTTGTTGCAGATGGTCAAATGTACTATGGCTATTGCATTAACTGCCTGTACCCAACGATGGGTGACAGCTAGGACCAAGGGCAATGGTCACTCCATATCTGTTCTCTGATGCTTTTGTTGGAAATGACTACCTACTGGCACTGTATTGGAACTAAAAGGGTGTGTGTGTGACTTGAAAACTATTTGCTTCTGCTATTTCAGATTGAACCTGGTTTGTAATAACTTTATATTCTAAACTCTGATGTATCATACTGTTATTGCGAAGTTTATGTAACATGTGATGGTACTTGCTAAACTTGTACGATCTTGGTTTGTATGTCGATTGGTTTGAAATCCTTCGTGGTTTCACGGACTACCGGGTTATACGAGCTTAAGTTTGCTAAATTATCTGCTTTGGCAGAAGATTTCCTTACTTAATCTCGTATAATTGGTCGGTTCTGTTACAGGTAAGACTAGGAGGTAGTAAGGGTTTGTGGTAGATGTTAGTATGTACTATTATAGATTTTGTAGTCACTTTTCTATAACTATTTGGGACTGTATGGATATTGTGGACTATTTGGACTATGCAGGACATGTTAGGTTGATTGTGATATTCGTTGTGGTTGCATTGTAGTCTTTGGACGATTAAATGTTTGGATTATATAATTATGTCTCTATTTGTAACTGTGGATGCTCCTGAAACAAGGGGAACTCTTGTGAATTTTTTTCATGAATCATTAATTATACTACACTGCTAAAAAGGCACAAATGTAGTACACAGATTAAATGTAAATGCATTAGAATGTGTATAGTCTAATCATATCATATAGACTATCGGGAGCTCCGACATATGTCGGGACTTCCGACGTGCGTAGACAGCCGGCCAGCAAAAACCCAGGTGTCGGGACTCCTGACTTAGGTCGGGACTTCTGACTGTCAGGAGTTCCGACTCACGTTGGGACCTCCGATGGCCACAGTCAATGCGCAGGCTAAGTGACTGGATGTCAGGACTTCCGGCATGAGTCGTGACTTCCGATGGTCGGGAGTTTCGGCTGACGTCAGGACTACCGACACAAACAGTCACTGAAAAATATTATACATGCTCATGGAGTGCTAGAGTGTCTCTCTTTTGATTTTATTTTTATGCTTGAGCACTCTATCTTCTTTAGACCAACTTCAAAAACAAAAATAAAGCCTTTGGAGAACGCTTTGAGTTCGTCCGCCTTTACAACTTCAAGAATTGAGGGATATCATTTCATCTTTATCAACTCTTTGAATCTTTCATGGGACTAATAGCTATGACATATCTCATTAAGATGATATTAGTCCATAATTTGGATGTCATCAATACACCAAAACCCACATAGGGGGCAAATGCACTTTCAAAATCTCAGTCTGAAACATACTGAATAAGCAACTCATCATCCGTGTACTAGTCCTCTACTACAACCTTGTTGTTGTGGCTGGGCTCACCTGCATTGCTTTGACCAGCGTGTCACCTATAGTAAGCAGCCTCCACTTAATCTATGGCCTTCGCGGCCTAAGAGAAGAACATGTCGTCATCCTCCTCCGCCTGCAAGCCCACCTCTGCTAGAGCGATGATCTCGCTCAGTCTGTCAGTGTCGTCCTCAGACTCCTCCGCCTATAAGCCCACCTCTACTAGAGCGATGAGCTTGCTCAGTCTGCCAGTGTCATCCTTAGCCTCCTCTATCTACAAGCCCACCTCTGCTAGAGTGATGAGCTTGCTTAGTCTACCAGTGTCATCCTCTGCCTCCTCCGCCTGCAAGCCCGCCTCAGCAAGAGCGATGAGATCGCTCAACCTACAGTGTCATCCTCATCCTTGTCCCCATCATCACACAACACACTCGGTGATTGAACGGTATGATCAGCTCACATTCTGTGCTCATCTAACTTTTTTCCTCATACCTTGCACGAGCCACCTCTATGGCGTGGTCCTCGCTGCATCCAATCCCTTCATGTATAAAATGCAATCAGTTAGCAATGCAATTATATTACATTTAAAATCAGGCAACGAAAAAAAGGATTTCAAGCGCTCACTGACACATAATGCAACAACATGCTCATTCAAGACCTACATCTATACTCTTGTCTCCTCCATTGCCTCCTTCCATGCCCTCTCCTCCTCTAACACCCTCCGTCTCTCCAATCCCCATTTGTCAAGCCCAACATCGATCGGGTTACGAATACCACGCTGTCTAGCAAACTCACGCATCTTGTCTTTGTGATATTTAACGAATAGGTTAATGTAGTCAGATCCATATCCCATCTTTCATGTAATTACTTGTCTAAAAGGATCAAGATGCCCAAGAGGGGGGGTGAATTGGGCTAATTCTAAATTTATTTGCAATAATTAAATCCTATGGTTAGCCCAATTAACCCCTTGTGCCTAGAAAGTGTTCCTAATTGTTCTACCACACAAAAGACTTGCAACCTAAGTTCCAATCCTACACTAGCATGGCAATTCTAAGAATGTAAAGACATGAAATGAATTGCTCAAAGTAAATGCTCAAAGTAAATAGAGAGGAAAGAAACATGGCGATGTTTTGCTGAGGTATCGGAGAGTCACCACTCCCCACTAGTCCTCATTGGAGCACCCATGCAAGGGTGTAGCTCCCCCTTGATCCGTGCAAGGATCAAGTACTCTCTATGGCTTGATTCTTCGACACTCCATCGCGGTGAATCACCCACAACCGCTCACAACTTGAGTTGGGTCACCCACAAGCTCCGTCGAGTGATCACCAAACTCCCAATCACCACCAAGCCATCTAGGTGATGGTGATCACCAAGAGTAACAAGTACGAACTCTCACTTGACCACGACAAGCCTAATGAGAAGGTGCAAGCACACTTTGCTACTCTTGATCTTCACTAATGAGGGCTCTCTTTGGGATTCTCAAATCTCAATCACCTTACTAGGACTTTGCTCTTCTTGGCACTCTCTAAGGTGTTTCTCAGTTGTTGGAATGAGCAAAAGTACCCCCACACACGAGTGGAGGCTCTATTTATAACATGGGCTGAAAAACAAACCATTATGTGCCTCTACGGGGTGACTGGACACTCTGGTCATGTTGACCGAACGCTCCGTTTAGTATACCTCAAACTCCCGTGTTTATAGTGTGACCGAATGCTGGCAGCGTCCGGTCAGCACTGACTAGACGCGTCCGGTCACGATTTTCCCTCTCTAGAACCTTACTAAAGTCGACCGGACGCTGCCTCTCAGCGTCCGATCACTTGACCTCTCAGCGTCTGGTCAAACCAGACGCAAACACCTTGGTCAAATGAACTGACCGGACCCTGAGCCAGCGTTTGGTCACACCGGAGCCAGCGTCCGGTCAGTATTTGACCCTCCATTCACTTCCAACTCTCAATCATATGTGAATGAAGTTTGCTCCATTGGATCATAGGGCTGTTTTGGAGCTACCTATGCTAGTTTTAACAAGTGTGCACCACACCTAACTCACTAGACTCACCTAGGTCAAGCTACCCGTTCATACCCCCCTTAATAGTACGGCCAAAGGAAAAACAAAGTCCTAAACTACTCTAAGTGTCTCTCCAACTCCAATCGACACTTAGAACTAGTCCATCCTTAACCTTGTCGTCCATTCTTTGAAAACAGAAATGATTTCCATCGTAGGGGCATGACAACCATGATTGCCCAATCGATCTCCATTACCGTGACCTAACTCATTTGTTTATGCAAAACACACGTTAGTCACAGTAATCACGTATTGCCATATAAGCTTTTGGCAATAAGAACAAAAGTGTTAGATGACAATACTACCTTGAGTATGTGAAAGAGATGAGGTTTTTATCATGCTTGGATCATATAAGCTTTTGGCAATAAGAACAAAAGTGTTAGACAAGCTTATATGACCCAAGCCATCAGGATGTACTCAAAAGATATGAAATAAGCATGAGTATAAGTAATAAAGCTCATTTGCATTGGAGTAAAATGCAGAAGCAAAGGCAAAAGAGCAAAACACAAGTGATATGACATATAAAGAATTCAAAGTAGAGAGCACACATGTCATATATCACAATCACGTAGATATCACTATCACATAGATATAATAGTAAACATGAATTCATAATGTATCACACACACAAAAGCATAATAGTGTATCTCACAAATAGAAACTCCAAATGTAAATAGATAAGCTAATATAATAACTAAGCTCCCCCTAAATAAGTAGGTCCCCCTAAGCCTAACATACTCGAACCCTCTCCCCCTTTGGCATCAAACACCAAAACCTATAGGTCGGTCGGTGGGGCTGTAGCGGACGAGCCAAGCACTGAGGTACGAGGAGCAAGGTGGAACTGGGTGCCATCATCGTCTGATCTGGAGCTCTGAGCTGTCTGACCCTCTATAGCTGGTACTAATGCTGAAGCAGTTTGGGTCAGATCCGGAACTGGTGCTGCTGTAGGCTGAGATGGTATAACTAAAGCAGCTGGCTCTGATGATGCCACTGAAGAGGGGAGCATTTCTATCATCGCTGTGATAGGTGCAGCCATAGAAGGTCCTAGAACATGCAGGTATGGAGGAGTGGGCTGCCCTGTCAACTCACTGAAGGAAGCACCAAGGCTCCTGGACACTGTGGTCTCTGGCTCTAGCAGCAATGACGTCTCAGCCGGTGTGAAGCCCGTACAAAACAGTGTGAACTGCGGGGCTAGCACTGACGTAGCAAACCACTAGGACACCTGCTCTATAGAAGAAGCATACTGTGCTGGTGGCTATCCCTGACTCTAAAGCCCACTAGGCTGTAATGCTAGAGTCGTGGAAGTGGTGGCAGGCTGACCAAGCTAGGGCGTAGTCTGTGGCTATGGGGCCCCAATAGCCTGCACTACATGCTGCATGAACCCGAGAAGCTGCTGCTACATGAGTATCTACTACTGATGCATAGCCTACTGTTGCTGCTATAGTGCTTGGGTCTGCTGCTGAATAACAAGCTGCTGGCACTGGAACTCGTCATGCCGAGTCTGGAACTGTGCAAGTATAGCAGTTGTCTCCTGTGCCTGTCTGGCCTGGTCCTGCCTCATCCGCTCTAGTATCGCAAGAAGAGCGGGGTCTGTATGTGGGGTAGGTGGCACTAAACTAGAGCTGCTGGCCTCAGCATCATGTCATCGTGGATGCATCTGTGGAATGGGCTGGTAATCATCATCGGAACTATCACTAGGCTCGCTAGTGACCAACCCCTCCTACTAAGCAAGCTCCTCCTCCTCTGTAGCTACAATACCCCTAATGATATCATCCTACTAGGCTGCAAGCTTGGGCACCTCTAGACGACGGCGTGGCTGACTCGGTGCCTATGGTGTACTATGTCGAATCATCTAAGAAGGTTATAAGCAGGGAACTCTATCGTGGCACCACTATACTCAGCAATCATCTCAGGTGACTTCACTGACACAGCTCTATGGATAAGAAAAGTGACCTAGTGAGCATAGGGTAGCTGCCTGTGACCTCTGAAGCCCTCAGCAATAGTATCCTCCATCTCTGACAAAAGGAGATCCTAGATGTTGAAGACTGTCTGCTGCATCAGAGAGTTGAGAAGCCAAAGCTAAACCCAAGTCAATCCCTCTCTGTATCCCATCCTCAGGAGTAAAGTCCTCCTCATAACTGCCTCAAGCACGCAAGCAGTGGGTGTGAGATCACTAGGGTTCCTCCTCGAACCCTCGCCAAAAGGTTCAGTGAAGTAGTGATGCACTAAGTCTATAGGGGGTACTAAGCCACCATGAGGACGTCTGGGGGATGCAGTCTATCCATAGCACACCTCATGGAGCCTAACTGGCTGCTCCTGAAGCCTAAGAATCTCCCTAGCCCCGGTGCTCATCAATCGATAGTCTCTCCCACCGAATGCAAAGTGAATAAAGTGATGGTGCGGATCAATAAAGAGAGAAGCATAGAACTGCCGAACCCAAGATGGAACATATAATTTGGTCCATCCAATCAGATTTGTCAGCCCCGGCAGATATGCAAGGTAGGGGCGAATATGCTCTCCAGCTACTGCAATAATAGACTCAATGCTGCATACTCTCTGTGGTCTGAAGACTGCGCCACTGTTCAGATAGGCATTGTAGAAGTCCTCCTGCAGGGGTGTATAGAATCCCTCTGATGCTCTCTCATCCCTCCTAGGTGGAAACCATACCTCGAAGTCAACAAACCTCAACTGCTACACCTGCTTGGCCGTGGCGGCCCTCAGGTCAAGATGGGTCACTAGAGACGGACCCTGTGGGTTAGGCAGTGGATGAGAACCCCTCCTCTAAGTGGCTGGCCTCGGTGAAACTAGGGCACAGGTACGACTAGAGCAGCGAAGTTGTGGCTGAGGTGCCTACTCTATCTCCTCGGCCTACCGGCCCTCCTAAGTCTGCTTTGTTGGCTCTACTGGTGGGGGCTGCTGCTATGGCTCCTGCTATGACTTCCCCTGAGGCTGAGGCTCCTCAATGGCAAGATGTCATCCTTGCATCATGATAGTCCTAGGTGGACCACCATGAAGACGCTCAATATGCTCAAGTCTACCCTGTGCTTCTGGTGACAGATGATCTGCAATAATAACTCCACTACGAGTGCCTCCTTTCTCAGCACGCTCTGTGGCCTCAGCAACTACGGTGGCCTCGCTATATCTGCATCTGGATACTTGCGCTTCTTGACTGCTAGCTTCTTGGTCGCCTTGCCTTTAGGATCTATAGGCTGGCGAGGCGGGGGCCTCTGATCCTCATCACCGGGACCACCTCCAACGTTCTTCATCCGAGCCATCTGAAAGATCTAAGGAAAAACTACCACAGACAAAGAAACAACTACCTCTGTCGAAGATCAACTGCCACTGACACTTTTGAGGCTTGACCTCGATCCTTACTCGTGAGCTTGGCTCCAAGTTAAACTGTCAACTGCCACATGATCTCAACGGCACCAACTCGCTACACGATGGAATAGATAGGATGTACAAATAAATACAATGTACCTAATAGATGTGAAACCCTAGGAAGCAAGCAATTTAGGTATGAAATTGAAACGCAGGCATGCTACCTGATGAACCGGCGATCCAAAAAGAAGAGAAGCAATCCACGAGAAACCACCAACTCAGCTAGGGTTAGGGTTCTGACTCGACGAAGAACGATGACGCAAAGTGATGAGTTGACAGCAAGGATTTTTAGTGGAGGAACTAGCGAGGATGCAAGGCGCTGCAGAGGCTTGCTTGGCAGTGGAACTAGGGCACAGTGGTGCTGGGCACGGTGGTGCAGCTAGAGCAGGGCAAGCACGGTGAGGGTGGTGCTAAGGCATGGTGAGGGCATGGGCCGAGCTTGCACGGGATGCGGCGGCTAGGGCACGACGCGGCTCGAGGAGGCGCTGGTGGCGTGGGAGCATGCTAGCTCGGTGTGAGCGCAGCGGTGAAGCTCGAGGGCGTGCAGGCAGAACTATGATGGCGGAGACGAGATCGGCGGCTGGGTAGAGGCGAGCGCGGGTCTACGACGGTGGAGGCAAAATCGATGATGTCGGCGTAGAGCAGATGTGGGTTAGGGCAAACGTGCGACGCAGCGGTGGATTATATGGTGGCCCCCATAGATCAGAAAAGGAAACAGAGAAAAGAGATATGATGCCGCACGATTTCTACTGACCGGACGCTCTAGTGGTAGCGACCGGACGCTACCCCCCAGCGTCCGGTCGATTCTAGAGAGGTCCAAATCCTCTAGAATTGCGACCAGACGCATCCGGTGGACACCAACCGGACACAGGCAGAGTCCGGTCACCTAGCCTTGATGTCTTCATGATCGACCGGACGCTAAAGCTCCTTCTGACCAAACGCTGAGAGAACACTGTTCCAGCGTCCGGTCACTCCTTCGCAGCAAGTTCACCTCCTGTGAACTGACCGGATGCTGGACATCAGAGTTCGGTGCAGCGTCCGGTCACTCCTCCTTCGGTGAATCTTCAAAACGCTCCGTGCTACCTGTTCCCAATCAAGTCCCAACTCCAATAAGATCCAAATAAACACCAATTGGGACTGATGTGAGTGACCTCTCTCAAACCCTCAAGTTTTTCAAAATATTTTGCCTTAGGCTATAATTTTTTTTAAGAAAATAGGCAATAAAAGGGCAATTTGAAGACAAACGACAAACAACAATCATGCATATGCAATGCAATACTTGGAAGTAAATCTAGTTGCTTGTCAAGTTTGATCCAAGGTTAAGCTTCTTCACACGCTTTTCGGCGGTTATCTTAACCATGTTAGACAAGCCCTATATGCATTATAAAGCATTAAACATGTTGTATATTACAATGCAATGCAAGAGACAATACAAGCTCAATTTTTAGTGAAGTTACTAAAATCAAGCACATTTAGTTCATTCTGCAATCTACAAAATGTTGCCTCATATAGCGGTTTAGTAAAGATATCCACCAATTGATCCTCGGTCCTTACACCTTCTAGTGATATATCATTTTTAGCAACATGATCTCTAAGAAAGTGACGGCGAATATCTATATGCTTGGTGTGAGAGTGTTGAACCGGATTATTTGCAAGTTTTACCGCACTTTCATTGTCGCACAAAAGAGGTACTTTATCTAGAACTACACCATAGTCTAGCAAAGTTTGTTTCATATAAAGTATTTGTGCACAACAAGCACCAGCGGCAATGTATTCCGCTTCGGCGATGGACAAAGCCACACTATTTTGTTTCTTAGAGGACCAAGACACAAGTGATCTACCAAGCAAATGGCACCCTCCGGATGTGCTTTTTCTATCAACTTTGCATCCAGCATAATCCGAATCGGAATAGCCAACTAATTCAAATATAGCTCCTTTGGGATACCAAAGGTCAATGCTTGGTGTGTGCTTAAGATACCTAAGGATTCTTTTTACGGCAATTAAATGAGTTTCCTTAGGATTAGCTTGAAACCTAGCACACATATACACACTAAACATGATGTTAGGCCTAGATGCGGTCAAATACAACAAGCTACCAATCATAGAGCGGTAGAGAGTTTGATCAACCAGGTTACCTCCCTCATCTAGGTCGAGATGTCCATTGGTTGGAATTGGAGTCTTGATTGGCTTACATTCATCCATCTTGAATCTCTTGAGAAGATCATTAGTATATTTCTCTTGGGAGATAAAAATCCCTTCTCTCATTTGCTTGACTTAAAAACCAAGAAAGAATGTAAGCTCTCCAATCATTGACATCTCAAACTCCTCTGACATCAATTCACCAAATTCTTTGCATGAATCTTCATTTGATGATCCAAAGATAATATCAACATACACTTGACAAATAAAGATATGCCCATCAAGCTTCTTGGTGAATAGTGTGGTGTTGACCTTCCCAATGATGAAGCCCTTCTCAATGAGGAAGTCCCAAAGGCGCTCATACTAAGCTCTTGGGGCTTGCTTAAGCCCATATAGTGCCTTGGACAACCTATAAACATGATTAGGATATCTAGGGTCTTCAAACCCGGGAGGTTGATCAACATAGACTAGTTCATTTATAAAGCCATTTAAAAATGCACTTTTCACATCCATTTGATAAAGTTTTATTTCATGATGTGATGCATATGCAAGGAGGATACGGATGGCTTCTAATCTTACAACCGGTGCAAAGGTCTCTCCAAAATCTAAACCTTCAACTTGAGAGAACCCCTTTGTAACTAGTCATGCCATGTTCCTCACAACAACACCTTGATCATCTTGCTTGTTTCAGAACACCCACTTTGTTCTAATGACTCTTGCACCTTTTGGACGCTCTTCAAGAGTCCAAACTTTATTGTGAGTGAAGTTGTTCAACTCTTCATGCATGACATTTATCCAATCCGGATGTTGAAGAGCTTCTTCTACCTTAGTAGGCCCAAAGCAAGAGACAAAAGAGTGATGAGCAATAAATGAAGTAAGTTTTTGAGATTGAGTCATTACACCCTTTGATGGACTCCCTATGATGAGATCTTGTGGATGATCTTGAAGTAGGGGTGTATTTCTTCTATTGACCACTTGAGGGAGAGGTTGTGGAGCATCAACATCTTGTGCTTGTACCACCATTTGTTTATGGGAGACATGAGTATCTTCATTTTCTACTCTCCCATCTTTTTCATCATCTTGTGGCACACTTGATGAAGAAGGTGTATCAATCACTTGTACATCATCTTCATCATCTTTAGGCTTAATGTCTCCAACCGGAATGTTCTTCATAGCCTCCCTCAATGGTTCATCACCTACATCATCAAGATTCTCATGTGCTCCTTGGGAGCCATTAGATTCATCAAATTCCACATCATATGTTTCTTCAACCAAGCCGGTAGTATGATTAAATACTCTATATGCTTTGGACTTTGATGAGTAACCAACAAGAAAACCAATGTCACAACGTCTTTGAAACTTCTCTAGGTATTGTCGCTTCTTGTAGATGTAGCATTTGCAACCAAACACCCTAAAGAAGGAGATGTCCGGCTTCTTCCCATTGAGCAACTCATAAGGTGTCTTGCCAAGGAACTTTTGAAGGAATAGGCGGTTGGATGCATAGCATGCGGTGTTGATTGCTTCCGCCCATAGAGCTTCGGGGGTGTTGTACTCATCAAGCATTGTTCTAGCAAGAGTGATCAATGTCCAATTCTTCCTCTCAACTACACAATTTTGTTGAGGAGTATATGTTGCAGAGACTTCATGTTTGATTGCAACTTCATCACAATAAGCTTCTATGTTTGTGTTGTCAAACTCTTTCCCATTGTCACTTCTTATCTTCTTGAGCTTTACTTCAAATTCATTTTGTGCTCTCTTGGCAAACTTCTTGAAGCAAGATGCAACTTCGGATTTGTCATGAAGAAAGAATACCCATGTATACCTTGAATAATCATCAACAATCACAAGACAATAAAGATTTCCTCCCAAACTCTTGTATGTTGTTGGTCCAAATAAATCCATGTGGAGGAGTTCTAGCACTCTTGCGGTTGACATGAAAGCTTTTGTTGGATGGGTATTTGCAACTTGCTTGCCGGCTTGACATGCACTACAAAGCTTGTCCTTCTCAAACTTCACATCCTTCAACCCTCTCACCAAATCATTATTCATAAGCTTCTTGAGTGAGCTCATCCCAACATGAGAAAGTCTTCTATGCCATAGCCACCCAAGTGTTGTTTTGGTGAATAGACATATCTTCAAGTTTGCATCTTTGGAGGTGAAGTCCACTAGATATAGGTTGTTGTATCTAAATCCTTTGAATATCATATGATCATCATCCTTCTTGGATAATACAACCTCCTTCTTGGTAAACAAGCATTGGAAGCCAAGATCATACAATTGTCCAACGGATAGCAAGTTGAAACTCAATGAAGCAACATATAGTACATTGGAGATGGAATGATCATTTGATATTGCCACTTTGCCCAATCCTTTAACCTTGTCCTTTGAGTTATCTCCAAATGTGATTCTTTCTTGCCCATCTACTTATTCATCAAGTGAGGTGAACATACGAGGATCACCGGTCATATGTTGTGTGCAACCACTATCAATAACCCAATGACTTCCACCGGTCTTGTAGTTCACCTACACACAAGAGATCAAGCTTTAGGAACCCAAACTTGTTGAGGGCCCTTCACCTTCTCAACAAGTGACTTTGCAACCCAAATTTTCTTAGACCTATTCTTATTTGGAGGTCCTAAGAACATCACTTTCATCTTTCCACTAGAATCATTTCTAAGCATGTAGTGAGCATTGAAAGCAAAGGGTCTAGCATGCTTGGGCAAGAGTTGTGGTGGTGGAGTTTGGCACTCTTGAGCAAAGTGGCCTTCTTGTCCACACTCAAAGCATCTCTTTGGTTTTAGCTTTGGCTTTGATTGTTGTTGTTGAGCTTGAGCCTTCTTTTCTTTGTTTGTCATGTACCCAATGCCACTTCTATCCATCTTCATGATGGTATTCATTAGAAGCTCACTTTGAAGATATTTGCCTCCAGTGAATTTGCTCAATCCAATCTTAAGATGCTCTTTCTCCAACTTGAGCTTCTTGTTTTCTTCCTTGAGAGCATCATTGTTCTTTTCTTCCTTGAGCTTCTTGTTCTCATATTTGAGCTTCTCATTCTCAAGGATCAAACCATCATCATGAACAATAGTTTCTAGCACAATAGGCTTGGTGGTTTTGAGTTCTTCAAGATCTTTCTTGAGCTTTGCATTATCATTCTTGATCTTGACAAACTCATCATAGTCATCAGCTTCAACCACTTGCTTGCCCTTGCTACTAGAACTTTGTTCAATGCTCTCAATAATCAAGTCATCACATGATGTAGCTATATCAATCTTAACAACATCGTTAGTAGCATCATGTGGCTCATTTGATAAGAATTCTTGAACAATAACAAGGGTATCATGATTAACTTTAAGAGTGGTATATTCATCTTTTAGCTTGTTATGGCTAGTGATGAGGTCTTTGTGCACCCACTCAAGTTTATCATGTTTATCTTTAAGCTCTTTCTTAGAAGATTTGAGCTCCTTGAGTTTGGATGACATAGCATCATTTGCTTCTCTAAGCTCAACACTAGCCTTTTCGGCTATCTCACATTTAGCTAAAAGATAATCATTCTTAATCTCAAGCTTTTTATTTTTAGCTCTAGTCTTTATAATGATCTTAGTGTATTTCTTTAGTAATTTAGCAAGATCATCATAGGTAGGTGACTCATATTCATCATCGCTATCACTATCACTATCATCATTATGAGCATGATCATCACCACTACTATCATCATTATGTAATACCTTACGTTCACCCTTGGCCATAAGGCATAGGTGAGTAGAGGATGATGGCAGTGGTGGCGGTGAAGATGATGAGTCAATAGCAATGGCGGACACCTTCTCGTTGTCACTTTCATCATCGGATGATCCACTAGATGAATCAATGTTCGTGAGCCAATCACCGACGATGTAAGCCTTTCCACTCTTCTTCTTCTTGTGGAAGTCCTTCTTGCCATCTCTCTTCTTGTATGGCTTGTTCTTTTCTTCTCATCATCATCTTCATTGCTTGAGTCATCTTTCTTGCCCTTGTTCTTGTTCTTGAACTTGTCTTTCTTGGGCTTTGTGCATTGATGAGCTAGATGGCCAAGTTCTCCACAATTGTAGCAATCCATCTCGAAGACTGGCTTCCTTCTAGAGCTAGTGAAGAACTTCTTCTTCTTGCCATCAAACTTGATGCCACTCTTGTTTAGCTTCTTAAGCATCTTGGTGGTCTTCTTCACCATGAGAGCAAGACTTTCATTATCAACTTCATCTTCACTTGAGCTCTCATACTCAATTCTTGCCTTGCCCTTCTCTTGGCTAGCTATGAATGCTAAGTCCTTATATTTCTTCTTGGTAGAGGATGAGCCATCTTGTGGCATGATGTGCATGTACATCTCATGAGCATTGATCTTCCCCAAGATTTGTGTCCGTGTAGCGGTGGAAAGATCACCTTGATGTAGCATGGTCACAATATGCCCATATTTTTCAATGGGGAGGACACTCAAGATCTTTCTTACAACATCGGATGGTTGCATTTTAGTGAGTCCAAGCCCATTGACTTCCTCTACAAGAACATTCAAACATGAATATATTTCATTAGCACTTTTCTTAGGAAGCATTTCAAAAGAGTTGAGCTTTTTCATGATAAGATGATAGCGTTCCTCACGCTCACTCTTAGTTCCCTCATGGAGCACACAAACGTCCGACTATAGTGCATGGGCGTCTTTGTAGTTCCTCACACGATTGAAAACATCTTTGCAAAGGCCTCTAAAGATAGTGTTTTGAGCCTTTGAATTCCACTTCTCATAGTTCACCTCATCGCCTTGTAGGTTAGTAGCATCCTGAGGTTTTGGGAAGCCTTGTGAGGTGGCTCTAAGTATACCAACATCTAGAGCCTCAAGATATGCCTCCATGCGAATTTTCCAATAAGGAAAGTCATCTCCCTCAAAGATAGGAGGAGGTCCATCCTCGTGAGACATCTTGCTCTAGGCGGTTAAGCCTAAATACGTGAGCATGAGGCTCTGATACCAATTGAAAGGATCAAGATGCCCAAGAGGGGGGGTGAATTGGGATAATTCTAAATTTCTTTGCAATAATTAAATACTATGGTTAGCCCAATTAACCCCTTGTGCCTAGAAAGTGTTCCTAATTGTTCTACCGCATAAAAGACTTGCAACCTAAGTTCCAATCCTACTCTAGCATGGCAATTCTAAGAATGTAAAGACATGAAATGAATTGCTCAAAGTAAATGCTCAAAGTAAATAGAGAGGAAAGGAACGCGGTGATGTTTTGCTGAGGTATCGGAGAGTCGCCACTCCCCACTAGTCCTCGTTGGAGCACCCGTGCAAGGGTGTAGCTCCCCCTTGATCCACGCAAGGATTAAGTGCTCTCTATGGGTTGATTCTTCGACACTCCGTCGTGGTGAATCACCCACAACCACTCACAACTTGAGTTGGGTCACCCACAAGCTCTGCTGGGTGATCACCAAACTCCCAATCACCACCAAGCCGTCTAGGTGATGGCGATCACCAAGAGTAACAAGCACGAACTCTCACTTGACCATGACAAGCCTAATGAGAAGGTGGATGCACACTTTGCTACTCTTGATCTTCACTAATGAGGGCTCTCTTTAGGATTCTCAAATCTCAATCACCTCACTAGGACCTTGCTCTTCTTGGCACTCTCTAAGGTGTTTCTCAGCTATTGGAATGAGCACCCCCACACACGAGTGGAGGCTCTATTTATAACATGGGCTGAAAAACGAACCGTTATGTGCCTCTACGGGGTGACCGGACGCTCCGGCCATATTGATCGGACGCTACGGTCAATATACCCCGAACTCCAGTGTTTACAGCCCGATTTTCCCTCTCTAGAACCTTGCTGGAGTCGACCGGACGCTGCCTCTCAGCGTCCGGTCACTTGACCTCTCAGCGTCCGGTCAAACCAGATGCAAACACCTTGGTCAAATGAACCGACCGGACCCTGAGCCAGCGTCTGGTCACACCGGAGCCAGCGTCCGGTCAGTATTTGACCCTCCATTCACTTCCAACTCTCGAACATATATGAATGAAGTTTGCTCCATTGGATCATAGGGCTATTTTGGAGCTACCTAGTGCTAGTTTTAACAAGTGTACACCACACCTAACTCACTAGACTCACCTAGGTCAAGCTACCCGTTCATACCCCCCTTAATAGTATGGCCAAAGGAAAAACAAAGTCCTAAACTACTCTAAGTGTCTCTCCAACTCCAATCGACACTTAGAGCTAGTCCATCCTTAACCTTGCCGTCCATCCTTTGAAAACCGAAATGATTTCCATCGTAGGGGCATGACAACCATGATTGCCCAATCGATCTCCATTACTGTGACCTAACTCATTTGTTTCTGCAAAACACACGTTAGTCACAGTAATCACGTATTGTCATTAATCACCAAAACCCAACTAGGGGCCTAGATGCTTTCACTTGTCTCGCCTTTAGTTCATCCAAGAACTTAGCTTGACCCTTATAACATTCTCACATGCATTTCCTAGTGCTCTGTTCAAACGAAAAATTATATCATATATGTCTTAGCAAAAGAAACAAAATATGATTTCATGTTTACCATAAAAATAATCAACCTCATCATAGTCAACCATATGGCCGCAATAATGGCCTATTCCAAGCTCTGAAGGGACAAGATTCTAGTTGGATTTAACACCACATTCGCACTTGACTGGAGGTGCTTTGTAAATTAACCTTTCTTTCTTCTTTTCCTTTGTCTTTGGTGGCTCCGGCCATTGATTCTTAGGACCATAGAGCCACTCATTGAAATGACACTTCACAAATCCATAACGCTACAAGAGAATACATTAGTACACGCACACCTATAGAGATAAACATTTAAACAGATACACTTTTCACTTACTTCGTGTTTGTTTGGACACACAAACTCCAACATATTCTCAGGGTTTATCATAGCTCGATCTCCGCATTCGCACAGAGGTGGTTCCTCGAGTTGTCTAATTGTGGCTAGGTGCTTCTCCTTAGCTGTCATTGGCGGGGGGGGGGGGGGTTAGGAGGTGTGGAACCCACCGCTTGACGTGCTCACGTGGATGTCTCCCTCTATACCAATCATCGAAAAGGAGGTAACTAGAGTCAAACTTGTCTGCACTGTTAATCCACTGAAAGAAAAAGCACCTCTCATGGTCCTACACAACAAGATTCTAACAAAATATTAGTAGTCTACTTACACAAATAAAGAAAAAAAGATAGTGAAAACAATTACTTACATTAAAACGACTGCATGTGTAGAAGCAACGTGCCGCTATGTCTAGATATCTCGATTGAAACACGTCGGCCGGGAAATCACAGTCACAGTTAGGAACAGAAAGGTCAGAGAGATGGGGGCATCTTTGCTAGACGCGTCGGGGTATAATTCTCGAGGACGACCCCATTTTTATCAAAACTCCTCCCGATATATTTCTTGCATCTAACAAAACGTTTGTAATTTAACAAACAAAAATCAAAACATCACAAATTAATGTCAATGAGAACCATAACTACAATACAACCAATTTCGTTCTAAGAACCGAAAGCAATTAACTTTAAACCCTAAACCTAGGGTTGTATAATACAAATATTAAAAATTGCATGAAACCCTACGTAATGACGATTCTTAGGTTAAAAAATCCGACTAATATATACCTAATCGATGCGGAAAAAAAACTAGGAGGACAGCAAGAATACCTTGCTCTCAAAGATCTACGGATCAAATCAAAGTTTTCAAAGTCCAATATGCCGATTCGTGAGGTATGACGAAGTGGAGAGAGAAAAAACACGAGGGAGGAGAAAAAAGAGGAAGAAGACTCGCACAGGAAGGATGAGGCCAGGGTTAAAACACCACCTCGGCGCCATAGATCATGGCGCCAAGCTCGACGCCAGGATCTACGGCGTCAAGCTTGGAGCCAAGATCTATGGCACCAAGCTGCCTGCCAAGTCACCGCCACGTCTACATCGAGTCCAAGATCTCCGTGTCAGTAACTATGGCGCCGAGCTAAGGATCCAGATTTTAAAATTTTACCTCCATAGGTATATTTATAAAAAAAATTCAAAAAAAGACTAAAAAATAAAAAATTTGGCATCCCCGCCCGTTCGGGTTTTTTTGGGGCAAAGCACGGTCCAGGTACAACAGAAACACCACCTTCGGGTTTTCCCAGCTCGTATATTACCAGTATAAATACAATCCAATGGCTCTGTTCGACTTCTCGTAAAGTCGTTTGTGTTGATTTGTACGACTAATTTGTTAGGAGAGAAAAATAATGTATCATAACTTATAAGCCGACTAGCTTATAATGGTAGTCGAACACTAGTCCTACTGCTACCATCTTTAATAAGCTGTACAGGAGGGGAGTACCTGCATGCTAACTAGTGACCATCAGCGCCTGCTATCTAACCGTATTTTGCTTCGTTTTCTGCCGGTCAAACGCAGGAATCAGTGTCCAAATGCGGGTTAATCAAAGGTTGCCCGGTTACAGTAGCAGCAACCATGTGAAATTGTGAGTGAAACTTCAGAGCGACGGGCATGAAGTTGAAGGGACATCTGAGAAACAAGCTCTGGCCTGCATGAAAGCGACTTATCTCAGGGAAGGCTTCTGCTATAGCGCCTGACTCATAAGGATGGCAACGGATTGGGTTTGGGGCGGATATCCGTAGGTTTTGGGTTCTGCGGGTTCGGGTTTGGGGATTGTTTTTCACCCACGGTTTTCGGGTTCGGGGTCCCGAAACCAATCGGGTTCAGTTTCGGGTTTGGTTTTCCACCCGTGGATATCCAATGGATATCCGAAATAAATCATTTGGAATTAAAACTTATGTTTTATAATATACTAATAATAATTTATTTACTTAGATTATTAAATTTATTTAAAGTTGACTCATGAAAATATTTATTATTTGTTGCCTCTTGTTTATACATGTGAATATGTGTATATATATCCGCGGGTTTGGTTTTGGTAATGGATTTCCACCCGAATCGGTTTTCAGGGCGGATTCGGGTTTCGATTTCGGGTTTCGGTTTTGGGTGCACGGAGACTCCACCCGATCCGAACCTGACCCGTTGTCATCCTTACTGACTCATCTGCAGAGCACGACATAGGTGTGTTAAGGGAAATATGTAGCACGTGTCAAAGAGTCAAAGCATGTTGATTATGTTGAAAAGGGAAAAATATTTTCGATGCAAACCACCTATTTGGTGGATCCATAAAAAACTTTAAATGATACTTACAACAACAACAAAGCCTTTAAGTCCTAGACAGGTTGAGGTAGGCTAGCAATCAAGGTTCAGACACGTGAATTAAATGATACTTACATTGTCACCAAATTTGAGGTTCAACCCTATTTTGTAAAATTCATTCAAAAGCAACAAATTCCATGTACTTATGTACTAGAAGACAAATTCCCAGAAATTTTGTGTCTAGTGCATATGCACTTGGAATTTGTTCTTTTCATATGAATTTTTCTAGATGGAATTTAAATCTCAAATTATATGATAATGTACATTTTTAGATGCACTATGAATGTGCTTTGTTTAAATTCTTTTGAAAACTCCTAAGTATGTTTTTCTAGAGGGGTTTCATGATTCCACCAAAGAGGTGGTTTGTACTGAATATTTACCCGTTCAAAAAATGGCAGCTTTGCTTAAACACATAGGAGCATGCCCGTGCGCATGAGCGCAAGGGCCGTGGCCCTTGGGGATCCCAGGTGGAATAGCATATCTTTTCTTGGCAGATCCTTGACAGTGCTTCTATATGGAAATTTTGTAGCTCTTCAAGGACTTTAACCGAAGGACCGAAAGCGGCGACCAGAGGGGGGTGAATGGGAGCCACAAAATTTCTCGTTAAATATTACGGCCATTGTCCCAAGTTCACTGCCAAACATGCAAATAAAACACTGTGATGTCCACGACCCAAATGAGTGGGTGGATATTCCCTAAGAACACAGCAGGACACCACAAAGCCAATCGCAACAATCGAAAGTCAAATCGAAGCTCAAACACGCAAATTTCGGATAAACAAGAATCTGGACTGGTAACAGTACTGCAGCAAAACTACATAGCTGGGAACGGCTCCTGCAAAAACTCAATCCTACAAAGACGAGAACTAAATAAGTGCTGCACTGATGGAATGAGAACAATGCAGCTCGCAAGTAGTACTCCACCAGCCAAACGAATGCTAGTAGTCCACTACGAACATGACAATGATTTAATAATCAAACAAAGTTTTGGTTCCTGTAGATCGAAAGTGACTACTCATAAATTGAAAAAGCAAATCACGATCAAGCGAATCTCTTGCTTCTGTCCATGATGACGTTACTTGCAAGAGATCAGACAAGAGATACTATAAGCATGTAAGGGGAGGCCACCACCGGTAAGCTGCTCGACGCACAGGTAGTGTGCGCCGATTTGCTCAAGAGATGCAGTACCCACGAGTGACCATTGCTTCCTCTGGTGCTCTACGTACGGCAGCAATGAGTCAACCGGTCAGAGCAAGCACTGCTCAAACAAGCAAGCTCGGCGCTTTCGCACCGGCTCTGGTAGCGCTGTAGCTGAAACACATTCCCACTTGAAGAACAACGAAGAACAGAGAAGTCACACTGCAAGAACAGAACAACAGGCGGACACAAAACTTCTTGATTTATGACCCAAGCCAAATCCAACTGCCACGAAATCGAATCTAGGTAATCCGAAGGCAGTAGATGGGCTATCCCTAAGAAATCATCGCCCAAAGTTTGGTCAATTAATGGGAATTTCAGATCACGGCCAAGAACAAAAATAGACGGACACAGTGAAACAAGAGCAACAAAAATCACAGAAAAAAATTGACGAATCCCAGAGGGCACGAGGAGGATTTAGACCTCCATTCCCACACCAAAAATCACATAATACACCCACGAATTTTTCAGTTTGGGGGACCTCTCTCAAGAGCCAAGTGAGGAAGAAAACCTAGCGTAAAAAGATAAAACGAAAAATGGGAGAGGTGAGGGAGATGGGGGCTCCCTCATCCTATTTAACAGGGCTATTACACATTCCCAGTTTTGCCCCTGGATACAAATGAGTTGAACCGCTAAGCCCAAGGGCGTTGTTGTCCAACCCGGTGTAATCTTGATCCGACGGCCATCGTGCCTTCTCACCGGTAGCTTCACCTCGACGCGAACTCCCCGATGCCTCCACATGCCGTCCACCCCTCCTCGGAACCTCCGCCCGGGTTTTGAGGCCCAAACCCGTAAACCGTCCATCCGATGGTTTTGAGACCCAAACCATCAAACCGTCTGTGGGTAGCGTACTCCATACGCGTCTCCCGCCATCCGACGCGTGTCACCACCGTCCTCGACCGGCCGGCACGCCGAGTCCTCTGAGCCTCGCTCGACCCGCATGTCCACCGTCTTGACTCGGTCAACACCGTCACTCCCATGTCTTCTTGCACTTGTCGATGTCCCAAGTGTCAGCCACCGTGGCTAGTCACCCGGCCTCTGGGTCCCTCGGTCCAAGCCTCATGTCTATCCTTCACCGCTCCCGATACGTTGGCATGGCACGTCCTTCTTGACCTTCACCTCATCGTCGACCACCGCATCCTAGCTCCACACCTGCACAACACAAGCCAACAGACATGTCGCACACATAGCTTTCGCCATGGTAGGGTTAGTCACCACTCAACCCACTTCGTGGATCAGATTGACAATCACTCATCACAAAGCGAACACACAAGGATACTTGTCAACCTTGTGTTCGCAATCTCCCCCTTGATGAGTGCATTGTCAACACCAATACACGAACAGCTTGAGCAAAAGAAAAAGAAGAAGAAGAGAAAACAAAGAACTCACCCAAATGACCAAAAGCCATAGAAAAGCCAAGAACCAGATCATTTGAAAATGAGCAAAACTTGGTCCCCAAAGACATGGGCAACGGTTCGACGCAACCAAGTAAAACAAAGCTAGCCCTCAAGAAGAGGCAATGGGCTCAACACCA
The DNA here is from genome assembly GCF_019320115.1 of Miscanthus floridulus. Classification (NCBI taxonomy): domain Eukaryota; kingdom Viridiplantae; phylum Streptophyta; class Magnoliopsida; order Poales; family Poaceae; genus Miscanthus; species Miscanthus floridulus. Next base: position 46,653,001 of record NC_089590.1, read on the forward strand.
CTAGCAAAGCTCGAAAAGCCAAAAAACTGCTAGACCCTCCAGAAGAAGTAAAGGCTCAACACATCTAGCAAAACACCTCAAATGCAACTCCCCCTGAACAAGTGCAATCTCTCTCAAATGAATGCATATCTCTCAACTTTAGGTGGAATTGGAAGTTTCTTCCCCTTCTCTAAATATTTCTCCCCTTGTGTCCCCTTGTGACATTGTGAGTGTGGAAACTTCTCCCCCTTGTTGACACATGCACTTATCAAGCTAGAGCCCAAGGATTTCAACTCCCCCTCAAAACAAGCTATGAATGCAGAAATGCACGAATGCAGAAGCTTCAAGATTATAGCAAGTAGATTGAAAGGATGCTCTAGTTGATGCTGTCATGTATATATAGCAACATATACAAGTGCTAGCAAATGCTCAAGGTGACCAAATAAGACAAAATATGGCATTTAAAGCAAGTTTGATCAAGTTTGAGCAATTTTAAAAGAGGGTTCACCATCAAAGGAGCACATAGCAAAAAATAGACAGGAGATCGACCTTGTGCTACACATGTATGCAAAGTGAACTACCCCAAACAAAGTTCACACATCATGTCATGAGACAAACTTGTGGTTTGATCAAATTTTGGATACCAATTGAAATTTATCAGAGTTATGCAGCTTATTACCAAAGTTTGTCAGACAAGTGTGTGCGGGAGGTTATCTGTGCCATCAAAACCTAACTTAGCGACCATGTCAAGCCTATGCCAAAGGCAATCAGAAGCTTAAGACAATGATCTCGGTATCCATTACAGAGCTCAAGTTCACCAATAAGTGCAATTTGGAGCTATCTTGATACTCTGACATAGGATAGTATAGACCCATCCCAATCTTTTCAATTCACTTAGTTTGTTTTTCAAGTTTTAGCACAAATTCAAGTTTCTCAAGCAAGTGTGTAACTCAAGGTATGAGCCGTAGCAACTAAGCATATATATGAAGCAAAGAAGATCTCGACACATTCTACACATGCTAGTTGCCACAAGTAGTGGTGAACACATTTCATGTTCCAACAAGTTTTAATCAAGTTCACAGTTTGGAAAAACAAGCTTAACTCATAACATGCATCAATTGATCAAAAGGAGCCTAAGCCAAAAGCACATCATGTATATCCATAACAACCCCAACAAGAGCATAGTGTCAATCTAGCTACTATAAGGATGAAGCTCAGGATGCAATATGATACATGATGATATGATATGCAAGTATGATATAAAAACAAAAACAAAGGCTAAACTACAAAGAAAAACAAAACTAGAATACAACAACCAAAATTCCCCTCCTCTAAAAAGGGAAACAAACTCCAAGCTCCCCTCGCAAGCGAGCAAACTGGGCTTGGTCAAGAGGCTTTGTAAAGATATCTGCAGGCTGGTTTTGGGTGGTTACGTGGATGAGATCAATGTTGCCTTTTTCATAGTGGTCTCAGAGAAAGTGGAAACAGACTTCGATGTGTTTGGTTTTGGAGTGAAGCACTGGATTCTTTGCAACACTAATGGCACTCGTGCTATCACAGAAAAGTGGCACTCTCCTATACTCAAGTCTAAAATCTCTCAAAGTGGCAACCATCCATAGGAGCTATGAGCAGCAAGCGGCAGCAGCAACGTATTCGGCTTCGGTGGTGGATTGGGCTACACTGGATTGTTTGCGAGAAGACCATGACACCAAAGAAGAGCTGATAAATTGACAAGTCTCGGAGGTGGACTTGCGCTCAACTCGACAACCAGCATAGTCGGCATTCGAGTAACCATAGAGAGAAAGCGAAGAAGAAGCGGAAAACCAAAGGCCAAATTTAGGAGTGAACCGAAGATACCTAAAAATCCGCTTGATGACCTGCCGATGTGAAGTGCGCGGAGAAGCCTGGAAACAGGCGCACAAGCACACGGCGACCTGGATGTCGGGTTGTGATGCTGTCAAGTAGAGGAGGGAGCCAATCATGCTCCTGTACTCCTTCTGGTCCACTGCCTCGCCTTCCTTGTCTTCATCCAAGGCCGTAGTCGTTGACATGGGTGTTGAGAGGGGCTTCACCTCACCCATGTCGAACTTCCTCAACAAGTCTTTCGTGTACTTTCCTTGATGGATGAAGGTTCCTTCTTGCGTCTGCTTGATCTGAAGTCCGAGGAAGAATGTGAGCTCGCCCATCATGCTCATTTCGAACTCCCTGCTCATCATTTCAGAAAACTTTGCAACAAGACCGTGAGAGGAGCCACCGAAAATAATGTCATCCACGTAAATATGTACCAAGAGCATGTCAGTGCCATGCCTGAGGAGAAAAAGTGTCTTGTCTACAAAACCCATCTCAAACCCCTTAGCTAATAGGAATGACTTTAACCTCTCGTATCACGCTCTGGGGGCTTGCTTCAGGCCATAAAGGGCTTTGTGTAGCTTGTAAACATAGTTTGGGTATTTGGGGTTTTCAAAGCCTGGAGGCTGCTTCACATACACCTCTTCTTCTATGTAGCCATTTAGGAAAGCACTCTTCACATCCATTTGGTAGAGTTTAAAGCCTTTGCATGCTACAAAGGCGAGGAGGATCCTAATGGCCTCAATGCGAGCCATAGGAGCAAATGTCTCCTCAAAGTCTACTCCCTCTTTTTGGCTAAACCCCTGCGCTACCAGCCTAGCCTTGTTCGTCACCACAACTCCATCCTCACTTTGCTTGTTCTTGTACACCCACTTGGTTCCTATGGGATGACACTCGGGTGGTGGTGGAACTAAGACCCAAACTTGATTCCGCTCAAAGTTCTCTAACTCCTCGTGCATAGCATTGACCCAATCGGGATCAGAGAGTGCGTGTCTAGTACTTTCGGGCTCAAAGTTAGCGATAAAAGCCGAATGTGTGAAATGGGAAATATGATAAGACTTGGAACATGTTACCCTTTCGTCGATGTCGCCGATCATGGTCTGAGGAGGATGGCGTTGCTGGATGTGTTGAGGTGCACCCAAAGATGAAGTCGCCTCCCCCTCATCCATAGCTGGGGCCTCCTCAATCGATTGAGGAAGCAGCTCGCACGGACCCCATGAAGTAGAGGTGGAGGGCTCAGGGCCATGAGCCAAAGTGGTCGAAGCTGGCTCAATCGGTGCAGCCGATTGAGATGGCTTGGGATCATCCCAATTGGCGTCATCGTCGTCCTCAACGAAAATGCTGTCACCCATCTCTTCATCACTTGCACGTTCAAAGACAGAAATAAAAGAGGGCATGGTTTCATCGAAGGTGACTTCACAAGTCTCCATGACACGGTTAGTCTCAAGATTAAGCACACGGTACGCATGTGAATGAGAAGCGTAACCGAGAAATATACCATCCGAAGATCTAGATTCAAACTTGTCAAGATTACCTTGCTTAAGAATGAAGCACCTGCAACCAAAGACTCGAAAATGACTCACCTTGGGTGGACGCCCAAACCGCAACTCGTAGGATGTCTTCTTCAAGAAAGCATGAAGAAAAATGCGGTTTGAAACATAGCAGGCGGTGTTGATGGCTTCGGCCCAGTAACGCCTAGGAGTCCTATGCTCATCGAGCATTGTCCTGGCCATTTCAACCAAAGTCCAATTTTTGTGCTCAACAACACCATTCTGCTGAGGGACATAGGGCGAAGAAAATTGATGTTCAAGACCCAAAGAAGCACAGAAGGTGTCAAACTATGAGTTTTTGAACTCAGTGCCATTGTCACTATGGACAGCTCGTATGACATTCTTTGGTAACTTAGTTTGCAACCTCAAGATCAAGTCATGAGCATGAGAAAATGCTTCGTCCTTGCCCTCCATGAAAAACACCCAAGAATAGCGAGAAAAATCATCCACAATCACAAGAACGTACCACTTCCCTCCCTCTGACCGAACCCGAGCCGGACCAACAGTGTCCATATGGAGTAGCTCACCGGGTCTCGTGGTCATGACCAGAGTCACTAGAGGATGGGAAGCAGCCACCATCTTCCCATGGCGACAGGGATGGCATACCAGATCCTTCTCAAACTTAAGTTTGGGCAATCCTCGGATCATGTCAAGAGAACTCAACCTCACTAGGAGATCGAAGCTCAAGTGACCAAGTCTCCTATGCCACTTCCACAAATTAGAAGAAGATCCGGCAACCAAACAACGAGAAGAACCAAAAGATTGAGAGAAATCAGCTCTGAAAACTCGGCCGAAAGGAACAATCTAACAAACTAGATGTCCCTGAGAATTGAGCACATGAGAAAGTCCAGTCTTAAAGCGCACCTCAAAACCATCTTGAAGGAGTTGTGAAATAGAGAGTAAATTGAAATGCAGGCTTAAAACCAAAGCAACATCCATCAAGATAAAAAACTCGTTGACCCGAATGGTCCCACAAGACAGAACCTTACCTTTGCTATTGTCCCCAAATGTGATGTACTCCTTGTATTGCATGGGGTCGAGGCTAGAGAACCATTGGGAACTTCCGGTCATGTGGCGCGAACAGCCGGAATCAACAAGCCACGTGTTCTCTAGGCCTCCGCTCTGCATCAATAGAAAGATAGGGGGTGAGCAAATGTCACAACACTGGGGTTAACGAAATGAGGAGAATACCAGTGTTGAGTCATTTGCCCTAGAAAAGTGTTAGGAAAGACACCATACATGCCATGCCCCATTGGAGAGAAGCGATCACCACATGGGGGAAAACATGGTCCGCTAGGAGTGTGGGACTGAAAGCCACCGTCGCGAGGTCCAAAGTCATATTGATCATGACTTGGGCCATGCCGGGCACAACCACCTCGTGGTCTCGCCACCTGAGGCCTAGCACCTTGAGGCATTGCACCTCTAGGCCTAACACTGTGCCTCTGAATAGGTGGTACATGCATGCCATGGGGAGGACGATACATGTTCCGGTTGTTCAACTCGTACTCGCACCGCTCATCTCTCTTCCTCCTAAAGCAAAACTCAGCCAAATGACCATCTCTATGGCAATAGTCACAGTGGTACCTCACCTCTCTCTTGGGTGGTGGTTGACTCACTCTCTTATGGGTGTGGTTCACTCTCTAAGGCTTTTTGGCTTTAGGAAGGAGTGCACTAGAGATGTTGGGTAGAGTATCGAGTGAGTTCCGAAAGTGGTTTGGTTTGGGAACCCAAACTTGCTTAGATGGTGGAGCTTTTGGTGGTTCTTCAAACACACCATCTTTGATCATAGGCTTGGTAGGCTCTGGTGGAGGGATCTTGATCAATTGGGGAGTGTTGGTGGGTTTTTCACTTAGGTTCAAACCACTATGTTCACCAACCTTGCCATAGACATGCTCGCCCTTCCCACCTATAGCAAAGCCTACTCCTGATGAGTCAGTTCCCCGCCTGAACTGGCTCACCATCATGCCCAACTGGGGCTCACTGCATGACACCCAGCTCAAGATGGACCGAAGCTATGTGTTTTCTTCCTCGGTTCCCATCTTGTCATGCCTGCAGGACTCAAGCTCCAACACCAAAGCTTCACATCGAACACATGTAGTGGTGGTGCTATCTGAGTTGGCCTTCTCAAGCTCAGCAAGTTTGGCAACCTTCTCTACCAACTCAGATTGCAAGCCTGAGCAGGACTTGCATGCACTGAGCAACCCAGAATGAGACTTCAGCTTATCACATTCATCAAGCAAAACAACATACTTGGATTGCAAGTCAGAGAGGTTAGACATGTGTATAGCACACTCATCGCACTCCTCCTCCTCTGACACCACTACACCAGTCTTGGTAAGCTCCAACTCCTTCAAAGCAACCTCTAGCTGGTCCTTAAACTCTTTTCTCTCGTGGGCAGCATGCTTAAGCAACTTATCTTGACTCATCAATGTATCATTCATAGTATCAAGCTCAAGCATAAGTGAGTCAAGTGTGGGCGGTACCTCGTTTTCATCGTCGTCGATGTCGACGTCCTTTTTGAGCTTTGCTCCACCATCAACCGCCATAGTGCAAAACCCACCATGATTTGCATCGGCGACAAAGCAAAGACCGTTGAGCTTGTCCTCGTGCTTCTTCTCGGACTCATCGTCGATCGAGGGAGAAGAAGAGTGATCATTGTCGGAGTCATTGTCAAGGTCGCTAAGGGAGGCGAGGAAGGCGCATTCTTGAGCTTTGGCCTTCCTGTGGTACGCCTTCTTGATCACCTCCTTGTCGAAGCCGCCCTTGGCCTTGTGCTTGCTGGAGGTATAGTCACGCTTATCCTTGCGCTTGCCGGAGTCGTACTTGTTGGTGAAGGGCTTCTTCTTGGGGCAGCGCATGATGAAGTGGTCTAGATTTCCACATCCATAGCATCCCTCCTTCGAGCCACCACTGCGTCGGCGGTTCAAATGGTTGTTGTGAAACTGAGAGAATCGACTGATGACGAGCGCCAACTCATCATCCCCAAGAGACTCCAGCTGCTCCTCTGTGACTAACATCAAGCATGACAAAGAGAAAGAAGCTTGTGAAGGGTTAGTCAATGAACTTGAACCACTACCTGAAACCAAAGCCATGGTTGGTGCAGAAGGATTCTTGAGCTTGGCTTGGGTTTGGTAGTCGATCTCTGTGGACTTGAGCTTGTTGAAAAGCTCATCGATGGTGAGGGTGTCATAGTTGGCCGACTCGATGATCACTGACACCTTCACATCCCATACCTTCTGATCAAGGGCATAGAGAAGCTTGAGCACCCTCTCATGATCACTATAAGGTAGGTTGGCCTTGTTCGCTTTCATTTTGTTGACAATAGTCTGAAAGCGGGAACACATGGCATCGATGGACTCGCCATCAAGCTAAGAGAAGTTCTCGTACTCGCGCTTGTACGTCTCATAGAGTCTAGTCTTGACCTGTGTGGTCCCCTCATGACAGCTCTGAAGCCTCACCTAGATCTCTCGAGCTGTAGTACAATCGGAGACATGCTCGAACTCAGAAAGCAAAAGACTCAAGAAAAGCACACTGCGAGCTTTGCTATTTGCGTTGTGCCAATCCTTGTGATCCTGGGTGGTACGGGCCGTGACAGGGAGCACAATGTAAGTAGCATCCTCGCAAATTTCCTAGACGAGCCAATCAAACCCCTGGAGATGCGTAGACATGCAGATCTTCCAATAAGGATAGTTGGACCCATCAAAGTGCGGTGGTTTGCCGGAACCACGCTCCATGTCACCTTTGTGGATCACGGACCGATTAAGGTGGAATGATCCTTAACCGGCTCTGATACCAATTGAAGGACCGAAAGCGGCGACCAGAGGGGGGGGTGAATGGGAGCCACAAAATTTCTCGTTAAATATTACGGCCACTGTCCCAAGTTCACTGCCAAACATGCAAATAAAACACCATGATGTCCACGACTGAAAGGTCCTTGTGTGGTTTTGGTAATTGAGTGACAACTTAGGTGGACTAATTGTGTTTATGTGAGATACACAGGTGATTAGTCCACAGGTATATGTATGTGAGCAACATATGCCATGAAGGTGAAAATGACTTGGAGATGTTGCAAAGCTCACACATGTGATGATGAAGGAGCTTAAATGCACATGGGACATGACATTGAGTCATGTGATCAAGGTGGAGAAGATCAAGACAAGACTTGGCTTGATGGACCGGTTGCAAGCATGAAGGGCAAGTCGAAGGCTTTGGAGTGATGGACCACGTGGCGGTGAAGCTTGAGCAAGACTTGGCGCCAATGGATGATGGCAATGGTGAAGAGCAAGTAAAGTCAAGATCGATGAACCAATATGATCATGTGATGATATGAAGTAGATCATATCATTGTTGATCGTGTTGGTGCATGTGTTGCATCGACATTGGAGGAGATGGAATGGAATGCGCAAGGCAAAGGTATAACCTAGGGCATTTCATTTCACCGGTCATAGGTGTGTAGAGAAGTATATGACTAGGTTTAGGATAGATGGCCATACTATCAAAAGGAGCAAACTTGTTTGCATATCGGTCATCTAGTGCCACTCGAGTGATCTAACTTTGCATCATCGCTAGGATCGAGTGGCGTGGCAAGTTGAGTGGCTAACATCCTTTGGGAAATGATTGTGAAAAGCTAACACACATACACATGGTGGTGTACACTTGGTGGTGTTGGCACATTTACAAAGGAGATGGAGTTTGAGTTGATGTGGATCAACTTGGTGAAGAAACTCCACCGGCGCACTACACAGAAAAGACAGGGTCTCACTGAGTGCATTGGACGCTGGCACTAGAAGTGACCGGATGCTGGCAGGGCACATCTAGTTAGGCTAACGCATGGTGACGCAGGAGCTGGAGTATGACTGGACGCTAGGCTGCGTTCGATCACATGCGACCGGACGCGTCCGGTCAAGGTCGGTACCTTACTGTAAATGACCGGACGCTGGGGTCCAGCGTCTGGTCAGTTGAAGCTACTATGTCTGGTCAAAAGATGACCATTGAGATCGAAAGAATGCCGTTGAACGCAGGTGACATGTGGCTATCATTGGGCGACCGGACGCTGAGGTCCAGCGTCCGGTCAACATGATCGGAGCGTCCGGTCAACCCGATAGTTGCCTAGTGAAAGGGTAACAACTAGTTTAGCCCTTGGGGCTATAAATAGAAGTGGCCTTCGGCCATGGCTAGTGTTGAGCACCTTGGGGGACTTTGTGTCCATGCTTGAGAGTGCTTGGGAGCCCTCCATCTCACACATACTTGATAGTGATCATCCGATTGTGTGAGTGAGTGATTATAGTGCGGTTGCATCGTGAGGTTGCATCGAGTGGCACTAGGTGATCGAGTTGCAAGCCGGTGGTGCTTGCTACTCTTGGAGGTTGCCACCTCCTAGACGGCTTGGTGGTGGTCTCCGTGGAAGCCCGCAAGAAGCTTGTGCGGCGCTCCGGAGAAGTGCTTTATGAGGGGCATTGTGCTCGCCCCATGGGAGCCATGAAGAGCAACTTTAGTAAAGCGTGTCATTGAGCTACCCTCACTTCCGGGGTAGGTTCTTGTGGCGCCCGACATGCGGGCTTGGCGGGTGATGCCAATTAGCCACCGAACCACCAAGTGAGCGGTCGACACAATGGGGACTAGCGTGTTGGCAAACACGTGAACCTCGGGAGAAAAATCATCGTGTCAACCTTGTTCTTCCCGTTGGTTTGCATCCCCATTACACAAGCTTGCGATTACATTCATATACATTGAGCTTGTGTTGTTGCTTTTGTAATTAGTTAGTTTGTGCAGCTTGCTAGTTATCTTCTTGCTTGTGTAGCATAGAAATAGCTCCCTTGCGTGACTAATTTGGTTTGTGTAACCTTGTTAGTCACATTGCTTAGTTTGTGTAGCTAAGTAATTGCGCTCTCTAATTTGGCATTGGTTGCCTTGTTATTGAGCATTGCTAGTGAGCTTAGTTGGCTTTGTGCTTTTGCTTACTAGCATATGTAGGAGCTCCCTTGTTGCTTAAAGTACTAGTGGCATAGGTTTGTGTGATCTTGCTCCTAGAATTAGTTAGGTGAGCTCTAGCTAGCCCAACACCTTTGTTGCTTGATTAGTATCTTTGCAAGGTGCTAGTGAACATAGATAGAGGGGTGTAGTCTTGGCTAGACTGATAGTTTTAATTCCGCACTTATTTTGGTTAGCCAACGTGATTAAGTTTTAAAAAGGACTATTCACCCCCCCTCTAGTCGCCATCTCGACCCTTTCAATTGGTATCGGAGCCCGGTCTCTCATTTGTGGTCTTTACCGATCCGAGAGGATGGCGTCTAATGGGCTAGATGTTTGTGAGAATCACATTTTTGATGGCACTAACTTTGCACTTTGGAAAAATCATATGCTTGATCATTTTCGTGCAAAGGGACCTAAATTTTGGTGGGTTGTCACTAGTGGTCTCACCCATGTCTTGGATCATAGAACTCTCACTAAAGCTCAAAGAGTCCTCTATGAATTTGATGCACATGCTTGTTGTTTTCTATTGGATGCTTTAAATTTTGATTTGATGAAGCAAGTAAACTACAAGGGGACCGCTCGTGAGATATGGGAGTCCATCAAGCACACCTTTGGTGATTCCTCCACATGGGATGATGGAAAATTCAAGAAGGAGGATGAGCTCAAGAAGGAGGCACATGAGTGTGTTGAGCATGACCACAATTTGGTGATTATGGAAGATTGCTCCACCTCATTGTCAAGTGATGATGATGATCGATCAACTACAAGTTCACTTGACAAGGTTAATGATGATGCCACAAGTGTTGCAAGTGATGATGCTACCCCATACACACTTGATGAAGATGATGGTTCATGCTCAAGCCATGATGATGATGCTACTACAAGCTCTTCTCCATCACCACATTGTCTCATGTCACAAGGTGACACCAAGGTATCAATTGATAATGTGGTTGATCATGTTGAGTCATATGATGAGCTTGTTAGTAGACTTGCTAGCATGACCATATCTTTAGAAAATGAGAAATCTAAAACATTGAACTTAGAAAATGAAAACTCATTTCTAAAGAACTCTTGTGAAGAACATAAGAAATTACTTGATACTTATAAATCTTCACTTGATGAGCTAAAATTGAATCATGAGACACTACTTGCATCTCATGATGAATTATTAGAATAACATGCTTCTCTCATTAAAATATTTACTAAGAAACTTAAAAATAATGAGAGTTCATCACATGGGTCAATTGATCAATCACATATTGTTGCTAACCCTTGTGATGTAGGCAAGAAGCATGTATCCACCTCTTGTAATGATTTATTAGATATGCCATGCTCTTCACAAATAGATGCTTGTTCTACTTCTATGTCTTGTGAGACTAACCTTTTGAAGGAGAACAATGAGCTCAAAAATAAAGTGAAGAAATTGAGCAACAAGTTAGAGAGGTGCTACAACTCAAAAGTCACCTTTGAGCATATGTTGAAGACTCAAAGAAACTATGGTGACAAGTGTGGCCTTGGCTTCAAGAAGAAGATGACAAAGGGTGAAAGAAAGAGAGAGAGAAAGATGAAGAAGCTATAACAAAGAAAGCTCTCTCATACCATGTGCTACCGGTGTCATGAAACGGGACACCTTACAAATGGTTGCCCTAACATTGAGAAGCTCAAGAATATAAAAGAAGAAGAGAGGCTAAAGCATGTCAAGTGCTTCAAGCGCCGCACTTGGGGTCATCTTACCTCAATGTGCCTAACCAAGCAATTGGTGAAGCAACAAGTGAAGCCTCAACCAAAGCCACAAGTTGAGCAAGAGAAGACACCCCAAGTTCAAATCAAGATCAACCATGAAGATGGTGGTGATTTGATGATAAAGAAGAAGAAAACTAGAAGGGGTAGAAAGGCAAGGCATCCAATGCAAACTCAAGATGCCAAGATAATGAGCAAGAATGAAGATGAGAAGAAAGATCATGCTCACATCAAGTGCTTCAAGTGTGGAAGTGTGGGAAACTTTGCCTCTAAGTGTCCTACCAAGCTTGAGAAGAAGGCTCAAGCAATCCATGAGAGGCAAGGCAATGAGAAGCACCACATGAGCAAAGAAGAGAAGGCTCAATCAAAGAGAAAGTGCTACTCATGCCAGGAAAGGGGACACATGGCACATTCATGTCCCCTAGGTGATATTTCTAAGCCTATTTCAATTGTTGATAATAATGTGCTTAGAAAGGATGGCAATGGTACCTCATTGGTTGCAATTACAAAATATCCCGCTATTCATACTAAGGCTACGCCTAAGTATGTTGCTCCTAACTTGAGAGGACTCAAACTTGTTTGGGTACCATCAAAAAGCGGATGATTATTTGTAGGTATCAACGGTATTGGAGGCTTGGTTCAAATGATATTCATCTTGTTGATCATGTAGTTGAGCCAAGTATTGCTAAGTGATAATCATTATCCCACTACCATAACAAATTGAGTGAAGTCCAAGTGCTACAACATACAAGTGTCATATTCAAGTTGTGGTGATTCATTGGATATTATTTGATGACTTGCAAATAATTGAGTTGAAGCTTGCTAGTTGGATGATCATGAGCTAACCAAAGGTATATCTTTTGTTGATCATTTCATTTGGATGCATATGAGTTGATTGAATTGGATAAATATGCAATGTTGCTTGCTATGAGATGTTTGAATGGATAATTGCTTAGTAATCAAGTTTGGATTGATTTATGTTGGATAAATTCATGAGATGACATTTAGTAAGTGGTTTGAATGGATATATGTCTTATGGAAGTATTCAAACAAGTTAGTATCAAGTTTGATTCATATTTGATGAAGTATAGCTCAATTGTTGAAATCTGTCCTATATTGCAAAATCTGAGCTAGCTGTGATCTTAGCCATGTTTGAGAAATCAAAACTTATTGGATTGGCATGAAAATTGGTGTACATGCTCTAGACTTATGGTATAAGATGTTGTACAATTTTTATGAGAATTGGATAAGAAATGCTTCGGTTTTGGAGTGAATCTTGTCAGCTATAGTGGAGCTATTTTTAGCATGTAGCAGTGTTGGAAGAATTGAAATATGGCAGCAATCTAGAAGTTAAATGAAGCTCAAATATTTACAGCTGCTAAGTAACTTAGTATTGCACACCTCCACCAAATTTCGTGGTATTTAGATTTGTACTTTGGGAGATATGCTTATTTCTTTGAAGGGTACAAAATCTATCAGAAAAGTGACAAATGTTGGATTGATCAAGAGTCACTTTGATTGAAAGGTTCTCAAGTTGGAAACATATTTATAAGTGTTTGAGGTACCTAAGTTTGGTTTTGAGATGATCTAAAAGCATAACAAGCAAAGAGTACAAGGCCATTTGATTGTAGAGTGTACTTTGTATATATTTGGTACTCAAATTGGAAGATCAAGATCAAACTCAAGATGAAGTTGAAGGTTAAGTTCTAGCGACTATTGAAAATCATTTGGTAAAAAAAAAGGGACTTAAACAAGAAGAAAGAAAAGGACTTAAAGAAGGAATCTAGTTTACTCACTAATTTAAGTCCATCACTTGGATCAATCAATCAAGTCATTTCAAGTGAGTATCAAGAATGATTCTTGGAGAGAGGTCACTTCTCCCTAGTGTAGGGGCTTGCCACCTATGTGTAGGTAAACCAAGTGTGGTACTTGGAAGGCTAACATGGAAGTGGTGATTCGAGGAACATTTGAGATGCTTAGTTGAAGAAATCAAAAGGGTTGATCAAGAAAATCAAGCAACACCCAAAAGAGAGCTAGTCATGATATTTCAAGTGGTATTCACAAATTGATACTCTCATGCAAGCAAAGATCAAAAGATAAAGCAAGTCAACCACAACAAGAAAGTGTACTTGATCATAAGTGGTATTCATTTTATATGGGTGAAGAATAAAATTCAACATGGTATCTATTGGTCTTCACCAAGCTTATAATTGGACTTCACATTGCTATTGGAGTAATGAATTGGAATCTATGTGACTATCCTTTACTCCAACATAGCAAAGGTATTATTGTAATGTGCATGATCATTTCATCCCTTACCAGTATGCGGTTAGTGCATATAGTACATGCTTCATAGGATCATGCATAATAAATGAAATATTTAAATTCATAGCCTACCACTATTGTTTGAATGATTACTTGATCTAGTGGCTAGTACATGAATTTGTTCATGAGCTAGTGAACCCAAGTACTTGACTCAATTTGGATTGCTAACAAGTGACAAGTACAACATTGGCAAGATAACCCTTGTAAGAGGTGTGAAGAAGCTTGTCATTGATTCAAACCGGACTTGAAAGCTTAGGCAAATCAATTTAGTTCAAGTCAATCATAGAAGCTCATGATAGTGATAAGAGTACAAGCACAAGACAACAATGCAAATGGATATCTAGTTTGTATGTTTCAAATGGTATCTAGACTCAACTATTTCATCAATAATCTACAAATGATGACTAGATCAACTCACAAGTGATATCCTATAAATGGTACTCATGAAGATAGCAAATGTTTTAGAAATGGTTTTTATTGAAAAATCCAACAAATGGTTCCACAAGTGATCCTCAACTTTAAGTGATCATCAAATGAAGAATGCATCCCTCAACTACAAGAGCTCAAGTGTATCAATTGGATGACCCATGCTATCACAAAGGGGAGTTGTCCCACAAATTGATCACAAGATCAAAAATCTTATGTGTGGTATCTCAAGAAGCCCTACACAAGTTACAAGTGGTATATACAAGTGGTGTCATTCCAACAATCAAGTGATGTCCATAAAAAATACAAGATTCAAGCCTCAACCATCTACCCAAAATGCATACCTTTGCATTAATAAGAATCTTACCTTTTATGGAAATTAATGACAAAGGGGGAGAGATTATACAAATATATGAAAGATTGATTGAATGGGGGAGAGATTGTACAATGGGAGAGATGAGATATAAAAGAAATAGAGGTTGGACATGAACATGGGCAAAGAGGGAGCAACATTGGAGAAAAGAGGTGGATCAAAATTCTTGGACAAGAGAAGCACACAAGTAGGGGGAGCAAGCTCATGAACTTTGATTGATTGCATTTAATATGTGCATACTCATGTGCTTGCTTGCATTGCATAAGTTTTCAAATTCAATATGCATTCTTGTGTGGTGTATGCTAGTTGTAGAACTTGAATGATGATTTGATAACTAGCATGCATAGGATGATAGCTAGACACTTGGTATGCTTTTCAAGTAATGCTAGTACCTTGCTTTTAATGTTGATCTCACAAGGTATCTAGTATTTTTATTGCCAAATGGTATCTAGCTAACCATGGTGCTAAGGATGAACTTCAAGGTGCAACTCCGATTGATACACGCTTCAAAGGTTTATTCTATACACCTTAGCATCATTTGGTAGTAATTACTCTCCTACAATTTAAATCTATGCATATGTGCAAACTTAAAGTCAAACACTCTAGCATATATGTAGGGGAAGCTAATACTATCATTTTGGGTTTGTGGTACTTGTCCAAAATTATTTTCACATGGTAAAATTGCGTAGGCAAGCAACATGAATTCAAAAGAGCTTAATTTCCATATCATTGTAGAGTTGTCATCAATTACCAAAAAGGAGGAGATTGAAAGGTCCTTGTGTGGTTTTGGTAATTGAGTGACAACTTAGGTGGACTAATTGTGTTTATGTGAGATACACAGGTGATTAGTCCATAGGTACATGTGTGTGAGCAACATATGCCATGAAGGTGAAAATGGCTTGGAGATGTTGCAAAGCTCACACATGTGATGATGAAGGAGCTTAAATGCACATGAGACATGACATTGAGTCATGTGATCAAGGTGGAGAAGATCAAGACAAGACTTGACTTGATGGACCGGTTGCAAGCATGAAGGGCAAGTCGAAGGCTTTGGAGTGATGGACCGCGTGGCGGTGAAGCTTGAGCAAGACTTGGCGTCGATGGACGATGGCAACGGTGAAGAGCAAGTAAAGTCAACGTGATTAAGTTTTAAAAAAGACTATTCACCCCCCTCTAGTCGCCATCTCGGCTCTTTCAACGACCCAAATGAGTGGGTGGATATTCGCTAAGAACACAGCGGGACACCACAAAGCCAATCGCAACAATCGAAAGTCAAATCGAAGCTCAAACATGCAAATTTCGGATAAACAAGAATCTAGACCAGTACACTCTATTTTTGCAACTGGGTAACAGTACTGCAGCAAAACCACACGGCTGGGTATGGCTCCTGCAAAAACTCACTGCCTATATACTGGAGCGATAACCAATCCTGCAAGGACAAAAACTAAACAAGTGCTACACTAATGAAATGAGAACAATGCAGCTCGCAAGTAGTGCTCCACCAGCCAAACGAATGCTAGTAGTCCACTACGAACATGACAATAATTTAATAATCAAACAAAGTTTTGGTTCCTGTAGATCGAAAGTGACTACTCATAAATTAGAAAAAGCAAATCACGATCAAGCAAATCTCTTGCTTCTGTCCATGATGGCGTTACTTGCAAGAGATCAGACAAGAGATACTACAAGCATGTAAGGGAAGGCCACCACCGGTAATCTGCTCGACGCACAGGCAGTGTGCGTCGATTTTCTCAAGAGATGCAGTACCCACGAGTGGCCATTGCTTCCTCTGGTGCTCTGCGTACGGCAGCAATGAGTCAACCAGTCGGAGCAAGCGCTGCTCAAACAAGCAAGCTCAGCGCTTTCGCACCGGCTCTGGTAGCGCTGCAGCTGAAACACATCCCCACTTGAAGAACAACGAAGAACAGAGAAGTCACGCTGCAAGAACAGAACAACAGGCAGACACAAAACTTCTTGATTTATGACCCAAGCCAAATCCAACTGCCACGAAATCGAATCTAGGTAATCCGAAGGCAGTAGATGGGCTATCCCTAAGAAATCATCGCCCAAAGTTTGGTCAATCCATGGGAATTTCAGATCACAGCCAAGAACGAAAATAGACGAACACAGTGAAACAAGAGCAACAAAAATCACAGAAAAAAATTGACGAATCCCAGAGGACACGAGGAGGATTTGGGTCTCCATTCCCACACCAAAAATCACAGAATACACACATGAATTTTTTAGTTTGGGGGACCTCTCTCAAGAGCCAAGTGAGGAAGAAAACCTAGCCTAAAATGATAAAACGAAAAATGGGAGAGGTGAGGGAGATGGGGGCTCCCTCATCCTATTTAACAGGGCTATTACACATTCTCAGTTTTGCCCCTGGATACAAATGAGTTGAACCGCTAAGCCCAAGGGCGTTGTTGTCCAACCCGGTGTAATCTTGATCCGATGGCCACCGCGCCTTCTCACCGGTAGCTTCGCCTCGACGCGAACTCCTCGATGCCGCCACGTGCCGTCCACCCCTCCTCGGAACCTCCGCCCGGGTTTTGAGGCCCAAACCCGTAAACCGTCCATCCAATGGTTTTGAGATCCAAACCATCAAACCGTCCGCGGGTAGCGTACTCCATACGCGTCCCCCGTCATCCGACGCGTGTCACCGCCGTCCTCGACCGGCCAGCACGCCAAGTCCTCTGAGCCTTGCTCGACCCGCACGTCCGCCGTCTTGACTCGGTCAACACCGTCACTCCCATGTCTTCTTGCACTTGTCGATGTCCCAAGTGTCAGCCACCGCGGCTAGTCACCCGGTCTCTGGGTCCCTCGGTCCAAGCCTCACGTCCGTCCTTCACCGCTCCTGGTACGTCGGCACGGCACGTCCTCCTTGACCTTCACCTCGCCGTCGACCACCGCATCCTAGCTCCACACCTGCACAACACAAGCCAACAGACATGTCGCACACATAGCTTTCGCCATGGTAGGGTTAGTCACCACTCAACCCACTTCGTGAATCACATTGACAATCACTCATCACAAAATAAACACACAAGGATACTTGTCAATCTTGTGTTCGCATTAACATCTAGGCCCCTGAGGTCCTCACCCTAAAAAGCAAAATCTGTATCAGAAGCATAGAAACACAAGCTAATAGCTGAATTTCAGCACATTCTGGGCCACAGAAAATTAGCCCACAAAGTGGATTTTAACAGCTAAATATGGTATACCCTATTGTTAGAGTACATCTAACACCTATCACATAGAGCTCTTCATTATTCTTTTTCCATTCGATTGTTTTTCATTCTGCTTTCTCAAGCTGGAAAAAGCTAATGCAACGATAAACAGATTATAATCACCTTCAATCTGGACACGACGCTTTCCAATTCTTTGCAGCGCATTCTTTCATAATTGTATGCAGCTCTTGCTTCTTCAAAAGTACTGAGGCCATCCCAGCTCCCATTATCTGGAGCTAGCATTTCACTTACCAGTCTGCCACTATCAGTCTTGGATGAGTGAAAGCCGTTTTGCTTTGCTTTGAATTCAAATACATCCTGTTGAGAGTTTTCTTTCTTTATCTTCGAAACGAGGGCCCACATGCTTGCCAGTTCGTTTTCCAACTCATGCTCTCGGCATTTTGCATCATCAATAATCTTTAGAAGCTCACTCTCCCTTCGGTCTTTTTGAGACAGTGTGTCCTCTAACACAACCTCCCTTTGACAACTATCAACCAACTCTTTCTGCAACTCCTCAACTAAAATTCCACTCTCACGATCACGTCGCTTTGGGTCAGCGTGAATGTTACTTCTTGACATTGATGCATTTAGCTCTTTTTGCTGCAGCTAAGTCTGCATTCAGCTTTGCGTTTTCATAAGAAAGCCTAGTGACTTCTTCTGCCAAATTCTTTAGTTCAACTGCAGCAGCAGATGACAATTCTTTAGCATAGGATGATTCCTCCGCCAGCTTTTGAGTATGAACTTCCAGTCCATCCTTCTCTTCCACCAACCTCAGATTTTCTTGCTTCAAACTTTCAATTTCTGAAGCCTGGAGCACCGCTTTTATGTTTCAATTGGTATATCAGAAAAAGAAGATGAACTAAATAGGAAAGTGACGATTAGGGGCATAATATCTTTAACTGCTTGAGCACTTGAGATATAAATCCTGACTCATTTAAGTCAGTTGTTCTAGAGGGCATATTTGCATGGCTTGAGACTTCATTTGCTTGATCCCTAGTATCAGTGCTTGCCGTTGATGGTTCACTAGACTAGACTGCACACTAGCAAAACTATCCTCGCTTTTGGTAGCCTTCGACAAATTACTGATTTCTTGCCTCAAGCGTGCAACTGTTTCTTGGAGTTCTGCATTTTCTGTTACCTATTTGAACAAAAAATATGGAAATCAAATTGATCTGTTGAGCATCAAAAGATTCACGCCCCGCCCTTTGCTCACCTTTGCTTGTAGCTGGTCTTGAAGAATTCTATTATCCGCAGACATAACAAGTGACACAGTCAGAGAGAAACCAGCAATTAGTCCAGCATAAAAAGAGAGAGCAGACCAGTGCCGGAGGCTCTCACATGAGTGAGGTCTGGGGAAGGAAAAAACCGAGGCAAGCCTTCCCCCCACAAAATCTACGGAGATGCAGCTTTGAACCCGTGACCTGGTGACTCATAGAGACAGCTCTCACCACTGCACCAGGCCTGCCCTTCAGCAATTAGTCCAGCATAAAAAAAAGAATAGTATGAATTTCAGGTTACATGACTATGGATCAACCTCGAGTTCAAATGTCTTCTCGCTCAGCTGTGTGCTCAACTTTGAAAAGGTCTGTGAGAATATCAAGTTCATGAAATCTTCAGATCATTTATTTGTAAAAATGGACATCAAAAGACAGCATCTAGCACGCATTAGCAAGTAAAACAATAGAAAAGGTATATGATATTACAACAAATCGGTGAAAACATAACTACAATATTCCCAATGATAATTGGTTGAACGTTACAAGTAAACCAAGCTAAGATGAAGTTACGCTTCAGCTCGTCATTTCATAGCCTTATTACCTGGGACAACTCTGTCCTAATTGTTGGGTCTTCTGTAGTTTCCAGTGATTGCACCATCCGCTGCTCTAGCATATGTATATGTGATTTCTTTTCTGTGATTTCATCTTTCAACTTCTCAATTTGCTACTGCAGAAGAAATAAAAGGAAGCAAAAACTTCATAAAGAACATGAAAAGTGTGTACTTGGTTACAGGACAATCAGAAAATTTACCTGAATTTGCAAATCATCAGGGTTGTTGGTTGCTTGCTCTGTCAGTCTTTTGAGTGAACTTGTACAAAGTGCAACTTCCCCTGCCAGCATTTTGACTTGCTCTTGTAGAAGATCTATTTGATCCACAATGGTTGTTCCACTCTGCAAATGCAACAAGGCTGTCGGTGTCAATGGATGTGGCAAATACCCACCAAAATAATACACAGGCAGAACAAGATGACACCAACAGACTAACATGACTGGATGTTCATGGCAAGGAAGGCATGGCCATACTGTTCTTGGCCAGAGGAGGCAGCCAGGGAAAGAAAAATAAGGAGCAGGGAATACCATCCAAATTTCAGAGGAAAAAATGAATTCAATGTTCATCGTAACTTTGGACTAGTCTAGATCTGTGCCGCCCCCCCCCCCCCCCCCCCCCCCCCCCTGCACAGGGAGGAAAGCGGAAAAGAGAGAAAGAGGTGCAGTCAATAGAAATACAACTCACCGGCAGAGGGTGCCGTGCTCTGGGCGCACTAAGTAAATCACCAGCTTGAGTCCTTTCAAAAAAAGAATCAGCAAGTGCTGGGTCATCTCCTTTCCTAGTCATAGATTTCCTTCGACCATCCTTTAGGTCGAGCAGCAAGTGTTTTGTTGTGACGATTTAGAGCATGAAGGTGAGCCGCTTGTCACCGTCCACACTGGATGATAGCCCTGATAATTGGTCGGACTTCTGCACAAGGTTAACATATATGATTTAATCAGATATTCCACATATGGCTACTGTCTTCGATATCCACAATCTGTTGTACAATAAAAATACCTTTAGTTTAAACCAGCCAAGCATTCCGCGTTTGCGGTTCCTTCTGCCAAACTGGCTGACTCATCTGGATTGTTCAGATCAAATTTCCCTTCAAGCGAAAGCTCTGAATCAAGACTAACATCATCATCATCTACAAAGTATTCCCGCTTTCGATCAGGCAAATACACAAGCTGCAATTGAAAACAGAATGTGAACAATAGGTATGCTGCAACAAAATAAATAATACAGAAGAATTACTGCTTCATTATGTACTAAAATCAGAATAGCCATGTTACTAAGTGCTTAAAAAAATGAAACATCACAGTGTAGTAATTTTTCATCTTCAATCCAGTTTGTTTTACAACCATTTCAGGTGAAACAATCATAATGTGAGTATCTTAGGCACTGCATCATCATAAGCACCTTCCACAAAGGATTCATAAGGTGGCCCAAAAGCACCATAGCGCACCAGTACGTTGCAAATCCAAGTACCAAATATAGAAGACCCTCCAACCTGTGTTACCAGCCTCGAGCCTTCAATACCAGCCAATACCGGTCATTCCAGCTATATCAAGTATTGACAAAAACTCGAGTAACACCTCCTTTGATGTGCATATATCGTATATGATGTTTTATATGTAGGTATATTTTTATATCTTACTATGTTATTAGTCCAAAACGGTACCCGGTGTAGGTGAGTACCGGAATGATCCATTACAAGAGAAAAAAAAATGGAATGGACCCGAAACGGTATTTACAAGTGTAGTTTATTCCAAACATGAAACATGGGGCACAAGTTTTTTTAACTTCTGTTGTGTATTGTGCGGCAGACGTGTAATCTCAGGTAGTTGTTTCACAATGAACATATAGTCTGAAAGATATCCTCAACAAGCTAGGAATTCATCAGTGAACAAGAAAAGCAACATATTTAGCGTCCACAAAAAACGACGAAGGAAAGCGGATCTATGCTGCTCTTGCACATTGGCATTATATTTCACTTTCTAGAACATGCTATTGGTGTATCGATCTAAAAAACTAACCAAAGCCATGAATTCGACATGTATTCGGACGGTTTTCTTTCTTTAATATAATGATGCGCAATTCTTCTACGTGTTCAAGAAAAAAGAACATGCTATTGGGAATTTAGTCTACTGTTCTTAGTTGGACTAATAGAACAAAATGCTGCAACCAAACAAACGAAGCAAAGGTGCAAAACTCATCTTCCCCAAATGAATGACGTCGACGAAGGTTAGTCTTTCCAGAAACATTTGAGGATATCGAACTTTTGGTTGATACCAATATTAATTTTGTTAGCCTCTGAATCCTGCCCATCAGTGCTGCTTTTGCTTCCTCTTCCTGTTCTAGCCTTGATTGAAGTTTGACTTGCCCAGCTTCAAGCTATCATACAAAATGAACAGTTTAAATGATTAATCTATTTGTATCAAAATATGACTAATAAGTATTGTCCAAAGGGGAAAGGTTCATTTAATCTACCAGGATGAGGATGTTAATCAAAAAAGAATATGTCGATATTTCATAGCATAAAAGCATGCCAGATGAAAATGAAAATTAGTCCTACAGTGTTCTCATTGGCAGGTTCTTACAGTTGTAAAAGTATTATCCAGAAATCAAGAAAGAATAATTAACCAACTGTTGAGTAAGATGTATAGCAAACCTGAAGTTTTAAATTAACAAGATCCTCTTGATCCGTAGGGAGAATACCACCATTTCCCATCATACCACGCCTGAGTTGCTGTAGCTCTTCTTTCAGGCTGGATATCTCCTTTTGATACTTCTTTATTAAGGACTTCTCGTCTATTATCTGAAAAGAAAATCCGTCAACACTAGTGACAAGCACAGAACAATATGGATTACAAACTTATTGGTTATTACCTTGTTTTGGGAAGCTTTTATCTCAATATGCTTGCTCCTGTGAGCAAATTTTAATGTATTATGTGTCTCCTCACTGTTGCTGGATGCAGGTGTAACTGTGCAAATGAGCTGCAAAAATGTTAGGACTTAGAACATAGCCCTATAGTCTGCCATATGCATTTAGTGTTGGAGTTGTTCCAAATTCACTCCAGGATATAGGCCAGGCTTCTGACGGAGCGAAGCGGAGGCCCGTCGCCGGAGGCTTGGGCCGGAGCGTAGCGGTACGGTATATACACCCTTGCTAGGGTTTCGTGGAGACTTGATTCTCTTGTAAGCCGCCATAGGCGTATAACCCAAAACTCTTGAGATAGTGAGATTGTTGCTGGCTGGTGCCCGTGGTTTTTCCCCTTCACATCGGAGGGGTTTTCCACGTTAAATCGTGTGTCTCCTCTGTGGCTTGATTCTTTACTTCATATTCTTATACGTCATACATAACATTTAGTAAGACATTTATACGTGGGAATATTTTCCTCGAAACAAGCGAAATATAAAGATAACCATAGTTTTTTAAGCAAGATTGAAAAGCACAAAGTATATCATGTAACTTATAAGAGCTACTCACAGATATGCGTCCATGTCCACTCAGAGAAGACTGAAGTAAGCGTGTGAGCTTTGAGTCTCTACAGGGAATATGTGTCGCCTTACCAGAATGTTGCTGACAATTTAACAAGAAAGGAACAACCAAACAAATTAACAAAGAATATGACAATTTTCCCAGTATTCCTTCCTACTGGCCAGTCATATTTGAGGGCTAGCAACTAAATCTTTTGATACTTCTTTATTAAGGACTTCTCGTCTATTATCTGCCTAATCACCGATTAGGAGCAAGGAGTTGATCTGTTGCCCAATTAGCTCCTAGAGACCAGAGAAGACTGGTCGGCACAAATCTATGAAATGGGCTGCAGTTAATATTTTCTATATTTATTAATAAGTCATAATAATAAGAGAAATCATTAGCACTTAGCAATATAGGATACTTACAGTTCCAAGGGTGAGAAAACTCTTGTTTATGTATGAACCTTCTTTGTGCCGTAAACCAGTTGTTTCAGTTTTGGAACTCAGAGACCCAGCAAGGTCAATCAAGTTCTGATAAAAGGAAAAGTCTACTTAACCCCCCACCTATTAATCATGGTCTACTTCACACTCCAAACTATGAAACCGTCTATTTTACCCCCTAAACTTTTTAAAACCGTCTATTTTACCCCCCTTGGTGGTTTTCGACGGTGGTTTTGCTACAGTAACAGTGGTTTTGCTATAGTGATGGTGGTTTTGCCTTTTTCTTTTTTATTTATTTCTGGTGAATCTTTAAAAAATCATAGTAAAATGGAAAATCTAATTTTGTTGGACTCCACATGAGTAGATCTACACAATGAACATATAATATGATATGCTTTAGTACAAAATTTTTGCTGTAGTTTTAGATTAATTGGAAAATCCAATTTTGTCTGTAATTAATTGGAACAATTCATAGCTGCAGCTTCTATGGTCCAATTATGGTGAATTTTTTATGGTAGGCTAATTATTGTATGCTTGAACTATAGTAAAAATTCCGTACTCATTGGACCATGTATAACTTAGTTATAGATAAATTCCAATGAATTACAGACAAAATTAGATTTTTCTAATTAATCTAAAGGTACAGCAAAACCTTTATACTAAAGCATACCACATTATATGTTAACTATGTAGATCTACTTATGTGGAGTCCAACAAAATTGGATTTTCCATTTTATGATTTTTCTATAATTTACTATGATTTTTCAAAGATTTAGCGAAAATAAATAAAAAAAGAAAAAATTGAGTATGCTGGGGGAGAGGACTTACCAACTGAGACAACTTGACTTCTTCTGCTTCATTTTCACCAGAGGGGCTGCTCTCGATGGTCTGCAGTATTGTTATGGAAGAGTAAGCTTAACAAGTCTAACTACTGTTATGAGTTTCTTAAAAGCTTTTATCAAACAAGATTCTGTTTGGAAAATAACAACTGAGTTCTGAGATCCAATAAAGTATTATGTGAGATAACTAACAGTGATACAGACTTAACAGGCATTAGTTCCCATACTTGTTATCTGGAGCAAATAACATGTTCGCTTGGAGGAATTCTGGAGGAATTTGGATGGTTTGGAGGAATGCTGGAGGAATCTGTGAGAGGAAAACACTGTTCCGGATGAAAAAAGAAGCGGATCAAGCTGGGTTTAAGGGCACGCGAACGGGTTGCATAGTGAATTCAAGTATGCCCATAAACTTGTTTACATGACTATCATACTTGAACCCTAACAAGAGGGAGGGGCGTACCAGCGTGAAGATAGTGTGACTCCTACTGCTGACAAGAATGAAGTTGTTTGATCCAACATGCCTGTGCTCTGTAAGAAAGCAATGAGGTCTTCCGAACAAAGACTACTTTGATTCCACCATGGAAAAAGTAATAAAAGAACTGCCGAAACACATGGCCTCACATACAGTGGCAGACCAAACAGGGTGTGTGTGTGGTGGTGGTGGGGGAGGTGGGGGGTGGGGGGGGCGGGGAGGGGGGGTCTAATTGAACCAATGGTTAAAGCTACTGAAGAAAGGTGGCCAATGTATCTCAAAATAAAGGTAAAGGGTCTTCTCTAGATAGGAACAAATACCTTCTCCAGATGCTATCAGAGAGAGAGCATGTGCAGGTGATAAAACAACCTCTTCTTTAATCCCTTCCACATAAGTTCCCTGAATGATTGAATCGATAGAACAAATAAGGGTACAATAATTTTATCAGTTAAGAAAGAAAGAAATGATCGACTAATGGACAGGATTATCTTTCTCTAGAATAATGAGAAAAAGGATCCAGACAATAGACAAACCTGAACCAAGATAAGTAATGGATATGGAAATTCATAACAAATAAAATAAAACAAATCTCATGCAGTTTAACTTTTTGTGCTGTGCAAAATTGAATGGGCATGAGTGAGTAATCAGAAAATAGATTTTAATAAATAACACTACACCAACCTGTGCATCTTCTCGAACTCTGAGATTCTGCCCTGTTGGATCAAGTAAGTCATTGATAACCTGCAAAGCGGTAAGATAAAAAAAGAAGCATGTGAAGTTGTGAACAATACTAAACAGTTTCACCATTGAGTTCTGAGTAAGTTCACTGAAATACATCTTTTACCACTTTGAATTGGTCTACATTTCATTGCTAGTAGGCATTCAAGTTGAATAATAACATCAAAAATCCTTTTATATCAGTTGCATCATAATAAGGGTAGCATGGAATCTGATCAAGTGGCAATATATGTATATGAGTAGTAAATAAACAGGCATCTAGAAGGAACTCTGTGTATGCAATCAAAGATCCAATATGGAGATAACATTGTAATTAGTCTTGGTGTTGCTAAGATGCAAAGCAAATGCATGGGGAAATGAGAAGTCACCTCGTTGTAAATTTCAAGATACGAAACCCGCAGAAGAAACTCTTGTCCAGGGGTCTGTTGTCAACAAAAGAGATGAGAATGTCATGCTGCCTGTCTTTCTTTCTTTCTTTCTTTTTTGGTGTGTGTGTGTGTGTGGGGGGGGGGGGGGGGGGGGGGGGGGGGGGGGCAGTGTATAAGAAATGAGATAATTACATCTTGAATAATGCTGAATACATCCTTTCACTGCCAATGGAATGATTCCAGGTGACTTTTGTTCTCCCTGCAACAATAGCCCAAGTGTAACATGAAAAGGAATTCAATGATGAAAATTAATAAAAACTTTTGTGCTCGTGCTTTGAGGGTGTGAAATCTTCGTTTCTATAGCTTGATATCATAGGACGACAGCGATGATGATAGACGTAGACTAAACAATAAAGGCATGTCTTGTGTTGTGCTGAACAAACAAGTCCGCACCAGCACATAGCTAGAGTCATTGAAAACATTAGATGCATAGGCGTAACACTGAATGGGACTCGAAACATCGGTCGTTTGCAGATTTGACACTGGACCCACATTCATAGACACGGATGGACCCACTTGTCATCCACCCGAGTGTCATCATAATTAAGGAGTCAATCTTTCGAGTGTCATTTTTGCAATTTTTTCCACTGAAGCAGAAACATAAATGCATGGTGTGAGTTTTCCCACTGCTAGTTACACCATATGCAAAAACAGTTCCTGCAGGAACAGAGAAATTTCAGCAAACTGAATAAATCTGAGAGTACACATTCTATCTCCAGTCAGGTTTACTTGTCGTTTAGGGAATTGTTATCATCTCTAACACATATGTTCGATCGTTACTCTTTCTAAGTACATGTTTAACAAATTTATGATGACATAGAAGTTCTGATGGTGAATCAGCGCCCTTTTCGATGTACCGAAGTTAATTACTTTATATGTCATCATGGTAAATGTTTTTAAAGGTTGAACCTAAGCATTCTAGCACACAACTATCTTGGACCAGATTAAAAGAAAGCATGCAGCATCATTGCACCAGATTACCAGAAACCAACAGTGAAGTCCTAATCAAAATCAGAGATCAAAGTAACAAGAAGCATGTCTCAAATTTTATGATCAAAAGAACATGTCGTGATTCAGAGGATATAAATCAATTAATGGGCTTTCCCCCCAAAAGGTGCAATGAGAAGGCTACTGACCCTACCAATCTGCATTCTGTAACAGACCTTTTACGCATTGTCCATAGTCCACATCTGTTGTTTGCAAAGCTCATCGGACATGTGACTAGCATAGGAACTGACTACCAATTAGTAATAGGTTACTAGAATTCTGTCCCACTCAAACTTCTAATAGGCATGCAGCAACAATTCCCAGTCTCATAATTAGTTAACAGCACTTATATTAAAATAAGTAAGAGAGCTGCCATACCATTGATTCCTTGCATGGCACCACTCACAACATGCTGAGCAGCAACATCATATACATGGCGAGTTGTAGTGGCAGGGCCAAACACTTTATCTAAAAGTTAAAAGGAAAACACAAACAAAAAGGATGCATATGGTTTAGTAAACTCGATGACTATGGTGAGTACCTCTGGAACTATAATGTATAGCTTATCTCTGAGATAAGGTTCTTTGACTGGAACATTAATTCAGATTCAAAATAAGACCAGAACTAACCATCCGTAACAGGATTAAGTTAACGACATTAATTCTTTACTATTTCCTGCAGCTTTTACTGAAAAGGATGAAGACCTCACCATGCTCTTTCAATCTTTTGCATAATACATACTATACAGCTTGCTTGATCAAAAAGTGGCAAATAGTACAAAGCAGAAATCTGATTTTCTACATTCATTAGGAAGCTGACCCTATGTTAGGTAGTAGTTACTCTTAAGCCTCTATGCTCTATTCTGACAACTTGCCAACATTCTCATGCCCAGCAGCGCAGGTATACCATACGAAAGGAATGCAACTTTCTAATGCCACTCCATTGCCAAATATGCCATAACCAGCACCCTTTTTCCTCAACAATCCGGTAGGACTCAAGTCAACCAATTTTATCCCCTTTTTTTAACAAACAGGCATAACTCCTTCGTATCATCACCTGTTCCACAATGTTGAAATGGGCTCAAGAGCACTCACCGAAAGCATAGGCAATGCTGAGGTTATACTCGTTGCGCACCATGTTGTCACCGTCCGCGTACCACGCCACCTCGTCCCCCTTGTTGATCTCTCTAAGACTGCAAAACGAAACTCTGTTTGAAACTCGATTGTTGGATAGGCAGCTCCATGGCAAAATGAGGAAGAAAATAAAAGGTGAGGGTAGAATAAAAGTTGACTAAAATCAGGTGAATGAACACACACAGTTAGAATTTAGAGCCAATTTAGACTATAGTCTAAGTTACCAAGACTAATTTGGTAACCACAGTTTTCCTAGGCAGTCCTGACTTTGCCAATTGCTCCATTTATCATAAATAAAATACACTTTCTTGTCTAATTTTGTTTAAGGCTAGGCTATCAATTTCCCTCGCTGCACAAGTGTTGCAAGACTAACCTTAGGGTTTGTTTAGTATCTTTTCTTACTACTGTGTAGCCTGGCTTGGCATGGCTATTCGTTTGGTAGCAAGCAAGAACCTCGCTTTGCTCAGCAATCTTGCTTTGTCTCGGCAAGGTTTGCCTTGCTCGGTGGGGCGAGTCAAATCAGCTCTTCCACACCTGTCAAGATTCTTTGCCAACTCAACGCTTAAAAGAGGAATCGAAGAGTAACAGTGAATCGAAGGTAGAAACCTCTACACTATTGTACGAAACAAAGCAGACCAAACGCTTGGGGCCTTTCTTTCCTTGTTTTGATAGCCTAGCTTAGCCTATCCTGGCTAGGCAAGACGATGTTTATAACCTTAGGCAAGAATATGCATCAAACTTAGTTATCAACCAACTATTGTCCTATGGTTCATAACTAAGGGCTGTGTGTTGTTGTATTGGTATATGTGTTGCATTGAGCCAGTGATTATTGTACACCGTCAATTTTTATTATGTATCTAAACATAACGTATATCTAACCGCGTAGAAAAACTATGAGATATTTTTCATACTTGCCACGTCATATATACACTTCACAAATATATGACATTTCTAATGGATGGTTTCTTGAAAATACATTTTCTCTAATCACATGTCTTCTCTTTCCTATCATCAATCTATCACAGTCTTTCTATCTTTGTTTTGTATAGCCATAGTTTCTTGTATAAAAAGATATTTACTTATCTCTCTTTCTGAATTCCAATACCATATCACTATTTGTTTAGTTAACACATCTTAATTAACAGACATAGAGGCCATTTTAAGCTTTAGATTGGGACTGCCCTAGTACAGGAAACATGCACACAAGAACGAAAAATGCCGAAGGAATAAGAAAGAAAATGAGAAAAAAGTTGTGGTGCGTTTGGGCGGGAAGGCAGGGTAATTGACACTACGATCACCGGTAAAGTGCCCAGACGCAGACCTCTGCGGGCTCTTTGAAGTCTGTAAGGTTGTGTTGCGATCAATGACTAAAATTTAGAAATTTAGGAGGTATGTTGAGAGGATGTTGCATGAGTTATTTAGATACTAATAAAAAATAAATTACATAATCCATCAGTACTCCACGAGACGAATTTTTTAAGCCTAATTAATCCGTCATTAGCATATGTTACTGTAGCATCACATTGTCAAATCATGGACTAATTAGGCTTAAAATATTCATCTCATAAATTAGTCGCAAACTATGCAATTAATTTCATAATTAGTCTATATTTAATACTCTATGCATGTGTCTAAACATTCGATGAGACAACGACTAAAATTTAGCAGGAAGCAACCAAGCACCACCTAATTTGGCTAGTTGCGCTTGCGCCACAGAACGGGCCGCTGGTGCCCAGCACGTGGCGTGCACGTGACACTGATCAGGGTTAATGTCGCGCTCGTCGCCGTGGCCTATCATCAACATCTACTAGCCACTGTGCCCGCGCTTCGCTGCGGGTGATCTGCTTGATATATCAAACCTTGGGGATCATGTATACGTGTTACTCGAAAGTATCCCAACGGAATCTATAGATAATTAATTTTTTCCACTACCATGTTGTGGAAGATGATCTTCTTGGTATATATCAAATCTTAGGGATCATATGTATGTTGTACTAAAAAATATCTTAATAGAAGCTAATATGTATTTTCCAGTATGATGTTATGTAAGGGCGATAGAGTTTGGCATCCATTACACAATACCTATTCTAGGTCACTAAATAAAATCGCTGACATATTGGTGTAGAGAAATGGCAGTATTGGCGTAGAGAAATGTTTGCTCAAGTGGAATTCAAACAACCAACATCACTAAACTCAAAGCACAACACCATGTGGGATTACATTATAGGTGGAAATAATAAACGCTACAACGAGGGTTCTTGAGGGGCCCATGTCTCCACTTAGATCATTCTTCGTAGCTTAAGAAATCTTCTGGGAGGATGGAAGGAGGGCAGATGTCATCTCCTGGTGGTGCCTGAGTCAGCGGAAGAATCTCTTCTCCATCGACTGACCCTGTCTCAGAAATTCCATGGGAGGCCTCGGTTGGTCGAGGCGCGGGCGGCGTGTCCACAATCTTCCCTTAGATTTCTTCCATGGTTGCAACTGGGATTCCATCTAGTATTAGGCATTCTCTCCCTTCCAGAACAAGGGTCCTTCTCTTGGCCCTAGTGACAAGGTAGATATTCTTCAATTGCTAAGTGTGGCGGTCTTCGGCTTGTTTGAAGGCTTCAATTGTTGTAGCCTCACGGCTCTCCGCTCTAGCTGCCTGCGCCTTAGCCTCCGCAAGTTGCACTTGCAGGTTTCTTATTTGGTTCTCAGCCTCCTCTGCCTTGCAAATGCACTTCTTCAAATGGGTGGCATGCCTGTCATATTGCTTATCTAGGGAAAGCAGGTAGGTAGACATGAACACCGTAGTTGGGTCACTTTCACGTAATTCAGGGCCTTCGAGGGTCCTCATTCGGGCTACCCACACAGGACTGTCTCTTGTTAAAGGGGGGAGAATCTCATGGGTGTACGACATATTGGCCTCTCATAAATCTAGCATAGGTACCTCAAAGCTTTACGAGCGACTAGATTAGGTAAGTGTCCTCGAACCGAAACCCTATAGTAGAAACCACCCACGGCCCTATGTTGAGGAAATCTTTACTTCCTCCAACATAGATGATGATCTCGCACCGCTCTGTGCCATACTCCTCATATTCTCTACCTACATACTCTGGGTGATCCAAAAGACCTATCCTAGACATGGTGGCATATAGGAGCTTGGGAAAACCATCTTTGTTCAAGCAGTAGCTAGTGGTCCACTCTTCATCTGCCATCTACAAGGAAAAGGAGGGTAAGTCATTTTTGTAATATATAGGAGAGAGTAAGATTTCATAAAGATGGTCATGGTTTTCTCACCTTGCTAAGGACACCGGCGAAGAGGAAGGCCTGTTGTAGCCGCTGGATTCCTATAGGAGAGCCATGGGCATACCTGGTGTTGTGCCTGGGTATTCCCAGGCATACCCAACATTTTTGCCGCAAAAACTAGTATATATAGGTATACATATATGCACGATATAGTTAAGCTTTAGTATCACTAGTTCTCTTTATCTTGTTCATCCAAAAACAGCCCACGAAACCACGTTGCAGCCCATTACCTATCTGCTCACCCGGCCATCAAGACTGATTCTAGTCCATTCTTCTCCCTTGGTCAAGAAACTCATGAGGCAAAGTGCAGGAGCCGCGGGCCCGACGGATGCTCTTGCGAGATGAAATCCTAGCGCCTGCCTAGCGAAGACGTTGGCCACGCTGCCCGGCAACATTAAAATAACCTGAGTGCGATGTCGCCCTAAAACGCACAGTGTTGTAGCTGATCTACCACTATTGTGGCTCAAGCACTCGGCAAGCAGGCAGGTGTAGTTCAACCGTGGGTCACCTCACACCCCGCTAGATACTAGCAGCTAGGATGGCACGTTGGTCGCCATCACAGACGCACACCCTGCTAGAGCCATCTGGAAGCGCAGACAGATCTTGATTCGGTATCTTTCTTAACCAAATTTAGAGGCAACAACTCAAGTTCTCCTTTGATCTTTGCTCAATTTATAATATATTTTCTTTAGCTTAGGGCTTGGGCATACCCAACTTTGAAATCCTGGGTCCGCCACTGAGGAGAGCAGAGAAATGGGGAGAGAGGGATGATACTCGATGGGAAGGAAGTTGAGCTAGGATGTGTTACCTCTTGAGATATGGAAGACCTCTAAGGTACCAAATTTTATAGCTAGAAGGATGGAGTTGTATCCAGCAGCGCAAGAACCACATTTAATGCGAGCGACTATGGCTTCGACATGGGTGATGTCGTGTAGTGCCAAGGGCGGTGGTGAGGTGACATTGTGGTAGTAGTTGTTGCGCACTTCAAGGGCATTCTCCATTATTTCCGGGCACACAGGTGCCTTTGCGTAGTTCCTGTGGATGCACGCCTAAATAATGGTAGGCACACACGACATGAACGATGGTGAGGTAACACTATGGCAGCAGTTGTTGCCTGGTTAAGGGTCATTCTCCATTATTCACGGGCATGCACGTGCCTTTGTGCAAGTTGTGTGGGAGCATGCCAAAATAGTGGTAGGCATAACATGAGCACACAAAGACAACAAAACTAGACACAATGTTACCTACAATGGAGCATGTCCCTTAAATGTCCAAAGAATGAAATCATCAGAACAGGGCAAAGTAACCTACAATTAGAGATGATAACAAGAGATCAAGCAAGAGTATGAAAAAAATGGAAAGGAGATGGTCATGACGTCCTCGAACTGATTATAGGCAGAACATGACTTTTGCACAAATACATGAGAGGATGGGAAAGTAAAGAAATATGTGCAGGCACCTGACACTTCAGCTTCTCCTTTGCCGGGTTGCCTCTTCTTTGATTGTCTAGAGGAAGCTCCTTCCATTCGCCACACCTATGGACCTATGGATTTGTCCACATACATATGATACATATTATATTGTACTCATACATCTTTGCATTACATTACTACATACATGTGCATAATTAAGTTTTTCTACAAAGTGTATCCATGGTAGTACATAAGTAATTATAGGAATGCCTACTAGTGTACATTGTTTAGTTTGCCAGACCTAGGTTGCCAACACTCACAGCACTTACCCCCATCCCCTCTTCTTGCCCGACTACACCATCGACTCTTCATATACATGGGCTGGTCGACCTAGGGTTTAAAGGGCAAGAAGCACTTTCCCCTCTACCACTCCACCCCATCCCCCCTCACCTCTGTAGGATCAAACTACATCTCATAGATGTTGTTGATTAAACCGGTGGTAATCATGGGTGCCACTGGCACATGCAAGATGAAGTTATCAATTGACAAATCCAAGGTGATTGGTGGTGAAGTGATAAATGCAGACAAGATGCAAATATATGCTGGTCTTGACATTGCAACTAACAAGATTCGGCCGAATGATCAAGGTGGTATTCCTCATCACTTAATTGGGGCTATTTCATCAATTGCGGATGATGTGTCTGTACCTTCCTTTCGATCTATTGCAACAACTACTGCTGAGTCTATTGCAAGGCGTGGTCAAGTTCCAGTTCTGGTAGGTGGGTCAAACTCACTTATGCATGGATTTCTTGTTGACCACCTTGATCCCTCCCTTGACTAATCCTTTTTCAATAGCAAAGTATAAGCCAAATTTAAGGTTCAAAAGTTGTCTACTTTGGTTCCATACTCATGAGCTGGTTCTTAATGAGTATCTGTGTCGCTGTATTGATGATATGGTTGCTTCTGGCTTAGTTGAGGAACTAAAAGAGTATTTTGATACTACGCTGGCTCATAAGACTGGTAACCACACTAGGCTAGCTAAGGCAATTGGTGTGTGAGAACTAAGCAAATATTTTGGTGGAGGCATTAGTCTTTCTGATTCCATAGATGAGATGAAAGCAAATACAAAAGCCCTTGCAAAATCACAGACTACAAAGATTCACCATATCGCTGGTGTTTGGGGCAGGCCTGTGTGTGTGGTGGACTCTACAGAAGCCATGCGCTGCCATCTAAGTGGAGGAGACCATAGTACGGAGGACATATCATGGGAACGTGATGTGAGTTCTCCTGCAATTGCTATCGTGGATAAGTTTTTACATAGCTAACGCCAACGCTGGCTATCCATGTGAGTTCTTGTAAGTAATTAAATAAATCCAATTGAACTATCTTTTAATATATGCGAGTGGTACCATGTTAGTTATAGTATGGGTTATTATTTCCATGACTCAAAAATGTATTGATATTTGATCTGGAAACCTTCCACTTATTACTGCTTGTAGCATGGATGTTAATGGCAATGCTTCATATGGTTATTTGCATATTAGTACCATATACTCCCTTATTCATTGAAAATCGAAGTACCCAGCTCTATAACACCCTTTCTTCTACCTTGTTGTACGATGCATTGATAGATTCCCCTCTAATTTGTAAATAACCCTCATTTAGAATGAACTAATGGAAATGAAGAAGCATGGAAATGCAAAGGACGTGTACCTAGGTGACAGGTAAAGGAAAGGGACTCAAAACTGGTCTGCAGTAATAACATGCATGACTGAGCAGAAGGATGCTGTTGACTGCTACTTTTATCAAGATGCTCGACATGAAGAAGCAAGAAGAGCATCGATTTTGGCAACACATGTGGTGGCCTACCTTCTGCATGCTTGCTGCTACCTGCTAGATAGCCTGATACTCGTATGCATGCATGTTGGTAGCCAATCTGACGCATGCATACATCCTAGAAGCACGCCACTACTGCCTGCTCCACACGCTGGAAAAGCTAGATACTCCTACAATCCTGTGGATGCCCCTGGTGTTGACCAAACACATAGGTACGAACTATCAGAAAAAGCTAGTATTGTATGGTTATCTGTTATCCATAGATGATTTGTCATCTAAGGCAACACGAGGCAAAGAGAGTGAAATTTTTTTACTTTCACACATGCACGTGTCTTACAAAAATAAGTACCTTTTTATCAAGGAAACAAGCTTTAACCTTCAGTTGGAAAGCTCGAGTAGTAACTATAGCAGTTCTAGCATTAAGTTTCTATCCTCGTATAAATGCACCAGCTATTCCTTGTCACATGGGATTAGAATGAAAAAGATGAATAGGTCCGGGTCTGATTATTTATATCATTAAATGATACTTTGTGGCTCCCTGCCACCCAGCATGATTCAACTGCAATTAGCCAAGGATGTTTGTAGTTCCAAAATTAGTTCCGACGCATCCTACAGGACAATTTGTAGTGCACAAAGTACCGGTGGCGGAACCAGCAACATTGTTTAAGAAGGGCTGGAGAAATACGATGACACCTCTAAGTATGATAAATACATACATGAGTGTATGTTTCACCAATTGTTTTCAATGTTTTATATATGTAATTAGTATCGATAATGAAAAATCATGATAATATGATACAAAATGGGTAAAATGATGTCTTAATATGCTATAAATTACAGTAATTATAGGGATATTAAAAACATTTCTATTGGATTGGGGGGACCACGGCCCCTACTGCCCCCCCTAGTTCCGCCCACTGCAAAGTACTGAAAAGCTAAAGAACAAATAAAACAGGACTATAGCCAAACGTTGTGTGTGTGTGTGGTGGGGGGGAGGGGTTGGCATATTGAACAACTGCAAACAGTTGAATAATAATCTTCCTTGCTTAGACTAGTCTTCTTATTAACGATTGTGTGCTACAAATATTTTATAGTAATAAATGTCGTTGTCAGGTGTTTTATCGGGTATCGGCTAGGGATGGATGCGGACGTCAAGATTTCTAGATATCCGAAAGATCCGATATCCGTATTCATTTAGTATAAATATGGATATCCATATTCGTACTCGATCTAAATATGAATGGTAAATGGATGCATCCGTATTTGCTCTTGAAGATTCTTTTCTATCTGATTTCACATTCGTATTCGACAAAATGTGACAAAGCCGGTACTATCTTAGTAACGATATAAAAATCTTAAGTTTAATTAATTTTAATATGGCTAATCATATTAATTAGTATCTTATTTTGTTTATATACTTGTAGAATTTATTTTTATTCATTTGAATCCAGCAATTGATATATAATATTTATAATTGTCTTATATTTTATATATTTAATTATTAGAATATTTATTAAATTATTTTATTTTCTATAGTTGTCTTTGTACATGGTGTTATATAGCTATGTTTTAAATCCCTCTATCCATTATGGTTTTAGTATACTATTAAACTATCGATAAGTAATAGATACCTATCATCCTCAAAATCAAGTAGATATCCGAATTCGAGATATTCGTTTTGCATTTGTATCTAACAATATACGTACTCGTATTTGAATTTAAATTAAAGTATGGTAAACAGTGGTGTATGCACCCGTATCCGTATGGCTCTTATCCGAATCCATCCCTATCGCCTCTCTTCTATTAATATATGCATTTCGTACAACAGTGTAGGAAAGGCAGGATGCAAGCCAATGGTCATATAACTATTATTGAATAGTTGATGTGTGCCTGCAAGCAAAGGCCGCTATTTAGAATAGGGAAGGCTAGTGTACCTTGCCTTGGAATGGCATGGTTGTTCGGGCTAACACTGCTACCATGCAACTACAAGGTAACTGCTTACAAACAGGGACCCAAACAGTTGATGGAAAACTGATGGCAGCTAGATAATCACATATACGTCCTAGCGAATCCATAAGTGTGCTGGATATATGGAAAAACAAGGGGTACATTGCTCGCCCATAAGATGGCCAAATAGTATACGTCTGTCGTGACTGCAAAGGTCAAACAATGCCTATTCTTATCTTGCTATCATGTTTTCCTCATTATTAGTGGTATAAAGTAGAATTCCTTACTCATAAGAACTTCTCGATGTTGTTCAAATCAACTAATTCTTCATAAGAGGTCAGCCCTTCTGCCAAACTTTTATAGAGGGATTCTTTTTAACGATGTCCCCCTCATAACACTACTTTACCAAACAATGGAAACCACAGACCTTACAAAATTTTGGCCTAAATTTACATACTCCACTTATTTGTCTAGTGTGTTCCCTTTGGTCTAGTTCTAATTGTTCAGTTGGGCGATGGTGAGGTGGAATTGTAGGGGTAGTTGGACGCCTAAGGTTCCGGCATTGACCTATGAGGCTTCGCACTTCGGTGGCCCATGCACAAGGTTAGAGGTGCACTTGACCATATGCCAGCAGATCTTCCGTTGGTTAATGTCCTTGCAACTTTGTAAAATAGGCTGGTGTAGCAACTGGTCATGTACAGCCAATTGCATATAAGGCACCTTTATCAGTACCCTTCTAACTGTTCGGCAATAGTTTGCTCTGGGAAATTGAACCACTCGAGCATACAAATCATGGCTCAGACATGTAGAAGGGTCGTTCCCCACATATATTTAAGTCACTAAAGGCCGGTAAAACGGCCATAGCGCCAACAAAATTACAAGGATGGAGGGTGGAAGGAAGGAAGAAGAACAATCTAAGTGCGCTAGATTGGTGAGCGTTCTAGCAAAATTTCAACGTGGAGGTAAACAACACTCTATTTATTTTCCTCAGTTCATCTGGCTAGGGGCTAGCAAAGATCGTGAGGCTAGAGTAAACACACTAAAGAGATGTGCAATTGCATCAACCTTGGGTCCTTTGGAATCCACTCCAGAGGTTGTTCAAGGCATACTACGAGAGGTCTATAATTTCAAGTACCCTTGGAAAGCAATTCCAGTAGGTCCTAGAACTTATCTCATTGAGTTTCCATCCATAAGCATCTTAAAGAAGGCTGCAATTGGGTAGGTATTATTTGGTTCCAATAATGCTTTGGTAGTGAGGAGATGGGAGGAGAATATAGGAGCACATGGAACGCTGCAAAGGTTTTGGGTGAGGATAAGCGGATTGCCTAGAGAATGTTGGGGTTGGGATGATGTAAAGGGCATTCTTGATTATTTCTATAAGTTTGAAAAGATGGAATGTGTTGAAGCTACCATGGATAGTCATGACTATGTAAGGGCACTCATTGTTACGGTTGGGCCTGAACTTTTTCCCATTTTTGTTAGAGTTGGCATCAACTCTTAGCTTCATGGCGTGTATATTCATGCTGAAACTAGACAAAGTATGCATCTCTCAGAGCCACAACAAAAGCATAGCGCCTCATAGTTGGCATCTGGATTACCAGTACCATCAGATAACAAATGGAGTGTCCGTGTGAAGAGAGGATACATTGTGCCTAATGAACCTGCAGAATCTATTGGAGCAATCCAATCCATGTCTTTCACTGGTCCTTATGTCCCAAATAGCCTAGAGGCATACTCCAAGGGAATTGGTCCTTCACGACTCTCACATGAAGGACACAGCAAGGATGAGGCAAGATGCACAGCCAATCAAGGTATGAAGCTATATTTAAGATGTAGTCTAAGTGGGTTGCTATTGCCTTTTCTATCGAGGTATGGGGTACACATGCACAAGGATATTTATTAATGGTTCACATGATTCTACAGGGTCGGAGGGAGTTACACATGGAAGCTCAACCGCAGGATGCAAAAGGTATATCATTATACAAGTGGAGCTCCCAAAAAAATCCCCAAGAGTAATTGGCTCAAATTTTTATTTATGATATATTCTCAGTGGGCAATATCATTAATGTATTAGTTTACTAGATAAAGTTCTGATTGTTTGAAATTGTTTCTAACACATGATATCAAAACGCATGCAGCACAACAGTGGTATATGTTTTAATTATATGTGTTACTGAGACACGTTTTGAGCCCATAATGATATAGGAGCTAAATCGTTTGAATATATATGTAGTACATAACGGCTTCAGTTTCTTACATAAGCCACTGCACTTGTACTGCAGGAAACCACTAGAGCTTTTTCCAGATGATTTTTGGACAGAGCCTATCTTAGGAGGAACTGGTGCCATGAAGGACAGCATGGACAACACAAATCTAGCAGGAAGCGGCACAAACAAGGAGGATGTCATAGGTGACACTAATCTAGGGAAAGCCACCACCAGTGGGTATGAAAAATTTTAAAGCCCTGATGAAGGACGACAATGGTATGGGACCAGTGTCAGTCGATGGCTATAATCTATCACTAAGTTTGTGTATATTTTGTTCAACCTAGTTATGTTTCCTAATAGCAAGGTCAATAGTGGCTGCCTATCATAGCAGCACACTTTGGATGGGCTATGTATTTTATTCGATGCTGGACATGATGCCTTTGGAGTTAGTGTTGTACTATGAGGACCTAATGCATGGAATGTGATCTTTTTTTATTGAACCCCAATAATGACGTGCCATCGAATACCATTGCTGGAGTTCTATTGCTATTTGAGTGTTAGAAGATAGTAGGCTAGCGGCATCACCAACATAACTAAAAAATAGGTACCTTGTAAAGCTGGAAACAGTCTCACATATAACTATGGAATGGTGCCAAATATAGTTTTCTCATAAAACAAAATAATTAGGTTAGGAACATAGCACTAGAAATGTCACAAACGGCTAGCCAGAAACTCGTAGGAGAAGATAACATTATATATTCAAAA
Source organism: Miscanthus floridulus (assembly GCF_019320115.1). NCBI lineage: Eukaryota > Viridiplantae > Streptophyta > Magnoliopsida > Poales > Poaceae > Miscanthus > Miscanthus floridulus. The sequence goes on from NC_089590.1 coordinate 46,692,231, forward strand.
CTACTTCACACGTAGGTGGTACAAAACAGTACTGGACAAGTACATCAAATAGAAAATGTCCCTGTTAACTTTTTATTTAGGATTGGCTTCATACATAGGTGACACCAGGGCACCTAGTCAGCCAAGGGATGAAATAGGACACTGTAAACAATCTACTAATTCTAGATGGATTATTGTACTCTTAGGTACAGATACATCATTACCATAGCACAAGCGACAAGGCAGACTCTTTATTTAGCGGTAGCAGTAGATAGGGTGGATGATATATGGTGGTGGAGACCATAAAGATGGAGCTTCACGCCTCACAGCAACTTGAAAGGATTGTTGGTCATTATATGGTCCATGCATGTTGTTTATACTTAGAAACAATACCAAGTAAATTAGATAACCTTTGTTTCTCTTTTTTGGAAGGAAATAACTCCTTGCGAGCAGATCGTGGTCGTTTATTTCCCAGCATGTTCCTGCATGGGGAAGATAAAATTAGAATGCTCCAACAAATAACATTTTATCTACCTATTTATACCAAGGAGGATATACTTGCTAAGGTCATGCAACAGGTAGTGCATGCATATACAAGACAAAGCTAACATTAGGGACAAAAGGCATACCCATAGTCCTCATGAACAGCACCAGTTGCCTCCTTTCCCTTGGTAGATGAATTTTTGGGGGAGTGGAGGTACAAGCATTTAGAGGTGGAGTGCTTTCACCAAGAATGGCAGACTCTGTAATTGCATCGGACAGCCCATCGCTTGCTTCTTTATTACCGGGAGTGACATTAGCAGGAACGCTTTCATGTACACTTGGAGGATTGAATAACCTTCTGGCCTGCTGCCCTGTCCTAAAAGTCTGTTCACTGATAACTACTTGGAACACATAGCTGCGGCCTACAATAGCACGTAGGGCCGCAGGCAATAAAATCTGGTTTGGCGAACTTTCTTCCACAAGATCAACAGCAGTCCGCCTTACGACTTGCTCAACTACACCTCCAAACATAAATATTTTCCCACGGCCAGTGGCATCTTCGATGACGACATTTAGCTTGTAGCTATGCATGCATCGAGAAAACGTATTAGGAAACCAATGTTCATCACCACATAAAGGTTAGAGGCATGGTCTTAGTAGATAAAGAATCTTACCTAGGAACGATCACGGGCTCCGTCTCAGCACAGTTTACACATTCAAACCCTTGGAGTGTTGCCTTCAAACCCTTCTTACATACGCTGCAACCTTTGTACCACCAACCATTTGTGACGTCTATTTCCCTTATACTTGCATGGCATGTAAAGCGTACATCCTAATGCAATGTGGAAGGCAACAAGTTAACCATTACACTATAATACATATGGATACAAATATAGATGGGACCATGCATTACATTATCTTCATGGGGGTTTAAGGACAAGAGTTCAGACATAGTCTTCCTATTAGCATTTTCCTCGTCACAGCCACCAGCTGCAGCATCAGTACCCCCTGGTAGAAGTTGAACCTCAGAGCCTCTTCCTTGTAAGCTATGGAGAAAAGAGGGGCACAAATAAGAAAAGATTCAAGCAGACATGCATCTATAGAACTTAACAAGACGAAGGAGAGTACCGCATACCTAGCACAGAAAGCATTAACCTCAGGGATGTCAATATTTATGTACCATTTTATTGCTGCATGGCTTTGGCAGCTGGCCGAACCTATTTGCAAAACAAAAATGGATGCTTGGATCAGAACTCTAAATTTGATTCAGCACTAAATATCAATGGTTAGCACGAGTTAGCACCACCTAGAAATAGCCTTGCTTGGACCCCAACAAAAATGATCACAACCGCCTCATCGTTTCCTATAGTCTCAATAAGGAACTGGTCCTCAAAAGACATTGCATGCTCACCCCATAAAGTCATCGATAAAACGCGGTCACTGCGATATTAAGAACACAACCTATTTTAGTAACCTCTTTATAAAGGGTTTTCCAAATGACCGTGAAAAATAGCAATCATACTCTAGATCGCGCAGCTCCACTTCCCGCCTTACAGATGGGCCATTCAAATTGCTATAATGCACCATCGGATGCATGATAGTGAGTTGCCCAATGACATCTGTTGAATGAACATGTCATTAGATATAGTACAATAGGTATACCGCATTACAGTTTGTCTACCTAAGCATATAAGCACAATTTAGTTTTGTAGAATTCGTTAGGGTGCATACCTATTAAGCCATCCCCATGCCTTGCTTTATCATCTAAATCTCCAAAATCCACAAAGTTAAATACATAGAGCGGCAGGCTGGCGGACAACTCAGGAGGGATTTCTTCAATAATGGTCCACGGCGTGAAAAATATGGTGTACATGCTGGGTATAGCTCTGAACTTCCGTGCTTGCTTGCTGACTTGGAAATTTCTTATATAATAGGAATGGCCTTCAGATATGGATCTAGAAAACTTGTCAAGGTTTTTCTGCCCAATGCAGGCTATGACCCCTAGGCCCTGTAGAATAATATAGAGAGTAAAGGTAACAAGGATAGATATATCTCAAAAACAAATTAGATATGCTAACTGGTGCACCTCTTCATCAACGAGAATGAGTTCCATTGAGCTAAATTCCTTCCCCTTGGAAGTGCCAGAAAACTACCATATCCTTGCGGCTCTAACCTTGACACGCCAATTGTACTTCGTTGGGTTAATCTCCGACAACATGTTATAGGCCATCTATCATTTAATCATTAGCAAAGGAATCATTAGACCGAGTACGACCTTTAGTAAGACGCAAGTTGTAAGCATACACCATTTAAATAGGCATTAACATGCGGAACAGAGGCTAACGATTGGCGCCATGGACCGATAGTTACCACAGGGCCTGAAGCACCTCCTTGTATACAATGTTCTGGGTGACGGTGCAATCTGAACATGTATCATCATCAATTAGGACCTTAAGACCTTTCCTAGATGTTACGCGTGATATAGCAACATACAGTTGCCCATGGCTAAAAACTGGTCGTGGCAAATAGAGGCCAACATTCTGCAAGGTTTGTCCTTGGCTCTTGTTTATGGTCATTGCATAACATAGACGAATTGGAAATTGCCGCCTACTAAGTACAAAGGGCCATTTGGTACTTGATACATGCAAGGCAATACGAGGAAGGATAACTTTTTCAGCAGCGTGTGATCCTATAATTATCTGAGCCTCCACAACTCGATCACCCAATTGCATTATTATAAGACGTGTACCATTACAGAGGCCTACACTTTGATTTAGATTGCGTAGAAGCATCACAGGCGAACCAATCTTAAGTGCAAGCTTATGAGGAGGAATGCCTTTGAACTGCAGCGAATTAAGAAACTCAACTGGATAAAGCAAGTCTAAATTACCATGTTCCTTTGAAGACTCAACCAATGCATCTAAGCTAAGGTATACCTTTTCATGGCCTGGGATTAAAGAGAGGACACATCCATTAATTTCATCGATAGTGTCATTTTTTGGAGAGATAATAGCTCTTTCCCTTAAGTAGGCTAGATCCGAGTATAATGTGGCTAAGTTTGAGTATGTAGATCTTATTATATCATCAATGGCTGACTCTAACCTTGGGATTAAAACATCATGTGGTATTTCTACTAACTCGGAGTCTCCATCGTCACTATGCACAGTTCCTTGTGCAGTACCATCTCCAATACTTAACACCTAGTCATTAAATTCTTTCACTTGCTCTATAGGTAACCCACTGTCTGCCATGGCAAGCAGGCGCATGTTCACTGTAAGTCTTAGTATCTTAATGTGCTTCCAGATGTGGAGGAGTTAGTTATGGATGCATCTATGGTTTCTGATCTACTCCCACCCTCGACAACAGGTAATACTTGGCGAAAATCTCCACCAAGTAGCACCGTTTTTCCACCAAAGAGCTTATGAAAATTGGAAGAGTCCAGTTTACCAAGAATGTCACGCATGCTGCGATCTAGTGACTCAAAATAGTGTCTATGGGTCATTGGGGCCTCATCCCATATTATCAAAGAGCATTGGACTATTAAATCTGCTAGGAATGAGCCCCTTCTAATCTCACAAACAGATGACTCATCAATGACTATAGGAATTTTAAACCAGGAATGTGCAGTACAGTCCTCCAGGGAGCAAGAGTGCAGCAACCCCTGAAGAGGCTACTGCAAGAACAATAAGTTTTTCAGACCGTAACCGTGAAATGATTGCATTCCAAAGAAATGTTTTTCTAGTGCCACCATAGCCATAAACAAAAAAAAACATTGGCCAGACTTTTCATAAACCGATTGTACAACAACATCATATATATGTTTTTGCTCAAAATTTAATCGATTCACAAGGCTGTCATGGATACGCATAAGACTGATAGGATCATAAGCCAATTCCTCTGATAGCAACCTATTTTTCACCTTGTTACAAAGGCTAAGATCAGGTTTCGGAAAATCACAGTCGGTCATCGATGCACCATTCTTACTAAATAAATTATCAAGCTCTACTAAAACATGGTTTTTAATATGCTGTTCTAGAACCATATAGAATGGTAGTTGCAGCATCCTCTTGATTTTATGATGTATATCATCAGTGAAATAAGTATAGAACTCAGAGAACAAGGAGGACGCGTCGCAAACTAAGCAAAAAAGTACTATAGTAACTAAGAAGCTGGCGCATTTGAGCGGCTGATCCCCAGACAAATGCTTCTCTAAGAGCCTCATGCCACTCATTGTCATCTCCAAGAAGGCCAAGCGCGGCATCTTTAAATGTTGGGTACATAACACCAGCGATAGTTTGAAGATTCTCATAGGATGTAGCACCTTTGGCAACATTCAAGAGCATACGTAGGTAGTACAGCTCACCACAGCTAGGGTTTATATATATAGCCCTCCCTAATTTTCTTGGATCCTTTGCGGGGATACCAAGCTCTATCCTTTTTATCCTAAACCCACCTAGTAGGGAATTCTATATACGTTAGTTCTCGGGCAGATGGGTACACCCTATTAGCACAAAACCACTCAGTCAATGTTGTTTTTAGGGAACGAGGGTCATCTACAATATCAACTAAGGGGCGGTTAGCCTGGTACACAAGGTTGTTCATGAAAGGCAGGTGCACAGATAACCTCTCTACTGAGGGTGTCCTATAATGTATATCAAACTCGAACATACGCCAGACAGCTTCATGAGAGGATAAATAACGACAATCAATATACTCCCTAACTTCATCAATTTCGTCATCCTTTTTCTGAGTATCTACCTATGGCTGAGTGGTGCCATCATTACCTACAGGGTGCTGTTGAGAGGGGCCAGCATGAGTGTCATTATCAAAGCTCTCAATTACAGCTCTAGCACGATCTAGACCCTTCGTGACATACTTAAACAAATATTTGATTAGATGTGTCTTGTTGCACCATTCAACATTTATGTGGGCTCTAAATCTCTTTAACAAAGACAAGTTGTAAGGAACAACCCATCCACTAGTCAAGTCTAACCCCGTACTGCTCAACATAACTACCAGATTCAGGACGCCTATACTGCACGAACCCATCCTCACCAACAATTGTGCTTTGCTGGTAAGCTTTAGGGAAAAATTTTGATCACTTATTGTTCTTCATGCATGGACATTTTTTGTTAAGCTCCCCACAAGGACCATGCACCATGAATTCGTCGACAAGGCAATAACCCAAAGGGTCTAAAACTCTATCTGGTATATCAAGCAGTAATTATTGAATCAATAAACGAAGGCCGTGGGTCTCTCAAGTTACCTCAAGCCAAAGCAAAATATGAACATGAGGTAGACCACGCTTCTGGAACTCAATAGTGTAGAGCACTAAAACAGAAAGCAACAGTAAGAATATATGGCATCAAAAGATAGGATCCCTGTGAGCGCAATGAATACTATAGTCGAATAAATCATATAGCATGCATTATTTGGTTACGACATGCTTTTATGGTAAAATAACATAGGCGAGGAGACAGGAATACTGAAAGATCATGTATCCAGGCAATGGGGGGGCCATTTGGTACAACTCCTTAGGCAGCTCCCGGAGCCATTTTTGCTCTCCTTCAACCAAACGGTGGCAAGGCAAATGGCTTTACGCTCGGAGTCATGGAATATCCGCTGAGAGAAGAGGAGAGAGAGGGTGGGAGCTGAAAAAATGTAGCTTCCATCGGCTCCGCCTGCTCCCGTGGGCCCAGCGCACGGCAACGGGCGGATTTGCCCTCGCTGGGGCATCTGGGCGTCGCTAAGCCCGAGGCCACCGGGGTCGCCGAGGGGCGAGCTGTCGGGGGTGAGAGCTGCAGTGCCAGGCGTGGGGCTACCGGGGTCACTGCCGTGGTCGCGCTCGGAAGCCGCTAGTTGCAGGGCCACTGTGCGGGGCTGCTAGGGTCGCTGCCGTGCTCGCGCTCAGAAGCCGCTAGTTGCAGGGCCACCGCACGGACCCGCCGGGCGCGGACCACCGAGTCGCCAAGGCCGTTAGGCGTGGGGATGCAGATGCAGCGGCCGTCAGGCGTCGGTGGTTGAAGGAGATGCGAATAGGGTAAGCTCTGGCGTCGGGCGTGCAATTCACCTAGCAGATAAGGTCGGACTGGCCCATCGCTTGGTTCTTTATTACCGGAAGTGACATTAGCAGGAATGCTTTCATGTACACTTAGAGGATTGAATAACCTTCTAGCCTAAAAACACTAGCTGCCCTATCCTGAAAGTCTGTTCACTGATAGCTACTTGCAACACATAGCTGCAGGCCTACAATAGCACGCAGGACCGTAGGCCACAGTACTCGTTGCAGGATGCATCGAGAAAAGGGATGGCAGGTCTGGCAACCATGAGTGCTGCCTGCTACTTTTATCGAGGATGGTGGTGCCTCCTAGTCTCAGCATGGATGCCCATGCCCTCCACACGAAAAAGCTAGTAGGAGAGCATCAACCTGGCATCTGATGGCCTACTTTCTGCGTGCATGTTGCTAGCCAGTCTGATGCACCCATGCATTCTTGGAGCATGCAACTACTACCTACTTTTTTAGCATGCATACTCTAGATTTGACCAAGAGCTAGTTACAAATTAGCATGAGAAATGCTAGTAGGTACCGAGTATGCTAAAAAATAGCAGTCGTACCTGCTCGTGATTTTCCAACGTAAGTACCCTTCTTCAGCACCGAAACAAGCTCCTAAACCTTCAATTTAAAAACCCAACTAATCATATCAGGTCTAGCGTTAGCTTTCTAGCCTGGTATAAATGCAAGGGAGTCGTCTATTTCTTGCCACTTGGGATTACAAGTAAAGGTGATAAACAAGTTTGGAGGCCCATAGAACCTACAAATAGCCATTGCGTCCTGGTAGTTTTGTACCATGTATCTTTTGCTCCCAGTAAAGCTAGCAGGCAATATAATTTTCTTACCAACATTGTTTCCGTCAAAATCACCCTTGTGTAGTGCGTCATGAATACCCTTGTAAATCTCCGACCTTAGGTTCTTATTGTTTTTAATAATAAATCGAAGCCTATTCTCCTCTACTGAAGCAAATGCATCGACTATATACTGCTGGAATAATCGGTCGCCTGCATAACAATGTAGTGGCCTCACAGCTATGTTGTTGTAAACGGAAAGCATAATACTCGAGCATGGTAACCTCACCCCTAGATTAACCCGCAAGGTCCCCGTGTGGCTATACTTGATCCCTAGTTTGAAGCCCTCCTCACCATATGGGAAAAGAACTGGGTACTGCAAAGCCATGTAATTATAATGAAGGTTACTAATCCTTCTAAGCCCACCGCCTCTATCCTGAATTATTATATCAGGACTCTTCTCCTCCGAAAAGTCACCAACTATCAAAGCAGCTATCTCGAATCATGTTGGTGCATTGTACTGAGGTGCAACTTTCGATCTATCGTGCAATAGCCTGAGACGCAATTGGCGGCAACTATTGTTTTGGACCAATAGGTCCCTAGCTGCCCTAAAGGATTTCACCAGCTCATTTGCTGCATCAAACATCCTCACTAAGCCCACGACAATTCTTCTATCAATTTCATTCTCACCCTCACAGTCCTTATCCCTATCAAAAATTGATATTCGATTTTCAACCTCATTATCAGTGTCATAAATATAAAGTTGTGCATATACAGGAGACTTACCCTCATCTGGTAGTAAAGATCCAATTCGATGGTGGACCTGTCCATTAATTTTAAAGACATACGGGCCAGGACCCTTGTTTATATCCATGTCAATTTTAGCACCAAGTGAAGTGAAAGCAAACATGGAGTTGTATGAACATATAGATTTGATGAAGTATTTAGAGAAAGTATCACCATTTGGGTTCAACAAACCAGCTAGAAATGGAGGGGGGATCTTTTAGAAGAGGCAAGCTCACCTTACCTCCCCTACAACAGAGATGAAAACGTACATGGTCTCCTTCACCTCGATATGTTCTTTTCACACGCTCTTGGTACCAAAACTACGCACCGCAGTACTGACACTTGTGCGCAGGAGGCCCGTAGTATGATATCTCGTCGTCTGCATCCACCACCAAGGAAAATATGATTTTTCTGCTTGCAATATATAGACACACACATGCAAACAAGTACCTTCTTTCCTTGACCTTGCTTTTAGCCTCTGACACTGCTGCCCTCCCTCTGCTGCCCTCTTACTGGAACCTGTAACCCTACTTACAGCAATGTTAGATAATTAGTTGGTCATCCCAGAGAATCTACCCTAGCTAGTACCCCAATATAATATAGGGGTCCATGGCTTGCCAAGAGCGCACCAATATCTTCGGATTATAAACATACTCCCCTCCGTCCCTAAATATCTAGTCGTTTTCGCTTTCCGAGAAATAACTTTGACTAAATATATATTAAAAATATTAATATTTATCGTACATAATTAGTATCATTGAAAAGATCTTTGAATCTAGTTTTTTAACAAATTTATTTGGAGATACTAATGTTGCACGCATTTTCTCCAAATCAAGTCAAACTTACGGCACGTACACCAACGGCGATAGTTATTTAGGGACGGAGGAAGTACTTCAATACCTACCTTCTTTCTTCGCTCTTATTATAGATCTTCGGCGCTCCTGCCTCTCCCGTATAGTTCTCCCAGTAGATGGTGTAACAACTCCTACAACATTGATAGCAAATTTGCTGCTTATACACAATAAGCAAATATATAATGCAACCACAAGAGAGCGCAACTGGCTAGGAGGAGGAGCCTTCTCTCCGAACCTTCTTCCTTGTATTGCTAGCAGGCGCCCCCTCCATGAAACATTATTGGTGGATCACCTATAGGGAGCATAAAATCATCTCCATAGACAAAGGTACCAAACTCAAAAGTGACAAGAAGCATGCACAGACGACATATTTTCTTGTTGAACCGATTCCCAAGGAAAAGGTCTAGCACGATTTAAAGGCCGGCAGATTTTGTGCCTGTAAATTTGCAATGTTTCTTGACCTGAGGTGGCCACAAAATTAAATGTATGGAAGCTGTGTGGTACTACTTTTTTTAATATGCTTCATAGGACCATCAGTTTCAGTATATCTAACTTGATATTCTGGCACCAAATGTCTCCTAGTTCAACTTTCACTGCCCTACACGAGTGTCTCGAGTAGGCAGTACTTGAAGAACATAACAAAGGCAAAGACAGATGACGGGGTGCCGTGGAGCAGCAGGAAGGTCATGATTATATAGGCAAGAGGAGAATCTCGGAACGCACTATCGGTAAGAACACGACGAATAAGAAATAGACATGACCTAGGTTCACATGGGCACATAATGCATGGTTAATTTGATCTACTGCGAACAGTGGAAAAATTAAATCCATGTACTAAACTGGTAAGAACGATATAGTAATCAAATTCAACCCATGCATTAGTCTGGTAATAACAAAGAAATCAACTTTTCAAAATATCGAAGGTACTAATTGGCGCTAATGACCCATGGAACAAGTAATACAGTAGCAACAAAGCACAAATGATGCACTAGTACGATGGTGACATTTCATGGCATGCATGCCGTCTGATGCCCTTTTGTCTTCTTTGTGTGGAAGTGGATGATGGTGACATTTCATGCATCCTATAGTAAGACACTCATCTGGACGTTCCATGCACCTGGAGACAAGTGAGCTTGTGGCCAAGAATTATCGAGGAAAAAAAACTTGTGGCCATGAAAAGGTACTACAGCTCTGTCCGCCAGGTTAGGACTAGGAGACCTATGTGATCGATTAAATTGGGAAAAAATTTGAACTATAGACAGTCCATTTAATCTGGGACAGGAGAGAGTACATGCATAGTTAGGTAGAAGGGACAACAAGTTCAAACATGCATAATTACATAGGAAGGGACAAAAGGTTGGCACACTATGTGCTGTTGTGCTAGCATAGATATTCGGCATGAAGGGTCAATATCATATACATGCATAGTCAGGACAGAAAGGACAACAAGTTTGGCATGAGCATGTTGTTGTGCTAGGATATATACTCTTTCGAACAAAGAAGACAAAAGGGCATTCTGCAATGGTACTTGCTAGAAGTGTGCGAGAACTCTAGTTGATTGCCTTGAAAAATAGCAAAATTACTCCAGGATAAGTAATTAGGCAATGAATATATCAACATCAGTTCCCAGTAGATGCCACATGAACCGCAAGAGAAATAGAGGATTTGTGAATGCACAGATGAAATAAGATAAATGTGCAGGAAAGCCTTGCAAATAGATGGACTTAGACGCAAGCAACATTCAGACATAATTGTTACTGATAAAGTGTAAATTAATCACTACTCAGAGTCCAAGTGCCAAACTTAAGGAGTATCTTGATGTTATAAATTTGTCACAGTGCTATTACCTACATTTCCTGTAAAGATAGCATTCTAGCCCTTCATTGGCATGGTCATCATTGCCTTATAGTACAACCCGTTGCAAAAGCAAGAGAGTGGTACTTGCTGGATTCTTTGAGTGTGCTATCACAGTGTCGATGAAAGCAATCTATCGATGTTGTGAGAAGCCAGAAACTCTGCTATTTTTTAGATTGATTTATATCTAAAATATCTAATTATCTAAGGGTATGTGCTAAGTAGCATTTGCATTGTTGAACCTGCTGCATCAGAAGGGATGTGTGTATGAAATGTCACCATCAGACTCTCTCACCACATAGTAATGCATGAGAGAGTGATTTAACAAAAGAGGCCGATAGTTGTTACTGTGTAGTTAGAGTGATCAATAGTTGCTAGCTCCTATGATGCATGCATGCTATCTGGCTGCATGCATATGTTTGAGACCACCGGCAGCATGCGTGGAGAATCTAGGTTGTAGCATAATACCAGATTTTTCTATCCTTGTGCTTTCTCCATGTGTAGAGCAAGTATATAATAAAAGGTTCAGCCAACGACATGCATGTTACGAAACCTGTTCTCCCTTCAGTCCAATCATGAGAAGACAAAAACTCATAGTGAAAAATAGGAACGAGACGATATGAGCCATAAAAACAATATCGGACGGGACTAACAGAGCAGGCTATCTTGGCCACGCTCAGAGGCCGCGGAGACGGCGCAGGCCTCATACTTCTAATGTCCTGTTGTCAAAAAAGAAACATCTATGTTCGAGATGTCTCGCTAGGCAGCTGTCCTAAGACGGTCTCTAAGGAATCCATATGGAGATCCAAACCCAAAATGGATAGCAAGAGACTCAAAATCAACCTCTAACAGAGTACCTATACGGAAGACCTTTTTTGGGATTGCCTGAGAGACACAACCCAAATATAGGCATCATTTCTTCTGAAAACCCATTTGCAGAAATGATTCTCTTTTAGGTCTGGTTGTTAAAAAGATGCCAAATAGATATTAAACCTTTTGTCTGTAACGCTATCTAAAAAACGAATGAATCTTATATTTTAAGTGTTGTTGTTCAAGATAGCCTAACGATGTCTCGTTGTCCAGCCAGCCCTGTTCTCTCCTAAAGTGGTGGGCGCCCACCAGCCAGACGGTCCAAACGAGCGATACAAAAATTACAAATCCAGGTCGCGGCACGAGTTGGTGGACCGGGGGTCCATGGCCAAGTGGCCCATCTACTGCTTTAAAGATTCCCCCTCTACCTGTGACGACAAATCCGGGAGCATGGCCAGATGAAAAATTACGCCTGGCTATGGTGCTAATAGCAGAAAATTGACGGCAGCGCAGAGCGTCATGTGAATGAAAGGGATAATATAAAACCAAATCTGATACCACAATCTTATCCCAGGTTCTCACAATGGCTCTGAAATTTATGTAGTGTCACTGTGTCAGTTCTTTTATTTGCAAGCTCGGTTCAAAAATCTAGTTAAATTGGAAGACTCCATCGGCCTGTTCACTTGTTGGTTTCAGCCAGCGGCCTGTTCGCTGGTTGGTTTCTAGGCTGATAAGCCCGGCGGGTGCTGGTTTGTTATGAGAGAAAAATACTGTTAGCTAGGCTGATAAGCTCTGGTTGAAACCAACAAGTGAATAGGCTGCAGGGCTTATCAGCCGAGCCAACAAGTGTTTTCCTCTCACAACAAACCAGCACCAGCCGAGCTTATCAGCCCATAAGACAACCAGCGAACAGGCCGCATATAGCATCATGAAAAGCCAGGGACCAGTCCATCTTGTATGATGATATGAGAAGAGCAATGAATTGTACGTTTCCTCTTGATCCTGCAAGGGGCAGTAGTGGGGTGATTTATCTTTATAGAAATAGAAAGCTAAACTTATTTCGCTATTTTGTCAAGCCCCATATGGAACTGAAGTGAGTTTAGAGATGGAAGCAGGAGGAATATACACCTTTTCAAGGACAGCGTTTTCCTGTTTTGCGGACTGTGGCTCTGGTGCTGCACTAATCATCCAAAGAGAATCCCTGCATAATCAATATTAAAAAGGACGACAAGGTTGGCCCAACTTGTTTGAGGAAAAGAAAATCAACAATGGTTTTGAGCAGCTAGTCTCCTACCCGGAACCAATTAAATTGCCATTTTAATGAAGAGCAAAGTGTGCTTGTAGGAAAACTGAGGACAAAAATGTGAACACTAACCTGCGGCGGTTGGAACTTCGCACCCAGATTGCTCAGTTTAGCATGAGCCTCGGCGTAGTCTCTGAAGAGGGCGTCTTGGTCCTCTGCATATTTCTCCGCATAGACCTGGTTGTGTTGTAGATTCTCATACAGTAAGCTCAACGATTAATTTCATAGGATACCAACATCATACAGTTGATCATCAGATCACCTTGAACTTTGGGTCCTCAAACAAAGCAGCATCTGTAGGTAGGACCAGAAGATCCTGATCTCGTTTCTCTTTGATATCCTGAAGTGTTGCTACCAGATTAGAGATGATGAACACGGATCGATTTTTCAGCATGTAATATGTGGCAAAAGGCACATACCTTGAAGTAACTGTTATCAAATCTCAGCCACTCAACTGTCCATGATTGCCCACCAGGTGCACCTGGACCATTTTTCTGTAAAGAGTAACAAGACATGGTAGATGAACTCACAAGATTAACAAGACAAGCCCAATTTATTCACATACACAATGCAGCACATTTGACTTTAATGTTCCAAGGTAACATCAATGGTCTGGAGAGGATTTATCTATAAGTCCAGTGAGCGAATTAAGAAGACGAAGAGACAATACATGATGCACAGAGCTTAGCCAGTTAGCCGGTACATAAAGATTGCACAAAAGCATCCCAGAAAGGTTAAAGACAATTCTTGGAGCTGTGCGGGCGCAATGTACCAAAGCATTAAGAAATTGCAATGTTCCTCTTATTGCAAAAATATAAATGCAATGCAATCCTTGATCAAGACACACTGGATGGAACAAATCATGCTCAAAACAGACTTCCTGCAGAAAAGAATAACTGATGTTCCTGCTTTGCACCTCACATAAAGAAGATAAGAACATACAGTATATTTTGTTTCTGGTTTCCCCCAGCCACTCCGTTCAGGCCTGGACCTTCCAAGTGTATGTGCTCCAGACAAGGCAACAATTTCCTACAAACACATGATTAGAATTCCAAACAGCTCAACAAAGTCAATTAGACACACATGTTGAAATGGGTTAAGTGTCGTGATCTGCACACCTTGTCATCAAGGCCCATTCTGTAGAATACCTCCCTCAAGTGGTCAGCAGGTGAACTTGGGCCAGCATCTGTGAAACACAAGATAAAGAAAAACTTAAGAGTTGGTAGGCATCAGATTCGTGGAACTGGCTTATATGCTGGTGCAGCTATTCCCCTCTACATAACAACAGTTTTTCGATATCAATGTGGCAGTGGAGGTATTCCCATGATTTCTGAAAATGTGAAATACGCTTAGTTGATATTCCCAGCAGATAAGAAAAATATCCAAGAGGAGCGCCTATTTGGATGATCCCTCTGTGATCATTCCAATGTGGCAACTTTTGCGCAGTTATGGTTCATTTCTTTCTGCTATTACAAACTCATGTAATTTCGTTGCTTGATAGTAATGAAATTCGGCTTTGCCGTTGTGGAAAAAAAAAAGAAAAGAAAAATATCTAAGTATATCTTTGGTATCTGAATTCTTCCCTGCAAACTAACAAAGGGCATTGGTACTGGATGAAGAACACTGCAAAGCCCATGGAGATCTACTAACCAGGAAGCTTCCCCTCAGGTGGGCACTGCTCAGATCCTGTAACATCAACTCGTCCGTATTTCATTGGAATCTTTGGGCCACCAGCTTCCTGGAGTGAAATTGACTCATATTTAACATGGTAGCATATGATTAAAAATAACATAGCCTGATGCTTCAATGAGGGAAAGGTCAGACCTCAATTGCTGTAGCACTTGCCAACTGAAATAAATCTGCATAAGTGATACTCGGGTACTTGTCCTTAATTGGTTGGATAAGCTTTAGAGCATTTATCAGACCTTATAAATTCCAATCAGAGGTTGCAGTTACTAATAGTACACATTAGAAGAATAAATCAATGATACTGAGAGAAGTTGAGTAACAGTACCAGCATTGGCTCCATGTTTCAACTCAACATCAAATCTTAAGCTTCCATTAGCTCCGCCTCGTTGTGGCCACTCCTCAATATTCTTGTCATACGTACCAGCATCATGCCATCCTAGACGGACCTTCATCCAATCAAACACGTAAAAATAAGTCATCTTGCATACAGAAAATGAAGCCCAAAGGTAACCTGACTCCATACATATGTCTCAGAAAATACCAGACAATAGACCACCAAAAATTGCATTGCATTTGATAGCTGGAAATCAAAATACGCAGAAATTCATTCAACAGAGCTTAGACCATCTCCAGGAGTTCTGTAAAACAACTCCTTATTTTAATATTTTAGCAAAAAGGAAAAAAGTGTCCTCCAACAATTTGGTAAAATAGCTCTTAAAAATAAAAAGTTGCCAAATATTCTCTCCAACTCGTAAGTTTCCACAGTCGAGAGGAATTCCATATCCACTCCCCACCCAGCTTTTTTCTCAGGAGATCGGAGTAAATTGGACGCATGCGTAAATTAAGAAATAAAGGATAAAGGATTCCAGATGAGAAAGCAGTATCTTCAATCTCTAAAACTTAAGACAAAAAGTCCTATGAATGCAAATGTAAAATGATTACAAATGCAGCATAACTAATGAATAGACTCTGACATAATCCTGAAACGTGCATTGGATAATGCCCTCCATCAACATAGTACCGTTAGTCATTACTACATCGTTAAGTTTGAACTGGGCAACTGGCCAATTCCCTTTGAATTACTTAATATCATCCTATGAGCAATCAAACTTCCCTAACATACCACTCACTCTTTTGATATTCAAACTGGTAATTATATCTCACACACTCCATGCTATTTCACAACAAACAAACCACTCATGTTGAATCTTAGTTGCTTGCCTACATGGGCTACAAAAGGGCCAGCTCGAGCATACACTCACTGGTGTCAAATGAAACCACTGAATTTGTTGCGAGTACTAATTAAATCTCTAGGCATAATTAGGGAAAACATTTATAAGCGAGCAATAACCCATGGTCTAGTAGGAGTGGCCCTAGTAACATTTTTTTTCTCGATCCACCCCTGCTCAACAGTGACTACTGGATTACATGGTAACAGGCACAAAACGAGCACCCTGCTCAGTGCTCTGCTCACAAACCATATGCTGCAGAGGCGTATATGAACGGACATCACTAACAAAGTTATTAAAAGTGATCACTACCACTATGTTCGCCAACAGTGATCTTAGGCTTCTCAGCATAGTAAGATCGTAATTTAAAGCCTCGCATCTTCTATTGTAGCAGTGTGGTTGTAAGCTCGCAAAGGCTTTAGTCAAATCCTAAATCACCATCATGAATTCATAATTGATGAAGTTTATGAATAAAGTAATTTAAACGCACGACAAGGGTCACCGTACGCACCAGGATGGGGTGGCAATGAGTCGTCCTGAGAAGCTCCCTGATGTCCTCGCGCGCGGCCTTCACCTGAGCCACGTCAGACGCCGCCGCCACAGCCGCGCACCTCACTGCCCTCGCCTTCTGCATCATGTACCATACCCTAGGGTCCGTCAGTCATAGAGATAGGTAGAAATTTTCTATGTAAAAAAAATAAAAAAAGGAAATTTTCACCGAATTGCATAAGATTTTTTTTTTTTTTTTTGCTGTGCATACTCAGAGGTAAAAATCAAGATCCGTCACTGGCGGTCACACGCGTAAACACGAGTCAACAGCCGATGTGCTGCTGCACCATTTCGATCTCGGGGTCAGGGTGGACCTGCGGGAGCGGAGACGGCGCGGCGCGGAGGCCGACGCGCGCGCGAGCTGAAGTCGCCGGCGAGGGCGGGAAGAAGGCGCGGCTGGCCCGCGCCGCGCGGCGCGCGGACGGGGTGGCGGCGGCGGCCGAGGCGCGGAGGGTGGCAGCGGATGCGGCGAGGCGCTCGGCCATGGCGGGTTTGGTTGGTGTTGGTGGGAGCAGCGCGGCGGCCCTTGGAGAGAGAGGAGGGGTTGGCGGGCTGCGGCCTGCGGCTGCTTGCGAGACATGTGGTTGATTGACTTGATTCCACCACGGCGCCTCGCCTGGGTTTCGAGGGGTTTTGGTGTTGAGAAAATTCCTTCATTGCTATTGAAAATTATAACAATTGTCATTTAAAATTATATGTTTCCTTCATTGTCATCGAATTTAGATTTTTCGTTCCCTCGTTGCCACTGCTGTTAGAGAGGAGTCACGGCGTGACTTCGCTCCCGCGGGAGTGGGAGTAGTAGACGATGGCGGTGGGTTCCCTGCGATTCTGCCTCTGGGAGTCGACGACACCGGCGTGGGCGGCTGGCTGCCGCTCCCGCGGCCGCGGTCGCCGCGTGCGTGGCCACCGCCCGGCGTCGGGGTGTAGCCCGGGGCTTCCTAGCATTGCGCCTTGCTGCAGTCGAACGGGTGTGCCGCGGCGGCCGCGCACTGCAACGGCGGGCGCTGGGCCGGCGCGCCGGGGATGCAGTTCCAAGCGTCGTCGGCGGTGGCCTTGGCGCAGGGCGGGCGCGAAGTGAAGAAGTTGTCGGTGTAGGTGAAGTTCCTGAGGCTGGCGAGCGCGCAGACTCCCGCCGGCATGGCGCCCTCGAGACGGTTGCGGGCGACGTCGAGCTCCTCAACAACAGCCATGTTAGCGATGCTGGCGGGGAGCTGTCCCTGCAGGTGGTTGACGCTGACGTCAAAGACGGTGAGCTTCCGGAGCAGGCCGACCTGCAGCGGGATGCATCCCGTGAGCTCGTCGGCGATGAGCACGATCTCGTTGAGCGTGTCGGCCATCCGTCCGATGCTGGGCGGGATGCACCCGGCGAGGCGGTTGTGCGCGAGCACGACGACGGAGGCCGGGGAGTTCCCGAGGTTGGCCGGGATCGGGTTGCGGAGGCGGTTGGAGTTCAGGAAGATGGCGTCGAGCGGGCGGTCGAAGAGCGCCAGCGGGATGCTGCCCTCGAAGTCGTTGAAGCGAAGGTCCAGGTACCGCAGCGCCGGCAGCGACAGCACCACCTCCGAGAACCCGCCCACGAAGCGATTGTTGCTGAGGTCGAGCTCGTGGAGGAGGTGGAGGTGCGCGAACGTGCGCGGGACGACGCCGCAGAAGCGGTTGGAGTTGATGTGGAACAGCGCCATGTCCGGGACGCCCAGCAGCAGCGACGCGGGAAGGTACCCCGCGATGTCGGCGTGGTTGAGATCGATCCCGGCGACCACGATGTCGTGGGAGGTGCTGCCGGGAAGGGGCGCGCAGAAGACGCTGTTGTAGGCGCAGACGTTGGGCCCCACCCAGTTGGCGGTGACGTTGGAAGGGTCGGAGAAGATGGCGGTGCGCTTCCACGCCTGCAGCGCGGCGTAGGACGCCCGGAGGCGAGGGTTCGGGAACGCCCACGACGGCGACGCGTCGAAGCGAGACGCGAGCGAGGACGCGTACGACTCAGACACGGCCCCCTCCTGCTGCGCCGCCGAGGGGCAGACGAGCAGCAGCAGCAGCGCGAAGGCGCGGTGCGATCCGGCCGGAGGAGAGGAAGGGAATGCGAGCCGGACGGCGGGTCAGTCTTGTGATCTAGAGAGAGAGAGAGGGGAGAGGGAAACGTGGAGCAGGCAGTGGCATTCAGAGCAGGCACATGGGGCTAGGACGGGCGCGTGTGTGTGTGACTGACGAAGACAAGCGCAGCGTAGGCTCGTCACACAGAGTCACATGGGGGCCAACTGCACAGCAAGCTCAGTTCAGCTCATCTCGTTGATTAGTCATCACTCATCACTTCATTAGTGTGTGTGTGTGCGCGCTGTGTCTCTTTGCGCCTGCGCCTGCGCGCTTCGTCACGGTCACAGAGGAAGGGAGAGAAGTCACGCTGTGACTACTCTGTGACAGCAGTGGCAACGAGGGAACAGAAAATCTAAATTCGATGGCAACGAAAGAAACATGTAATTTTGAATGGCAACGAAGGGATTGTTATAGTTTTCGATGGCAACAAAGGAATTTTCTCTTTGGTGTTTGGTGCGCGAAGCGTGCTCCGCTCCTGCTCTCGCCTCTCGGCTTGTCGGGCTGTCGGGCCTGTGCGGCCTGCGGCGTGGGCTACTGGGGTTGGTTCGTTGATGGTTGGTGCTCGTTTTTTTTCTTTTTCTTTTTTTTTGGTGTGTTGACAAGATGGTCGCTAGTCAAGGTGTGTTTAGTTGGAAAGATGAAATTTCTTAGGTATCACGTTGAATGTGTCGAAAGAATGTTGGGAGGAATTTTTTGATACTAATAAAAAAATAAATTATAGAACTCATCAGGAAACTGCGAGACGAATCTAATGATACTAATTAAGCGGTCATTAGCACACGTGGGTCACTGTAGCACTTAAGGCTTTTTTATAGACTAATTAGGCTTAAAAGATTCGTCTCGCGATTTTGCCGAGAACTGTGCAATTAGTTTTTTTTCGTCTATATTTAGTACTTTATGTATGTGTCTAAACATGCTCATTTATTGTATCTGGTAAAAAAAATTTGAAAACTAAACAGGGTCTCAGTTTATACGCGGCGGCCAATGAACGCCGCGCGCGTTTGGGGACTCCGGCGGAGACGCGGTGTTTGGTGGTGGCTGGTCACGCGTCGGCGTGCGGGGGCAGGTGGCTCAGTGGCTGTGTGGTTTTCTGCTGGCCGCAGCTGATCTGTTGGGCGACTTGGGGTTTTCAGTCTGTAGGTTTATATAGGTTTATAGGCTGATAAACCTAGCTGACGTTGATTTATCGTGAGAAAAAAAAATTATTAGCTGTCTGATAAGTAACCAACGAGCGAACTGTAGCCAACTAGCCGTGTCACGCTGTTGACCATTTATTATTTTTTGCTACTGTATACTATTAGAACAAGACCAATAATAAAGTCAACTCAGTTTGACTATAACTCAAGTTACCAAATTACAAGAGTTAAGTTATACGATAAGTGTCTTCTATTTGTCTTAAAAAAATCTCTCTCCTATTCTTCCTCACAACACTTGCTATTTGGATCCACTAATGCATATGCTTTCGTGCCTAAATACTTACATAGGAGCCAAGCTCTCATATTTCTCCTCCCTTCTTTTCTTCACGTCAGCATTAGCTCGGCTATAAGCCTATTATTGTATTATGAAAAAAATAATGAAGTGACTGTGCTACAGACTACAGTGTCAGGTCACTGGATGCACAAACGCGCCAGCCAGTTAGCATTTCAGCTTCGCAATTTGTTCAGAGAATTGCAAAGACATTAGTAACAGAATTTGTGGTGAGCTGTTTCAGTTCCATCGAGTTTGTGCCTGTTTAGTTCCCAAAATTTTATAAAATTTTTTAAAATTTCTTGTCACATCGAATCTTTAGACGCATGCATGAAGTATTAAATATAAATAAAAAATAAAACTAATTACACAGTTTAGACGAAATTCACGAGACGAATCTTTTAAGCCTAATTAGACTATGATTGAACACTAATTGTCAAATAACAACGAAAGTGCTACAGTACTATTTCTCAAAAAAAAATCGCCAACTAAACAAGACCTTTATTTAATTAAGAAGATGCATCCTATGCGGGGGCCACTTTGTAGTTAATAAAGCATAGTAAAAATCTTGACAAAAATTCAAACATATTTTTATACGTATTGAGATATGTGACATGTTGTGTAAGGCCTTCCACAGTGAGGAAGTGATGCCAAACAAACTAGACCCCACATGCAAAAAAAAAAAAACCAGCATCACTGAGGTCGTGTTTAGATCCAAAAATTTTTAGGTTTTGGCTACTGTAGTATTTTTGTTTGTATTTGGCAATTGGTGTCTAATTATGGACTAATTAGGTTTAAAAGTTTCGTCTCGCGATTTCTTACCCAACTATGCAATTAATTTTTTTTTCATCTATATTTAGTATTCCATGCATATGTCGTAAGATTCGATGTAATGGGTACTGCTTAAAAAATTTTAGAAAATAAACAGGCCCTCAAGTATGCTGCAGTGCGACGTTTTGATTTCAGGAGCCAGTAAACCAATAGAAAACAATAAAATAGTCTGAAGTGAAGTGCAGAGGCCATCTACCGTCTCTCTCACACATGCGCATGGCTCAATAGGAAACAAAATACTTGTTTAATGAATGGGTACCGTCGCTTCAACATGCATCGCTGCGGAATCTTTCATTTCAGGCATCAGTGTTGGCATCGTCTCGCGGTGTGCACAGTGGTGCCTCAAGTGGAAAGAGACAAATTTAGCTTCACTCCAGAAACACACTGCGGAAGGCCTAACGCAATGTCACGAAGAAATAAAGTGAACTCTTGTGTTTATTGTTCCATGTATTTTGCTGCAACCAAGCTAAATGTTGTTTTGCCATGGAAAAGAAACGGGATAGAGTACCTAACTCCTAAGTGTTGTTGGTTTGGCTCTGACATCCGTAGATTTCCCTTGAGAGAAAACAAACACACTATTATGATTTCTTGTTATCGTGTGCTTATTTGGTTGAGCTGTGACTTTGGAAAAATATTGTGAGTTGTGGGCTGTGAAAAAACTGTTATATGTTATGGGCCGTGAGAAAGCTAAAAGCTGTTTGGTTCAACAGCCGCGGCTTTTTGGAAAAGCTGCTACCAGTGGATTCCACCAAGAGGTCTAACATCGTAGTCGAGGTTACGTCTTATTTTCAATAATTCTTATATATTTTACATTTGTTATTGATATAGCATACAAAGTAGTTTGAGATTATACTAATGCATATCTCTATACATATGCGTAGCGACCAGCAATCTCCCCTGGAAACCTAAGAACAAAATCAGAGATAAGTAGTAGAGGATAACTTATGAAGTTGTTACGAAGATGATATACTCATTATGTTGTAATAATACCAAGTGACAATATAGATATCGTATGGAATATATTATACTTATGTTTCATGTTTATGTTAATGAGGGTGGGATTGATTCGAATTGACTTGAGAGCAAATTAGAATATCTATTAATATATGACGCTTTGTATATCTGTCTTGGGAAATTTAGAATCTACGACAAATTATGATGGTCGTGACGACATAAATTAAATGGAAAATAATTGTTTGCTAGATGTTTAGTCCAATTTGATGGTAGTTGTATGTCATAAAGGAATTCTACATGTACGTATAGATATTCAACTAGTGTCATCTAACATATACTTATCAGAAACAACGTTGTGGCCGCTGTCTTTCCCATGACAAGGGTCGTCAAGATCCCATATTACTGATCTCCATGGCCGTTGATCATGCCGTGTAACAACCCACCGTGCTCCATCTTCGTGAATCCAAGCACTGCCACATGGTTAGTTGTGGTTGCACCAGGACAATGCGATCTAATTTTTGCCGCAGGTCCAAGCTAGCAAGTGCATTTTTTTTTTTACCAACGAGAGTCGAATGTGTCGCATGATGGCGTGAGCGTGCCTTGTGTAACTAGTTGCGCCACTCTCACCCCTTGTGTCGTCTCGCCTCCGATCCACTATTGATGAGTGCCAGTCACCGGTACATCACCACTTAGGTGTTGTCTTTATAAACTCAATCCCTCCCAAAGTCCCCATCTATGTGGATTGAAGTAAAAAAACAAACTAAATTTCTACCTCAATACCTTTCAATATGTACTAGAAAACAGCGCGGCCTTGCCGCGCGGTCCTGTGTGGTGCTTGCATCATGAAGCTAATAATTATATTGTAATTAGTATTACTTAACTTCTGTGAAGAATAAATAACAGTAGTACAATATAATTATACAGATCAGTGGAGTTGATGTTGATCGTTACCATTGTAGAGGATAATAGCTGGAGTCTCTCTTTTTTTCAATTAAGAACTATGCACGACACACCCATCATTGTGAAATTAAGAATTGTATATATAGGATCGTGAAGCCGGTAGAATCACTCAATTGTTTTTATTTTATGTGTGTTATGGGTAAGCTAGCATAAAAATTTCATAGCAATTTAAATAAAGAAACTAACTCTATTAATTTTTTTAAGAAAACTCTTGAGAAATCTAGATCCACATTAATAGCAAAAAATTACACTAAAACATGTGATGTTATGTGTTTACAGTGCAGTGCTAGTTGTGTAGAGTTCAACAAACTTGGTTTGGTATTTTTTAAATTTTTATTTGTTTTATTATGTTTTTTACAAAATTTCAATCGTTTTAGATAAATAACAAATTCGCAGAAAAATAGAAGAACGTCGTCGGGCCGAATTCGGCCTAGTAAGGCCTAGGTTCGGCGGGAAATAGGCCCGAGCGGGAGACAGGCCGGCCCATTCAAAAGGCCTGGATTGCGGGTTGATTTCGGTAAAGTTCGAGGGCTTTTTTACAAAAAAAAAATTGAGAGGGGGTCTGGACTGCGGGTTGATTCAACTAAAGTTTGAGGGTTTTTTTGCAAAAAAAACCACGCCTCGCACGCTCTGGGTCGTCCACGTGCCCGATCCGACGACCGGGAATGGCTGGCGACGTGGCCACGCTCGTCGGCCAGCTTTTGGGTGCAGGTTTCATATGTAAAGATGGATTGAAGGAGATTGCTATGTTTCCATACAAGCCTTGAGTTGGATTAGTGAGATTCAGAGAATCTAGGATCTCGGCAGCAACATCGATGGCTTGATCACGCCAGTCACATCAATCCAATCATGCTCACCATCTCTAGTCCTTACAACCGTGTCTATTCTTAGATATATTCTATGAAAAAGCAATACTACTCCCTCTATCCCAAATTATAAGTAATTTCAAAAATCTTAGAGAGTCAAAGCATCTCAAGTTTGACCAAAATTATAGAAAGAATTATAAAGATTTATGACGTCAAATAGATATACTATAAACATATAATTAATAAAGAAACTAATGATACTTAGTTGCTATCATAAATGTTATTCTTATTATATAAATTTGGTCAAACTTAAGATACTTTGACTCTCCAAGATTCTTGGAATGACTTATAACTTGGGATGGAGTGAGTATTTTTTTAAAGACAGATGATTTGATCGATAGAGAGATGTAGTCATCTCATTTAATTTGAACAAGAATGTTACTTTGGTTGCTCAGAGGTGCTCAAAGACCAAATGATAGGGTGTGCATATGTGTTCTGTAACATCCTAATGGGCCAAAGTGGGCCCAATTTAAAATCCAGAATGGGCCGGTGCTACTGTAGCAGAGGGTGGTGGGCACTGTAGCAGCTGGATTCCAGGCTGCTGGTCACCGAAACACTGTTCACCCGAGAATGGACCGGCCAAATTCGGAGTACTGTTCACGCGGTACTGTAGCGCCGCGAAAACACTGCGCAACCAAAGTTTAGTACATACTGGAAATCCTGAAATCGCCGGATCGACTTAAATACCAGGGCCAGGGACGCGTAGTAACCTTCGGTTAACCGTTTTGAATGAAGCGAGGACGAAAGTTCAAGCGGGTTGCTACGCGGGTGGGGCCACTCCTACGAAGAGTGGGCCTGGGCCATGTATGTCGGGACTGGACGTTACATATTCATATGCTTATATATGAGAAGCATTTGAGATGTTCGTAAAGCAGAGAGTGCGGGCATACTTAGCATAAGATCTAGTGGATGTTTAGGTATATTCGATTTCTAATTACGAGACATTTTGCCTTTTTATTAAATATATGTATAGAGTTTGTGCTATGCACTTAGACATACACCGTGTCTACATATATAGAAAAATAACATATCTAAAAAAAATCAAAATATTTTATAATTTGAAACGGAGGGAGTATATAGAATATTTTAATTCTAGGCTTCTAGCCTGTACCAAAAACCAAATTTTTTTTTTTTGAGAAACAGAAAAGGCATTTTAATAAGAGCATGAAGCCTATCAAGGTTTCCGGCCCAACTGGTTCCACATCCTCAGCCCATTGACGCGCAAGTAGTGGGCCTACCAGCCAGTGCCAAGGTGCGATAACGAGCGGCGGGTCAGGCAGAGGCCACAGCGCTAGCGGCACAGCCGGCGACAGAAACAACCGATGCCACTCGTCGGCTGTCCCCGCCGCGGCCCGCCGCTTTGGCTCGCCTGCCGCCACCGCCGCAGCTTGTATCGGGCCCGAGCCGTCGCGCCCAAATGCGAGGCCTCCACCTCTCCTCCGCTCCTGACCCGGAGGGTGTCCGCTGCCTCGCTGCTTCTCGCTGTCCTCACCATCCCCGCGTCGTCGACGCTACTCCCCGTCGCCTCCGCGTCGGAGGCGGAGGCGGCGGAAGGAGAAAGTGGTATTTCTGAGGGGCTAGAATTGGAGCGGTACACCGACCAGGAGCAGGGCTTCACTCTCGTCAAGCCGACCTCCTGGCCCAATGTAAAGGATCAATTTGAACCTGGACGACGTCAATACTGCGTGACAACGTAATGTAGCCGTAGGAGCGTAGGATTCTTTGGAATTCGATACTTTGTGTACTTTGGGATTGTTGGATTGCACATGTGAATTTGGGAGTAACAATATTGGGGTTGTCGTCAACCCCATTCGGCTCAATTCGCTGACGGAGTTCGGGACGCCGCAGTTCGTTGCGGACAGACTTCAGCAAGCAGAGAAGAAAAAGGTAGAAATGCCTGAACAATGTTTTCTTGGCATTGCAAGTATTCTGGCCAGGGCCACTTATGAACGCTTGACATTTGAAGTACGCTATTTGTATGGACAACTAATGTGCTGATCATGATTCAGGAGGTTCTCATGGATACATGTATTCTATGTACAATTGGTGAGATCTTCGGTACTGATAGCTTCCTTGCAGCTGATTGAATCATTTTGTTTAAAACAGTAAAGTACCAAGTCTGCCGAGGTGATTTCAGTGGGAGAGAGATCAGGTCATGGTGGCCTGACAGTGTATGAAATCGAGTACACACTGGACAGCACTAGGGGAGGGATGAAACGGATCTTCTTGGGTGCATTTGTTGCTTCAAGGAAGCTATATCTGCTCAACATAGCCTATTCAGACACCCAGGAGAAGCCCTTGGACAGCGAGACAAGAATTGTTCTGGAAAAAGTTCTACATTCTTTTGATTCTGTATAGTTGATATTTTTTATGGCAGAGGTATGGCACTTTTTCTTGTTTTCGGAATTTCTTTCACTTGAAAATACATTTGCAAGTATTTGTTTGTTTGTAAAAAGAGTGCTAATCTTATGGTTGCAGTGTCCTTTTGTCCAATACTGTTGCACCTTTATCAGTGACGTCAGGCTACAAGTTTCAGTTTAGATAATGAACTTCATCTTCCACAGATTGGCAACATTTGTGTCACAGGCAGTAAAATGTTGCGATCTTAATTACTAGCCTGGCATTACTGCATTTGTAATATATCTTGGACAAAGCGTTGGGCAGTGAGCCAGTGACAGTATTACTCCTTGAAAACCTGTAATGCCTCATGTCCTGAAATACAATCATTTGAGCATTAGATAAGATACAGGATGGGAAGAGTTAGAGGGAGAAAGAGAAGGCCAAGTAGTATTAAATTGTCTAAAGTTTATCAGAATGCCAGGCTCAGTTCATTTAAATACTGGTCTGTGCTGAGTGCTAACTTGAGCAAATTTTTTGAAGCAGCTGTGATATACGGTTGGATGAAAATAGAGAGCAAGTTAGAACTTCCCTAATCATAGAAACTGAAGGATTCTTTCCTGTTTTCATGGAATTAAGAGTAAATTGTTGTTGACAACCAAAATTGTCCATTTTGTGAAGTTGTCAAAATGTCAAACGAACAACACCATTAAGTTCCTCTCGTCAAGATGGTAAAAAAACATATATGGAACGTCCAATTTAGAGTCCGGATGAAGGAGTTATGCCTCCGGGAAGATACTCTGTTGCCGGAAGTTCCAACCCAAGTCGGAAATTCCGACAGGTGTCATAACTTCTGGGAAGCCTGAAAAAACATGCTCAGGTGCCCGGGGTTATCCCCACGTCGGGAGTTCCAACAAAGGCCAGAAGTTCCGACTCCCAGAAGTTACGGTGGAGGTCAGAACTTCCAACAGACCTGATAAACACCCCTGTTCGCATTTGACCTTTTGGATTTCATCCGAACTATTCCAAACTTGTGGGAAACTTAGAAAATAAGGCTTGAAGAGGTTTCCTACTGAGATAAGACCACACCCTCTGTATATATGAGAGGATCATGGCTGGTTGAGTTCCCATCTATCCAATCGACAAAAAACACAACAAATTAATCTACTACATCTTTTTACCCTCTTTTCCCAATCTACCTCTTCTTCTCGTTCTTCCTCAGGGCTACATGGCTGGAGGATCGACGACGACGACGCTCTAGAGCGGTCAGGCCGGCTAGAGCAGCCCATAGCCACCGCACGTCCTGACGGGTCCCTCCTGGACGTGTGGGGTTTCGGGTCTCAAGAGCCCTCGCCGGCGTGTCTTGCGTATCGCGCTCCCGGTGAGGCTCCTCCGGCGACGTGTCTTGCGTATCGCGCTCATCGCTAGAGGCACAAGGTCCAGGTGTGGACATCCCCTAGGCGCCGGCCGATCCAAAATCGGCTAGGCCCTACATCGAGCGATCTAGCTCCTTATCGAATGTGTGACCTAATTAAGCGTCAACAATTGTTTCTTTTGTTATAATTGATATTTTGTAGTTCATAAAATATTTATGATACAAACTTTATATGGACATGCTAGAGTGATTAGACAATGTTATAGCAAACAGTATGCGATGGGACTCTAGAGATTAGGCACATCATTATGTGTTCCTGTTTTTTTTTCCCCTTTTCTGCATTCCCTGATCAAGGTACAATCATGTTATATTTAGAAGCCAAAATTCTTCTTTCTCATGATATCTGCTGGAAAATGTATATATTATCCTAATAAAATGGAATGTTCAGATACCAGCACTTGGAGTCTTGTACTCTTGTGATTATTCAAATGTAAGAGGTTATTACACGAACATGTCATATGTTGTAATCTTGCCATCTAAATTTAATGGTATTGCCATATAGGAATGAGCACAACAGTCAAGCTCTGTAGAGAAATCAAGAACAATGCACACTTGCAGGACATAAATTTCTTTCATATGGATAAAGTATATTCTCAGACTTGAATGTTTAACCATCTCATTATTCTCCAAAAAGGGACGTAAAATTTCTCCATTCAAGGAAGCATTATACCTTTCAAAGTGCTCTTTTGGACATTCTGAAATAAGGTTCTTTTGGACCATTTCCTCGACTTTCTCCTTCAGATGACATATGAGGGAGAATATTCGCTGAAATAGAGACTTTTGATTCAGGCAACTGAGACTCTCTGGTCCCACCCTGTTGGGATGTGGATAGCATATGATGGTAGCACAGGTGCCATGTTGTCAGCTGCTTCAAAAAAAGTGTTAGAAAAGAAAAGGGATAGTACTATTTAGATGTTAATACTCTGTAGAAAGGTGCACTGGATTATTGTGGTTGTGCGAGATGAGCTGTAGTGTTGTTTTTAGATGGAGAAACGGTACTCATCAAGAAACGCTTTTCTGGCAAATGCATCCAAATTGTCAAGGTTGTTAGTGATTCTCCAATTATACTAGTGGCTCAACTATATGCCCCGGAATTGGGCTTTCGCAATACTATTGTACTTAGGGTCTTGATGAACTGGTCAGAAGCCGTAATCTTTCAGTGATTCAGTCCAGCGAGATAGTTGCATGGGAATATCATCCACTATCCCAGCCTCAAAGTTGGGAGCTGGTCAAAAGGAGCAAGACTTGTCCTCATCCCTTTTGGTTTTAAGAATCTTTTACTTCGCTGTCACTTGAGAAAAACCTGACTGATGATAGTGTCCGAAAAGATTGCATTGGCAGGTGCCAAGTTGTCCTGAAATCTTGCTGTTGATGGCCGTTTCACAACAGCACCACTCTGTTTGGTTTTGTTGGTACAAGTTGCACCATCAATTCTGAATAACGCTCCATGCTTTTACACACTGTTGTCAGCTGAGTTGACCCTTTTTGGATGCAACTTGGCATCAACAAACCTTCTGTGTCAATTCCTTGCTCTTCTGGCTCTCTCGGGTCGACAGCACGGGGTCGCATGTCTATGCATAACAGGCCGACAGGCAACAAGGCAACGTGTGACGTGTGAATTGATCAAGGTGTTCTGAACGTGAGCCTTTTGTTTGCAATCGTAAACACGCTCCCATGTCCCATGCTTGTGCCACCTACTGTCAGCGTTACGTGCAGCGAAGGAGAGACTGCGGGTTCTGTCCTCCGAACGTGGGATGGCCATGGCTTGTTCGCGCCTCGACATGAAACCATACCAAAATACTGATCTGACTCACATCACATGTATTACATTCATATTCTAGCACCCAATTTCATTTGAGCGATTATTTCATTATTTTCCTTTGACTTATTTTAAGAATTTGAACTGTTAATTGTCACTTACCGAGAGATCAACTATTTTCAACTTATAACCAAATATATATAAGAAAATATTAATATTTCATGTGCATAATTAGTATCATTAATGAATCACCAAATAGATTTTATTTTTAAAATATTTAATAAAAATATAAATATTGCTAATATTTTCTACATAAAACTTTAAAAAAAGTCTGACCTGTTTTTTAGACGGAGGAAGTACACACGTAAGCTGCCGTAGACCTACTTGTATTTGCATGTCACTATTGATCACTCCTTATTCAGTGCAATATAATTCTTTATGCTGAAAGACGCGTGCGTCTATTTTTTTCTAGAAAAAGGAAAAAAATTGCGTTCGTGGATTTCCTATGTCTACGTCGGCATGCACGGACCTTTTCAAAGGCTGTTTTTGGACGTTTGTGTATGTAGAACGTCCAGAAAAGAATATAATTATGAGATCCGTGTCGATCAAAGTGGCTCAAGTTTGACTAAGTTGATAACAAATTAGTATTAATATTTATATCTCTAAATAAATTTATTATGAAAATATATTCTATGACTAATCTAATAATACTAATTTTGCATCAGGAATGTTAGTATTTTTTCATATAATTTTGGTCAAAGTTTAAACTGATTGACTTCTCGGAAAACGAGAATTGTATTCTTCTGGGTAGAAAGGAAATGGCAACGCGCGGGGCCCACTTACTGCACGAGGGAGGAGAGAAAGTTTGCTGCGACGTCGCGCCATTGGTCCCATGGATCAAGTCAGTCAACCGAACGGCCGCTCCGGCTGGCCCGTCCAGTTTGAACGCGATGATGGCAAGTGTGGATGCAACAAGAACACATGTAGCTGATGGCCGACAAATATGCAGCGTAGACTATGCTCGCATGGACGAAGTAAGATTGAACACGCATCCTTTCTTAACTTGGCATCGCGCACACACCAAATATTACTACGTTGAAAAGCATCACGCATGAACACAATATATTTGTTTTTTGTGTGTACAAAGATATGATGTTTCACCGATATACCAAAAGCCCCGTTCACGTGCCCTTAAACCCGGCTTGATCCGTTTCTTTTTTCATCCGGAACAGTGTTTTTCTTTTACAAATTCCTTCAAATTCCTCCGAGCAAACGGGACCAAAAGCTTTGCTATAGGAAGATGACATCACCGCCATGACACTCGTGGTCCATCATATATACTCATACATGGAAACAAAAGAGGGAAGAAAACATAGTCATTCACGAGGCGTGCATGATACATGGCAGTGTGTAAAAGCACACAAACTCGTCACTGGAAGTCTGACCATTATTGCGCATAGCCCATGGGCATGTTCGTAACAATTCATGCCTCAGACACTTCGAAGTATATTTTCAAATCCGAATTGTATATATCTCATGGAGCTTTATAGGTTATGCACAGCGAAATGGTACGGGATATTTAGTTGCTCCTAAAAACATCGCTGTGATTATTGTATTCAGGGTCGAAGTTTAAAGTGATATAATCGATTTCATTACTTCAATTTCGTAGCAAGCCGTGTTTTTTTTTTTTGGTTGATTAACCTCTCCGTGAAAAACACACACAAATTCATGGTGCGGCGGATTGGACAGGCGCAAAAACTGAAAAAAAAAATGAGCAAAACAAGAATAATACTTTCAAAATTTCAATGCGAGCACCACTACAGCATTGCTTCTGCCTTCTGGTACACTTGAAGGTGCGCATATCATTTGCCGTGCATGCATGTGTGGTAGTAAGCTGCTATCTGCGCGAGATGAGCTGTCTCGGAATAAAGAATCCCGTTAGTCAACCCAGGGGATGCGCGCAGAACACGCGGCGAAAAATCAAGCCCTGGAAATATATAAATTCCACATCGCTGATCGCTCGCTGCGCGTAACGAACGCCAACAAACAAACAGCGGCGGAACCGCTGAACCGCGCCGCAACCCTCCTCCAGTCCCATTCCCTCTCCCCTGCGGCTGGCGGCGGCTGCCGTGCCCAACTGCCCACTGCGCCAGCCACCCGCGATTCCAGGAGCATCTACTAGGCTTTCCTCCGTGCGCACTCCTCAAGACGTATCGTCCCCGGAGGCGTGACCCATCCAGAGAGAGACCACTCAAGGCAACGGTACGGCGACGGAGGCGAGGCGGCGGGGTTGCGCTCCGTTCGGTCCGCGCGGCGGGAACACACACAACCTCGGCGCCGGCAGCTTCGATCGTTCGCCATGGCCGGCGGGGAGAGGGAGGACGCGCTGGTGATGGACTCCGGCGAGAAGCGCCTCAACGAGCTCGGCTACAAGCAGGAGCTCCGCAGGGAGATGGTACTTTCGGTTCCGACGCCCTTTTTTTTTCTTCTCATGTTCTTCGTAGTATGGGTTTGTTTCCGGACTTGTGGGAGGAACACGGTGCGATCAGGTTTGAATAAACCTGTTTACTACAGATTAAAATCTCGCCGTAGTAGAAGCCTGTTCTCCTTTCTTTCTTTTTTTTTGAAAAAAAAAACATCGGTACAAAGATGTGATTCT
This sequence comes from Miscanthus floridulus, assembly GCF_019320115.1. Taxonomy (NCBI): domain Eukaryota; kingdom Viridiplantae; phylum Streptophyta; class Magnoliopsida; order Poales; family Poaceae; genus Miscanthus; species Miscanthus floridulus. The sequence continues at coordinate 46,723,969 of NC_089590.1, forward strand.
GATCGTCTTTCTTTGCGGCTGAATTGAGTTTCTTCCTTCTCGGTTCTCAAGATTCTGATGTACATACACCCGTGTGCCTGCAGACGCTGTTCAAGACGCTGGCCATCTCCTTCTCGACGATGACGCTCTTCACGGGGATCACGCCGCTGTACGGGAGCAGCCTGCAGTACGCGGGGCCGGCGCCCCTCGTCTGGGGCTGGGTCGTCGTCTCCTTCTTCACCTGGTTCGTCGGCATCGCCATGGCCGAGATCTGCTCCTCCTTCCCGGTATGCGCCCCATACTGAGCGCCGCACTCTCCTCTGCTTACCATTTCTTTGAATACCTGATTTGGGCAGTCGTGCGAGTTGGCAATTTCCATTTCAAAGGATTCAATGCCGTGTCATTAGTCATCACTTTCGTGTTTTTTTACTGTTGTCATATGTTAAGAAGGTTACTTATTGAATTCCGTACCTATCTTCTGTGAGTCTGTTATTGCTCTGCATACTGTACTGAACCATTGTTTTTTTCTTGAAACATGTCTACTTACTGATCCCAAAAGAACACTGATAAATGTCACACACCGAATCATACAGCTGCTTCAATTCTTTATCAATACATAGACCGACGGTTAACACGTTGGCTTTTATTAAAAAAAAATCATACAGCTAATTTGTATTGCTAATCTTCTTCAGTCTGCCCAACCATCCTTGAAAAGTTGCAAATCAAATTTTACTACCCTGACTTTTCAATGGCATGGTTGTAACTGCAATGCATTGTTCTTTTTTTTTTTGAACTTGCAATGCATTGTTCTGATATACTTGTGAGCGTCGTTCTTCCGAGGAAGGCTTTGCTTGTTTGATTGTTTCTGATCACATATATTTGCAACTGAATACTGACACTGTTTTTTTTTTTTTTTTTTTTTTGAGAGCAGACCACTGGCTCTCTCTATTTCTGGGCTGCTCATTTGGCTGGTCCAGTCTGGGGTCCGTTGGCATCTTGGTGCTGTGCTTGGCTGGAGGCCATCGGCCTCATTGCTGGAATTGGTACACAGGTAGCCTACTAACCTTCCTTAAAGTTTTTTTTTTGGTCCTTACGGGCATGTGCCCCACGCGCGTGTCGTTCGTGCACCCAACAGTTGTGCGTAGCCCTGTACATGGTTCGGGTTTAAACCCGGACCAAGCTAGGGACCAGCCCATAGCAAACCGCATTGAGAGGCCATGTACGGGCTGGTTTGTATCGGGTCCAAACCGCTTTACCCATCTATGCTTTGTTTGTTTGCCGTCACCAGTCGCCGCCGTCGCCGCCGCCGCCGCCGCATGCTCCGAAATTGCCCTCTGCTCAATCTGCTCCATTCGTTCGATTCAAGAAAATAAAACCAGCAAGTTCACGCTCCGTAGTTTTGCAAGCACCGGTAAGCCCCCGCGGCGCTTGGGGCCTGCTACCTCGCCAGCTCGCCGGTAGCAGGGACCCGCTCCGGAGGCTTGCACGTCGCTGCTCGCGCAGGCGACCCGCGCCCGGCCGCACCCACGCCTTGGCCGGGACCACCGCGTCTAGAGCCCGCCGCAGCGCCGCTAGATCCTCGCCTCGCCCACCTGCCACGCCGGGGGCCAGCCCGCCATCGACCTCGCCGCCGGCTCGCTCCGCGCGCGGTCGCCGTCGACCTCGCCGCGGGGCATGCTCTGTAGTCACCCACGACCTCGCCGTGGGTGCTTGCTCCGTGGTCCCTGATCGCCATGGCTAATAAATGTAGACTAATAAATGTCGATTTCACTACTCATACACAATAAATCATACACCCTGTCTAGACAACTCGTAAAAGTTGTACTATACTAAGTATAAATGTTCTATTCTACTCTGCAATTTCCTATTTGATCAGATCTTTGAACAATTTCACTCAGATGAACTTAACCAATCACATAACCTACCATGCCAACTCATCTTGCCTGCCTCTGTGTGGTTGCAGGCTTATGCAGGATCCCAAGTACTGCAGAGCATCATCCTACTCTGCACCGGCACCAACACGGGCGGTGGCTACCTAGCCCCTCGCTGGCTGTTTCTGGTCATGTACATCGGGTTGACGCTGATCTGGGCTGTGCTCAACACTTTTGCGCTTGAAGTCATCGCGTTCCTCGACGTGATCTCCATGTGGTGGCAGGTAACCTAACCGCTGCCTCATTTGGAGAGGCCATTCTTCTCTTACCGTGGCGCGCCATGCTCCTGTTTCTTGCCCGGCTTCAGCTGCTGTTTGGTGCTTGCATTGCAGGTGATCGGTGGCACCGTCATCGTGGTGATGCTCCCGCTGGTGGCCAAGACCACGCAGCCGGCGTCGTACGTGTTCACCCATTTCCAGACGGCGCCTGACGTGACCGGGATCAGCAGCAGCGCCTACGCCGTCGTCCTGTCCTTCCTGGTGAGCCAGTACTCGCTGTACGGGTACGACGCGGCGGCACACCTGACGGAGGAGACCAAAGGCGCCGACAAGAACGGTCCCATCGCCATCCTCTCCAGCATCGGCATCATCTCCGTGTTCGGCTGGGCGTACATCCTGGCCCTCACCTTCAGCATCCAGGACTTCAGCTACCTGTACAACCCGAACAACGAGACCGCCGGCACGTTTGTGCCGGCGCAGATCCTGTACGACGCGTTCCACGGGCGGTACAACAGCTCGGTGGGCGCCATAGTGCTGCTGTTCGTCATCTGGGGCTCATTCTTCTTCGGCGGGCTGTCCATCACGACGAGCGCGGCGCGGGTGGTGTACGCGCTGTCGCGGGACCGGGGCGTCCCGCTGTCGTCGGTGTGGCGCCGCATCCACCCGCGGCACAAGGTGCCGGCGAACGCGGTGTGGCTGTGCGCGGCGGTGTGCGCGCTGCTGGGCCTGCCCATCCTGCGCATCAACGTGGTGTTCACGGCCATCACCTCCATCGCCACTATCGGGTGGGTGGGCGGCTACGCGGTGCCCATCTTCGCGCGCATGGTGATGCGGGAGGACGACTTCCGCCCCGGCCCCTTCTACCTCGGCCGCGCCAGCAGGCCCGTCTGCCTCGTCGCCTTCCTGTGGATCTGCTACACCTGCTCCGTTTTCCTGCTCCCCACCGTGTACCCCATCAAGATGGACACCTTCAACTACGCGCCCATCGCGCTCAGCGTCGTCCTCGGCCTCATCATGCTCTGGTGGCTGCTCGACGCGCGCAAGTGGTTCAAGGGGCCCGTCAGGAACATCGACGAACACAACAACGGCACGGTCTGAACACCACCTACGTGACTACGTCAAGCAACACGCCATTCTCTCTTTTTGAACACCATGGGTGCTGAGGAACACCGTGCTCTCCCTCTGTGTATGATGCTGGATCAGTGGGGTTTAAATTTTAGATTGTGGAGTGAGACCTCTGGGTGACATTCAAGGAAACTGGAGGTCGACCCATTATGTAGAACATAGGAAAAATTGAGCAAACACAAAAGGAATATGAATGACCAACAAAGTACAAGCATGGGGATATTGATGTATGCTCCCTCTGTAACTAAGTTATTTTAGGCTTATTCTAAGCCAAACTTCCCAAACAATATAACTTGGATCAAGTTTTTAGATGTAAGCCAAAGAAGAGAAAGGGACACATTTTTTTTTTTTGAAATGAATCAAGCGAAGAGCTGCTAAAAGAAGAGAAAGGAAGGAACACACAGGAAGAACAAGTAACACATCAAGAAACACCGATGCTAAATCTCTATTCTAAACGGTAGTATGAAATTCTGTTCATGCTTTCTCCTATGTCCCCACTCCTACAACTCTTACACGTTCTCTTTCTTCCTCTTCCCTGTCTAACGTGTTGTTTGGTTAGGAAATGTAACGCAAATGGAAATGAAATCAGATCACATCCTATATGTTGCCATAACAGTGACAACTTTAAATTCCATTACGTTTGTGTTACCAATCGTACCACCAAACAACGCCTTAATGTCTAATCATGTATATATTGTGTGTATATGTTGTGTATCTCTTACACAACTGTGTGTATGTTGTGTGTCGAATGGTGGCAGCCATTGCATATTTTATAGGAGGGAGTTAAATCATTGATCAACAATATGGTTGCCTGTTTTTTCTTTTAATTTTTGATGAGGAAGTGTTGCATATTTCTTTCTTTTCTGGCCAGCCGGTAATGCTATTACTCCCTCTATTCTAAATTATAAGCTATTCTAAATTTTTTAGAGAGTCAACCATCTCAAGTTTGATCAAATAAGAGAATTACAAAGATTTATGACATCAGATATGTATACTATAGAAATATATAAGTAATGAAGAATCTAATTGTGGCAGAACCACCTAAAATAACTCACTTTAGGAGGTGCTTGTCTTCCATTAGACACTAAACACCCCAAGAGCGAGCTAATTTAAACAGTTGTGTCGAGCACACCACATGGGAGAACCCGAAAATCCATATTTTTCAACAGGATCATAAATGGGAGAATAAAGCTTACAATATTTTAGCCATTTCTTACATCCATTTTCATGCAGCATCAGAGTATAATATTTATTGTTTATAACAGCGGGATATAACCATATTATCAGAGTTTCAGCAGAAATAAAATCATTTAATGACAAGTTAAACATTAACATGATGATCCGTTATATCCATCATAACAGGTTATAAGTTTTTCCATTGTAAAACATTTTGGGTGGAAGTTTTAAATAAAGTCTATGTCCACAACATTAAGAAAATCCTCACTAAGCCCACCAGGAGGTTTCCACACATATGTGTCAGCTCCACATGTTCCTGTCACCTGCAACAGAGTAGAACAAACCCTGAGTACTTAATTGTACTCCGCAAGGCTTACCCGTCAAGAGGAAAGAAAAGACTCTAAAGATATGCAAGGTTATCTGACTTGTGGGTTATTGCATCTGCAGGAAGCATTACTAAGCATGCATCCTTATATTCAATTTTATTAGCAATCACCATTAGTTCATTAACTAACCATTCTATATAAGCACCTATGCTACTTTCAAGCAGGTGGTAAGCAATCAGAATCATTTTATCACCTTTCAAGTTTTAGTTCTTACTATGGTGCTAGACCATACCCAAGTCGTACCGTATCACACAACGATTCTCGAACCGATGTATCCCAGCTGGGTACCCTGAAACACACACCCCGCTTGTACCCCAGGCATAAACAAGACCAACCCACCACTCTCCTATCAAGGGGTCCAGGTCCCCGTCCAAACTTGGACTCCAAGCCCTCACTCCTAGGTCCCGAACTCAGTGTGATGCTTAGACCTCCACCATCCCCGCCTTCAATCAGTCGGCCCGCAAAGTGCCGGAACCCACGACAAGAGAGCAACGAGCCTTTCCGCTCCCATAAGCAAGTATGTGCTCAGGATAATAAGTCTGTTACCTGACTACCATCCACAGCAATGGACGGTCCTCAATTGACACAGGCGGAACAAGTGCAATCCGAGCCTCGCTCGAATGCCTAACCAAGTCCAGATCCAAAGTACCATTCTGCCTTGTCTCCAATTATCATTCATATATATTCCATGTGACAGTAATATAATAACAACAACAATATCTTTCCTATCTCTCGCGAGTGACAGGTAATCACTCGACTTCTACCGGATCCTATAGCATAGCAATCTACACGATCCTGACATACTAGTAGGACTCATAGGATAATGATATATATGCAAGTGGTTTTTATTCAACTCCTTAAAACTTAATGCGCAAGCATGAGATAAAGTGCAGAATAATAGGGGTTATGCACCGGGGCTTGTCTGGGTAAGATATAACCAAAGTTAACGTTCCATCATGACGACACGATCGTCAAGGCACCATCTTCTCTGCTACTTCAGTCGACTCCACGATCCATTGTTGTCCCTATTATGATATTCGTGGATGCAACACAGAGACGTAAACAATCAACGGCGATCGCAACTCTTAAAATACGATTACGCCTCTCAAGCTAACGAGCTAGCTCTGACGACTAACGTACTAGACCACGTATCCAAGTTGTCAAACTAGGCGCTAATTTTCCACCATGTTTTAGTTATAAAATCCCTAGGTGTTTCTTTATTTTCTTTTATTTACTATATATATAAACTCGGGCTCATTAGTTATCTCAGCAAACTAATTATTCTGAACCTACAAAAATTACAGATGTGAAAGCTCTAGTTTGGTTTTGGTTAATTGATGAAACCCTAAGTGCTAACCTAGTTTATCAAGATGATTATGAGATAGGTAGCACCACTCCAAGTGATGAAGCAATGGCGAAGATCATGACAAATGGTGATGGCATGGTGATGGTCAAATGCTTAAACTTAGAAAAGAAGAAAGAGAAAAACAAAAGGCTCAAGGCAAAGGTATAAAATGTAGGAGCCATTTTGTTTTAGTGATCAAGACACTTAGTGAGTGTGATCACATTTAGGATAGATAGCCGTACTATTAAGAGGAGTGAAACTTGTATCGGAATGCGGTTATCAAAGTGCCACTAGATGCTCTAACTCATTGCATATGCATTTAGGATCTAGTGGAGTGCTAACACCCTTGAAAATGTTTGTGAAAATATGCTAACACATGTGCACAAGGTGTTTGCAGGGTTGAGATGGGTTTGGGTTTCGGCGCTTTTGAAAAAATGAAATGTCTATTTTCTATTGCGCCGGATGTAAAATTCTTGGTGGTTGGCACATTTGAGCAAGGGTGAAGAAGTTAGAGTTGAAATGGAGTTGGTCGAAATGATGCTGGCGTTGGTCTACTGACCGGACGCTGGGTCACTCAGCGACCGGACGCTGAAAGGCTGTGTCCGGTCGAGCTGTCAGACGGCACAGTGGCTAGGGTTGAGCACCAGACGCTGGTCTGCGTCCGGTCAAGGTGGACCGGACGCGTCCGGTCAAAAAAACATGCCTCGGGGAGCTTACTGGAAACGACCAGACACTGGGGCTTCAGCGTCCGGTCAGTTTTGATCGGAGCGTCCGATCAGCTTCGCAGCCGTTGAAATCTGACGACCAGCGTTTGAAGCTGGTGACGCGTGGCGTCCATCGGGCGACCGGACGCTGAGGGCCAACGTCCGGTCAGTATGACCGGAGCATCCGGTCAAAGCGTGTTTTGCCCAGTGAAGGAGTATAATGGCTCTATTCGATGGGGGCTCTATTTATAGCCCCATGGCCGGCTCAAGGGATAACTCTTGCACATTTTCATTGACATAGCATTCTTGTGAGCTTAGCCAAAGCCCTCCCACTCATCTCCATCATTGATCCATCATCTTTGTGAGATTGGGAGAGAATCCAAGTGCATTGCTTGAGTGATTGCATCTAGTGGCACTTGGTATTCATGTTTCGCTGCGGATTTCACTTGTTTCTCTTGGTGGTTGCCACCACCTAGACGGTTGGAGCAGCGGTGAAGGATCGGCATGAGTTGGTGATTGTTTGTGGCCGCCTTCGGTGATTGTGAGGGGAGTTGTACCTTCCCCGGTGGAGCGCCGAAAGGTAACTCTAGTAAATTGCTCGTGTCATTGAGTTACCTCACTTGTGGGTCAATTCTTGCGGTGTCCAATCGTGTGGACGAGGTTTGTGAAACACCTCTTAGCCGCCGAACCACCAAGTGTTGGTCGACACAACGGGGACGTAGCGTGTTGGCAAACACGTGAACCTCGGGAGAAAATCGATTGTCTCTTGTCTTTGGCATTCTCCCGGTGATTGGCTATATATTCATCTTGTGATTGGTTTATTCCCTACACGTCGGTATAATCACCTTATTCACTTATTTACATTCTTGCAAACTAGTTGACACAAGCTCTTTAGTGTAATTAGAATTGAGAGCTTGCTTTATTATTTATATTCATCTAGTTGAGCTCTTTAGAGTAGCAAGGTTGAGAGCTCTTAGTGAGTAATTATATAGCAAGTTTGTGTGCCTAAGTAATCATTGCAACTAGAATTGTTGGATAGGTGGCTTGCAACCCTTGTAGAGCTAGAACAAGTTTGCATTACGCTATTTGTCATACTAATCAAATTGCTCTAGTTGATTTGTAGATTTTTAAATAGGCTATTCACCCCCCTCTAGCCATATTAGGACCTTTCAACTGGTATCGGAGCCGTGGTCACCGTTTGATTGAAGGCTTAACAACCTCGATGTCAAATTATGGCTCAAGTTGTGTTCAACCATGTGGGGGGCAAACCACCATTCTTTGATGGCACAAGCTATGATTATTGGAAGAGAAAGATAAGTGTGTATCTTGGTTCAATCAATGATCAAGTATGGGATATAACCGAGAATGATTATGCTATCATTAATCCCGACAATCCCACCAACCAAGATAAGTCTAACAAGCAATGCAATACAATGGCTCTCAACACCCTATACAATGCCCTTGATCCAAAGGTGTTTGAGCAAATCAAGGATTGTGAAAGAGCAAATGAAGTATGGAGGAGATTGGAAGAAACCTATGAGGGCACACCAGAGGTGAAGAGTGCCAAGTTATATATTCTCAAGGACAAGTTGATAGGTTTCAAGATGAAAGATGATGAGAGCATACCAGAGATGTTCCATCGCTTGCAAGTCATTGTCAATGATTTGAAGGCTTTGGGAGAAAAGATCAAGAATGATGATGTCTCTCATCGGTTCTTGATGAGTCTACCTCCAAGGTTTGAAATGTTGAGAATGCTAATCATAAGAGGAGGATTAAAGGAGATCACCCCCAACCAAGTACTAGGTGAAGTCATGACACAAGAGACATACCGTATGGAAATGGAGGGGGATGACAAGGAGGACAAGAAGGAAGATGAGGACAAGAAGAAGAAGAGTGTAGCATTCAAGGCTAGCTCATCATCATACAAGAATAAGGGCAAATCAAAGAAAGAGTCAAGTGATGATGAGGATCTTAGTGATATTGATGATGAAGCTATGGCTCTCTTTGTGCGCAAGATGGGCAAGTTCATGAAGAAGAAAGGCTATGGTGCAAGAAAAAGAAGAGATCATACCAAGAGCAAAGAATATGTGAGAAGATGCTATAATTGCAAGAGTCCCGATTATGTGGTAGCCAATTGTCCTTACAATAGTGACAATGATGAAGATGAGAAGAACAAACACAAGAAGGACAAGAAAGAAAAGAAGGAGAAGAGGGAGAAGAGGATGACCTTTCAAAAGAAGAAGAAGGGTGGAGGCTATGTGGTCACTTGGGATAGTGATGGCTCATCGGATAGTGATGACTCTAGTGATGATGGCAAGAAATCAATCAAGAAAGCACTAGCAAGCATCGACATCAATGACAAGCCCTCCATCTTCGACACTCCATCAACATGCCTCATGGCTAAGCCTACCAAGGTAAAATATGATGAGAGTGATGATGATGAAAGTGATTCTTGTAGGAGTGATGATGAAGATGAGGAGTACTCCAAGGAGGAGCTCATGGACATGTGTGAGCAAGTGCACGCTTGTAATGAGATGAAGAGAAAGGAGTGCAAAGAATTGTGCAAGAGAGTAAAATTTCTTGAGCAATCCTTTGATGAGCTCAATGCCACTCATGAGGAGCTAATGGATGCCCATGAGAAGCTTGGCAAAGCTCACTCAAAGCTTGAAAAAGCTCATTCCTCTCTCATTGAGCAAGTCAAGAAGGAGGAAGCCAAGGAGGAGCAAGTGATAGTTACATGTGATGTGAGACTAACATGTGATCTTATTAATGAATCTACTTATAAGCCTATTGCTATTGCTCCCACTAACACTTCTTGTAGCACTACCACTTTCACTCCACCTATGAATGATACATCACTAGTGGTGGAAAATGAGACCCTCAAGAAGGAGGTGAATGAGCTCACTCGTGCCTTAGGCAATGCCTATGGTGGAGATGCCCGCTTGCTAAAGTGCTTGGGTAGCCAAAGGTTTTCTCTCAATAAAGAGAGATTAGGCTACACTCCCAAGAAAGGCAAGGCGGCCTTTATCACTCCCAAAGCTAGCTTTGTGAAGGGCAATGGTCGGTTTTGCAATAGATGCAAGCAAGTTGGGCATGTAGAGCAATATTGCAAAACTAACAAGAACAAGCTTCCTAATGTATCCTCAATCAAATTTGATTCTTGTTACATGCTTTATAAGGGTGCCAAATGTGTGAAGGCTAAGTTCATTGGTACACCAATTATGGGCCCAAAGAAGAAGGCCATTTGGGTACCAAAGACCTTGGTAACTAACCTACAAGGACCCAAGCAAGTTTGGGTACCTAAAAAGAATTGATCTTCTTTTGTAGGTAAACTATAAAGCCGGAGAAAGGCATTGGGTGCTTGATAGTGGGTGCACACAACACATGACCGGTGATTCAAGAATGTTCAATTCAATCAATGAAAGCAAGAGCAATGGGATTGATAGTATCACATTTGGTGACAATGGCAAAGGCAAGGTCAAAGGACTTGGTAAGATTGCAATATCCAATGATTCGAGCATTTCCAATGTGCTACTAGTAAAGAGCTTGAATTTCAACCTATTGTTGGTAGCCCAATTGTGTGATCTTGGTTTCAAATGCATATTTGGTGTGGATGATGTAGAGATCATAAGTGTAGATGGCTCAAACTTAATATTCAAAGGATTTAGATATGAGAATCTATACTTAGTTGATTTCAATGCTAGAGAGGCTCAATTGTCAACATGTTTGATCACTAAGTCTAGCATGGGTTGGTTATGGCATAGAAGGCTTGGTCATGTTGGAATGAAACAATTGAACAAATTGATTAAGCATGACTTAGTTAGAGGCTTGAAAGATGTCACATTTGAAAAGGATAAGCTATGTAGTGCATGTCAAGCCGGAAAACAAGTTGGTAATACACATCCTAAGAAGAGCATGATGAGTACATCCAAGGCATTTGAGTTGATGCATATGGATTTGTTTGGACCAACCGCATACACTAGCATTGGTGGAAATAAATATGAATTTGTGATTGTGGATGATTTTACTAGATACACTTAGGTGTTCTTTCTTGGTGACAAGAGTGATGTGTTTGCAATATTCAAATCATTTGTCAAGGGCATTCACAATGAGTTTGAAACAACCATCAAGAAAGTTAGAAGTGACAATGGTAGTGAATTCAAGAACACTAGAATTGATGAGTTGTGTCTTTCGGAACAAGCAAGATCAAGATGGGATAGTGATAAGGAACAAAGCAAGATTAGTGGCTCAAGGTTATACTCAAGTTGAAGGTCTTGACTTTGGAGAAACATATGCCCCGGTTGCAAGATTGGAAGCAATTAGGATCTTGCTAGCTTATGCATGTGCCCACAACATCAAGTTGTATCAAATGGATGTGAAGAGTGCATTTCTCAATGGGTACATTAATGAGCTTGTGTATGTTGAGCAACCTCTCAGTTTTGAAGATGAAAAGAAACCCAACCATGTTTACAAGTTGAGAAAAGCTTTGTATGGATTGAAACAAGCACCTAGAGCATGGTATGAGAGATTGAGGGATTTCCTACTCTCTAAGGGGTTCAAGATGGGAAAGGTTGACACCACTCTCTTCACCAAAAAGCTTGGAAATGACTTGTTTGTAATGCAAATCTATGTTGATGACATCATTTTTGGATCAACAAATCAAGAATTTTGTGAGGAGTTTGGCAAGATGATGGCAAGTGAGTTTGAGATGTCTATGATTGGAGAACTTAGTTACTTCCTTAGTCTTCAAATTAAGCAAATGAAGAATAGCACATTTGTTAGTCAAGGCAAGTATATCAAGGACATGCTCAAGAAGTTTGAAATGGATGAGAGCAAAGCTATTAGTAAACCAATGGGGACAAGTGGAAGCTTGAATAGTGATGCTAGTGGCAACATGGTGGATCAAAAGATGTATCGGTCTATGATTGGAAGTCTACTCTATGTGACCGCATCAAGACCGGATGTGATGTTTAGTGTATGCATGTGTGCTAGATTTCAAGCCTCACCAAGAGAAAGCCATTTGAAGGCAACAAAGAGAATATTGAGGTACTTAAAGCATACACAACATGTTGGATTATGGTATCCCAAAGGAGCAAGATTTGAGTTGATTAGATATTCGGATTCCGATTATGCGGGATGCAAAGTTGAGAGAAAGAGCACATCGGGCACATGTCAACTATTGGGAAGATCACTTGTATCTTGGTCATCAAAGAAGCAAAATAGTGTAGCACTTTCAACCGCCGAAGCAGAGTACATTTTGGCCAGTAGTTGTTGTGCACAATTACTTTGGATGAAGGCCACTTTGAGTGACTTTGGAATCAAGTTCAAGCAAGTGCCATTGCTATGTGACAATGAAAGTGCCGTCAAGCTCACCAACAACCCGGTTCAACACTCAAGAACAAAGCATATTGATGTCCGCCATCATTTCATAAGAGATCACCAACAAAAGGGGGACATTTGCATAGAGAGTGTGGGCACCGAAGATCAACTTGCCGACATATTCACCAAGCCACTTGATGAGAAGAGGTTTTGCAAGCTAAGGAATGAATTGAACATACTTGACTTCTCCAATATATGTTGATGCATCCCCATTATATGACATGCCTCTCCTTCGAGCAAAGCAAGGTAAAGTTGATTGACATGTCATCCATTCAATAATAAGGACTTGTTTAGTGCATCTAGTCATTCCTATCATGTCCTAGGATCATTCATGAAAATCAAATGAATTTGATGCTTATATGGTACCACTATTGCTTGTATGTTTGAAATGATCTAGTGGTAGCATATGACATGTTTGTGGGCTTGTAAACCTAGTGTTTGATTTAGAAAATGAGCTATAAGTGTTTAACTCAACATGGTACAAGATAACCCTTATTTGGAGGTGTGAAGAAGCTTGTCCTTGGATCAAACCGAGTTAAATATCTTTTGCAAGTAATCTAGATTGAACCAAATTGGGAAAATGATCCTCATTTCACATGATTTCACCCCAACCTATCCATAATTTAAGCTCACCTTTTGTGCTAATTGTTGACAAAGGGGGAGAGAAACAAAGATATGAGTAATAGGGGAGTATTGGACATAAGGGGAGGGGAGAGATATGCTAAAGGAAAGGGATCAATTAAAATTTTGAGCACTCAAGTAGGGGGAGCAAGCTCATAAACTTGTATGATGCATTTGAATGAACATTTCATATATTTGCTCGCATGGTACAAATTCTAAGTGTCAACATCCATGCTTGTGTGGTGTATGCTAGTTATAGGTTTGAATGATGAAATGAAAAACTAGCATGCATAGGCTAAAAGTAACTAGACTCATGCTCACATTATGAAAACTAGACCCTTGCTTTTAAATGTTGATCTCATGGGGTATTCTAGTTTTTGTGTATGTCTAGTTATTAATGGTGCTAAGGATGGTATATTGGTGCACTCCGATTGGTATTATGCTTCAAAGGTCCATCTCTTATACCTTAGCATCATTTGGTAGAAATTGACTCCTATATTTCCTATCTAAGCATATGTGCAAAGCTACAATCCAAACTCTTAGCACATATGTAGGGGGAGCAATTACTACCATATGGAGTTCATGAAACTTGCCTATACCCTTTACACACGGTAAATATACTTGGGCAAGCAACATGGATTCAAATGAACTTTAATTCATATCTTTGTATAAGGGTTGTCATCAATTACCAAAAAGGGGGATATTGAAAGCTCTAGTTTGGTTTTGGTTAATTGATGAAACCCTAAGTGCTAACCTAGTTTATCAAGATGATTATGAGATAGGTAGCACCACTCCAAGTGATGAAGCAATGGCGAAGATCATGACAAATGGTGATGGCATGGTGATGGTCAAATGCTTAAACTTGGAAAAGAAGAAAGAGAAAAACAAAAGGCTTAAGGCAAAGGTATAAAATGTAGGAGCCATTTTGTTTTAGTGATCAAGACACTTAGTGAGTGTGATCACATTTAGGATAGATAGCCGTACTATTAAGAGGAGTGAAACTCGTATCGGAATGCGGTTATCAAAGTGCCACTGGATGCTCTAACTTATTGTATATGCATTTAGGATCTAGTGGAGTGCTAACACCCTTGAAAATGTTTGTGAAAATATGCTAACACATGTGCACAAGGTGTTTGCAGGGTTGAGATGGGTTTGGGTTTCGGCGCTTTCGGAAAAATGAAATGTCTATTTTCTATTGTGCCGGATGCAAAATTCTTGGTGGTTGGCACATTTGAGCAAGGGTGAAGAAGTTAGAGTTGAAATGGAGTTGGTCGAAATGATGCTGGCGTCGGTCTACTGACCAGACGCTGGGTCACTCAGCGATCGAACGCTGAAAGGCTGTGTCCGGTCGAGCTGTCAGACGGCACAGTGGCTAGGGTTGAGCATCGAACGCTGGTCTGCATCCGGTCAAGGTGGACCGGACGCGTCCGGTCGAAAAATCATGCCTCAGGGAGCTTACTGGAAACGACCGGACGCTGGGGCTTCAGCGTCCGGTCAGTTTTGACTGGAGCATCCGGTCAGCTTCGCAGCCGTTGAAATCTGACGACCAGTGTTTGAAGCTGGTGACGCGTGGCGTCCATCGGGCGACCGGACGCTGAGGGCCAGCGTCCGGTCATTATGACCGGAGCGTCCGGTCAGAGCGCGTTTTGCCCAGTGAAGGGGTATAACGGCTCTATTCGATGGGGGCTCTATTTATAGCCCCATGGCCGGCTCAAGGGATAACTCTTGCACATTTTCATTGACATAGCATTCTTGTGAGCTTAGCCAAAGCCCTCCCACTCATCTCCATCATTGATCCATCATCTTTGTGAGATTGGGAGAGAATCCAAGTGCATTGCTTGAGTGATTGCATCTAGTGGCACTTGGTGTTCGTGTTTTGCTGCAGATTTCGCTTGTTTCTCTTGGTGGTTGCCACCACCTAGACGGTTGGAGCAGCAGTGAAGGATCGGCACGAGTTGGTGATTGTTCGTGGCTGCCTTCGGTGATTGTGAGGGGAGTTGTACCTTCCCCGGTGGAGCACCGAAAGGTAACTCTAGTAAATTGCTCGTGTCATTGAGTTACCTCACTTGTGGGTCGGTTCTTGCGGTGTCCAATCGTGTGGATGAGGTTTGTGAAACACCTCTTAGCCGCCGAACCACCAAGTGTTGGTCGACACAACGGGGACGTAGCGTGTTGGCAAACACGTGAACCTCAGGAGAAAATCGATTGTCTCTTGTCTTTGGCATTCTCTCAGTGATTGGCTATATATTCATCTTGTGATTGGTTCATCCCCTACATGTCGGTATAATCACCTTATTCACTTATTTACATTCTTGCAAACTAGTTGACACAAGCTCTTTAGTGCAATTAGAATTGAGAGTTTGCTTTATTATTTATATTCATCTAGTTGAGCTCTTTAGAGTAGCAAGGTTGAGAGCTCTTAGTGAGTAATTACATAGCAAGTTTGTGTGCCTAAGTAATCATTGCAACTAGAATTGTTGGATAGGTGGCTTGCAACCCTTGTAGAGCTTGAGCAAGTTTGCATTACGCTATTTGTCATACTAATCAAATTGCTCTAGTTGATTTGTAGATTTTTAAATAGGCTATTCACCCCCCCCCTCTAGCCATATTAGGACCTTTCAAGATGGCACACAATAATACTATGGAGCTACTATAAAATTTTTAAAGCTAACACTACACAATGGATGGAGCATGATTTTAGGAACCTAACTAGATTAGTTTCACAATTTTTTGTCCACTACACAAATTCATATTGAATTTACAATTTGCCTTAGAAACTAAATTAGAAAATGTTTTAGAATTCGAAACAGGCCGACGGCAACCACCTTGGCCCAGCAGTCCAATGCGGCCCGCACGGAGCGGCCACGCGTGCAGCAGGCCAGCCAAGCAAGCGACCCGTGGGGGGGGGGGGGGAGCCGCGCGCGCGTGCCCGTGCTTTTGTAGAAAAGTCCCCATACTATGCGGTTATTTCCCGGCGCCTTTGCTCACTATTGCACAAGAGGCACAGTTTTCATCTAGCACCCCCAACAAACCCATCCTCACACTGAGTCGGTCCCCGAGACACTCGCTGCTCACCGGCACCGCTCCGGACGGCGCTGCGTGGCCACGCCGACCACCCAGGGACCGACTCGGCGCAATAAGTGGGCCGATAGGGAACTACGAGCCAACGCGCAACGATGAGGAACAAAACGGAGCTCCACGGGGCACCACCGAATGCTATCCGCGATGGCCATTCTATTCCAGTGATCTAGAGCTCGAACAAGGCGATCGAGATGGTGGGGAGGCATCAGGAGCTCACCACGGTTCGTGCTGTGGTGACGGTTGAGTCAAAGGGAGTTCAAGCTGAGCTAGCCACGTGCGCTTGGCGAGCGCGACGGTGCTCCGGTGAGGACAAGGTGGCGTCAACACGTCGACAACGCACGCCCTGGCCAAACAAAGACGAGCACCGGATAGAGGAATTTAACACGAGCTCAAAAACACCCTCAATTTAATTCTTTTCCCACTACGTGGGACTTACCCCAAACCTATGGCTGCCACGGCACCTATGGCCGGCGGCAACCAAATTGCTAAATTGGCCGCCTACAAGGTGCACCTGTGCCCTGATACGAGTCGGCCCGTAAGCGGTTGCTCATAATTAGCTGCTAGAGCGCTGATCCTGGGTGGCGTGCAATAGACCGCGAGCAAGGTGAAAATGGTGTAGCTCTACTGATCAAGGCAGGCAGTGACGACTATGCTTGACCCGGCCAAACCCGGCCGAGGCCACGATAAATACGCGAGGACAAGCTCACAGCGGGGCTCGGAGGGAGCGGTCGCGAGTGAAAGCATCTAGGCCCCTAGTTGGGTTTTGGTGATTAATGACAATACAAGATTACTATGACTAATGTGTGTTTTGCAGAGGCAATTAAGTTAGGTCATGGTAATGGAGATCGATTGGGCAATCAAGGTTGTCATGCCCCTACGATGGAAATCGTTTCAGTTTTCAAAGAATGGACGACAAGGTTAAGGATGACTAGTTCTAAGTGTCGATTGGAGTTGGAGTGACACTTAGAGTAGTTTAGGACTTTGTTTTTTCCTTTGGCCGTACTATTAAGGGGGGTATGGACGGGTAGCTTGACCTAGGTGAGTCTAGTGAGTTAGGTGTGGTGCACACTTGTCAAAACTAGCTCTAGGTAGCTCCTATGAATGCCTAAGATCCTTTGGAGCAAACTTCATTCACATTTGATTGAGAGTTGGAAGTGAAAGGAGGGTCCAATGCTGACCGGACGCTGGCCGCAGGGTCCGGTCAGTTCATTTGATCAGCAGTCTGCGTTCAGTGCGACCGGACGCTGGAGAGGTCAAGTGACCGGACGCTGAAAGGCAACGTCCGGTCGACTCTAGTAAGGTTCCAGAGAAGGGAATCTGCGACCGAATGCGTCCGGTCAGTACTGACCGAACCCTAGGGGTTCAGCGTCCGGTCGAGTCCAGTAAGTTTCTAGTAAGGGTTTAATGCGACCGGACGCATCTGGTCAGTGGTGATTAGACCCTGCCAGCGTCCGGTCAATACATTTTCACTGGTTCGCGGGTTGAACTAACCGGAGCGTCCGGTCAACACGACCGGAGCGTCCGGTCACCCCGCAAAAGCTCATAACGGTTCATTTTTTAGGCTGCCTTATAAATAGAAGCTCCACTCGTGTGTGGAGTTACTTTTGCTCATTCCAATAGCTGAGAAACACGTTTGTGAGTGCCAAGAAGAGCAAGGTCCTAGTGAGGTGATTGAGATTTGAGAATCCAAGAGAGTAGCCTCATTAGTGAATCAAGAGTAGCAAAGTGTGCATCCATCTTCTTATTAGGCTTCGCGTGGTCAAGTGAGAGTTCATGCTTGTTACTCTTGGTGATCGCCATCACCTAGACGGCTTGGTGGTGATTGGGAGCTTGGTGATCACCCGGCGGAGCTTGTGGGTGACCCAACTCAAGTTGTGAGCGGCTTTGGGTGATTCGCCGCGACGGAGTATCGAAGAATCAACCCGTAGAGAGCACTTGATCCTTGCGTGGATCAAGGGGGAGCTATACCCTTGCGTGGGTGCTCCAACGAGGACTAGTGGGGAGTGGCGACTCTCCGATACCTCAGCAAAACATCACCGTGTTCCTCTCTCTCTTTACTTTGAGCATTTACTTTGAGTATTTACTTTGAGCAATTCAATACTTGTCTTTACATTCATAGAATTGCCATGCTAGAGTAAGTTTGGAACATAGGTTGCAAGTCCTTTGTGTGTTAGTTTGATAGAAACATTTTTCTAGGCACAAGGGGTTAACTGGGCTATCCGTAGGATTTGATTATTGCAAGAAAATTTAGAATTAGCCCAATTCACCCCCCTCTTGGGCATCTTGATCCTTTCAATTGGTATCGAAGCCTCGTGCTCACGTTTTTAAGCTTAACCGCTTAGAGCAAGATGCCTCACGGGGATGGACCTCCTCCTATCTTTGAGGGAGATGACTTTCCATATTGAAAATCCACATGGAGGCGTACTTAGAAGCTCTAGACATTGGTATTCTTAGAGCCGCCTCACAAGGCTTCCCAAAACCTCAGGATACTACTAATCTACAAGGTGATGAGGTTAACTATGAAAAATGGAATGCAAAGGCTCGAAACACCATCTTTAGAGGCCTTTGCAAAGATGTGTTTAACCGTGTAAGGAACCACAAAGACACCCATGCACTATGGTCGGACGTTTGTGCGCTCCATGAGGGAACCAAGAGTGAGCGTGAGGAACGCAATCATCTTGTGATTAAAAAGCTAAATTCTTTTGAGATGCTTCCCAAAGAAAGTGCTAATGAGATATATTCTCATTTAAATGTTCTTGTAGAGGAAGTCAATAGGCTTGGACTTACTCAAATGTCACCATCCGACGTTGTGAGAAAGATCTTGAGTGTCCTCCCCATTAACAAATATGGGCACATCGTGACCGTGCTACATCAAGGTGATCTTTCCGCCGCTACACCGACACAAATCTTGGGAAAGATCAATGCTCATGAGATGTACATGCACATCACCCCACAAGATGGCTCATCCTCTAGAAAGAAGAAAGAGAAGGACTTAGCATTCAAAGCTAGCCAAGATAAGGGCAAAGCAAGACTTGAGTATGAGAGCTCAAGTGATGAAGAAGATGATGAAGAAAGTCTTGCTCTCATGGTGAAGAAGACCGCCAAGATGCTAAAGAAGCTAAACAAAAGTGGCATCAAGTTTGATGGCAAGAAGAAGAAGTTCTTCACTAGCTCAAGAAGAAAGCCAATCTCCGAGACGGATTGCTACAATTGTGGTGAACTTGGCCATCTTGCTCATCAATGCACAAAGCCCAAGAAAGACAAGTTCAAGAACAAGAACAAGGGCAAGAAAGATGACTCAAGCAATGAAGATGAAGATGAGAAGAAAAAGAACAAGCCATACAAGAAGAGAGATGGCAAGAAGAGGGACTTCCACAAGAAGAAGAAGAGTGAAAAGGCCTACATTGTTGATGATTAGCTCACGGACATTGATTCATCAAGTGGATCATCCGATGATGATAGTGACAATGAGAAGGTGGCCACCATTGCTATTGATCTTGCATCTTCACCACCACCATCGCCATCATCCTCTACACACCTATGCCTTATGGCCAAGGGTGAATGCAAGGTAACTAAGAGTGATGATAGTAGTGATGATGAGCAAGCTAGTGATGATGATAGCGATAGCGATGATGATGATTCACCTACCTATGATGATCTTGTCAAAATACTAAGAAAATACACTAAGATCATTAGAAAGAGTAGAGCTACAAATGAAAAGCTTGATGCTAAAAATGATTCACTCTTAGCTAAGTGTGATACATTGGAAAAGGCTAATGATGAACTTAGAGAAACTAATGATGCTATATCATCCAAACTCAAGGAGCTCAAATCTTCCAAGAAAGAGCTTAAAGATAAACATGATAAACTTGAGTGGGTGCACAATGAACTCATCACTAGCCACAACAAGCTAAAAGTTGAATTCACTACTCTTAAGATTAATCATGATACTCTTGTTATTGCTCAAGAATTTTTACCAAATGAGCCACATGATGCTACTAACCATATTGTCAAGATTGATATAGCTACTTCATGTGATGATTTAATTGATGAGAGCATTGAGCATGGATCTAGTAGCAAAGGCAAGCAAGTGGTTGAGTGCAATGACTATGATGAGTATGTCAAGCTCAAGAGTGATAATAAGAAGCTCATGAAAGATCTTGAAGAGATGAAAAGCCACAACATCATTGTGCTAGAAACTCTTGATCATGACAAAGGGTTGATCCTTGAGAATGAGAAGCTCAAAGAAGAAAACAAGAAGCTCAAGGAAGAGAAGAAAGATGATGCTCTAAAGGAAGAAAATAAGAAACTCAAGTTAGAGAAAGAGCATCTCAAGATTGGGTTGAGCAAGTTTGCTAGAGGCAACCACCTCCAAAGTGAGCTACTTATGAACACCGTCATGAAGATGGATAGAAGTGGCATTAGATATATGGCAAGTATAGAGAAGAAGAAGGCTCAAGCTCAACAACAACAATCAAAGCCAAAGCCAAAGCCAAAGAGATGTTTTGAGTGTGGACAAGAAGGCCATTTTGCTCATGAGTGTCAAACTCCACCGCCACAACCCTTGCCCAAGCATGCTAGACCCTTTGCTTTCAATGCTCACTACATGCTTAGAAAAGATTCTAGTGGAAAGATGAAAGTCATGTTCTTAGGACCCCCAACAAGAGTAGGCCTAAGAAGATTTGGGTGGCTAAGTCACTTGTTGAGAGGGTGAAGGGCCCTCAACAAGTTTGGATTCCTAAAGTTTGAATCTCATGTGTGTAGGTGAACTACAAGACCAGTGGAAGTCATTGGGTTATTGATAGTGGTTACACTCAACATATGACCGGTGATCCTCGTATGTTCACCTCACTAGATGAAGAGGTAGATGGACAAGAGAAAATAATATTTGGAGATAATTCAAAGGGCAAGGTTAAAGGATTGGGCAAAGTGGCAATATCAAATGATCATTCCATCTCCAATGTGCTATATGTTGCTTCATTGAGCTTTAACTTGCTATCCGTTGGACAATTGTGTGATCTTGGCTTTCAATGCTTATTCACTGAGAAGGAGGTTGTTGTATCCAAGGTAGATGGCAATCAAGTGATATTCAATGGATTTAGATACAACAACTTATATCTAGTGGACTTCACCTCCGAAGATGCAAATTTGAAGACTTGCCTATTCACTAAAACAACACTTGGGTGGCTATGGCATAGAAGACTTGCTCATGTTGGGATAAGCTCACTCAAGAAGCTTATGAAGAATGATTTGGTGAGAGGGTTGAAGGATGTGAAGTTTGAAAAGGACAAGCTTTGTAGTGCATGTCAAGCCGGCAAGCAAGTTGCAAATACTCATCCAACCAAAGCTTTCATGTCAACCACAAGAGTGCTAGAGCTCCTACACATGGATTTATTTGGACCAACAACATACAAGAGTTTAGAAGGGAATCTCTATTGTCTTGTGATTGTTGATGACTATTCAAGGTATACATGGGTATTCTTCCTTCATGACAAATCCGAAGTTGCATCTTGCTTCAAGAAGTTTGCCAAGAGAGCTCAAAATGAATTTGAAGTGAAGCTCAAGAAGATAAGAAGTGACAACAGAAAAGAATTTGACAACACAAACATTGAAGCTTATTGTGATGAAGTTGGGATCAAGCATGAAGTCTCCGCAACTTATACTCCTCAACAAAATGGTGTAGTTGAGAGGAAGAACCGGACTTTGATCACTCTTGCAAGAACAATGCTAGATGAGTAAGCTCTATGGGTGGAAGCAATCAACACTGCATGCTATGCATCAAATCGCCTATTCCTTTAAAAGTTCCTTGGCAAGACACCTTATGAGTTGCTCAATGGGAAGAAGCCAGACGTCTAATTCTTTAGGGTGTTTGGTTGCAAATGCTACATCTACAAGAAGCGGCAACACCTAGGGAAGTTCCAAAGACATTGTGATATTGGTTTTCTTGTTGGTTACTCATCGAAGTCTAAAGCATATAGAGTATTTAATCATGCCACCGGCTTGGTTGAAGAAACATATGATGTGGAATTTGATGAATCTAACGGCTCCTAAGGAGCACATGAGAATCTTGATGATGTAGGTGATGAACCATTGAGGGAGGCCATGAAGAATATTCTGGTGGGTGACATCAAGTCAAAAGATGATGAAGATGATGTACAAGTCATTAACCAACCCTCTTCATCAAGTGTGCCACAAGATGGTGAAAAAGATGGGAGAGTAGAAAATAAAGATACTCATATCTCCCATGAGTAAATGGTGGTACAAGCACAAGATGTTGATGCTCCACAACCTCCTCCCCAAGTGGTCAATAGAAGAAATACACCTCTCCTACAAGATCATCCACAAGATCTCATCATAGGGAGTCCATCAAAGGGAGTGATGACTCGATCTAAAAAACTTACTTCATTTATTGCTCATCACTCTTTTGTCTCTTGCTATGAGCCTACCAAGGTAGAAGAAGCTCTTAAAGATCCGGATTGGATCAATGCCATGCATGAAGAGTTGAACAACTTCACTCGCAATGAAGTTTGGACTCTTGAAGAGCGACCAAAAGGTGCCAGAGTCATTGGAACAAAGTGAGTGTTCCAAAACAAGCAAGCTGATCAAAGTGTTGTTGTGAGGAACAAGGCAAGACTAGTTACAAAGGGGTTCTCTCAAGTTGAAGGCTTAGATTTTGGAGAGACTTTTGCACCGGTTGCAAGATTAGAAGCCATCCGTATCCTTCTTGCATATGCATCACATCATGAAATGAAACTATATCAAATGAATGTGAAAAGTGCATTTTTAAATGGCTTTATTAATGAACTAGTCTATATTGATCAACCTCTTGGGTTTGAAGACCCTAGATATCCTAATCATATTTATAGGTTGTCCAAGGCACTATATGGGCTTAAGCAAGCCCCAAGAGCTTGGTATGAGCGCCTTCGGGACTTCCTCATTGAGAAGGGCTTCACCATTGGGAAGGTCGACACCACACTATTCACCAAGAAGCTTGATGGGCATATCTTCATTTGTCAAGTATATGTTGATGATATCATCTTTGAATCATCAAATGAAGATTCATGCAAAGAATTTGGTGAATTAATGTCGAAGGAGTTCGAGATGTCAATGATTGGTGAGCTTATATTCTTTCTTGGTTTTTAAGTCAAGCAAATGAAAGAATGCATCTTCATCTCTCAAGAGAAATATACAAAAGATCTTCTCAAGAGATTCAAGATGGATGAATGTAAGCCAATCAAGACACCAATGCCCACCAATGGACATCTCGACCTAGATGAGGGAGGTAACCCGGTTGATCAAACTCTCTACCGTTCAATGATTGGTAGCTTGTTATATTTAACCGCATCTAGGCCCGACATCATGTTTAGTGTGTGTATGTGTACTAGATTTCAAGCTAATCCTAAGGAAACATATTTAATTGCTGTAAAAAGAATCCTTAGGTATCTTAAGCACACACCAAGCATTGGTCTTTGGTATCCCAAAGGAGCTATATTTGAATTAGTTGGCTATTCTAATTCGGATTATGCCGGATGCAAAGTGGATAGAAAGAGCACATCCGGAGGGTGCCATTTGCTTGGTAGATCACTTGTGTCTTGGTCCTCCAAGAAACAAAATAGTGTGGCTTTGTCCACCGCCAAAGCGGAATACATTGCTGCGGGTGCTTGTTGTGCATAAATTTTATACATGAAGCAAACTTTGCTAGACTATGGTGTAGTTCTAAAAAAGGCACCTCTTTTGTGCGACAATGAAAGTGCGGTAAAACTTGCAAATAATCCGGTTCAACACTCTCGCACCAAGCACATAGATATCCGTCATCACTTTCTAAGAGATCATGTTGCTAAAAATGATATCTCACTAGAAGGTGTAAGAACCGAAGATCAATTAGCGGATATCTTCACTAAACGCTAGATGAGGCTACATTTTGTAGATTGCGGAATGAGCTCAATGTGCTTGATTTTAGTAACTTCACTAAAAATTAAGCTTGTGTTGTCCCTTGCATTTATTGTAATATACAACATGTTTAATTTTTTGGCAATGCATATAGGGCTTGTCTAACATGGTTAAGATAACCGTCGAAAAGCGTGTGAAGAAGCTTAACCTTGGATCAAACTTGATAAGCGACTAGATTTACTTACATAGTATTGCATCTACATGGATGTTGTTTTGTCGTTTTGTTCCATTTGCCCTCTTATTGCCTATTTTCTTAAAAAGAATTATAGCCTAAGGTAAAATATTTTAAAAAATATGAGGGTTTGAGAGAGGTCACTCACATCAGTCCCAATTGGTGTTTATTTGGATCTTATTCAAGTTGGGACTTGATTGGGAATAGGCAGCGCGAAGGATCTTTGAAGCTTTACTGGAAAAGGTGCACCGGATGCTGCACCGGACGCTGCTGTCCAGCGTCTGGTCAGTTCATAGGAGGTGAACTGCTGTTGAAGGAGTGACCGGACGCTGCGTTTGTGCATCCAATCAGGAAGGGTTCCAGCGTCTGGTCGTTTGAAGGAAATACAGGCTGTTCTAACCGGACCCTGCCTGTGTCTGGTCATGGACCACCGGATGCGTCCGGGCATGATTCCAGAGGAATTGGACCTCTCTGGAATCGACCGGACGTTGGGTGGTAGCGTCCGTTCGCTACCACCGGAGCATCCGATCAATGGAGAACGTGCGGTTTCTAAACTCTTTCCTTGTTTCCCTCTCTGTTACGCATGGGATCTCCTTTTAACCGTCCATATTTTCGATCTCAGCTGTATCCCACAGCAGCGCCTAGCCCTAATCGCCCGCGCCACCGTAGCTCACCGTGACCTCCCGTGCCAACGCCGCCATCAGCCGCGCGCCACCACCGTCTGCCCCTACTCCATGCCCTCGCTAGCCGCGCATGCCAGCGAGCCCCCTCGTGTGCTCAAGCCGGACCCGTGCGCCTCCCACGACTCAGCGCCGCCGTCGGCTTCCCAGGCACCGAGGGCCATTCAAGGCCATTGATCCAAGCCCTAGCCCTTCTCCTCTTTGGTAAGGCCAAATCAGTGGTCTAAATTTCATTCGCCTGTAACCTAGACCAAATTGCAAGCACTAATTTCAAATCATCCAGGGCAGTTAATCCATTCACCGTTCTTCGCAACCCTAGATCCAGCCGGTTCCGAGGTTTCCCCCGCGTGACGTCTCTTCCTTTTCGGATCGCTGATCGTCAGGTAGCATGCCCATCATCTCAATTTTGCACCTACATTGCTTGCTTCCTAGGTCTTTCGCATCTATTAGATATATTATATTTATTCGTATATCCATCTATTCTATCGTGCAGCGAGTCGGTACCGTTGAGGTTCTTGTGGCTGTTGGCAGTCAACTCGAAGCCAAGCTCGCGAGTAAGGATCGAGGCCAAGCCTCGGGAGTGTCAGTTTGATAGTTGATCTTCATCAGTGGTAGTTCATCCTCTTATCAGATCAGATGGCTCACACCAAGAACGTTGGTGGTGGCCCAGGTGATGATGACCGGAGGCCCCCACCTCGCAAGCCTGTAGGACCGAAAGGCAAAGCAATAAAGCAAGTGACATCCAAGAAGCACAAGTACCCCGATGCAGAGACAGCGAGAGTAGCTGCAGTCGCTGAGGCCACAGAGCATGCTAAGAGAGGTGGTGCCCGCAGTGGAGTTGTCATAGCAGATCAGCTGGCACCAGATGCGCAGGGCAGACTGAGGGAGATTGAGCGACTTCATGGTAGTCCACTTGGGACTGTCATGATGGCAGGTCGTCGTCTTGCTATTGATGAGCCTCAGTGTCAGGGGGAGTCTCAGCAGGAGTCACAGCAGCAGCCCCCACCAGCAGAGCCTTAGCCAGCTCAGGACACTCAGGAGGGCTAGTAGGCCGGGGAGACCGAGCCAGCACCCCAGCTACGCCACTCTAGTCATACCAGTGCTACAGTTCCACCGAGGCCAGCTATACAGCGCAGGGGTTCATGCCCACTGCCCAGACCACAGGGTCCGCCTCCAGTGGTACACCTCGACTTAAGGGCCGCCACAGCTAGACAGGTTCGCCAGTTGAGGTTTGTTGAGTTCGATGTGTGGTTTCCTCTGAGGAGGGATGAGAGAGCAGCAGAGGGGTTCTACACGCCACTCCAGGATGATTTCTATAATGCCTATCTCAATAGTGGGGCAGTGTTTAGATCTCAGAGAGTCTATAGTTTAGAGTCTATTGTGGCAGCAGCTGTAGAGTACATCCGCCCCTACTTGTCATATTTGCTAGGGCTCACAGATCTGATTGGCCGGACAGGAGTATATGTACCATCTTGGGTTCGACAGTTTTATGCTTCACTCTATGTTGATCCGCATCACAACTTCATTCACTTTGCATTCAACGACAGAGATTACAGGGTGATGGGTTTTAGGGCCTGGGAGATACTGAGGTTATAGGATCAGCCTGTCAAATTGCATGAGGTATGTTATGGACAGTAGGAGCCTCCTAGGCGTCCTCATGGAGGGTTGGTGCCCCCTACAGATCTGGTGCGACATTGCTTCAAGGAGCCCTTTGGTGAGGGGTCGAGCAGGAACCCCAGTGACCTGACTCCTATAGCTCGTGTGCTAGAGACCATTATCAAGAGGACACTACTTCCCAGGTTGGGATACAGAGAGGGTCTGACTCACCTACAGCTCTAGCTCCTTAATGCCCTAATGCAGCAGACCGTGTTCGACATTTGGGACCTCCTTCTATCAGAGATGGAGGATACTATTGCTGAGGGCTTCAAGGGTCACAGACAGCTTCCTTATGCACATTGGGTCACTTTCTTGATGCTCAAGTGTGTGCAGGTCAGGACCCTTGAGATGGTTATAGAGTACAAGGCTACCACCATAGAGTTTCCCACATATAACATGGCATAGAGGATCAGGCACAACACTCCACAGGCACCCGCTCAGCCCAGTCGTCGTCTAGATGTTCCAGAGTCAGCAGCTCAACAGGACGAGATCATTAGAGGCATAGCCGCTACAGAGGAGGAGCAGCTTGAGGCACAGCAGGGGATGACCGAGTCCAGTGATAGTTTGGATGATGACTATCTACCGATTCCTTAGATGCCTCCCCATAGACATGATGCAGATGTCGACAGTTCTAGCTCAGCCCCACTAGCACCGCAGACGGACCCCGCATTGATTGCCATTCTTGAGCGGATGTAGTAGAATCAGGCACGACAGGCATAGGAGACCGCTGCCAACTTCCCACAGTTCTAGGCTCGTCAGGATGAGTTCTAGAGGGAGCAACAGCTTCTCCAGCAGTAGTAGCAGTAGATGCATCACTAGCAGTTACTCATGCAGCAGCAGCTTATAGAATTTATGCAGCATGTAGTGACAGCACTTGGGGCCCCACTACCATAGCCTTCGCCCCAGCTTGCTCAGCCTGCCACCACTTCGACGACTCCAGCAGTACAGCCCAGTGGGCTTTAGAGTCAGGGACAGCCTCCAGCTCAGTTTGCTTCACCTACAGTTTAGGTGTCCCAGTGGTTGTCCTCACTAGTGGTAGCCCCGTAGTTCACTCCATATCACATGGGTTTCTCACCAGAGCAGTCACCCTCGCTATTCGTGCCCGACACGTCAGTCTCCAGGAGTCTTGGAGCATCCTTCAGCAAGTTGACCGGCATGCCTACACCGCCTCATATGCATACCGCCGGTCCTTCTACAGTAGCCCTAGTCGCAGTGACTACTCAGAGGCTCCCCTCGTCTATCGCCTCTTCAGATCCTACGACAGACGTACTAGCAGCTTCATAGGTAGCACCTGCCCCAGCTCAGACCCAGACCGCTTCAGCGACACTTCCTACTATAGAGGGTCAGTCTGTTCAGAGTTCACGGTCAGATGATGATGGTGCCTAGTTCCAGCTTGCTCCACGTACTTCAGCGCCCGACTCATCCGCTGCAGCCCCGCCGACCGACCCTTAGGTTTTGGTGTTTGACGCCAAAGGGGAGAGGGTTCGAGTATGTAGACTCAGGGGGAGCGAGTTTTAGGGGGAGCTAGTTATCTAATATTAGCTTTTTATATACATTTGGAGTTTTATCTGTGTGATACACTATTACTATTATGCATTCGTATGTTACTTTCATGCATATTATTATATCTATGTGATAGTGCTATCTACGTGATTGTGATATATGACATGTGTGCTCTCTACTTTACATTATTTATATGTCATATCACTTGTGTTATGCTCATTTGCCTTTGCTTCCACGTTTATACTCCGATGCAAATGAGCTTTGTTACTCGTACTCATGCTTAATTCATATCTTTTGAGTACATTGTGTTGGCTTGGGTCATATAAGCTTGACTAACGCTTTTTTTCTTATCGACAAAAGCTTGTATGAACCAAGCCCGTCAAAAACCTCACTCTTTCACATACTCGAGGTGGTATTATCATCAATCACCAAAAAGGGGGAGATTGAAAGCATCTAGGCCCCTAGTTGGGTTTCGGTGATTAATGACAATACAAGATTACTATGACTAACGTGTGTTTTGCAGAGGCAATTAAGTTAGGTCATGGTAATGGAGATCGATTGGGCAATCAAGGTTGTCATGCCCCTACAATGGAAATCGTTTCGGTTTTCAAAGGATGGACGACAAGGTTAAGGATGACTAGTTCTAAGTGTCGATTGGAGTTGGAGTGACACTTAGAGTAGTTTAGGACTTTGTTTTTTTCCTTTGGCTGTACTATTAAGGGGGGTATGGATGGGTAGCTTAACCTAGGTGAGTCTAGTGAGTTAGGTGTGGTGCACACTTGTCAAAACTAGCTCTAGGTAGCTCCTATCAATGCCTAAGATCCTTTGGAGCAAACTTCATTCACATTTGATCGAGAGTTGGAAGTGAATGAAGGGTCAAATGCTGACTAGACGCTGGCCCCAGTGCGACCGGACGCTGGCCGCAGGATCCGGTCAGTTCATTTGATCAACAGTCTGCGTTCGGTGTGATCGGACGCTGGAGAGGTCAAGTGACCGGACGCTGAAAGGCAGCGTCCGGTCAACTCTAGTAAGGTTCCAGAGAAGGGAATCTGCGACCAGACGCGTCCGATCAGTACTGATCGGACCCTAGGGGTTCAGCGTTCGGTCGAGTCCAGTAAGGGTTTAATGCGATTGAACGTGTCCGGTCAGTGGTGACTAGACCCTGCCAGCGTCCGGTCAATACATTTTCACTGGTTCGTGGGTTGAACTGACCGGAGCATCCGATCAACATGACCGGAGCGTCCGGTCACCCCGCAGAAGCTCATAACAATTCGTTTTTCAGGCTGCCTTATAAATAGAAGCTCCACTCGTGTGTGGAGTTACTTTTGCTCATTCCAACAGCTGAGAAACACGTTTGTGAGTGCCAAGTAGAGCAAGGTCCTAGTGAGGTGATTGAGATTTGAGAATCCAAGAGAGTAGCCTCATTAGTGAATCAAGAGTAGCAAAGTGTGCATCCATCTTATCATTAGGCTTCGTGTGGTCAAGTGAGAGTTCATGCTTATTACTCTTGGTGATTGCCATCACCTAGACGGCTTGGTGGTGATTGGGAGCTTGGTGGTCACCCGACGGAGCTTGTGGGTGACCCAACTCAAGTTGTGAGCGGCTTTGGGTGATTCGCCATGACAAAGTTTCAAAGAATCAACCCGTAGAGAGCACTTGATCCTTGCGCGGATCAAGGGGGAGCTACACCCTTACGCGGGTGCTCCAACGGGACTAGTGGGGAGTGGCGACTCTCTGATACCTCGGCAAAACATCATCGCGTTCTTCTCTCTCTTTACTTTGAGCATTTACTTTGAGTATTTACTTTGAGCAATTCAATACTTGTCTTTACATTCATAGAATTGCCATGCTAGAGTAAGTTTGGAACATAGGTTGCAAGTCCTTTGTGCATTAGTTTGATAGAAACATTTTTCTAGGCACAAGGGGTTAATTGGGCTATCCGTAGGATTTGATTATTGCAAGAAAATTTAGAATTAGCCCAATTCACCCCCCCTCTTGGGCATCTTGATCCTTTCAGCGAGCTACCGGGATGGGACGGCTCATTCGGGCGGACAATGTTTGCAGCAGCGAAACAGAGCTAAGCGCAAGCCGCCGCGTGGAGTCAAGGCACGATGTGACGAGAGAGGAGCGACGACATCCCAACAAGGACAGGCACGCGACAAGGCAGGGAAAACCGCTAGCGACTCGACGGTAGCTGGATTGGACGACGAGAAGAGAGCCACGTCGATCCGATGGTGGCCGCCAAGGCACTGGCCCGACCCTGCGCGCGGCACAGCGGCACGGCACGGCCAGGACAGCACGAGGGCGTAGGAAGGCGAGGGGTGCGCCGCCGCGTCGGCCGACACGTGGCAACGACACGCACACAAGCCTGAGGAGAAAGCCACGACCGGCAATAGCCGAGCCCGGCGCTCGCCACGTGCGTGCACACGGTGACCACGAGCCCGAACATGAAAGTGACAAGGGTGACATGCATGAGTTTTAAAGCGAACAAAAAATTGTGCCTAACCCGACCCGAGACCGACCAGCTATCCCAACTCACAACTGGGACTATCGGCTAGCCAGCGAAGTAATCCCTACGCCCCAAGAGCGACTAGAGATAAAGATACAAGCCCGCCAATATGAGCTCATCGGCCGATCACGGGTTCATGAACAGAACGTCCACGACGTTGTTCATAGTGCTTTCTGACGAGTTTCGGTTAATTTTTGTGAGAACAACGTTCTACCCACACCACAACTACTCATACTACGCTGATGTACTCATCGTGGTGCAATCGATCATGCGAAAACATAGACATACTGCTAACTCCGTTTTTGTTAGAATTTAACCGCCAAAAATGACACTGTCTATCATTTCCCGCTTAGAAAAATTAAGGGTTTAGTTTGATCTACAACTTTTAACACTTTTGCCATAATTTCCAAAAGGTCTAAACCTTGTTAATTTCAACTAACTAACATACCATGACATAGTCCATACTCCGTACTAACTCGTAGGAATAAAATATTAAAGCACTATTTAAGTATGTTCCACTATATAATTTACCA
This sequence comes from Miscanthus floridulus, assembly GCF_019320115.1. Lineage (NCBI taxonomy): Eukaryota > Viridiplantae > Streptophyta > Magnoliopsida > Poales > Poaceae > Miscanthus > Miscanthus floridulus. Next base: position 46,754,917 of record NC_089590.1, read on the forward strand.
AAGATAGCACTTTAAATTTAAATTGTTTGTTTGCCGACTTAACAGTGAAGAGTGGATTTAATTTCAATTTGATTTCCGAGCTTCCCAAAAATACCAGCTGATATTATTATTCTCCAAGATTTAAAATTGCATTTCCAACTACGTAACTTGCCCTCGAATCTTTATTTCCACACTATACTCCAGTTATAATTGGTCGTTGTTCATATAAATTGTTTTCATGCCAACAATTAACAAAACTCATTCTATTCTTTTTGTTATGAGTTTTCATCACCACCTCTTTACGCTAAGTAAACGAACTCACTATATTATTAGATCTATCTCTTAGGCCCAGAGGTGTTACACTAATTATCCTTATCTGATATCATAAATGTTATTATTTTATTATATAAATTTGATAGAAATTCATACTCTCCAAGAAAGTTGGAATAACCTATAATTTTAGATGGAGGGACTAAATAGCTGTGCATGTATAGCTCAATCTTGCAATCATGTTTCCGTTGTCGTTTCAACCCTCATTGACATTATTCGAGATATCTAGAACGTGGTCATATACACTGCTCGATTACTTTTCACGATAATGTACATTTTGTTTATTTTATGCAACAAGAGACGGCGATCCAGGTAGCTGGGAACTGTCTAGTATTAATTGGTGCCTCGTATGTATGAACATTCCAAACCGCTACAGCGTTGCACGCCGGAGTTCGATCCCTCCCAGGGTGAGTTTGTCGGTCGGAGGCGAATAAAATCCCCTCGTCTATCCCACATTAAAGCACATGTCTAAGGCCAGCCCAGTCTTATGAGAGCTGCGGTGCCATTATGTATGGGTGGGACAGGGTTCAGAGTTTTCTCGACCTGCGTGAAAAAGTCTTCTTATATACACATGTCGTCCTTGCTTGTAATTATACAACTGTCATCAGGCCTGAATTTTTTTCATGATGAGCCTAGTATATTGCCCGTGCTAACGCTACGGTGACGTCTTGAAAAAATAAATCATAAAACTAAAAAATAAATCTACTCGTGAAAGAAACACAAATTCTCTATCAAACAAAGATTGGTGATTTCTTACTCATAAAAAATAAACAAGCCCACAACATGCATTCAATCATTTAAGCAAATAGAATCAGACTATGTAATGATAAGCAGATAGTCAGCTTGTGGGTCACAGAATGATAACAAAGAACATAGAAAACCAAAAAAAGGAATCACAATTCCACTATGCAAGCGCAAGCACAAGAAAATCATCCACCCACTGGCCAATGCATTTGCAAATTTCAGTTTAGAGAGATTCGATGATATTCCTACCCCTCAGATCTTACTAAAAATGGAAAAGGTTTGGTCCATTTGCACGCCCCCCCCCCCCCCCCCCCCCCCCCCCCCCCCCCCCCCCCGCTCCCTCTCTTCAAAAGCTTTGTTGGATAAATCTTCACAGGATTTAACACATGCCCAGTTGCTGATTTTGGCATCATTTATTACTTTCTGCAAACAATCCAAATAAAATATGCAAATAATTATATGTACAATCAAAATTCATGGAAAATTAACGAAATTTTTTATTGATTATTACTTCGCTAAAGAACATAAGAGAAAGTAAATGACAGTATACTGGAAAAGGTTCTTAAAATGGACCTTGATTAAACCTCTAACTTTAAGATTGGTTTTGCAGCTCATGAACAATACCTTGTCTTTGATATTCCAGTACCCATTGATTGGAAACCACGTTTTCTGAGATCCAGAATCTTGATACTTAAGCTACAACAACAACAAAAGGAAAGCACATAAGGCAATCACAAACTGCATTACGGCGTTTATTACCTCTGTGTGTTACTTCAACCTTCACACCCCTGAGGGCCTTCAAGAGCTGAAATTCAGAAAACAACATCATACATCTGAAATTCTTTTGCACATTGCATTTTGTATCGAGGCAGGAGAAAGCGTGGATACCTTATCATACTCAGGTTTAGTCAAGTTACTATCCACGAATCAAAGTTCTCATACAAAAAGCAGGTGAGTGATGCAGCAGTTGTGTTGACAGTTTCTTTATTGTAACACCCCAGGCCCGGCACGCGGCATAGGCCCACTCTGCCAGGGGTGAGCCCCACATACATAGCAACCCGCTTGTGCTTTCGTCTTTGTTTCGCGCAAAATGGTTAACCGAAGGTTACCACGCGCCCTTGACCTGGCTATCTAAGCTAGACTGTAGATGCGGGAAAAGGTCTGTAGCGATGATTTACTGTAGCTACAGAAAGCACTGTACAACTAGAAGTTTAGTACATGCCGTGAATTCTGAGTTCGCCGAACCAGCTTAAATAGCCAGACCAATGACGCATAGTAACCTTCAGTTAACCGTTTTGTGCGAAGCGAGGACAAAAGCGCAAGCGGGTTGCTACATAGGTGGAGCCCACCCCTCGATAGAGTGGGCCTGTGCCGTGTGACGAGCCTGGGGTGTTACATTTATCTACAGCATTAAACACGCGAAGTCAGTTTGGTGGATGACTGAAACTGGATTAAGCGGAATTGATATATTTGAATGAGAAAGTCACCAGATCATGCGCCGTCGCCATTGGAGACGTCCACCGTGCCGTCCCTGCCTCACCAGATCATGCGCCGGCCAAAAATGAACAAAATGGATCGAGAAGCACCTTATCCTCGATGCGCCGCACTCACTAATCAATTTCTAGTTACAGAAAAGCTACAGAGTAATCAATTTGAACAAATTTGTGTAGCACAAGTCCAGCAACAACCATATTCGCAGCAGCACTCACTAAACATCAACTGCGAGAAAAATGATCTGAAAACTGATGGAAACAACCAAATATAACTCCATGTTGTAACTTAATATTTAACATAGATATGTGCATCTTAGGTACATATTTCCTGAAATATTTTGACAAGCAACATGTATTTAAATGATTGCTGACCTTGTTCATGACCCAAAAGAACAAAATTCAGTATCTTAGAAATCATAGATAAGTGCGATTGCTGACCTTGTTCATGACCCAAAAGAACAAAATTTAGTATCTTACAAATCAAGTGCTATGCACCTTCCTCAACCAGTGCTACTGATCAGACCAACCCCTCCCCTGCAACCACAATTACAAAATAACACCATTGATCATATCATCAGTTCCTAAGCAAAGATAAGCGAACAAAAGTGATAGGACTGGTTGGCATAACCTTGTTTTATGCATAGCGGTGAACTAATTGATTGAAGGCATGCACGTGAAAAAATACAGAGGACACCAAACTGAGAACGTTCAGCAACAGAGTTCTTTTTTTTTTTTTTTACCTTTAATCCACAACCAGGACCCTCAGAAGTCAGGCTTTCAGCACCACCGCCGCACGAATTAACATGCACGACGAGATGCGACAGCTTCTGATGGCCGTCTTCATCTTCTTCTGCGGCCTGCACAAACAAAATATTTTAGAGCAGGAAGCGGCCAACGACGCCACAATAACAAAAAAAAAAAAAAATGCCCGACGCACCGAGATTCCGCCAGTATCCGAGATTCATGCTCAGTGACTGCAGCGCCATGGCGAGGAGATCGAGAAGAAGGGCCCTCACCGGCAGGGCGGCGGCCGGGAAACCCTAGCCGAGTGCCCCGCGTCCACCGCGCCGCCGAGTCCACCGTGCCACCGCGTGCTCCGCTTCCGCCGCGCCGCCGAGTCCACCGCGTGCTCCGCGCCCCTGGCGGCCACTCCACGACAGGCCGCGCCCCCGCAGGCCCCAGCGGTTGCACCCGCGGCCAGGGGGGCTCGTCCCCGGCCACGGGGCCGGCGCCTGCCCTACCCTGGATTTCGTACGTGGGGAGAGGAGATGGGTTCGTCCCTGCGGGGGAGAGGAGAGGAGAGGCATCGCGCGAGTCGCGCGGCGGGAGAGGCGGAGTCGGATGAGGAGGTTGACACACGCCATCCTGTCCGTTGGATGTGAGTGAGTAACTAGAGAGAAGAGATTTAAAGCAATCTGGACGGTTTGTTTTAAAGATGTGGTTGTTCTGGGTACAATTTTGCGGGGATGGACGAAAGGCTTCTCAGCCGAGGACGTTTTTTTTGTGTGGATTTAGCAAAGAAAAAGTGGGTGGATTAGCAATGTAGATTAGTAGTGTAGACTAGACAGTTCCACGTAAAAGCAATTGTTCGGTGACTAATCGATAGTTGAGAAGAGATTAAAAAAACCCGATACTGTAGTTGAGAATGCAATAATTCATTTCAACAAAGTTCAAGTTTAACTAGCCAACTATACATGGTTATTTGCCTTGCCTCACATGACCTAAGAATAGGTGGTATTATGTCATTATGATCTATATGCCCTAAACATAATTGACACCCAGACCACTCATCATCATGAGGGCAAGGATCAGAATGGTGCTGCACAAAGTACCTGTAATCTCAAGAGATACTTGGAGATCTCAGTGGCAATGTAGTTACGCATGAAGCAGGTGTTCCTTTCGATGTCAAGCTTGGGCACTCCTCGCAGCTCCTTCCTGACGTCAACAGCATCTTGATCCACAATTGAGTCTCAACCAGGCTAACCCTGGATGAATCCCCACGAACGGGATACTAGGGTTTCCTTTAAGCTATCCAGTTGTCAAAATACCAAATCTCACAGCCATACCCACGAAGCGCCCGAAATACCCCTCAGGCGATTCTATCTGAATCACCCAGGGGCTCGGGGGCTACACCCGTCGGGTGTGCTCGCGCGCACCCTCTGACGAATCGAAACCCCCAATCACCTGGGGGCTCGGGGGCTACACCCTACGGGTGTGCTCGCGCGCACCCTCTGACGAATTGAAATACCCTCCGGGCGATTCTATCCGAATCACCCGGGGGCTCAGGGGTTACTGTCGGGGACCTAATACTGAGGTACCCAATGAGGTGGAGCTAATAACCATCGAACGTTGATGCTTCTGGTCAGACAAAAACGCTACTACACTTCTTGCCCGAACGACGAAATATTGGTTCCGCCTCGCCCAACCCCAGAGGTCTAGACTCTGCCTCGTCCGACGGCTGAGGACTGGCTCTGCCTCGCTCGACGGCTGAAGGCAGGCTCCGCCTCACCCAACGGCTGAGGGTAGGCTCCGCCTCGCCCGACGGCTGAGGGCTGGCTGACTGCGCCCTGCTCCTTCATTATGACAAGCATGTGGTAAGATAGAACATTCGAGTCAACCGCAGTACCGAGGACGATACCCTACACGCCTGCAGAAAAGTACCGTTAGGATACAACGGGACGGGTGTGTTAAGCCCTTCCAGGCATGGCAGAGCCCGAACAGTGTTGTGGGTGCCGACTTTGGTCTTACAGTGTTGGGGGCACCGCCATCAGCCCTCGGGCGTGGATCCTAACATGAGCATACGACAACCACTACAATCCAATAGGGAACTCACGTCATCAACAGTAACAGGCATATAGTCACTTCCCCATCTACACCTAGCAGAGTCACGGCTCGGTGTCCTGACACAACGCACCGTCTGTAACACCTCGGGTGTTTAAATACTAAAACATGCCATGTCATCATATGTATAGCACATCATTCATGTGTTAGTGAAAATTTTGATATGCATACACTAAAACAAGTTTACCTTTAGGTTATATGTGTTGACTTGTAGGGCTTGAATTGAGTTAAAATTCTTTGTATTGAATTGAAGTTCTGAAAACCCTTATTTTCAATATTTAATTCTACCCTGAAAACTCATTTCAAAATCTAAGCACATTTTGGAGTTGAGCCTAAAAACAAAAGTGTAGAGCTTGTCGAGTTGTACAAAGTTAGTTATTAGAGTTTTCAAAGTTGTTTTATAAAATTTGAAGTAATTTGAAAAGGCGTAAATTCTTAAAATGCCTCCTTTTTGAATTTAAACTTGCATTTCAAAATGTAGACCGAATTTGGGTTTGGTTATAAAAGCAAAGTTGTAGAACTTTGAATGTGGAACAACTTTTATTTTTGGAGATTTTTGAGTTGCCACATAAATTTGGGAGTAATTTGGGATTCAAATCGAGTGGCAATTTTGTAATTTCGGGGAACAGTAGTCGCGTAAGCCATCTCACCGTCGGCGATCTTCTTTCTGCTTCCAGGCGTGCTCGTGGCCGTCTTTGGCTTCACACTAGCGTGGAGAAGGCCCCTTCGTGGCTTCTCTTTGCTTCCTGGTCACGTTTATAGCCCAGGCGTCGTCGCCGTTCTCCTTTTTCTCCTCCTTTGTTTTTCCCGTCACTGCCGCCGCTGCTCCGTTGAGCTGTGCCGTCGCCGTCGCGCGTTCCCATCCTCGGCTAAGCTTGCCATAGCTCCGCTTATTCCTTGCGCACCCAGCAAACCAGCCCTTGTGGCTTGACTTCGCCGGGAACCACCGTTCATCGCTTTTCTTCCTCGCGGCCGGCAGCGTCGCCGTCGCATGCGCTTCACCGTGGCCATAGCTCTACGGTGAGCCTCTAACCTTGCGAAGTCTTGTTTCAGCTTCGCCACGATGCCGTGGTGCTTTGTGCCCGGTTGATTGACCATTTTGTCCACCGCAGTCACCGAAACATCGCCATCGACGACCGTTGCTCCGCCGTGGCTGCTGTGCACGTCGACCCACCTCTCTGTTGCTCTTCCGGCCCTGCTCTTTGCTCAATCGTGTTCGGTATGAGCTGCTGAACCTTCCTGTGCAGTTTGTTTAAGTGCTACCGGTCTTGTTTCACCAGCGTTGCGCAGCTGCGCCATCGTGGCCGCCATGGCTGATGTCATGCTCGGTCTAGGCCGTTTTAGGTCTCGCTTGTGCCACCAATCGACGCGTAGGGATGTAGGGGACGTGGTGGTACCTTGGCCGTCGCCGGTGATCTCACCGTCGGCGAGAAATCGCCGGTCAGCGCATGTAGTCGCCGTGGTCAGCGCGGGAGGTCGGGGATGACAGGTGGGGTCGCATTGTCAGTGACTCGGTGTTTGAAAATGAATTTTCTATTTTTCAGTGATGAATGAATAGTATGAGTTTTTGTTATTTTTGTGTAGAATTATTTAGAGCTCCAAAAATTATGGAAATTTTTGTGTGACCTCTCTATGATGTATACTATTTAAGAAAAATATGAACTATTGATTTTCAGTACTTTTTGAATGTGATAAAAATTGCTCAATTAATTAATAAATGAGTTTCCATGATTTTTCTAGGTTTAAATAACTATCCAAAAATTATGAAAATTGTTTTGCCACTTGGTTATCATGTAATGAACCTTCACAAAAATTTTGAGCTCAATTGAAACAAGTTAAATTTTGAGCTCAATTGAAACAAGTTGATTTATTTCATAATTTTGAATTAAATAATTAATTCATAAAAGCAAACAGTAACCTTTAATAATTTAGGTTTTGTTTGAATTTTTGGATTGAGTGATGACCTTGGGTCATTAGTTGGTAATGATCCTTAGCAATTGAAATGAGTGTTATGAAAAAGGTTTAGTTAGTTTTGACTTGTAACTGTACCGCGAAGGAAAGTTGTATTCAAGTTTTTAACTTTTGCATCCATTATCAAGCATCACGTTTTGTATCTCGCATCATGTTAAACATGGCATTGTTACTATGTGTAGTGAACGAAAGTGAGCACATGGTAGTTAATCAAGTTGAGGAGGAGGTTAATCCGTCTGTTGAAGTTGGATTTAATACCAGTGGAACGACTCCGGAACCTGACTTTTCCGCCAATAAAGGCAAGCCCTGGATGCATTTAAACCTACCTTGTGTTTTCCAAATTATATCACTTTTGCTTTTATATACTGCATTAAGTGATTAGGAGTTGAGTGGAAACCTATTTGGTGCATTATTAGCCTTGTTTTTCCATATCAACCTTGTTACCCGTTTTAATCCGTGAATGCCTAATTATGCTTAGCCATGCTTAGAACGATAAAAGTCGGGTGATTACCTATCACCTGCGAGATATAAATGGATTTTTGGTTATGACTAGTTATTTATGTTATCATGAGATATGAGCATGTGGAATAATAAATCTAGACCAGGCAGACTCGGTGTATGAGAGCCACAAGACATGAATGTCTTATGAGTGGGTTCTTTCCGCCTGTGTCGATTGAGGCCCGTTCGTTGTTGAACTGCATGAGGTGAGACTTTGTAGTACTAACCATATACTCCGGTAAGCCTTAACTTGGCGATTCTGTTACGAGAATGACTACTCGCGCACTGGGAGTGGAGAGATGGTGGGAATAGCATGTACCCACGTGGTAATGGGCTGGATTGGTGGAGTACTATATTCTCGGGTGGCGTGAACCCATTCTTGTTTTAGAGGACCTGAGGGTAGGTTGGTATATGTAGGTCAGGGACCTACATATGTCGTATGGTCTGGAATCCCCAGCTGGGTTTTTAATCGGTTCGAATCGTCGTTGCTCCTCGGTTATGGAGACTCAACTCATTGTTCATCATCATAGTTTAATAACTGGAACTTGAGTAAGGTTTGAGAAAGTGTTGGATATGAAGTTTCATGATCTCAATACGGATCATGTCAGCTTTGTATATGATCTTTTTTATGATAAAAATGTTGATATAAAGAATCTTGTTAGAGAGCTTTTACGCAAAAGAACTTTGATTATTGCTAGCCATACCTTGAATCCCTGAGCTTGCATTCCTGAGCCTTATCAGTTTTATTTCGGTTAAGTCTTGTTGAGTACTTTTGTACTCAGGGTTCGTTGACCCTTGTTGCAGGTGAGCCTCATGAGCAGGTCTGTTTTGGACCATGCTGCATGACTGTTGTTCAGGTTGATGACGATAAGTAAATGTGTGGCCCTTGGATAGGGCAATTTAATTGTGTGTTTTGTATTATGTTAATAATGCCACTCCACTTCTACTATGGTTTGTAATAATTATTGAACTTAGTTTGTAAGATTTGAAACTACTGTTTTGTAAACTAAGTTATTGTAAGACTTCTGCTATTATACTCTGTTGTAGATATTTGAATAAATATTGTAATACTGCAATGACTCTGTAATGGGATCCTGCTCGGAAATCGTGGATGATTCGGGGTTCCCCGAGGACACCCAACAGTCTTCTTAAGTTACCGGGAACATATGCATGGTCGTCAAAGGTCATTGGACAGTGACAGATGCATGTTGACCCTATAATTTAGGAGGTTCTGCCACAAAGTGGTATCAGAGAGATCGTTACAAAGTCTTTGTTGTATTGTTTTACAAAAACTTCAAAATGATTTGGGACAAATATATATAACTTGTTAATTTGGTCCAAATTTCTTCTGGCTTATCTTATTTCATTATCACCATTCCTTATTTGATTAAAAAGGCTTTGTGTGGTGGAGTAGTAATCTTATTATGCCCTATATAATAACAACTGTTGTTCTTGTACTTTATAAGCTTTGATGTTTTTGTTCGTAAGAACGATTCATGCATCATGATTAATCCACTTGTTACTTACTTTCCCTCTTAGTCTGGAGTTAAGTAGTGAGTCTGGGTTAAATAGTGTAATCCATCCTGGCTACTATTGAGACTTGTATCAGATTGTCTTATTTGGATTAATCTTGCTTCCTACAGTATGGCTCGTACCAAGGTAACACCCCGTAAGTCCGTTGGACCTAAAGGAGTTCCTCGTCACTAGCTTGCCCCTAGGAATGATGGTGCTAGCAGTAGTAGCTCTAGGCCTGATCCCCAGGCAGAGATACAGAGGCTTACAGCAGAGTTAGCACAGGCTACTAGAGATAGGGTTGTGGATGCCATCCATGTGGGCGAGTTACGAAATAAATTGAGGTGTCTCACCACCGCTCATAAAAACTATGAGCGTATGTTAGTTCATATGGTGGAAGGGAGAAATGAGGCTTGGCATAGGGAAGATGTAGCTAGAGCTAGAGCGCATGAGCTAGAATTTTATGTAGAAGATTTAGAAGAATATTCTACCAATCTACATGAAGAAGTCCATAGGCTGAGCAATCTCCTGGATCCAAATCATGAACCTCAAGCTGATGCAATGGACCTTGGTGTCATCATTGCTGATAATGATGAACTTGAAGAGGAAGAAGAAGAAGAAGATCCAGAAGAATTAGTGATGGTCGATAAAAGTGATAATGAAGGCAGAAATGTTTCCGGAATGGATACCGATCACGAGGTTTGATGTGGTCGAGGAGAAGAGTAGAGTTGTAAAATAGTGAGATCTAGTTAAGTTAAGTAGTCTTGTTTAGGTGCGGGCTTATGCTTAAATAAGTGAACCAGTGTAATGTGTTTGTAGTTAGTTCTTTTTATAGTTCAATAAAGGCTTGCAAGTAAAGTTTTGTTTGTCATGAGCAGATGCATCGTACGCGGGGTTCGCATATTCCTGGTACTTCACAAGATGAGGATGGTATTCCTAATCCATCACCAGTTCCACCAAATATGGCTGATGCTATCGCCGCCCTTGTCAATGTAACTGTTGAAAATGCTCGATTGCTTCAAGAGATAGCTCAGAGTAATCAGAATGTGATGCAAGGGAACCGTGGTCACAATCATCCCAGGCATGAAGTTACGTATGTTGATTTCATAGATACAAGACCACCGGTGTTTACCAAGGCAGATGAACCACTGGAAGCTGATAATTGGTTTCGTACAATGGAGCAGAAGTTTGATCTCATTCCCTGCACGGAGTATCAGAAACCTATTTTTGCTGCCCAACAACTTAGAGGTGAAGTAGGTGCTTGGTGGGCAAACCTTGTGGCTATGCAACCAGTGGGTGTTCAGTTAACTTGGGCAGAGTTCTGTACTACTTTCTGAGCCCATTATATCCCAGAGGGAGTTATGGCTATGAAGCTGGATGAGTTCCTTACTTTGAAGCAAGGGGATCAAACAGTTATGCAATATGTGGGTAGATTCAATCACCTGTCATAGTATGCATCTGAACATGTCAACATAGATGCTAAGAAAAAGAAATGGTTTATGCGAGGTCTGAATACCAAACTGCAAACAATGATGACTACCTGTACCAATGTCACTTATCATGAGGAAGTGAACATTGCTATTGCTTTAGAGGAAAAATATCGGCAGCATAAGGAGATCAAGAAGAAAAAGAGTGTGCCATCTGGATCTTTTGGTGGAAATCAAAAGAGGCAAAAGATAATCTATCACCTAGTCAATCATTATCGTCCTCCTTATCGTCCACCGCAGTTCTAAGCCGGGCAACAATCAAATGTTTGTCCTGCCACAACTTACCAGAATCCACAACAGACAAATGCTCCTGGTGTCCGTGCTCCAACACCCCAGGGTCACAGTTATCCATGTTACAATTGTGGAAGGTCCGGTCATTTCTCTAGGGAATGTCCGTATCCCAAACAGTATAATTCAAATTCTCAGAAGGCTCCTGGCAATCAACAACAGGGTCAAATTCAGAATAAGAACAATAATCAGAATGCTCAGAAGGGCAAAGATGAAAAGAAGACGGGGTGGGTTTTCTATATTTAGGCCGAGGAGATTCCAGAAGGGGAGCCCATGATGCTGGGTATGTTTCCTGTCGTCGATCATCCTACAGTTATGCTTTTTGATTCTGGTGCATCTCATTCATTCATCAATAGAACCTTTGTCGTAAAGCATGAAATTCCAATTGGGGAAACAAAGGAAAATTTCTTTATACAGTCGCCTAGGAGACGTCTATGTACTAAGGAAATGGTATACCAGGTACCCATAAACCTGGGTGGGCATATTTTTCCCACTACCATGATTATTCTCAAGGATCAAGATATAGATGTGATCTTGGGAATGAATTGGATGTATCAACATAAGGCTGTTATAGATGCTTTGAATATGACAATAAGGGTGAGTTTGCCTGATAGTAATTCTTAGCTTCTTATCCAATTTCTAACCTTAAGGAGATCAGTGGAAAAAGTTTGTGCGACTTCCGTCAAGGAGATTAGAGATATCCCAGTAGTCTACAAATTTCTAGATGTTTTTCCTGAAAATTTACCTGGTCTACCACCAGATAGGGATGTTCAATTTAACATAGAGTTAAAACCTAGAATAGCTCTGATCTCTCGAAGAGCTTATAGGATGCCTCCCAAGGAATTAGCCAAGTTGAAGACTTAGTTGCAAGAGTTGATTGATAAGGGGTTTATCCAACCTAGCTCATCACCTTAGGGATGTCCTGTAATTTTTGTGAAAAAGAAAGATGAGACCCTAAGGTTGTGTGTTGACTATCGTCCATTGAATGAAGTAACCATTAAGAATAAATATCCCTTACCTCGGATAGACTTGCTTTTTGATCAACTGGCTGGAGCCAAAGTTTTCTCCAAGATTGATTTGAGGTCAGGTTATCACCAAATTAAGATTAAGCCTGAAGATATTCCCAAAACGGCGTTTACCATAAGATATGGTTTATATGAATACCTGGTAATGTCTTTTGGTTTGACGAATGCCCCAGCTCATTTCATGTATCTGATGAATTCAGTATTCATGCCTGAGCTAGACAAGTTTGTAGTGGTCTTCATTGATGACATCTTAGTATATTCCAAGAACAGGAAAGAACATGCGAAACACCTCAGAATTGTTCTGACCCGTTTGAGAGAACATCAGCTTTATGCCAAGTTCAGTAAGTGTGACTTTTGGCTAAAGGAAGTATAGTTTTTAGGACATGCTTTGTCAGCTGAAGTAGTTGCTATGGATCCAAGCAAAGTTAAGGATGTACTAGATTGGAAACCACCAACCACAGTTCATCAAGTTCGGAGTTTTCTTGGAATGGCGGGTTATTACCGTTGTTTTATCCTAGATTTCTCTAGAATATCCAAGTACATCACTGGGTTGTTGAAGAATCAAGCCAAGTTTGTCTGGTCATTTAATTGTGAAGAAGCCTTCTAGACTTTGAAGAGATTGTTAACCACTGCACCAGTATTAGCACAACCAGATATCGAGAAGTCGTTTGATGTTTATTGTGATGCTTCTGGTATTGGCATTAGATGTGTATTGATGCAAGAAGGCCGAGTCATTGCCTATGCTTCCAGACAACTTAAGCAATATGAAGAACATTATCCAACTCATGATTTTGAGTTAGCAGCGGTTGTCCATGCTTTGAAGATTTGGCGGCATTACCTACTTGGTAATACTTGCCATATGTATACAGATCATAATAGTTTAAAATATATCTTTACTCAATCAGAATTGAACATGCGACAAAGAAGATAGTTAGAATTGATTAAAGATTATAACTTGGAAGTACATTACCATCCTGGTAAGGCAAATGTGGTTGCAGATGCCCTCAGTCGTAAGAGTCATTGCAATTGTCTGACAGTAAAAACAATGGATTTGACTTTATGTCAAGAGATGGAAAAGTTGAGTATAGAGGTAATTCAACAAGGTAGTTTGACCAATATAACTATTGGATCAACTATTCGAGACCAGATTATTGCTGCTCAGAAAGAAAACAAGGGTATAGCCCATATCAAAGAAAGAGTCTAGAATGGAAAAGCGAAATGCTTCAAAATAGATGATGAAGGTGTGCTATGGTTCAAGAATCGTCTTGTGGTACCAAAGGTTCCTGAGTTGCGACAGTCAATTCTTGAAGAGGCACATGCTACTATGTTATCTATTCATCTAGGAAGTTATAAGATGTACCATGACTTGAAACAGAGATTTTGGTGGACCAAAATGAAGATAGAGATTGCCCGGTATATAACCAAGTGTGATACTTGTCAAAAAGTGAAAGCTATATATTTGAGGTCTACTGGGGAGTTACAACCATTGCATATTCTAGCTTGGAAGTGGGAGGATATTAGTATGGACTTTATTGTTGGTCTACCCAAGACATCTAAAGGCTTTGATTCAATATGGGTTATTGTAGATCGACTAACTAAGTCAGCATATTTTCTTCTAGTCATGAGTACATACCCCACTATCCAATATGCCAAGGTGTATTTAGCATGAATTGTGAGCCTACATGGAGTATCAAAGACCATAGTGTTAGATAGGGGTACATAGTTTGTCTCCAACTTTTGGAAACAATTGCATGCTTCGTTGGGTACCAAACTCCTGTATAGTATAGCTTATCATCCATAGACTGATGGTCAGACTAAAAGAGTCAATCAAGTACTTGAAGATATGTTAAGATGTTATGTCCTTAACTATTCCAATAAGTGGGATGAATGTTTGTCTTTGGCTGAGTTCTCATATAATAATAGTTATCAAGAGAGCATTAGAATGGCTCCGTTTGAAGCACTCTATGGTCATAGATGCAGAACATCATTGAATTGGTCTGAACCTGGGGAAAGATGATTCTTTGGAGTTGACCTTGTAAAAGAAACAGAAGAGAAGGTTAGGCAGATACAAAGTAATTTGAAGATAGCTCAGTCCCGACAAAAGAATTATGTGGATAAACGACGTAGACCATTGGTGTTTAATAATGGAGATTTTGTATATCTAAAGGTATCACCAATGAAGAGAGTTACCCGTTTCGATGTTAAAGGCAAGTTGGCACCTCGTTATATTGGACCATTTCAAATTTTGGAAAGGTGTGGAAAGGTGGCATATCGCTTGAAGTTACCAGAACATCTTTTAGCTATGCACGATGTGTTCCATGTTTCCCAATTAAAGAAGTGTCTTCAAGTGCCTAAATAGAATGTTGAGGTTGAAGGAGTGGAACTTGAACCTAATTTGACCTATTTTGAATATCCTATTCGAGTTCTAGATCAGAAAGACCGTGTCACACGAAGGAGAACAATCAAGTTCTACAAGATACAATGAAATCAACATTCTGAAGAAGAAGCTACTTGGGAATCCGAAGATTACTTGCTAGAAAAGTTTCCGGAGTTTCTTGCGTCAATATAGAATAACGTTAGTTGTGCTCAGTCGTTACAAATCGTGTTTTGTAAAGAGACCTTAGCTGTTTTATGAATAGATTTTGGATGTTTTTGGACTAACAAATTTCCTTTTCTATTACTTACCCTTGGACTTTAAATCTCGGGACGAGATTTCTTTTAGGGGGAACGATTGTAACACCTCGGGTGTTTAAATACTAAAACATGCCATGTCATCATATGCATAGCACATCATTCATGTGTTAGTGAAAATTTTGATATGCATACACTAAAACAAGTTTACCTTTAGGTTATATGTGTTGACTTGTAGGGCTTGAATTGAGTTAAAATTCTTTGTATTGAATTGAAGTTTCGAAAACCCTGATTTTCAATATTTAATTCTACCCTAAAAACCCATTTCAAAATCTAAGCACATTTTTGGATTGAGCCTAAAAACAAAAGTGTAGAGCTTGTTGAGTTGTACAAAGTTGGTTTTTGGAGTATTCAAAGTTGTTTTATAAAATTTGAAGTAATTTGAAAAGGCGTAAATTCTTGAAATGCCCCTTTTTGAATTTAAACTTGCATTTCAAAATGTAGACTGAATTTGGGTTTGGTTATAAAAGCAAAGTTGTAGAACTTTGAATTTGGAACAACTTTTATTTTTGGAGATTTTTGAGTTGCCACATAAATTTGGGAGTAATTTGGGATTCAAATCGAGTGGCAATTTTGTAATTTTGGGGAACAGTAGCCGCGAAAGCCATCTCACCGCCGGCGATCTTCTTTCTGCTTCTAGGCATGCTTGTGGCCGTCTTTGGCTTCACGTTGGCATGGAGAAGGGCGCTGCGTGGCTTCTCTTTGCTTCCTGGTCGCGTTTATGGCCCAGGCGTCATCGCCGTTCTCCTTTTTCTCCTCCTCTATTTTTCCCATCACCGCCGTCGCTGCTCCGTTGAGCTGTGCCGTCGCCGTCGTGCGTTCCCATCCTTGGCTAAGCTTGACATAGCTCAGCTTGTTCCTTGTGCACCCAGCAAACCAGCCCTTGTGGCTTGACTTCGCTGGGAACCGCCGTTCATCGCTTTTCTTCCTCACGGCCGACAGCGTCGCCGTCGCATGCGCTTCACCATGGCCGTAGCCCTATGGTGAGCCTCTGACCTTGCAAAGTCTTATTTTAGCTTCACCACGATGCCGTGGTGCTTTGTGCCTGGTTGATTAACCATTTTGTCGACCGCAGTCGCCGAAACACCGCCATCGACGATCGTTGCTCCGCCGTGGCTGCTGTGCACGTCGACCCACCTCTTCTGTTGCTCTTTCGGCCCTGCTCTTTGCTCAATCATGTTTGGGGTGAGCTGCTGAACCTTCCTGTGTAGTTTGTTTAAGTGCTACCGGTCTTGTTTCACCGGCGTTGTGCAGCCACACCGTCGTGGCCGCCATGGCTGGTGTCATGCTCGGTCTAGGCCGTTTTAGGTCTCGCTTGTGCCACCAATCGACACGTAGGGATGTAGGGGACGTGGTGGTACCTTGGCCGTCGCTGGTGATCTCGCCGTCGGCGAGAAATCGCCGGTCAGCGCGTGTAGTCGCCGTGGTTAGCGCGGGAGGTTGGGGATGACAGGTGGGGTCGCGTTGTTAGTGACTCGGTGTTTGAAAATGAATTTTCTATTTTTCAGTGATGATTGAATAGTATGAGTTTTTGTTATTTTTGTGTAGAATTATTTAGAGCTCCAAAAATTATGAAAATTTTTGTATGACCTCTCTGTGATGTATACTATTTAGGAAAAATATGAACTTATGATTTTCAGTACTTTTTTGAATGTGATAAAAATTGCTCAATTAATTAATAAATGAGTTTCCATGATTTTCCTAGGTTTAAATAACTATCCAAAAATTATGAAAATTGTTTTGCCACTTAGTTATCATGTAATGAACCTTTACAAAAATTTTGAGCTCAATTGGAACAAGTTGATTTATTTCATAATTTTAAATTAAATAATTAATTCATAAATGCAAATAGTAACCTTTAATGATTTAGGTTTTGTTTGAATTTTTGGATTGAGTGATGACCTTGGGTCATTAGTTGGTAATGATCCTTGGCAATTGAAATAAGTGTTATGAAAAAGGTTTAGTTAGTTTTGACTTGTAACTGTACCGCGAAGGAAAGTTGTATTCAAGTTTTTAACTTTTGCATCCGTTATCAAGCATCATGTTTTGTATCTCGCATCATGTTAAACATGGCATTGTTACTACGTGTAGTGAACGAAAGTGAGCACGTGGTAGTTAATCAAGCTGAGGAGGAGGTTGATCCATCTATTGAAGTCGGATTTGATACCAGTGGAATGACTCTGGAACCTGACTTTTTCGCCAATCAAGGCAAGCCCCGGATGTATTTAAACCTACCTTGTGTTTTATAAATTATATCGCTTTCTTTTATAAACTGCATTAAGTGATTAGGAGTTGAGTGGAAACCTAATTGGTGCATTATCAACCTTGTTTTTCCATATCAACCTTGTTACCCGTTTTAATTCGTGAATGCCTAATTATGCTTAGCCATGCTTAGAATGATAAAAGTCGGGTGATTACCTGTCACCTATGAGATATAAATGGATTTTTGGTTACGACTGGTTATTTATGTTATCATGAGATATGAGCATGTGAAATAATAAATCTAGACCGGGCGGTCTCGGTGTATAAGAGCCACAAGACATGGATGTCTTGTGAGTGGATTCTTTCTGCCTGTGTCGATTGAGGCCCGTCCGTTGTTGAACTGCATGAGATGAGACTTTGTAGTACTAACCACATACTCCGGTAAGCCTTAACTTGGTGATTCTGTTATGAGAATGGCTACTAGCACACTAGAAGTAGAGAGATAGCGGGAATAGCGTGTACCCATATGGCAATGGGCTGGATTGGTGGAGTACTGTATTCTTGGGTGGCACAGACCCGTTCTTATTTTAGAGGACCTGAGGGTAGGTTGGTATATGTAGGTCAGGGACCTACATATGTCATGTGGTCTGGAATCCCCAGCTGGGTTTTTAATCGGTTCGAATCGTCGTTGCTCCTCGGTTATGGAGACTCAACTCACTATTCATCATCGTAGTTTAATAACTAGAACTTGAGTAAGGTTTGAGAAAGTGTTGGATATGAAGTTTCATGATCTCAATACGGATCATGTCAGCTTTGTATATGATCTTTTTTATGATAAAAATGTTGATATAAAGAATCTTGTTAGAGAGCTTTTACGCAAAAGAACTTTGATTATTGCTAAAGCCATACCTTGAATCCCTGAGCTTGCATTCCTGAGCCTTATCAGTTTTATTTTGGTTAAGTCTTGTTGAGTACTTTTGTACTCAGGGTTCGTTGACCCTTGTTGCAGGTGAGCCTCATGAGCAGGTCTATTTTGGACTGTGCTGCATGACTGTTGTTCAGGTCGATGACGACAAGTAAATGTGTGGCCCTTGGGTAGGGCAGTTTAATTGTGTGCTTTGTATTATGTTAATAATGCCACTCCACTACTACTATGGTTTGTAATAATTATCGAACTTAGTTTGTAAGATTTGAAACTACTGTTTTGTAAACTAAGTTATTGTAAGACTTCTGCTATTATACTCTGCTGTAGATATTTGAATAAATGTTGTAATACTGCAATGACTCTGTAATGGGATCCTGCTCGGAAATCGTGGATGATTCGGGGTTCCCCGAGGATACCCGATAGTCTTCTTAAGTTACCAGGAACAAATGCATGGTCGTCAAAGGTCATTGGACAGTGATAGATACATGTGGGCCCTATAATTTAGGAGGTTATGCCACACCGTCTGCCGAGGGAGGATGGGATGTGACCACTTGCTGAAATGAAGCCAGAGCCCAGCCCTATCAAGATCAACGAAACATGCTATCTCTGGCGTGGTCTGCCATGTCAACAGGGTAGACTCAAGAGAAAAGGAAGACCCGACACCTTCGAAGGACCTTCTCTACCTTTGGTTTTTTCCTCTTTCTCCCATCTGTAACCCCTGCTCCTCCCTTAGTCTATAAAAGGGAGG
The DNA here is from genome assembly GCF_019320115.1 of Miscanthus floridulus. Taxonomy (NCBI): domain Eukaryota; kingdom Viridiplantae; phylum Streptophyta; class Magnoliopsida; order Poales; family Poaceae; genus Miscanthus; species Miscanthus floridulus. The sequence goes on from NC_089590.1 coordinate 46,773,651, forward strand.
ACAGGACGCCCCACTAGAGAGACGGATCGATTCCACAAACAACATACAGCCAAGCAGCAACCAAGCTCTTGGCATCCTTTCAACCTTTCCATCAAAGACTTGGGACATGCCCCTCTCTCGACCATTTGTACCCCCTACTATGAACCTTTTTTCGGTACTAATAACACGAGCAGTAACAAACTGGATATAGGGACATTCTGCCTGAACCAGTATAAACCTTGTGTTCTTTAGTACACCATCCGAGCCTAACATGCAACAAATATAAATTTACTAGTTGGTGTTTATTTGAAACACCAATGCTAGCGCCGTGGTGAAGAGAGAAAGTGAAGTTAGGGTTTTGGGGAGCTTTGCAGGCTCAGGGGTCAAGGGCATCGCCACAAGGCCACTCGACGGTGCCGCGCTCACCCTCAGGCAAGCGCGCACATCGGCGAGGGGCCCTACAGCGGCGCCGCCACCTATTCCTTCGGCCGTCACGGGAGGCCACCTCAGTCGCCGCTCTCTGTCTTGGCACTAAGGCGAGGAGAGGGAAGGAGAATGATGAATGGACCTAGGGTTTCCACGGGGAGCGACGCAGCACCGGTTTTGTTCCAGGCGAGAAGCGTGGGCGACCGTCTGATTTAGATCGACGGCTGATATCGCTTGGGCCGTTAGCTAGGCATACGGGTGAGCTTGCGCATAAAGCAGAATTCCGACCTAGGCCTAGGTTATGGCTTGGGACGCAGAGCGTGGCAACGTGCGTTTGGCCACGGGCCAGCACACAGGGGGGGCAGTTGTGAGATGGGCCGCGGGCCAATTGGCCACGGGCCGGCATGCGCGAGCGCCTGATGGGTCGGGCCGTATGCACAGTAAAGGTTAAGAATTTGTTTATTTATTTTCAGAAGTGAATTTTGATTAATTTTTTCATCTCTATTCAATTTTGAACCAACAGGATAAATTGTTTGGAGAGTAGATAAGTACAGTGAAATGCTTCTAAAAAGTAGATACATTATATTTATCAAGTTTCTGCTGTAAAGTTTAACGTTTATTATCTTCTAATTAAATTCAAACCAACGGAAGAATTTAATTTGAAGAGCAGGTGATTTTGGTTTAGTAAATTATGATTATGTTTATCCTCTAATTTAAATTGGAGGAGTAGTTCAATTTTGTCATTTTCTAACCAATGTTGATGATGATAATATTATAATGAATTTAAGTTTGAAGTTTAAATCTCTGATAAATTTTACACCAACGTGGTCAATTTTTCAGAGAGTTGATAAGGACCAAGAAATGCTCCTGAACTAAAAAAATGTATTTTATTATCAAGTTTCCGCTGCAATGATGGCGATTATCTTCTAATTAAATTTGAACCAACGTGAAAATTTAATTTTGAAGAGTAGTTATATGTATTTCAAGTTGATTTATGAGTTTTATGCATTAATTCTATTTTCTGTCCAACGGTGATCTTGAATTGATGTAGAAGCATCTTGTTTATTTAACCGGCGAAATCACTCGGCTGCATGCCAACAGGCTACAATGCTGGGCTATATGAATGAAAAGGCTTGAGTCAAGCCAGTTTAGGGCATGTTTTTGCTAGTTTATTAATGTTCTGATTAAATTGGAACCAACGGGAAGATTTAATTGGAAAATGAAGCATAAGTGAATATTTTTATGATAAGAGTTGTAATAAGTAACATGCATGTCTAATTTGACCAACGTTGGATTAAGCATGCATATTTGTGTATAGATTTATCTCGTATGGGAGAAGTTTTGGCATAGTACTTATGCTTGTCCATCCTGCATGGCGGGAGAAGTTTTGTGATGATTCACATGTTTTGTATCCCGCATAGCGAGAGAAGTTTGGGTAGCTCTTATGCTGTCCTAGTATTGACCGTGGCACAATAGAAATGCATCATCATGGTCAATACTAACCAAAAGATAAGAAAAAATGCAAGCGTGACTTATAAAAGTACTGCTAATGAAAGACCTCATTGAGTTCTTGAAGTGAAATAAGGAAAGTGTACTCCTAAACGGATCAAGAAATAACTTTGTTTATATGACATAATCATATGAATGAAGTAAGTTATAAGTGTCTCCTCATTCACAGGTTTTTTGAATAGTTCTCAAAATTATGGTAGTAAAGTTCATGCCATATTTCGAGGGGGAGAATATTAAGATCAATTAAGGAAGATACTCTTCATTAAGAGTGAGATAAAGATCAATTAAAACAAATGCGATCGTTGGAGGAGTACAACGGTCACAACAATGATATCCCTAAGCAGAGAAAAAGCTAAATTCCTGGACCTTTTAAAGTTCCGACAGGAAGATAGCGTAGTCAGGCTCAAAGATGTTAAGGTGGTGCTTAAAGCGTCATATGAGGTCTTAACAGATTAAACCCAAAATAAGATATTTGAAGATACACTATCTTTAGAAAAGATGGGAAGATCTGAGGGAGCATGATATGTAGAGGTATGTAGAGACCTAAGACTTGAACAGAAGAGGGACTACGTGCCCACTCCAGTGACTCAGGAGCAATAAGTTTCTCAATACCTATTGATGTTGTATGACTAATACAACACCTGTTGTTAGTTCTTCGAAGAAGATGAATAATGTAAACAAGGATCTTGTTATACAGGAGCCTGTAGAATCAATTGCCTCTTGGCAATGAAGAGCAACAACAGTCCCATATGATAATGCTAGTAGTTGAGGCCCCAGAAGGTCTCGAAGAATTAGTAAACCAATTTTCTAATGATTATGAAGTCTATGTTAGTGAAGAAATTCAAATGGAGGGTGATCCCACCTCATTTGAAGAAGCCATGAGAAGCGTTTACTCATCTAAATGGCTAGAAACTATGGAAGTTAAAATGAATTCGATGAATACCAACAATGTTTGGGACTTAGAAGAAATTCCTAATGGAGCCAAAACAGTAGGCTGTAAAAGGGTCTACAACACAAAACGTGACTCCAAAGGGAATGTAGAAAGATATAAAGCATGACTTGTAGCAAAAGGCTTTACGCAAAGAGGATGAATATATTACGATAAGAGTTTTCTCTCCAGACTCATGCAAGGATTCTTTAGAATCAAAATGGTGTTATTGGCACATTATGATTTAGAGTTACATCAGATGGATGTAAAGACTATATTCCTCAACGGAGATTTGTATGAAAATGTTAACATGGCACAACCCAAAGGTTTTGTCGTGGAAGAAAAAGAATATATGGGATGCCGCTTGTAGAAATCCATTTATGGGTTAAAAACAAGTCACAAGACTGTAGTATTTGAAGTTGATGAAACAATGAGAAAGTTTGGGTTTTAAAGAAAATGACAAGGACAATAGCGTTTATGCGAAGTTCAAGAATGGAAAATTCATTTTCCACATCCTGTGAATAGATGTCATTCTACTCACTAATAGTGATGTTAATATGTCATTGGAGAAGAAGATTTTGTCCTCAAGTTTCAATGTGAATGATCTTGGTGAAGCGCATTGGTTTTAGGAATCAAAATTCACCGAGATAGAAGAAAATGAGGGTATTAGGACTATCGCAAAGGCATACTTAGAAAGATTCTAAAGAAATAAAGTATGCACGCGAGTAAACCTACGTCTACTCCTATAGTCAAGGGTAATAGATTTGGGAGTTTTAAGTGTTTCAGGAACCGATATGAGATCGATCAAATGAACATGGTTTCATATGCTTCAGCTGTTGGAAGCTTGATGAGTGCACAAGTACAAGTAAGAACTTACCCTGACGTAGTTTACGTATCCGGGATATTTTAGCAGAAGTCCAATCCAGATATAGATCACTGGAATGGAGTTGAGAATGTCTTGTAATTTTGTAAAGTGTCATAGGCCTCATGCTGAGTAAGAAAGAATAAGTACTCTCAAATAGTCGAGGGTACAAATATTAAGTCTTAGCGAGATGTATAGTAAAATCCACAGTAGTTGCTAATACTCGCAGTTGGAGTATTATTATGGAAAAGCTTCAAAGAAACATTTGTGGTGTCATCAGTGATGCATACTATAGTATAGCTTGACATGAGGCTTAAGGAACAGGCAAAAGTGGTTAAGGGAATATGTACCCGGATTTAACAATGGTAGTCAACAACAATAACCATTTAAAGTAGTTAACTTGTAAGACAATAGGTCAAGTGTGCTGCCAAACACACTGATATTAAGTTATATATTGTAAAGGAGAAAATCCAGAATCATTTTGAAAGCATTGAGCATATAAGTACCAAGCAAGTACTTACGGATCCGCTTATCAAAGGCTAACCACCCAGTGCGTTCAGAGAATACACAGTCGACATGGGTTTACAGGAAAGCCTATAATTTCTGGATACTAAGGGCCTAGTTGAGTATCTATTTCAAAACAGAGAGGTGCATTATAGCTGTTAAATCTAATGGCAACTGACCGTGACGATGAGACACGCTCTATGCACTGATCTATGATGGAATGGAAAAAAGAAAAAGGAAGTTAAGTTTAAGTCATAAGGTGAGATCAAGAGGAAGAATGTTAGGCTAGTCTCCACCAATTGGTCCAATTGGGCCCTTGATCCGCGCCCTAATCGGGGGCGCTCAACCTTTCTACTGGCTGATGGCCCCCTGTCGCGCAGCGCAATAAATAGGAGGTGGGGGCTGGGGCTCGAGATAAGAGGTTCACCGCAGCCGTCAGCGCCCCACCATGTCCTAGCCCTAGTCCGATCTAGAAGGATGCGTTGTAAGCGACGGGAAGCGCCATCGCCTTCGCCGTCGCCTCCAGACCGCGCATGCACTCCTGTCTTCTTCGAGACTCTAGCGGGCGCGTCAAGCTACTACTACTTCCTCGCCGGCGCCATGGCCGCGACTTCACTGGGCGAGGTATATCAGCAAGCCATCCCATCTAAGTCAAGTCTTACCCACTGATCTATGCACCTATATGGTCCTAGAAGTTCATCACATGTCCCTTCTTTCCTGCAACCAAACACCGTAAAAAAAGTTTCGCCCCGTCCTCTTCTACGTACTCTGTCCCTCCAACCAAACACACTCTTCCATATCCAAATGCTCTCAACTTAAACTCCTATATCAAGTTGCATGTCTTAGACCCTTTATGATATATCAGTTTAATTGCAATCAACTGCAAATATATGTGTTGGTTTGCATGTCTTGATCATGGGGTAAAAGTATTTTGACTAAAACTCGAACCAGCCCACTGAGTTTGAGTTTTTTTTGAAACTCACTGAGTTTGAGTATTGACTAGACTATGGTCCAGTTGGTCCAGACATAGGGGCCAGGGGCCAGTGGCCAGCCCAAGCTCAAAGTTCTCCGGATCAGAAGGCATGAAAGCAAGGCCCACGAAATCTGATAGGCCCACATGCTTGCTGACAACGCCTTGGAGGACAGAGACGGCCACCGCCAGTCTCGCCGCGTCCGGTTCCAACCGCCGGCCACCGCCAGCTCCGAAACCGTGAAGCCGGAGGACCGAGACAGTGAGACTGACTGACTGATGGCTAATGAGAGATAGGGAGCAGGGTGATGGCTGCTCAACAGGTTCTCGCCTCCTGAACCAATGAATTGCTGATGTAGTCCTCCAGTCGAGAGATGTGCCGTAGACCAAGCGGATCTAAGCGATAGTGGTGGTGGATTGGGGCTGGTGGTGGTGGATCTGAGTAGGGATGGTGGTGAGGTGGTGGTGGTGGTGTGGAGCTCTGAGGTAGGCAACACCGACACCGCAGCTGACCCAGTTCCACCAAAGGGTGGACCTATGGGACCTCCGATCAAACACCATGAGGGCGAGGACGGAGATCAATCAGCCACCCAGAATTACGAACCGCGATCGAAGCTAGACGGATACGGGAAGCCTACGGGGCAAGAGCTGCCTGACCTGGGTGGTTGATGAGGATTTGGTGACTACGTCGACTTAGGAAGCCGCCGTCGCCGCCGATGACGTCGGAGAAGAGCCGGTGGAGCTCGTCACCCACGCCGAGGAAGAACCGTCTCTGATACCACTTGTCACACTCCGTTGCCGCCGGTGATCACCGCCGATGTGAGGAACACAAGAGGAACATGAGATCGGAAGGACAGAGGAAAGGTTCCCGCTGCCGATGTCCGTATAGTCTAAAAATGCGATAGCTTACAGAGTCTCACGGGTGTCACCTAAAACAAAATGGTTCTGTCCTCCGGGCCCACACGTCATAGACGTTGCATTAAGTAAACGTTCGAATACGTAGTCTAACGCCTTTCAGCAAATACGCTTCCTTCATGTAGGTCATCGTTGTGGGCTTGACAAGACAGGGGAGTCCTCCCAGATTCGGCGACCTAGAGCTCCGCTCGTGCATTCCTGGAGCGAGGGCAGAGCGGGGCGGTGGCGCTACAGCTCGCGCGAGAGGAGGGCGAGGACGTCGAGGCCTCGATGGTCCGCCGCCTCTGATCCGGGTATCCACATAGTGAAGGCGTATTCTGGACTGGTTCCGTGAGTGTCCTCTCTTGCTCGTAGAACATGCAGTGACTACTGTGATTTTTTTGAGTCAAATGTTTATTCTCTGACGCCGGTGGCGGATCCAGAATTTATTGGCTGGGCATTCGAACACAGAGGTAGCACGAAGGGTTTAATAGAAACATGTGAAAAGATTTTGCAATAAAAAAGTTCATAATGCATAAAGAAATTCATGCAAACACTGACTCAAATAGTAAAATATATCCAGTATATTTAACTTCCGGTCTTCAGTAGTTCAGTCTAAATCTTTATTCTTAACCTACATGTATATTTATTTTTATAATTGTACAATGGATGCAAGCAGTCCAAATTCCATAGAGTTCAGTATTGCTAGTTTGCTACTACCAATTTTCATAGTTCAGGAAGCTACTATGGGAATACATTCTTTAGTACTTCTGAAGAGAATTAGGAGAGGGGAAAACTTTTTCTTCAGTGGATCAGTAGCATATGTTGAGTAATATGCTGAAAAATTTTGTGGATCGAAATTGGCCGCAGATAAATTGCTATGTATCTGCTTTCGAGCTGTGCTGATCACATCCCGCATAGCACCTCCTGTTGTGTCACTGCAGCTCGTGTCCACAGCTGATGGAGCAAGGAGGCGGTGATGAAATTGAGTTTTAAGCAGCCCTTGGTCATTGGTGGCTGGACACTGCATAAGATGTAGGGTATGGAGGGCATGAAAAGAATCAAAATAAGCCTTCTTTAGGGGAACAGTGGCTCGGCATGCTGTATACTTATATATCTATATATGTTTGCTTATGTGCAACAATTTTTGGCATTAGATGAATGCCCTTGAATCAAGGCAGGTCCACCCCTGTCTAACACTTTGGATTTCAGTTCACGATGGTGCTACTGGTCATGCAATGTTCATCAAGGATGTGGCTTAGGTTGAATCACCACACTGTTCTGCCGGTAGTGTTAAGTTTTTGTTGACCTAATTGGAATTAGGATCCCATTCTTGGGCAATTTGATGTCTACATTACTGAGCTATTGCACATTACTCATGACGTATAAGCTCTACCTGTGTTTTTTAAATAACTGACATGAGGTTGGCCAATTTTTTTAGATAGAGAAGAAATACCTTGTGTGAATTGCAAAGCCAAGATACTGCTACCAACTGGAGTATGGATTATATTTTTGTTTTATTTGCCAACAATGATTGTGCTAATCCCAATGGAAAAGCACTGAAAAAAAATCTCGACTCGACCCCTTAGTGTACAAAGGATGATTGCACAGGCTTTCCTCCATGTTTCCATGGACAATGTTCTTAGGTTCTTTGTTTCCTTCTCTTCACAACATGTGTTCTTGTATGCATGTGTTTTGTTTTATCTACCGAAACAGTCATGTAAGCCAAAAGGAAGGGGAAGGAGAAACTAAGAACAATAGGCATGGGAGGCATTGGGAAAGAACAAATCTAAACCCCTAGTTCCAGAACTACAGAAGAGAAGAAAAATATGTGCCTTCCCCGATATTCCCATGCCCACTGCTCTTTACTCTTAGACACCCGTTTCTTCCCCTTCCCAACTTACTTTTAAGACCCCAGCTCCTGAGCCTACACATGTGTATATTTTTTGAGGCAACTACACATGTGTATATTTTATTCTTCACTAGAACATGGTTAGAAGCCAAAGGAAGAGGAAGGAGCACCTAGTGTATATTTTTTGAGGCAACTACACATGTGTATATTTTATTCTTCACTAGAACATGGTTAGAAGCCAAAGGAAGAGGAAGGAGCACCTAAGAACAATAGGAATGGGAGGCACCAGGAAAGCAATTAGCCTGTTCGCTTGTTGGTTTCAGCCAGGGCTTATCAACCATGGTACAATATTTTCCTCTCACAACAAACCAGCACCAGCCAGGCTTATCAGCCCAGAAACCAACCAGCGAACAGGCTGAATGAGACAAATGCCCACTTCCAATTTTGGAGGTGCAACCAGCTGATAGCTCATGCTTTCCTCCATGTTCCCATTCCCACTGCTCTTAGACAGACTCTTTCTTCCTCTTCCTTGCTTGCCTGGGTCTAAGACAACTCGATAAGAAGCTGAACTGTTGTATATATATACAATGCCTAAAGCATTCAGATGCTATATATAATACCTGTGGTGCAGTGGTCTACTGTTCTTGTGACTTAAGAGTGAAAGCAGTGGGTACACCTACTCCATGGCACATCATCATTCCTATCATTCAATGAAAGTGTATAGGACATCTTTTCCGTATGCACATCTAATAGGTCAGCAGGCAAGTCCTGATTTTTAGAAAGGCATTACAACATCGGAAAGAAAAAGGGGACTATGGTAGTATTTTAAAGAAGGCAGGTGTATGGAGCTGAAGATTGCTAGAACCAAGGAAAAAAATTAGAATGAATGTTCTCCACTGTGCAATATATGTGGGCATGATATTATCCCATGGGCTTATGAATAGTCTAGGAACATGTAAGCGATGATTTATCATGTAAGAATTCGGGAATATGAAGAATTTAAACTTTCTTGTTCTGTTTTTGTGTGTCACTGTGTGTTACCTCATTTGGTAATGTGTGTTAACAAGGGCTCTGTCAATGAGGAACTTAATTTTCATGCGCTTCTCACCATGTGCATCAGTATATAGTTTTAATGAATCTGGATGTTCTTTATGTTCTCATTTTTATTTTGTGGACGCATTATGCATACGTTGTTTGATCTACCTTGTATGAGATGGTAGACATCATATCAAAGTATATGTGCGTGTTAGTTTTAAACTTCCCAGATTTGAGATATTTATACAAGTTCGTGTCGCTGCCTTTGAATCCATCAGATAGGCATCAAATCTGACTATAGTCCACAAACCAATCTTCATATGAACCAAAGAGTCACAAACACGAACTTGTATTAAAAGTATGAGGTAACTTACATATAGAAAAATAGGTATATTGATTGATTGATACATTAGTTGATTCGACTTTTATCCCTATACTAGTGCATGTACCTTCGGCAGAATGCTACCGCCAAAGGTGCATACAACTATACAGCCTTACCTTTGACTTAGGTTGAATCTCTGTAAAATTCTAAAACTATTCTTAAATTAACTGACATAGTTAGGAACCAATTCCTGGGAAATTTGATGCCTGCATCTAGTTGGTTATTTAATTTTACATTAGTCATATGCTGTAAATTTAACCATACCTTGACTAACTGAAACCATGTAGTTTATCTCTTGTGTTCTATTTGTCAACAATGAGCCAGAAGGTGGGGGGAAAACAGAGGAGCACCTAAGAACACTAGTCATGAGATGCATCTGAAAAGTACTGAAACAAATATGGGCGTTAATTGTAGTGAGAAAATATTGTTGTAGGCTTCCCCCCACGTTTCCAGTGCGTGTGTTCTTAGGTTCTTTGTTCTTCATTTTGATCTGTGTTAATGAACTCTGTATCTAAACCTCTGTATGCATTTGTTGTGTTAATCTACTAAAACAGTTGCGTAAGCCAAAAGGAAGGGGAAGGAGTAACTAAGAACAATAGGCATGGGAGGCATCGGGAAACACTAAACTAATCTCCACCCCTAGTTGTAGAGGTAAAGAAAAGTTTGGCTTTCCTCCATGTTCCCATGCCCACTGCTCTTAGACACTCGTTTCTTCCTCTTCCTGACTCACTCTCAATGCCTCACAATCTAAACTTATATGTGAGTGTATACTGTTTTCTTCACTAGCACTAATTTCACAGGCCAAAGGAAGAGGAAGGAGCACCTAAGAACCGTAGGAATGAGAGGCAACAGGAAAACATTCAGGAAAAAAACATAGTTCATGCTTTCCTTCATGTTCCCATTCCCACTGCTCTTAGACATTCTCTTTCTTCCACTTCCTTGGTTACCCACTCAAGATCTCATCATTTAATCCTTCACGTTGGCATTTATTTCCTTGACCGGAACAATTTTGCAGGCCAAAGGAAGAGGAAGGAGCACCTAAGAACTGTAGGAATGGGAGGCATCAGGAAAACACTGAGACAAATGTCTGTATCCAATAGTTTTCATGCTTTCCTCCATGTTCCCATTCCCACCGCTCTTAGATATTCTCTTGCTTCCTCTTCCCGGCTTACTGGCCTAGTACAGCAAGAATAGAAAGACTGATCTGATGAAGGCTATGGTATTCTGTGGTATATATAAGGTCGCAGTACTTTAGACCATACAGAATCCTTGTGAGGGAAATAAGTGTATGCACCTACTTGCTACAGCATGGTACACTGCTGCGCATTCTATTCAATGAAAGTGGGCCTGGAAGCATCTATTAGTAAAATGATAGGTGACACATTTGTAGACAGGGGATTATTATATCTTATTCCTTGATATTTCTAGAAGGCCAACAGCTAAGTCCTTGACACTAATCAATGCAACTACAGCACAGGGGGAAAACAAACTGTGATTCATTCATGTTTTCAAAGAATGAGAGATCAGTGCATGCGATTGAAAATCATTAGAAACAAGACATTACTAACTTAGCACTAGTGGCGCTCTGCGCGATATATCATATGCCAGCTTGATATGATCCCATGAGGTCACGAATATCAGAAGAATTCACATATACAAGAAAAACACATTTATCATGTATTCATGTAAGTGTGCACCAATTGAAATTTGTACAGTGGTGTAGTGTTGAGAGCTGTCTCAATGAGTCACTAGGTTGTGGGTTCGAAGCAGCCTCTCCGTAAATTTTGCGGGGAAAAGGCTTATCTCGGTTTATCCCTTCCCCAGACCCCACTCATGTGGGAGCCTCCGGCACTGGGTCTGCCCTTTTTATTGAAATTTGTACAAATTAACAAAGAAAAATCAAACTTTGAACCAGACCATTAATTTCACAATTGGTGTGATAAACACAAATACGTTGTCACTAACTGATGATCACAATCTCCTAGAAGACTAGTTTTCTACTCTTACATGTATTCTTCTTGAATTCAATTTTAATGTTGATTTAGCATCAAGGTATTGATTTCAGCCTGATGTGTGTATGTTAAGTCTCACTGTTATGCACTGCCTTGATATTGGTTATGTAACACCCTAAAATTTGCAATATTTTTGAAATAGGAGAATTTGATTTATTATGCAATTTTGTGGGCATTTGAATTTAGAAAAATAATATTTTTTTATCAAATTAAAATCAAATATAGGTTTACAATCATATATGTGCATTCATGCTGCTGCATATTAATTTTTGAGTTGTGTGATTTGAAATCAAACTTCAAATTGATTTGAATTTACATTTTAAAATTTGTTTGGAAATTAAAAAAGAAAAAGAAAAGGATTTTTCCTCCCTTCCCTCTATTCCGGCCTATTGGCCCAGTCGCTGGCCCAGTCCACCCACGTGGCCGCTTCCCGCGCGGCCTGCTCTCCCCGCGCCCTGTGGCCCATTCCCGTCCCGCGGCCCAGCAAACCACAGGCCCAGGCCTACGCTGCGCTCGCGCTTCCCCTCCCTCTCTGAGACGCTGACCGCCTTGGCCCACCAGTCAGCAAGCCGTCTTCCTCCTTACGTCGTGTCCAAGCCGGACACATCTCCGTCACCGCCGTGACCGTGTCCGTCCCCGCCACAAGTCCTTGCGGTGGCGTGCTCCCCATGTCGCCTAGCCTCTTAAATACAGAAGCTGCGCCCGCCGCTCTCCCTATCGCGTTTGGAAGCAAGCCGCAGCCGCCCCGTGCCCTACATCAGCACAGTTGCGAGCTTGAAGAGCCGCCGCCGCTTCATTGAGCCCCGTGCCTATTCCGCTCTTTCTCCGCCGTCGAGGAAAACCTAGGTGAGTCCGTTGTCGCCCCTCTTTCTCCTCGTGTCTCCGGTTCGTCAAACGGTGGACTGTAGGCTTAGATGTGTTGAGCTCCGCCATACTGGCCATGGCGTTGCCACAAATAAGCTCGCCGCCGGCCACCTATACCACCCAATCCAATCGTAGCCGCCCGCATCTAATCCAACGGCCCATATCGAAGGATACCCCTTCGCTGCGAGATTTGCAAAACCCCCCTTACAACTGTTTAAGTCTTAACCCGCAGTCCCTGTCTTTCTTTCAAAAGAGACCCTTAGATTTTTGTTTATAGAACCCGCAGTCCATAGCACCTTTCAAGAATATGTTTTCTTCTTGGAAAAGCGTAGGTTCATCGGTTTAGATCCAAAATACGTTTTCACCTATTTACAGTTTTGCCACTAATTTTGTTTTAGCCATAAAATCTCCGTTTTAACTCCGATTTGATCCGTTCAACTTGCGTTAGGTTTGTAATTTCATAATCTACATGTTCATACTACTGTTAAGTATGTTTTCAACTTTTAAAATTCAAGGTTGGATTTAATCTATTACTTTACTAAAGGAAATCTTGTTTAAATCATAACTTCTTTATTTTAGCTCCGATTTTTGTGATCTTCGTGTCTGTGTGTTCATTGTGAGACGTAGATTCATTTTACAAGCTTTTCATCTTGATTTTGTGCTGTTGGTGTACTGTTCTAATCTATAGCTTTTGTTTGCTATGCATGATTGCTATTCATAATTTATGTAATAAACACTTGTGATGATACTATTCATAATTTGTCGGCTTATGTGTGTGACTGATCTCTAGGCGCACATAAGATTTTGCATCCTATTTTATCCTTAAAATCAGGAGTGACAGATTGGTATTAAAGCTGTGTTGACTGTAGGACGCAAGCCTAGTTAGCAATGGTCGTTTTAGCTTCTTTTGCTTCACTTATTTCATGCTTTCCATATCATCCTTGCTATTTTCTAAAGTTTTATGCTTCTTTTGTCTTATTCTATTATAAAAATTATTGCTTCTAATCTAACTAAATCTAATTCTGTAGATGCCTCGTGCCAGTAAGACCGCTCGCATCAGCACCGTAGGTTACTACCTGCCTTGTGGTTTGTCCATGGAGCCTGAGGAGGAGGAACCCCAAGAATAAGAATTTGATTCGCCAACACCTGTACCTACGCCTGAGCCAGTCCAGGAGGAACCCAAAGAAGTCGAGGTCGTCTTACTGTCCGATGAGGAGGAGGAAGACGCCGTTGAAGAGGATGAGCCGATCCCTCCCCTAGGATGGACGACAAAGGTCTGGTATAAGCCAGGGTGTGAATCCTCCGTTTTGCACCACCGACTCATGGGGATTCTTCAGACCTACTACGGAGATTGGGACGCAGCTGTGGAGTACGTCTGCAATGAACATACGCACCCTTGGACACCTATTGGAAGACCAGGGTGTGCATCTCCATCAAGGACGAACAGAAGGGCGCATATCAGCTGGATTCAAACTATGCGCATTGCTCACTGTGCCACCATGGAGGATAGCATAGAAGATGCAGTCGCTGCAGCATGCATGGGTCTCCGTGGTCGTCGATTCGAGGATATGAAGGATGACCAATATCGATTCCTCCCTCGCCAGCACCCAAAATTGGAATGGGCAATGATGGACCACAGGGCACGGATCCAACTACCCCAGTGATGGTACAATTTGGCTATGAGTCCGTAGCAAAGATTCGCCGACTGGAGGATCAGTTGAAGGCACAGCAGAAAACCATTAAGAGACACCAATAGGGTGTGCCTCAACCTACCAAAGATGTGTGAGGAGCTTCCCCATAAACCACACCCATAGATGTTGAAGTCCATTTTATGTAATAAAACGATAGTAAAACGAGTCAAGTTGAGTCTAGTAGAGTCTATCAGTGCGGAGTGAACATTGGTGTGCCTAGTTGATTTGTTATATGTTTATGTGTGAGTTGGATTTTTGTAATGCGTGCTGGAACTTTGTGGGCATGTCCGAAAGTTCCATAGCTAAGAATATTAAAGTTTGAGTCAATAAATAAATAGTTGGGTTTGGTACATCTTGTTCTCTTGGATCTGTTTTTCGGAGCAGTCTGCCCTTATCTCAATGCCAATTAAAATCTACTCAACAAACAATTATGAAATTTTTATGAGAATAACTAGACTTAAGTATATTTCCAATTCCTCTGGAATCACCCCTATATCTGATTTGGTTTGTGAGATATCGCTGTTTCAAGATAAAGTTTCTGCGCAGTGTGGAATCCGGAACAGTTTCGGTTGTATCCTATTTTTGAGTAATCTAACGACATAATCTGGGAATGTGGCCTGAATAAAAGTTGTAGATAATTTCTTAAGCTTTACAACCATATAAAGTACGCCTCTTTTGGATATCTAAAACTCAAGATACGACTGTTTTACCGAGCTGCTGATGTTAAGACTCGTCCAGAAAATTTTCAGAATGTATTCTAACTTGGAAATCTCTAAATTTTAAATATTTCTGTTGAATGTCAGATGCCTGGAAGAGGAAGAGGCCGAGGTCGTGGAGGTGTTCCTCCACATCCACCACCACCACCGCCATCGACAATTGAGCAACTTCTGGCTGTGCAGACACACCTCATGCAAGCGTTGGTACATAATCAACAGAACCATCCAATTGGTGGAGCACCGCGTGACAAGCGTGGTGAATTCTTGAAGAGCCGTCCCCCGGTGTTCTCTCATGCCACTGATCCACTAGAAGTAGATGATCGGCTTCGTGCAGTAGAAAAGCAACTCAACATAGCATAGTGCGATGACCAACAGAAAGTGTTGTACACGTCAGGACAACTTCAGGGAGAAGCCCAAGATTGGTGGGAGGCATTCGAGTATGGATGTCCCTCTAATGCTCCTCCTATCACCTGACAGGAGTTTAGAGAGAATTTTAGGTCCTACCACATACCTAAAGGATTGATAGAGCTCAAGCAGGAGGAATTTAGAGCTCTGAAGCAGGGATTAATGTCCGTTGCTGAGTATCGTGACAAGTTTGCTCAGTTATCATGTTACGCTCCGAATGAGGTGGTTGATGATGCTGATAAGCAACGCTGCTTTCTCAAGGGTCTGTATGATAGTATGTAGCTCCAGCTTATGTTCAATACATACCCTAACTTTCAGACGCTGATGAATCGTGCCATTGTTATTGACAATAAGCGCAAAGAGATAGAGGCCAAGAAGGGGAGGCTTCAGGGACAGACATCTAGAAGTAATACCCATCCATGCACCAACCCTTCGCAAGGCTTCCAGTAGAGGTTCCAGGGACCACCTAATCAGTGGAATCATGGTCAGTACCCTCAGTGCAACCCAAACCAGTAGTAGAATGGCAATCAACGTCCTCAGCAGCAGAGTGGCTAGCAGACACCACGACAGGGAACACCCAACAACACTCCCATGAAGACCAGTGCACCTAGTACCCCCAACATATGCTATCATTGTGGAGAAGTAGGGCATTATGATAACCATTGCCCCAGGAAGCAGAATCAACAAACACCCCAAGGTCAGCATAGTAATCAGATGGGAATGCCGTAGAAGCCAGCACTCAACACAGGAAAGGTGAACCATGTGTCTATCAAGACGGCGCTTGTGGAACCAGAAGTCACGCTCGGTACGTTCAATGTCAATTCCATTCCTGCCACTGTTCTTTTTAATTATGGAGCTTCACATTTATTCATATCACAAGCATTTGTTAGAAACCATAGCATACCATTATGTGCCATGCAAAATCCTCTATTAGTAAACTCACCGGGAGGTAGTATGCAAGCTTCATACCATTGTCTTCCAACTAGTCTATCCTTAAGGGGGGTAGAGTTTAAAGTGAGCCCCATTGTGTTGATAACGTCTGGCATTGATGTGATTCTGGGTATGGACTGAATGAAGCAAAATAGGGCAGTCATTCAGTGTTAAGAGAAGGTAGTTGTTATGACCTCACCGAATGGGGATATAATCAGTGTGGATGTTGTGGTACAAGCACAGCCGATAACCACAGTGAACCATCTTGATGATCGCGTCAACAATGAAGACCCAGTGGTGGATGAGTTTCCAGATGTGTTCCCCGATGACTTGCCAGGTATGCCACCTGACCGTGACATTGAGTTTATTATTGAATTATTACCTAAAACTGCACCGATAGCTAAGCATCCATATAGAATGGGGGTTAATGAACTAGAGAAACTTAAGAAACAAATAAAGGAGTTATAGGAGAAATGTTTCATTCATCCTAGTTCATCACCTTAGGGAGCACCGATTATATTTGTTGACAAGAAGGATGGTACCCAGAGAATGTGTATTGATTATCGGTCACTCAATGAGGTTACTATCAAGAACAAGTATCCGTTACCTAGAATTGATGACTTGTTTGATCAGTTAAGAGGTGCTTGTGTTTTCTCTAAGATTGATCTTTGTTCTGGCTATCATCAGTTGAAGATTCATGCAACTAACATACCCAAGACAACTTTTACTATGAGGTATGGTTTGTATGAGTACACTGTTATGTCCTTTGGATTGACCAACGCACCTACATACTTTATGTACTTGATGAATAAGGTGTTCATGGAGTTTTTGGATAAGTTTGTGGTGGTATTTATCAATGACATATTGGTATTCTCCAAAACTGAAGAAGAGCACGCTGAACATCTAAGGTTGGTCTTGTAGAAGCTCAGGGAGCACAAGTTGTATGCCAAGCGAAGCAAGTGTGAGTTTTAGTTGAAGAAAGTTTCTTTCCTAGGCCATGTTGTCTCTAATAGTGGGATAGCAGTAGATCCAAGCAAGGTGAGAGATGTGTTGAATTGGAAACCACCAACCGATGTGGGAGAGATTTAAAGTTTCTTAGGATTGGCTGATTACTATATAAGGTTCATAGAAGGTTTTTCTAAACTTGCCAAGCCTATGACAGTTTTGTTGGAGAAAAATGCTAAGTTTGTGTGGTCTGAGAAGTGCCAGGCTAACTTTGAAGAATTGAAGAAGAGGTTGACTACGGCCCTAGTATTGGTTTTGCCAGATTTGAGCAAGAGCTTTTCTATCTATTGTGATGCATCTCATCAAGGTCTTGGATGTGTTCTTATGCAAGAAGAAAGAGTAGTGGCCTATGCATCCCAACAGTTGAGAAAGCATGAGCTAAACTATCCTACTCATGACTTGGAGTTAGCAGCAGTGGTTCATACTTTGAACATATGGAGGCACTATCTTATTGGACATAAGAGTGATATTTATACCGATCACAAGAGTCTAAAGTACATTTTCACTCAGATGGATCTAAATATGAGACAACGTCGATGGTTGGAGTTGATCAAAGATTATGATCTAGAGGTACACTATCATCCTGGAAAGGCGAATGTTGTTGCCGATGCTCTTAGCAGGAAGAGTTATGCCAATGAGGTGCAAGTGGCACTGATGTCAAGTGAGTTGTGTGCCGAATTTGAGCGACTAAATTTAGGCTTTGTCACTAATGCAGTGGAGTTGGTGTTGGAGCCTAATTAGAGCAAGAAATATGTAAGGGATAATTATAGGATGCAAAGTTGAAAGAGATAGCGGAGAACATAGTGATTGGCAAGGCACCAGGATTCCATATGGATGACAATGGAACTCTTTGGTTTGGGAAAAGACTATGTGTGCCTGAGGATAAGGCTATCGAGAGGCAATTCTTTGTGAGGCACATGAGTCTGCTTACTCTATTCATCCTAGGAGTACCAAGATGTATTTGGATTTGAAAGAGAAGAATTGGTGGTACAGACTGAAGAAAGATGTCGCTAAATATGTTGCTTTATGTGATACTTGTCAGAGAGTCAAAGCTGAACATCAAAGACCTATAGGGTTGCTACAACCAATGAAGATACCTAAGTGGAAGTGGGAAAAAGTTGGTATGGATTTTATAGTTGGGTTACCACATACTCAGAGAGGTTATGATTCAATTTGGGTGATAGTGGATCAGTTAACTAAAGTTGCTCACTCCTTACCGGTCAAGACTACCTATACTGGTCCCTAATTGGCTACATTATATATGGAGAGAATAGTGTGTCTACATGGAGTTCCTAAGAAAATTGTGTCTGATCGAGGTACTCAATTTACATCTCATTTTTTACAGCAAGTACATAGTTCGTTGGGAACAAAATTGAATTTTAGCACAGCATATCATCCTCAGATAGATGGGCAAACTGAGATAATTAATCAGATATTAGAGGACATGTTGAGGGCTTGTGCATTGAAGTATGGTACAAGTTGGGATAAGAGTTTGCCTTATGCAGAGTTCTCATATAATAATAGTTATCAGAAGAGTCTCAATATGACACCTTTCGAAGCTTTGTATGGACGAAAGTGTAGAACCCCATTGTTTTGGAATCAAATGGGAGAAATTCAAGTGTTCGGACCAGATGTTTTAAGAGACGCAGAAGAGCAAGTAAGGATGATCAGAGATAATTTGAGAGTGGCTCAGTCCCGATAGAAGAGTTATGCCGACACTAGAACGGAATTGGTTTTCAAAGTAGGGGATTATGTTTACTTGAAGGTGTCACCTATGAGAAGTGTGAGAAGGTTTAACATGAAAGGAAAGTTAGCACCAAGGTATATTGGGCCTTTCAAGATTTTAGAGAGACGTGGAGAAGTAGCTTATCAGTTAGAATTGCCTGAGAGTTTGTCAGGTGTACATGATGTGTTCCATGTGTCTCAACTAAAGAAGTATTTGCGTATACCCGAGGAGTAGATACCATTGGAGGAACTTACAGTTAAAAAAGATCTCACTTATGAGGAGTTTCCAGTAAGGATTTTAGAGACATCAGAAAGAGTTACAAGGAGCCGAGTTGTAAAGATGTGTAAGGTTTAGTAGAATCGGTATATAGAAGATGAGGCTACTTGGGAAAAAGAAGAGGATTTGAGAAAAACATACCCACAGTTATTTGAGTAAGCATTGTCCGAATCTCGAGGACGAGATTCATTTTAAGGGGGTAGAATTATAACACCCTAAAATTTGCGACATTTTTGAAATAGGAGAATTTGATTTATTATGCAATTTTGTGGGCATTTGAATTTAGAAAAATAATAATTTTTATCAAATTAAAATCAAATATAGGTTTACAATCATGTATGTGCATTCATGCTGCTGCATATTAATTTTTGAGTGGTGTGATTTGAAATCAAACTTCAAATTGATTTGAATTTGCATATTAAAATTTGTTTGGAAATTAAAAAAGAAAAAGGAAAGGATTTTTCTTCCCTTCCCTCTATTTCGGCCTGTTGGCCCAGTCGCTGGCCCAGTCCACCCACGTGGCTGCTTCCCGTGCGGCCTGCTCTCCCCATGCCCCGTGGCCCATTCCCGTCCCGCAGCCTAGCAAACCGCAGGCCTAGGCCTACGTCGCGCCCGCGCTTCCCCTCCCTCTCTGAGACGTTGACCGCCTTGGCCCACCAGTCAGCAAGCCGTCTTCCTCCTTGCGTCATGTCCATGCTGTACACATCTCCATCCCCGCCGTGACCGTGTCCGTCCCCTCCACAAGTTCTTGCGGTGGCGTGCTCCCCACGTCGCCCAACGTCTTAAATACCGAAGCCGCACCCGCCGCTATCCCTATCGCGTTTGGAAGCAAGCCGCAGCCACCCCGTGCCCTACATTAGCGCTGTCGCGAGCTTGAAGAGTCACCACCACTTCGTTGAGCCCCGTGCCTGTTCCGCTCTTCCTCCGCCGCTGAGGAAAACCTAGGTGAGTCCGCCATTGCCCCCTCTTTCTCCCCATGTCTTCGGTTCGTCAAACGGTGGACTGTAGGCTTAGATGTGTTGAGCTCCACCGTACCGGCCATGGCACCGCCACAAATAAGCTCGCCGCTGGCCACCTATACCGCCCGATCCAATCCCAGCAGCCCGCATCTAATCCAACGGCCCATATCGAAGGATACCCCTTCGCTGCGAGATTTGCAAAAACCCTCTTACAACTATTTAAGTCTAAACCCACAGTCCCTGTCTTTCTTTCAAAAGAGACCCTCAGATTTTTGTTTATAGAACCCGCAGTCCATAGCACCTTTCAAGAATATGTTTTCTTCTTGGGAAAGCGTAGTTTCATCGGTTTAGATCCAAAATACGTTTTCACCTATTTACAGTTTTGCCACTAATTTTGTTTTAGCCATAAAATCTCTATTTTAACTCTGATCTGATCAGTTCAACTTTCGTTAGGTTTGTAATTTTATAATCTGCATGTTCATACTACTGTTAAGTATGTTGTCAACTTTTTAAATTTGAGGTTAGATTTAATCTATTACTTTACTAAAGGAAATCTTGTTTAAATCATAACTTTTTTGTTTTAGCTCCGATTTTTGTGATCTTCGCGTCTGTGTGTTTATTGTGAGACGTAGATTCATTTTACAAACTTTTAATCTTGATTTTGTGCTGTTGGTGTACTATTCTAATCTATAGCTTTTGTTTGCTATGCATGATTGCTTCTGGATGCTTGTTTATTGTTGTGATTATCGAGTATAGATGGTGAGCAATTCATAGGAGACTAAGAGTATTACTTTGACATGCCAGATAAGCAGGAGTACTTTGTTCAAGGCAAGTATAGCATGGGATCATCCTTGTTTCCTATTCACTCTAATACATTAAATTTATGTTGCATGTGTCAACTTGATAGGGATTTCCTAGAATTGAACTTGTACCCTGTCACCTACGGGATATGCATTGGATAGCTTTGCTAGTACTCAATTAAACCATGATCTTGTAACTTGACTAATGGTATATACAATAAAAATTAAAATATGACTTTTTAGCAACTTGGAAACAGGAGGCTGGAGTGTTTAGCTACTTTCTAAATGCTTCAGATTCCTCTCCCTAAGGACTTATCTGTAAGTGGTCATCCGGGACTTACAGTATAACTGTGAGGGCTATATGGCTCTGGCTTTAGCTCAGTATGAGGACCTTTTCTAGCTTGTTAGTGGTTATCTTTATTGGCGTAAGAATGGCTTGCCGAATCAAGTATAGGACAGCCTCTACTCTTATGTGTATAGCCGTGATGGAATTGTGACATTCGACAGGGGGTTCCTATATCTATTTGTCGAGTGAATCTAATGACCCTAACTTGTTAGACGAACCTTTGAAAGGCTTCACAGTGACCCCTGCTTGCTCACCTTGAAAGTGTTTTGGGAGTTGCAAACCCAGGCATATATGGGTATCACGACTCACAGTGAAAGTGTACAACCTCTGCAAAGTGTAAAACTGGTATATCAGCCGTGCTCACGGTCACGAGCAGCCTTGGAACATTTATGGAATAGATGAACATTAAGAATTATCTGTTTATGCTATTCATTATTCATGTTTACATTGATCATGTGTTTTGCATTGGGAATTGAAACAACTTGTTGCTACTCTTAAGCTAAAATTGAGACAACTAAAAGCTGAATGTTGTTAAACCTGTATCAAGCCTCTTGAGCCTCGTGAACCCCATGTTACACTTATTGAGTACGACATGTACTCACGCTTGTTTATTTTCATTATTTGGATAAAAATCCCGGATGGGTAACAGATGTCTACGGTAATGACGATTTTCCTAAAGATTACTAGACTTGTAGTCAACCAGTTGACGTCCCTGTGATATAGAGCTTCCGCGAGAGATCTTTTCTTACTTCCCCTACATTTATGTGAAGACTCTATCTTATTCGTGATGTAATAAACACTTGTGATGATACTATTCATAATTTATCGGCTTATGTGTGTGACTGATCTCTGGGCGCACATAAGATTTTGCATCCCATTTTATCCTTAAAATCAGGTGTGACAGGTTCATATCATCATATGCCTGCCAATCAGTAAAGTAATATGTACATCAGAATATGAGACAAACTGCATCCAGATCATTCTATATCAACTAAACTTTTTTGTCAACTGAACTTTTTTGTTTTGTTTCTCTCTGTCTCTCAACAGTTATAGAAGGCGTGAGTCAAAATGGAGCCTGAGTAACAAAGGACTCAACTTTCATGTGCACCTCGCCATTTGGTATATCTTTTTTTTTAAACAATGGCAGGAGCTCTGCCTTTCAATTAAGACGAATGAAGTTTATATACAAGCAAAAGGTAGCCAAGCATGGCGCTAAACACCACGAAAGGTTACCCACCCACGCAACGCGACAGAGTACACACTACCATGAGTCATCGTTGCCGAGCATAGTTGCAAAGCAGCTAGCAGCTCCGACTTCCCATGGCAAAACACCGACAACTCATCATAAGATGTCAGTCCAACGGGCCCGAAGCAGTAGGCTGCAGCAGGTCATCGTTGCCGAGCTCAATGGCCCCGCGAAGAGCAGCTCCGACTTCCTACCATGATCCCACGTCCTGCCCACGGCGATTGCCGAGCCTCTAAAGCTGAAAACCCAGCCGTCGGAGAAGGAGGGTTCGACACACGTCATTGTTGCCGAGCTACATCCCCTGATGCAGCAGCTCTGACTTCGCGATGCAGAACTTGCCGTCTCGCATCAACCGGGCGTCGAGAGGCGGAGGACATTCGACGAAGGAGACATCATGGCCGAGACGAATTTCCATAGTGACGCCTTCAAGAAGGGTACGACGCCGAATGCGTCGCCGTCGCTTGTCCAGGAAAGCACCGGGTTTTCGCCCGTGGAAGACATGGCTAGGGGCACAAGAACACGACGCCCCCAACAAGGAAAATGGCACCCACAGGCGTCGTCATCGCCAAGGCTTTCGCCCGAGGTGCCCCTAGCACATACGTCGAGCCAAGATGCTGGACCGTAGCCTGTCACCACCGTCGTCGTCACTGCCATCCTGCAGAAGCTTCTCCAGAGGGGCATCGACGCGCCGGCTGCACACAGCAGCCGCACAACTGCGTCGGCCGCCACCCCCACCGATCGGACAACATGCAGAACTGGACTTACCCTGCCGCGCGCAACACCCTGCCGCACGCCGAAGCCGTTGCAAGCTACCGTCACCGGCACAAGCACCCGCCGTCGACGCTGCCGACCTCCGCCAGTCACCGTGAGAGGCTGGTTTGGCCCGCTCGACCTTCGCCCGCCTCGCCGCCATGGCGCCGTAGACACGAAAACGAGGAGGCCATCATCGTCCATGCCACCATGGTGCCAACGTCGCACACCAGCGCAGGGCGTCGACTCCACACGGCCACCGTGCCACAGCCGTGGCACTTTGATGCAGCTAACGCCAGCCCGGGTGGCCGCCCGGGTGCGCGCGCCCCGGATAACGCCCACACGGCCACGTACGCCTGCGCCGAACAATCCACGGCCACGCCCGCTGTCGTCGTATGCCAGCACCGAGCACCCCGCAGCCATGCCCGTCGTCGTCGGGCGCCTCGCGGTCGCTGCACGCAGACGCCGGGCACTCCAGATGAGGAGGCAGCTGATCTGCCCACTGGCAACCCGAAGCGAGCCCGGAGCGTCTGCCGTAATCGCGTCGGTTCGGCCTCGAAACTGCCCGCAGCTCCTTGAGCCACTGCCACCGGAGCAGCCCGCGTGGCTCCCGCGCCGTCGCTGCGCTGCCGCTGTACCACAACCCCGCCACCGCACCACCACGCCGCCGCAGCTGCCTCCTGCGACCGCACCATGGATCTGCACGCCGGCAGGACAGATCCGGCTTAGGGGACGCCGGATCCGGGCATGGCAGGCCGGAAACCGGCCGCCGGCCGCCGCCCCATGCAGACCTCCGCCATGGCCAGAATCCCTAACTTGGGAGCACCTCCGGGAGAGAGAGAGAGAGAGAGGAGGGAGGAGAAGGGGGGGGGGGGGCAGACCCAGCCGCCGCCATCCCTGCCTTCGGCCGGCCTGCCGGCATCAAGCTCCGGCGGCGGCCGGGGATGGGAGCGTGAGGGGGCTCAGAGGCGTGTGGAGGAGCGGCACCGCCCGAGTCGCCCTGGAGAGAGCGACGCGGGGGCCGTGGAGCAGTCGTGTTATTTCTGTTTCATTCTCAACTCTTTTATGTATGCATTAGGATGCTTCCCCTTGTATAAGATTGGGGGTATCATCTCAAAGTATGTGTGTATGTCTGAAGCTTCCTGCTTCAATATCTGTGTCAAAGTACATGTCAATGTCTTTTAATCCATCTGATCAACATCAAACCAGACTGTGGCACACTTAATATGGCACCAATAGTCAAACATTGACCTTAACCTTAATTAGATATATATAAGAGAACATCAGGTAACTAACATGAAGCGTAGGTATCTTAATACAAAAAATGATTATTATTTATCTCTGCTGAAGCAGGCATCTTTGGCAGAATGCAAGTGCCTCTACAAGTGGTACGAGCGTGGTTATATTCTCTTTTTTACTGTGATAAGGATATTAATCCCAAAAGATATTATGAACAATATAATTATTTATATAAACTTGTGCTCGTGCATAGTTGTAGACTTGTACTTCAATGACCAGTAGGTTTATTTGAAATCTGAAATTTATGAACTACCTCATTTGAATTCATCTCAATACTCGTATATTTTATCTAATATGTTATCAATTAGAGTCACTTGATCCTTCAGCCGTTATACAAGCTTTGTTTACATTACGTACAGATGAAAGCTAAGCATATTAACAACACTGAATACCAAGTCCGATGTTGGCCGGACTTGGAGATCGGCTATCCCTTCTAGTGTGATCCTTCTAGATGAGACAGAAGAGAAAGGATCCAGTTCTCCAAAAGAAGTAAAATAACTAGATAGTAGCAATCTGGCTCAGTGAGTGCCTGTTCAGCTCTTGCTCTTCTTTTTATGCAATTTGTTTAGATAAACTCTTATTCTATTACGAACTGTGATATAGTCACTGTGTGGTAGTTTCTTAATCTGTAGTACCATATTTTTCTAATTAATGCTCAGTTCACAGAAAAATCATTGGCCACATTATAATTTTCTAAATTCTCTGAAATCGTTTAATAATAGGCCATTGGAAATGGAAATTTCTCAAATCCCATTAATGATTCGACATGTGTATGAAGTTTAATATTGCATGTTATCCGCAATCTATGCTCTCAAGCTTGTATAACAATGTCCTAGTTCGGCCACTAAGATCTAGAAACCATATTATTTTTTGCCATTTATTTGTTTCCTTGATTGCAAGCATTTTGGCAAGTTCACAGGAAGAGGAAGGAACACCTAAGAACAATAGGCATGGGAGACATTGGGAAAGAAAAAGAACTTGCCCTTATTCTAGAGGGTGTTCATAGCTCATTCTTTCCTCCATGTTCCCATGCCCAACGCTCTTAGATGCTCTTTTTCTTCATCTTCCCAACTCACCCTCTAGCCCATGATCATACTCTTCCTACTAACTCTCAAATCTGTATGTACTATTAAAGGAATTGAGTGAGATAAACCGAAGAGGAAGGAGAACCTAAGAACGATAGGAATGGGAGGCACGGGGAAAGCAAGATACAAGATTCACCTCCAGTTGGGGAAGTGTACATGCTTTCCTCCATGTTCCCATTCCCATTGCTCTTAGACTATCTCTTTCTTCCTCTTCCTGGTCCACCCTCATGGTCCAGGACTCGAAAAGTTTCAGAATGAAATGGATGCATGCATTGCTATGAAGCACATATATATAATCCCAGGGAGCAAAAGCACTGAATAGTGAACAAAGTCACCTACTACAGCATCTACATGGTGCACAAAAGTAGACTTCATTCAATGGCACTAATATATTGGGCTATGTGACGTCTACTATTCAATAATAAAGATCAAGTGTGGTGATGATGCCTGGAGATTTTTTTTTCATGTGCCCATCAAACGCGAGGACAACAGACAGTTTGGCAAGTTAGGCTCTGTCGCTGAAAAAACGAGTCGAAACACTGTTCTGGCTGATTTATTGTGAAAGAAAAACACTGTTTCAACTGAAAAAACAAACAAGCTAAAAAAGACGGATTATAAGAGAAGCGACCAGTGCCTTAATCCTTGACTTAATAAGGGATGCAAAATTACTTCTCGGCTTTGAGTAGTGCTTTTAGTGAAAGAAAAGGAAATCATGTTCTCATCATCATAAGATACATATGCAAACATGTATTAAGTATCATTCGCAATAACGCAAGTGTTAATGGGTCCAAAGTCTTCCCAGTTTAACAGGAAATCAAAATATATTATATAAAGGAGCGAAGGAATTAATAAATACCTGTTACCTAAAATCCTTAGCCACATTAGATCTCCTCCGTTAGATGTACATCCAACGCATCTGATTTAAGTGCTAACTGTGGGGCCGATGCGTTTCCTGACGTCCTGACACATGAAACGCGTGTTTTCGGTGGACAAAGGATGAAAGGAGCACCTCCGATCCGAGTTTTTTCACCGAAAAACTTTCTTACCCGCCAACTGCCCCGCGTAGCCACACCTGGGCGGTTCCAGGCCTTCTCCATCCCCGACCGAGAGTCCAGACCCAGACGATGCTGCTCGCGGAGGCGGAGGGCGCGACGAGGCCGGAGACGTGGAGGGCGACGGCCAGCAGCGGCCCCTCAGCGCCCGCTCCCTTCTCGGGCGCGGCTTCCTCAACGGCGCCCCCACCCCCACTTTGACGCGTGCGCCGCGCCCCCCTCCACCCATGGCGTGCGGTGGCGGTGGCGGAGGCTGGTCCGGATCGATGGGTGCTGTGGCAAAGGCTGGTCTGCAGTCTCTCTCCGGCTTTGAGATCCACTCTGTACGCACCTCTTTGGATCTGCATCTCTCTTCCTTGATCCATGGCGTATGTGACTATGTGAGATCATTCTCTCTCTGTAGATCGGGTCTGGATGTGCATAAGCCTGCGGTTGGAAGGCTTTGGCTTCCCAAATCCCATTTCGAGCAAGTAGCAATTCCGGGCGGTCATGTTGTTAAAATTAAGGGAGAATTGGTTTCATAGCACCGAAAGAACACGAGATTCAGAAAATACCATCGAAAGTTCATCGTACCGTAAAATACCATTGAAAGTGAATATCCATTCTGCAATCTAGCACTCCGTTAGTTTCGCTGTTAACGTCGTTCGTTGGCATCCGTCCGTGGACTCCGCTTCACTAAAAAAACGACGTGTACGTCGCGTCAACCTGAGCAGGCCGCCTGCAGTGGTGAGCCTCGTCCCACGGACGTCGGAGCTCAAGCCCGGCGCCTGTCCTTGCCTCGAACACTGCCGCCGAGCACTCCAGCGCCAACGCCCTACGTTGCCGGAACCGCGCTCACCCTGGCTCGCCGAAGCCGCCGCCATTGGAGGTGCACCGCACTAGCCCGCGACTCTGCCCGCAGCAGCCAGACGCCGGAGGTCGCAGCCACGGGCACCAGGGCCTGCCCAGAGCTCCCCACACCGGAGCCGAGTGCGGTCAGCACGGAGCACCCGCACGCGTCGAAGCCGATGCCGTGCCGGAGGCCGGAGCTTAGCGCCACCGCTGCTCTGCATTCAAAATCATCGGGGTGCAGAAGCACCGATCATTGGTCATTTGAACAGGGTAGATGTCTCTGTCGTGCTTGACCGAGTGGTGCCGGTGCCGGTGCCCGTGCTGCTGCTGCCGCCTGTCGTAACGGAAGATGTGTAGTATAAAGCATCAGGCGGCGGCATGTAGGTTGCCACCGGCATCCTCGCCGGCAGGCTCAGCGGTGCCTCCAGCCGCAGCACGTTGACTCACCCTTCAGCCGCGTGTCGGCGGCGTCGAGGATGGCTCCTCTACCGTACCATTCCCAAAGCCATTTCACGATGTGGATCACGTCTTCTTCGCCGTGGCGACGCACCAGGGGACGCTGGCCGCAGGCGGTCTCTAGAAGGACGACGCCAAAGCTGTAGACGTCCGACTCGGCGTTGGCCCTGCCGGTGATCATGCACTCCCGGGTCCATGTACCCATTGTGGCGGCGAGCACCGTGGTGTGCGAGCCCCGGCCGTGGTCGACCAGCGTCGCCAGCCCGAAGTCGCCGAGCTTGGCGTGGAAGCATGCGTCCAGCATCACGTTGCTGGGCTTGATGTCCCTGTGCACCACGCACTGCTCCCACTCCTCGTGCAGGTAGAGCAGCGCCGGCCCCAGCCCCAGCACGATCTTGTGCCGGACTGGCCATGGAAGCAGAGCGGCGTACTCCTTCCTCCCCTGCTTCGAGCCCTTCGATACCCTCTTGACGGCGACGTGAAGGTCCATGTCCTTGAGGAATCCTCTATACACGGACCCAAACCCACCTTCTCCAAGCTTCTACTTGTCTGAGAAGTTGTCGGTGGCAGTGGCGAGCTCGCCGTAGCGAAACCGCTTTGGCCCGGTCCCTTTCTCGAACTCGTCCTCCATCTCCAGCTCGTCGCCGCCCTCTTCCAGCTCCCGCTCCATCGTCTGCCGGGCGCGCTTTCGACATTGGTGCAGGAGGAACCAGATTCACAAGCATAGAACTATCAAGAAAGAGGCAGCACCGGCGGCAGACAAACCGACCACTAAACCCATGGAGACCGATGGAGAATCCGTCGGCGGCGGTGGCGCCGTCCGACGTGGCGGCAGGGTGACGTCGAAGGCGCCGATAATGTACCTGACGTAGCAGCTGTACCCTTGAGCGCGCCACCGGTGTTGTTCGGGAACCTCCCCGGCAGCAGAGCGATATACGTGTTGAGGCACCAGCTGCATTCGATGGCCGTCAGGTCCCGCGTGCACTGAGCGAGCCCGTACACCGAGTCCGACGAGCCAGCGAGCGGAGCGCTCTCGTTCGCGACGAACAGCAGCGAGCCGGGGGCCGTCCTGGTGAGCCGGTTCATCAGGCTGGAGCGCGCGTCCTCGAGCCTTGCCTGGTCGATGGTGCTGGGCCAGATGACGTAGAAGTAGTAGGCCTCGTCGCGGCTGGCCACGGAGAAGAAGTCGGTGTCCGAGTAGCGGAGCACGCACGCGTCGTACGCCGCGCTCACGTTCCGGCTGCCCGGGCATAGCGAGGCACTCCAGGCACTGCGTCGCGTTGCGGTCGGCGTAGCACATGATGAGGCCGAACACCTGGTCGCCCCCCGTCCCGGCGGTGCCGTTGTAGAACCACCCATTGTCGCCGGCCGCCATGGGGAGCGCAGCCAGGAGCTGGTCCAGGTTCTTCTTGTACTAGCTGCCGTCGGTGTAGTTGCCGCTTGTCGAGCAGGAAGGCGCCAACGGCAGCACCGTCTTGGCGCCCTGCCCAGCTGCCGCGACGAATACCAAGGCCAAGGCGGCGAGGAGGAGAAGGCGGGGGGCCATAGCCGCTAGCCGGCCGGCAGCTCCATCGCCCAGGACCAGCTGTGCTAGACGGAGAGCCACTGGATTGGGAAAGAAAGGTTCCTGGACGGAGGCATTCACGGCGACAGCAGATAGCGTGACAGAATGCTATTAGACGGTAACGGACCATTCTTTCAGTGGTATTTTCCGTGACGGACATCTTTCGGTGGTATTTTCCAAATGTCGTGATCTTTCGATGCTATGAAACCAATTTTCCCTAAAATTAATCATGTTTCAAAAAAGTGTATGGTATTCCGCTGAGAAGAGGCCTAGGTCCAATCCTTGTGCATCTTGGAGATACGAGATATAGAAAATGGTCTCTTGCTTGACTGTAGTTGATTCTTTAGAAATTGAATACTTATGCAGATGCCTATTTTTTGTAAAAACTAACAACCATATTTGTCATGTACAGATTACAACTCATCCTAGTATTTCTGTGCTTGATACAACTGGATTCTTGTGCCAAGCATACAAGATATGGTTTAAAGCTTGCTTTGACAGGTAATATTTTAATTCAATTCAATGGAGTAAACTGGCACACTTGTTTTTTCTGTAAATTCTTGTTGTCCTAATGGTGTTGTTTTAAGCTCTATATATTTCTCTCCACCTTGATGTATACGAAACTAGCTGCTTGTTCATATATATAGAAACTTAAACGGGCTCTAAATATTTCATTCTTTTTACTGAAAGACTACACATGAGTGTAAGAAACTTAATTTTTGTCCATGTGTAGATGTTTGAAAATTGAACCAGCATCGACTGAAGGAAAAGTTCAGGAAAAAACATCGGATTGCTCAGCATCTACTGAAGGGAAATTTCAGGAGAAAAATGGATTACTTTGCCTAAGGTGAAGATGCCCTTTTTTTGTGTAATTGTTTTTCTTCTTCCTGTCAATGCATGATCATGTGCAAGAGTAATATTTGGCTTTAAAAGAGAATTTTATCGTGTCAGTTATAAGATAGCAACAGATCTTAACAAGTTAAGGTAATATATGATCAATTTAAAATGAATTACATGCAAAAAATTCTGTACCAACATATATTTATCTCAGCAGTATCAAACTTGAAGTGAAATGAAAGGAGTTCGAAGTAAAATAATAGGCGAATATCTGTTTTCCATAGTCCAAAATAAGCAGAGCATTGACATTGTCTCTTGGTGGATTTTAGTAGTTGTCTCTTGCTACATTCAATTTCTCTGAATTTCTTTCCATTTTCCAATGTTTAAAATACATTCTGTAGTAGCTAACTTCGAAGTGCAAGTACACATCCCTCCCTCATGTTCTGTTCCTATTTGTCTTTAATTTACATCAAAACAAGTGCAAGAGGTTGGTCTGAGTCTGACAAAGATGTTTGTGTTGGCATCACGTTTCTAATCTCCAGGCAAAGCCGGCAGCTTGCTGTGACAAAATTTTCCATGGCCCATGGCTTTCATTTTGAGATAGATTAGTGTACTGAACTTCAGATCAGTACTAAGATTTTAACCTTGTATTCTGTATAATACTATTAGCATTTTTTAATAACAAACCAGAAGTGTGTTGTGCTGCACAACAGATCGAGCGCGGACTTTTTTTTGGATCAGTCCTCGTAGGCTTCTCCTCTTCTGTCTTTCGTGGCTGTCTGCTATGCACCATTTGTGGGACAGATTCGTACCTTGTGTTCGTACCTTGTGAGGACCATAGGCTACAGCTAGCATGTAAAGAACTCTGCTGACACTTTTTTTTTCTGCAGTCCCTTCTGGCATCCAAACTACTTCCTTCATTTTCGTGAAAATCCAATAAAAAGAATTGGTGTTTTCCTTTCTGCAAACAAGGAAACTTATTATGTGCTTATTTAGTCCAAATATTTATATTTATACAGTTCCTCAAGGCAATACATTATACATATGAGCAACAGTTGCTTATTTCACATTCTATTGGTGCAGACCAAGGACCCCTTGATTTCGATACCAAGAATCACTTGTGATCACTAAGAACGGCGCCTTAGCAGGAAGATTCGATGTTAACACTGCAGACACACTAGACACAGGAGGGAGCAGAAGTGAAGTATCAGTTGGGTTGAATTGTGAACTATCCAACCATGATGTTGACGGATATCTCCTATATAGATTGCTTTCGTGTCGAACAATTTTTTGTGTGACTGTTAGCACTTCCAAAGTCTGTTCCAAATTGATATTGAGTTGTAGAACTGAAGCGAATCTGGTTTCTGAATTCTGATTTCCTATGACATTGTAACGCTATCAGTGTACTTTCATGTTTGTGGCGGACCATGACTCCAACAATCATGGTATATATGGATTTGTTCTTGTAGCCATGCACGGATTGCTTCGACTAGAGTAGGATTTGATATAGTTCTTGGGTGTCATCTGCCACAGGGAACTCCAGTGGATTCTGTTTGCTTGCCTCCTGTATCTTTATTTAACTTTGTAATCATACGGTGTAGGGTGATTCGAATTGCTTGCTTCCTTTCTTCAGTTATGATAAGTTGAGATCCTTGCACTTCTGCCTAAGCTCATCGATAGCAAGCTCCAATTTGGCTTCATATCTCATTAAAAAGTAACTTAGAAAACAAATCTTACTTTTAACGGTTTTAAATTTTTTTTATACAATTATATGACGTCACCTTCATATTTTTGTAATATTTTATATAGGACGTAACCTATGTGAATTATAAGCACGTGCGTGCTGCACGTGCATTTCCACAAGTTAAGACAAAAGCATTTAGTTGGTTTTATATATGGAGAACTTCCATCAACTATTAGGCAATCATGGATCTGTAGAAGACCACAATACATCAACTAAGTTCTGATCAAGCATAATGCATTGGTGGTACCCTTTCTGTTGCTGCCTTCTCGGTGTTCCTTGATCTTTGTGATTTGTTGACTGAGGTTACTTTGCTTTGCATCTCGAAGATGAGCACAGTTTAAAGCATTTTGAACCTGGGCAGTATACCGCTAAGTCGGCATACGACCCGGGCATCATACCGTCAAGCCTTTGTAACATGTGTGAATTCGTGGGCCCAAAGAAAATTAATGCCCTTTTTTTTTTCTGTGGCTAGCAGTAGCACAGTTCATTGCTGATGTCTGACTGCAGATTGTTTGGCGAGAATGGGACTGCTACATCTTCAGAGCTGCCCTTTATGCAGTCAAGAAAAATAGTATCCACATATTGGCATCATGTGTATTCTCTCAAGGCAGGTTTGGTTCTTGTTATTTTGGAAATCCTTCACCTCAGCCTGATGATGTGTGGAGTTCAAAGTGTGGTGGATGAGAATTAGCATTTTGGACGCCACGCTATTGGAACAGGTCTTAGTATACTCGTCATTTTGGGGGCATGTTTTTTTTGAAAGAACAGGAGGGGTATTTGGCCCCTACTGAAAATATTAAGTTAATTAAAAAAAAGGAGTCTGATATGGAAACACCGAAATGACTGCATTCTTAATGGAACTTATCCTGGTGAAAGGTCCTAATGGTTAGAGGGGGTGAATAGCCTAATAAAAATTTCTACAACAACACTTAACAAAATGGTTAGACAATTATGAGGCGAAGCAAGTGTTACGCTAGCCTACTCAAAATACAAGCCACCTACCACAATTATAGTTTAGATAGTATCTATTCACCCAATAGCTATGACACTACACTATGTTAGTGTGCTCTCAAAGGCTAACTAAAGAGCAAGGTCTTGGAGTTGCAGAGAGAGTTGGACGACAAGAAGGCCGAGTTCAACCGCAGAGGAGACAGAGAGAGGTCCAAGGGGATTGATATGCTGAAAATCCAATCTCGGAACAAGACCATGACTTAGGATCTAGAGGAGTTTAGGAAGAAGGCCGTTCGCAACCAGGGTCACCTGATCGAGGCACTCAGGTAGAACGAGTACCTACAGGACAAGTGTGAGAGGACATGGCAGGCTTGGCAGAAGTCTGATAAGAAGCGCCTCAGGGAGATGAAGGGTATGTGGGATCAGCTACCCAAGGAGATTCGTAGCAAGACGAAGCCTAGGATAGAGGAGTTTGAGTTAGCCCCGACTCGCCTCAACCTAGACGCCTGCCCTACCCTACCTAGAGCCAAGCCTACTGAGGAGCTCGCCGAGGCCTTGAAGTACGTGTCCCAACTTCACAAGTCTGACGAGGAGATCGAGTTCGAGAACAGTCATATCCCAGCTGCGGTGGACGAGTTAGAGTAGATAACCCTGCGTGGTCATGAGTCATGTCAGTGGCTTCCATAAGTTGTACCCCATGATGTACCCCTTATGAGATGTAATATGAGACACTATGCGTAGTACGATTCTCACGAGTCTTCAAGTGTAGCTACTGGAGATGATGCTATGTAATAAAACCCATGTAATGAATGTTTTGGATCTTATTGCATCTTATGGATCTTAATGCTTCTTTGTAATGAATGTTGGATAGTATAAATGTTTTTCTTTAAATCATCAAAAATCATGTAATCATACTGAATTATAAGCACTTAAGGCACAAACACTAAAATTCCTATGATCCATGTTGCAGATGCCGAACCGCCGATTTGATCGCCTAATGAACCGTGGACGTGCGCCCACCCCCGAACCAGTCGAACCAAATGGGGAGCGTGGTGGCAACAACCGTGGCCGTGGCCGTGGCCGCGGACATGGAGGGATACCCTTCAACCTGGAGAATACCCCGCCGCTTGATGAGGAGAACATTCCGCCACCACCACCACTGACCCTGGCAGAGGTGATGGTGCAACAAACCCAGCTTCTTGCAGCTCTTGTAGACAGAGCAAACTGTCGCCAGGGAGGCCAGCAGAATGACTTCCAAAGGAAGCTGGAAGGATTTCTGAAGCTAAGGCCACCTACCTATGATGGCACCGACCCTAACCCGCTTGTAGCCGATGACTGGCTCAAGGAGATGGAGAAGAAGCTCGACCTCACCACCTTCACCGACGATGAGTGTGTTGGAGCCGCCACACACCAGCTCACAGGTGCAGCTCGCGCCTGGTGGGACAGTTTTAGTGATTCCCATGAGGACCCTACCAACATCTCGTGGGAAGAGTTCGCCGAAGCATTCACTGAGTATCACATTCCCAAGGGTATCATGGAGGCCAAAGCCGAGGAGTTCCGCAACATCAAGATGGGAAAGGATAGGGTGACTGAGTACACTACTCGTTTCACCAACCTTCTGTGCTATGCACCTTCCTATGTTGCGAACTCTGAGAAGGAGAAGCTGTACTATTACTACAAGGGACTTAACCCGCACATCAAGCTGAAGTTTGGCGGTATTAAGAGTAGCACGTTGCGTGCTCTAGTGGATCGCTGCATCCTGATCGAGAAGGACCGTGCTGAAGCTGGAGAGGAGTATAGGGAGAGGAAGCGTAAGCCTGAGGAGTCCTTCCATGGACATGATCGCAAGAGGTTCCGCAGAGATGCACCATCCAGAGAACGCTCTCGCCACAACAGGGATGACAACCCTGGATCGAGTAGGGGTAGTGGAGGCTACAAGGCCAAATACTCCCGCCCTGCTTAGGATTGTTATACCCAGGACTGTTATGCTCAGGACCACAACACTCAGGACCATTTCAACTGTCCCCACTCAGCGAATGAACACCCAGCACAGAACCGCTCTGCACCAAGCACTGGAAACTGGAAGGCACCTGTGCCAACTCCTATAGGCAGTGCGCCTTTCACCTGCTTCGCTTGTGGCCAACTGGGTCACAAAGCCACTGAGTGCCCTCAGAACTCAGCCGCTCAGAAGTCTTAGTTCAAGGGATCTGCTACCCGTGGACGTCTCAACCATCTGGACGCCGAGGAAGCACAGGCTACCCCTGATGTTGTGTACGGTATGTTTTTAGTTAATGGCAATACTGCATCAGTTCTATTTGACTCTGGAGCAACTTGTTTTTACATATCATCCAAATTTGCACGAGAGCATGACCTACCTATAACCCCGCGTGGAAAGCCTATCATCACCAGTTCACCTTTAGGAGACCTAAAGTGCACACACATCTGTAAGGGAGTGAGTCTTACCATTGAAGGTCTTGTCTTTGAAGCCGACCTAACCCTGTTACCTTCCACAAACCTAGATGTCATCTTAGGTATGGATTGGCTAACCATTCACCGAGGTATCATATCATGTTCACCTAGATACATCCAAGTGACCCACCCATCAGGCCAAGTTATTAGATGTGAACCCCAGTCCGGAAGGTCCACTTCTATCCTATGTGCCCTTAAAGCCAGTTCAGAATCACAAAAAGAGGAGAAGACAGTTCATGATGTGCCTGTGGTCAGAGACTATCCCGATGTATTCCCTGAAGAATTACCGGGTATGCCACCAGATCGTGATGTGGAGTTCATCGTTGATCTTTTGCCAGGAACAGGACCCATTGCCAAGAGACCCTATCGCATGTCAGTGGACGAACTAGCCAAGCTCAAGAAACAGCTTGATGAGCTCATATCAAAGGGGTATATCAGACCCAGTGCTTCACCCGGGAGATCCCATGTTCTGTTTGTTAAGAAGAAGGATGGCTCAATGAGAATGTGCTTTGATTACCGAAACTTAAACGCAGTCACCATCAAGAACAAGTACCCTCTGCCAAGAATCGATGATCTGCTTGATCAGCTTCGAGGTGCCAAGTATTTCTCCAAGATTGATCTCAGATCTAGCTATCATCAGATGAAGATTCGAGAGAGTGACATCTCAAAGACAGCCTTCGTGACTAGGTATGGGCAGTTTGAGTTCACTGTGGTGTCCTTTGGACTCACGAATGCTCCTGCATACTTTATGAACATGATGAATAAGGTTTTCATGGATGATCTAGATAAGTTCGTGGTAGTATTCATTGATGACATCCTTGTTTATTCACCCACCGCCAAAGAACATGAACATCATCTGAGAACTGCGCTTGAGAAATTAGCACAACATCAGCTCTACGCAAAATTCAGCAAATGTGAATTTTGGCTACAG
Organism: Miscanthus floridulus; assembly: GCF_019320115.1. NCBI lineage: Eukaryota > Viridiplantae > Streptophyta > Magnoliopsida > Poales > Poaceae > Miscanthus > Miscanthus floridulus. Next base: position 46,809,937 of record NC_089590.1, read on the forward strand.
GAAGTTGCCTTCTTAGGCCATGTACTATCAGCTAAAGGTGTCGCAGTTGACCCAGCTAAGATTGAAGCTGTGAAAGAGTGGGATCAACCCTGTAATGTGACAGAAGTCAGAAGTTTCTTGGGATTGGCTGGATATTATCGCCGATTCATTGAGAACTTCTCCAAGATAGCCCGTCCAATGACCAACCTTCTGAAGAAGACTAAGGAGTTTGAATGGACGCCCGAGTGTGAACAAGGCTTTCAGAAATTGAAACAGAAGCTTACCACAACTCTTGTGCTAGCATTGCCTGATATCAGCAAGGATTTTGTGGTCTATTATGATGCATCCTGTCAAGGACTTGGTTGTGTATTGATGCAAGGTGGAAGAGTGATAGCATATGCTTCCCGACAGTTGAAAGAACATGAGAACCATTACCCAACCCATGATCTTGAGTTAGCAGCAGTTGTGCATGTCTTGAAGATCTGAAGACACTACTTGATAGGCAACAAGTGTGATATCTATACGGATCACAAGAGCTTGAAGTACTTTTTCACTCAAGAAGATCTGAATATGAGGCAACGCCGATGGCTAGAATTGATCAAGGACTATGACCTAGAAATTCACTATCATTCGGGAAAAGCTAATGTAGTCGCAGATGCTCTCAGTCGCAAGAGTTACTGTCACACTTTGATCACTGAATCCGTACCACCTGAGCTCAAGGAAGAGATTGAAGATTTCCAACTTGAGATACTACCGCATGGCTTGTTGAATGAGCTCCGCATATAGTATGATCTCACAGATCGTATCCGTCAAGCTTAGAAAAGTTGTGAAGAGATTGAATATCTCCGTAGTCTGATGAAACTAGGCTACAAGACCAACCACCAAGAAGATGAACAAGGAACCATCTGGTTCAAGAACAGAATCTGTGTTCCATCTGACCTAGTACTATGAGAGGAAATTCTATCAAAAGCTCATGATTCCAAGTACTGTATTCACCCTGGAGGTTCAAAGATGTATCAAGACTTGAAGAAACACTTTTGGTGGAAAGGCATGAAGACAGACATTGCGGGACATGTGGCATGATATGACACCTGTAATAGAGTTAAGGCTGAACATCAAAGGCCTGCAGGATTGCTGAAGCCTCTTGATGTTCCCGAGTGGAAATGGGAGAGCATATCCATGGATTTCATAGTTGGATTTCCCCGTTCATAGAAAGGCAATGATTCCATCTGGGTGATTGTTGATCGTTTGACCAAGATTGCTCTTTTTGTACCAGTTAAGACCAAGACCGATGCCGAAAAATTAGCAGATCTATATGTTGAGCATATTCTCAGACTGCATGGAGCTCCCTCTAGTATTGTATCTGATCGTGGTCCTTAGTTTGTCTCCCGATTCTAGGAAGCTCTGCACAAGTCTATTGGACCAAACTTGATTTTAGTACCGCTTATCACCCACAGACAGATGAAGAGACAGAATGAGTAAATCAGATCTTAGAAGATATGCTTCATGCTAGTGTACTAAATTATGGCTCTGATTGGGAGAAATGCCTACCCTATGCAGAGTTCTCTTACAACAACAGCTACCAAGCTAGTATCAAGATGTCGCCATTTGAAGCTCTATATGGCAGACCTTGTAAGACACCTTTGATGTGGTCTCAACCAGGGGAAAGATCATTCTTTGACTCTGCTAAGATTCAAGATGCCGAAGAAGGAGTTGCCCAAGTAAAGGAGAATTTGAGAATTGCCCAGAGTCAATACAAGAGCTATGCTGACAAAAGAAGAAGAGAACTTGAGTTCAAGGTGGGAGACTTCGTCTATCTCAAGGTATCCCCGCTACGTGGAACTGTTAGATTCCACGTGAAAGGTAAGCTTGCCCCTAGATTTGTTGGGCCATACAAGATCCGTAAGAGAATTGGAAAACTCGCTTACAAACTTGAGCTACCTGAGGAATTGGCGGGTGTACATCCCGTATTCCATGTCTCACAGCTACGCAAGTGTTTGAGAGTGCCCGATGAAGTGATCCTGACTGATACACTTGACATCTAGAACACTCTCAAGTATAAAGAGCATCCTATCAGAATTCTGGGTAGAGATACCAAAGAGACCCGAAGCAAAACTATTCCTATGTGCAAGATCCAATGGAGCAATCACACTAAGAGAGAAGCAACATGGGAGAAAGAGTCTGACCTTCGGATACAATATCCTTATCTCTTCGAAGGGTACGTTACACTTTAATCTTGGGGACGAGATTCTGTTAAGGGGGTAGTTGTGTAACAACCCAAAAATCCACACACCAAAAATCCCAACTACAAAATTTTTTCTTCAAAACCCTAGGTGATGATGAGTGACATTTGTAGGAGCTAACCCTAAGTGTTGCATTAGTCGTAATCCAATTAAACAAACTCATAAGCATAGCATATCACTTGTTGTATATGTGTGTGTTTAAAACCCCTAACGCATACATTCTTGCATGCATTTTAATTCTAAACAAGCGAGTTGCCTTTTATTGATCTTTTGTTGTGCAAATAAACGTGACTACTTATAATTAATTTAATTATGCAATAAATTAATCACCTAAGTACCACCTAAGTATGTGGGCCCCACCAACCAGCCCTAAGGTCCACCCTTAATCAAGGTGCACACTAGTACATGAAACTAAATAAATCAAACCCTAACCAAATTGGCAACAAATAAAAGAGAGAGGAAAACGAAATAGAAAAAAAGGAAATGGATGAGGAAAATGGAAAAGCCATCTGGCCCAGCTTGTGGCCTGTCCATCTTCTTGGCCCAGCTCACCAACAGCAATAGCAGCCCAAGCAACCGAGTCGGCCTAGCCTGCCTTCTACCACCAGCCAGCCCAGCTCGCCCTCCCCGCTTCGCTGGCCCACGCGCATAGCGCACAGGCCTAGCCAGCATAGGCCTTCCTTCCCTTGTCGGGCTGATCAGCAGAGTAGGTCCAGCTCGCCCCCAGACCCTGCGTGCTCCAACTGCTGGCCCAGCTCGCCCTCCCCACCTTGCTGGCCTGCTAGCGCTCGTGGCCTCACACGCATGGCCTAGCAAGCCCGACATCATCACCTCCTCCCTGCGTTGGCTGATAGGTGGGACACCCTCGTCATCCCCCTCCTTGGTCCCCTCCTTTGCATCTAGAAAACAGAGCATAGGTGCCATGGGGGAAGATCCGATGCCGCCTCGGCCCCTCTCCACCGTCCGTGCCCTCACAACCGACTACGAGGCCCCGTTGGATGGGTGCCACGCAGGCACCGGCTACCCGATAGGGTCACGCACGGTGCGTGACTACTACCGTGCATGCCTGCCATGGCCATGGCCGAGCCGTGACCCTGTCGCCGCCCTATCCCCTGCCTTTTTGACCAAGGAGCGTGAAATCGGTTTCGCAATCGCACCCGTGGCCATGTCATGACCCTAAAGCCCTAGCCTCAACGTGATCACAGCCCTCCGCACGCCCCTTGGCCATCTCCAGCCGCTTGTCCCATGCCATGGCTGAGCTTAGGCTATAAAAGCCCTGGCCCCGGTTGCCCTAGCGCGTTCCCGTACCCCACTGCCACCTTGTGGCCATCCACTGCACACCCGAGCCAAGAGAGAGAGGGGATAAAGGAAGAAGAAGGAGCACCGAAGCCACCCGACGTCGTTGGTGTCGCCGCAGCGGAGGACGTTGCCTCGATCAACCACGTCGACGCTGCTGCTCGGCACTGCACGGCATCGTCTTGACATGGCCATGACCCACCACTGCACCACCATCCTTTCGCCTTCAACACCGACGGTGAGCCCACGCACCACCCTCTACCCATCGTCACTGTGTGCACCATGACCACCAATGTGATCTCCCCACCTAGGAGGCCCAACGTCCACACCTTTCACCGCCTTAGAGCATGGCACACTCATGCACACGTCCATGACCACACCTACTACCTTACCAAGCCCTGAAGGACCAGGCACATCGGAGCCCTGTACGTGCACCGAGCATGCTCGCCATGGCCGAAGCACGACCATGGCGGAGCTGTTCTGTCCGATACGAGCCAGTAGAGGTAGGATGGATCGACTTGCCTTGATCTTGGGAAGCCGTAGAACGCCTAGACCACCCCGCCAAAGCCCCATAGCGCTCCTACATGCCTCGCCGTCGTCACCATGCCACCGCGGACATAGTAGTGCCCCTACCAGACACATGGGGACCCGAAGCCCCATCTTGAGCCCCTAGATGCCCTCGCTGTGCCCCCACGGATCCATAGAGGCCCTTATCCACCCAGCCGAGCCACCAGGGAGCCCCCACGCACGACCTCACCATCGGTGAGAGCTCTACTCCGGTAGAACACCGGTGGAGAAATAGGGGGGAGCCTCTCGTCACCACGTGCACCGAGTGCACAGTGCACCGCATGACCTATGCCCACATGGACATGGTCCACCGTAGACCTGCCTGCGGTCCATGGACCAGCGCTCCTGAGTCCACCGTGGACCATGCTTGTGAACCAAAGCCCATTAGAGGCCCACTAGGAGCCCAACTGCGCCATGTGGCATCCTTCACAGCACGACACGTGTTCGGACTCGGGCCGGCCCAACTCGGCCCAAATCCAGCCCTATCTAGGTCCAGCAAAGCCCAGTCAAGACCCAATCTGGTTGACCATTGATCGATCAGCATTGAATGTTGACTGGGCCAACATGTCAGCGACATAGAGACTCTAGACCCACTTGTCAGTAGGTGACGTCATGATGACATCATGATGACATCACGCGGGTCCCACCTATCAGTAACAAACATAGCTGAGGTGACATCATGATGATGTCACGGTGACGTTAGCTGCTGACGTCAGCAGCCCTAGCCCCACCTATCAGTGACTGTGATCCATTGACCGTTGACTTGATGTTGACTTTGACCGAACCCACAAGTCAGTGACCCAAGAGCCTCTGGCCCCACCTGTCGGAAACGATGACGTTGATGACGTCATGCTGACATCAAGATGACGTCAATAGGACCCCCACTTGTCAACTCGGAGCCGAGATGATGACATCATGCTGACGCCATGCTGGCATTAGCATGCCACACGGACCAGCCACAGTGTGACACGTGTTAGCCCAGAATTAATTCAGCTTTTTCCCATTTTCAGAAATGATTGAAACTTCGAAAGTTCATAACTAATTCATACGAACTCAGAAAAATACAAGACTAGGACCATAATTCATCAAAAATCGAGCTCTATGCAAAGAACCCATGTTTGAGTGCATTTGGTTCTTTTGAATTTTCATTGCTCTTTGTGCTATTCTATAGATGTCGCTAATGCGACTATAATGCGATCGTTTACAGAATCGGAGGAGAACCAGACAGACGAGGACCGAGAGTACCGTGAGGGGTACGGGGACAACTACACTAAAGGTGCCACATCCCACCCAATCTCGTAGCACCTATTATGCATGGCTAATATAGAACTGCTATTGCTTTACTTTAATGTTATAATCATACTATGAAAGGACTTGCATGGTAGTATGCTTACTTGATGGCCTTTACCTTGACACAACCTTACCCTGGCATACCCTGCTATTAGGCTAGACACACACTTGCTACTATATTTCATTGCTTATACTTCTACTACGCTTATACTACATTAATGCGTGGTGGAAACTGGTGTTATCTGGACTATGGGGAGAGTGCTGCGTGTGTGACTTGGGTGTGTGGACGGTGAGGGTTGTGTTGACCAAGTTGGAGTATACGATGAGCCTGGGGCAAGTCTTGCCATGGGGTGCTACCTGGGCACCCCTGGAAATGGATACCTATGGTGGGTAAATGGTGTATGAGGTGGTCCTAGGTGGGAACCTATGATGGGATGAGCCCAGGATGGAGGTGCTGTGGTGGCACAGTAAATGGAAACTTTGATGAAGACATTCTGGCTTGATCATCCCTAAGGACTTACTAGTACTCAAATTCACCAAGAAGCCTTACGTACCACTCGCCCTATATGGTGCGGGATGGTCGGACTACTTGGTAGAATATTGCCACTACTACTATGTTGATAGCGGACAATGTAAGGAGGTATGGGGCACGAAGGATTTCCCCCACACTCTTCTAACACTTCATGGAGACCTTGTGGACCCGACTCATGACTCATAGTTTCAGCCACCCCAGACTAAACTTGGGGTGTACCAGGGCTGAATGGTAGAGTGGAATTATCCTAGGCTAGCAAGCGGTCGGAATCAGCCCAGTTGACGATGGTCAGCGAAGAAGGTAGATCTTGTGGTTATGTAAAACCTCTGCAGAGTGTATGGTTGATCTATCGATACATGTGCTGACTTGTCGGCTATGGACCTTTCCTGAGTTTTGCTTAAACTAGATAGTGAGATGGGTCCTTCTCTTCTTCCCCCGTGAGAGAGTGTCGGTCGTAGCCAGGGGCTACAGGCCTTGAGACAGTGCCGAGAGGGAGTTGGCCTGTCGACTGAGCGATGGTATGGTGATGATGTGGAGATGGTGGTATATCGATCCTAGGATTGAAACCTGGCTCTGGACGGAAATAGGGTGGAATGGGTGTAGGAATGGTGTTAAAACTTGACCAACTATTATTATATACTTGATATGCTAATACATAGGAAACCCCAGCCTTATAGGTTCCTTTTGATTATATCCAACTTGCATCCAACTTACACAAAGCATAGCTCATAAGGTGGGAGTGGCCAGTACAAATCATACTGATAAATTTTGGCACACAAGTTCTGCTGAGGAGTATAGCTCCGAGGAGTTTGACGGTTGAGGGGTTTGTTCCTATGCTCGAGTTTGGTGATATTATCTTCAAGCTGTTCTGAATAAATGCTACTTTTGATTCTGCTAATGCGGCGAAGTAATAATTTATGTAATTCTACACTTTATGTACTCTGATATTATCGTTGTATGGATGTGGTAGTCGACTGGAATTTGGGTAGTATGATCTACAATGATCATAATACACTTCAACTCTGTGGATTTCCCTTCGCGGAAATTAGGTCGTTTCACGTTGCGCCGCATGCACATCACCCAACGGGTGGCGCCCGGGGCCACGCCCACCAGGTCCAACACGACATCGTGAATGAGGGGAACGATCCCTCACAGTTCACTCAGGCCAGCCAGAACATTGCCGCTGCGGTGATGCTTCTACGCGGCGTTCCCAAGCCCGTCGACCCCTGGGAGTGGGAGGTCTACCAGAACCTCCAAGTTCTGGTAGAATCCACTGCCGTTCAATAGGCGGAAAGCTCTGCATCATGACTACGACACACGCCCTCCCTCCCCACTGGGGGAACAGGGACGTGCCAGACAGATCGCTCCATTCGCTTGCCGCTACAGCCGCCAGGTGTGGCCCAAGGGGCGGCGGCCGCATCACGGTATGACCTAGCGCTTGGCCCGCACCGACTGCTGGTGCACGAATGGACTGGTTCACACCAGGACACTCGCAACATCATTAGCAATCGACATCAGGTCTGGCATGATGATGACGCTCGCTGGGCGGCGGTAGGAGCAGGCAACATAGGTCCCGGCCAGACCATTGAGGGGAGCGGCGAAACACGCCCTCGGCGAAGTTGCCGACCGGACGATCAGAGTCCCAGCTAAAAGGTCCTAATATGGCTAGAGGGGGGTGAATAGCCTATTTAAAATTCTACAAATCAACTAGAGCAATTTGATTAGTAAGACAAATAGCGAAATGCAAACTTGCTCTAGCTCTACGAAGGTTGCAAGCCACCTATCCAACAATTCTAGTTGCAATGATTACTAGACACACAACTTGCAATGATACTACTCACTAAGATCTCTCAATCTTGCTACACTAAAGAGCTCCACTAGATAAACTTAAATAACAAATCAAGCTCTCAATTCTAATTACACTATAGAGCTTGCCACAACTAGTTTGCAAGAATATAAAAAGAGTGAGTAGGATGATTATACCGCCATATAGAGGGATGAACCAATCATAAGATGAAGATGAAATCAATCACCGAGAGAATGCCAAATAGCAAGAGACAGCCGTTTTTCTCTCGAGGTTCATGTGCTTGCCAACATGCTACGTCCCCGTTGTGTCGACCAACACTTGGTGGTTTGGCAGCTAAGAGGTGTTGCACAAACCTCGTCCACACGATTGGACACCACAAGAACCTACCCACAAGTGAGGTAACTCAATGACATAAGCAATCCACTAGAGTTACCTTTCGACGCTCCACCGGGGAAGGTACAAATCCCCTCACAATCACCGGAGATGGCCACGAACAATCACCAACTCGTGCCAATCCTCCACTGTTGCACCAAGCCATCTAGGTGGTGGCAACCACCAAGAGCAACAAGTGAAATCCATAGCAAAACACAAATACCAAGTGCCTCTAGATGCAATCACTCAAGCAATGCACTTGGATTCTCTCCCAATCTCACAAAGATGATGAATCAATGATGGAGATGAGTAGGAGAGCTTTGGCGAAGCTCACTAGGTTGCTATGTCAATGCAAATGGCCAAGAGAGTTAGCTTGAAGCAGCCATGGGGCTTAAATAGAAGCCCCCACAAAATAGAGCCGTTGGGCTCCTCACTGCACAGAACACGGACCAACCGGACGCTCCGGTCATATTGACCGGACGCTGGACCCCTGCGTCCAGTCGTGCGATGTGCGCCACGTGTCATGACTTCAAACACTGATCCTCTGATTTCAACGCTCAAGTGATGACCGGACGTGTCAATTAAAAAGTGACCGGATGCTGGACCTCAGTGTCCAGTCATTTCTAGTAAGGTTCCAAACGCAACTTTTCATGACCGGACGCGTTCGGTCATGCTTGACCGGACACACACTGCATCCGGTCACTCAACGTTTCCTCTATGTGCCTCACGTTAGTGTATGTCAGCACTGACCGGACTCAGACCATGAGCATCCGGTCAGTTTACACTCTAGCGTTCGGTCACAAGACCGAGACAGTGTGCTTTCTGTTGTCATTGACCGGATGCTAGACCTCAACGTCCGGTCACTGCACCACCAGTGTCCGATCACTCTGTGAACCCCTACCTTTTCTGTATAGGCCACCGGTGAAGTTTCTAACCCTTGCTCAAATGTGCCAACCACCAAGTGTATCACCTTGTGCACATGTGTTAGCATATTTTCACAAATACTTTCAAGGGTGTTAGCACTCCACTAGATCCTAAATGCATATGCAATGAGTTAGAGCATCTAGTGGCACTTTGATAACCGCATTTCAATACGAGTTTCTCCCCTCTTAATAGTATGGCTATCTAACCTAAATGTGATCACACTCGCTAAGTGTCTTGATCACTGAAACAAAATGGCTCCTACTATTTATACCTTTGCCTTGAGCCTTTGTTTTTCTCTTTCTTCTTTTCCTAGTTCAAGCGTTTGATCATCACCATGCCATCACCATCGTCACGATCTTTGCCATTGCTTCATTACTTGGAGTAGTGCTACCTATCTCATTATCACTTTGATAAACTAGGTTAGCACTTAGGGTTTCATCAATTAACTAAAACCAAACTAGAGCTTTCACCAGCCTTGAGGGCCCGGGACCACGGGCCTTTGGTTGACGTATCTGAAGAGCGCCATTCCCACGGCGTTTCTGACCACCCACCAACATCACCAAATACTCTAGGGAGACAAACCCATGCATTTGGCTCGAAGACTTTTGGCTTGCCTGTCGGGCCGGAGGAGTGGATGATGACTATTTCATCATTTAGTATCTTCCCATTTGCGTGGGGGAGCATGTTCAGGCATGGCTTGAATTCCTTCTGCATGATAGCATCCGCGACTAGGTAGACCTCAAGAGGGTCTTCATTAGAAATTTCCAAGGGACGTATGTCTACCCTAGAAACTCTTGGGACCTCAAGAGCTGCCAGCAGGAGCCCAGCGAGTCCCTATGGGATTACATCCATAGGTTCTCCTAACGATGCAACTCCCTCCCTGATATCGTCGACGCAGACATCATCAGCGTGTTCCTCTCCAGGAGGAACTACAAGTCCCTGATCCACAAACTTGGCTGCCTAAAGCCCCGTACCACCTGTGACCTGCTCGACGTCGCCACTAACCACGCCTCTGGTGAGGAGGCGGTCAGAGCGGTCTTCAGTGGAGGCCGGGACAAAGTCAAGGCCAAGCGTGTGGACCAAGATAAGGGCCCCTCCACATAGAGGGGCAAGAAGAACAAAAAGGATCGGCACCGATCGAACAACACCATGATGGTCGCCGTGGCTGATCGCATGGGCAAGCAGCCCCAATAGGAGCGGCCTGACCACTTCAACAAGCTCATGGACCGTCCGTGCACCAACCATGCCTACTCCATCAAGCACCTCTTCAAGGACTGTAAGCTCCTCAAATGTTTCCTCCGATAGGCCGGTGGGCCAAAGGAGGGAGACAGCAAAGAGGCGGCGACCAAGAAAGGAGGCACGGCAGGCAAGGATGGGGACAGCTTTCTCGAACCTAAGGAGTGCATCATGATCTTCGGCAGGTTCAACGCCATCTAGATGAAATGCCAGCATAAGGTGCGCTACAGGGAGGCATGCACACCGCCGAGATGGCCATCCCCTCCTTCCTCAGCTGGTCGAAAACTCCGATCACCTTCGATCAGAGGGACCATCCCTCCCACGTCGCAAGGCCAGGAAACTACCCGCTTGTCGTCAACCCCATCGTCCGCAAGAAGCGCCTCACCAAAGTGCTAATGGACAGAGGTAGCGGCCTCAACATCCTATACGTCGACACCCTCAATGCCATGTGCATCCCCTGATCGGAGCTCCGCTCGGTAGGCTCCCCCTTCCACAGGGTAATCCCGATAGCACAGGCATACCCGCTCGGACAGATCGATCTGCCCGTCATGTTTGGCTGCTGGTCCAACTTCCACTCAGAGGTCCTCACCTTCGAGGTGGTAGACTTTCTAGGGTCCTACCATGCCATCTTGGGGCACCATGCTACGCAAGATCCATGGCAATCCCCAACTACACCTATCTCAAGCTGAAGATGCCAGGACCAAATGGTGTCATCACCGTGAGTAGCGCCTTCTCGTACGCCTTCATGTGCGACCACGAGCACTATGAGCTCACCACTGCGGTCATCAACTCATCCGAGCTCCTGCGGCTCAAGGAGTCATCAACCCCAGTAGTCCCAGACTACAACAAACTACCTTCCTCGACGGCCTTCCGCCTGCTCGAGGAAACCAAGGCGGTAGGTATCGACCCCACCGACCCAACCAAAATGCTGCAGTTCGGGACCTAGCTCCTGGCCAAATAGGAATACAAGCTCATCGACTTCCTGCACACCAATCATGATGTCTTCGCATGGCAGCCTTCTAACATGTCGGGCTTATCGCGGGAGGTCGCCGAGCACGCTCTGCGCCTTGTCCTAGGCTCAAAGCCCACCAAGCAGCGCCTGCATCGCTTCGACGATGAGAGACGTAGGACCATAGGCGAGGAGATTGCTAAACTCTTGACAGTCGGGTTCATCAGAGAGGTATTCCACTTTGACTGGCTTGCCAATCCTGTTCTTGTTAAAAAGAAGACCGGGAAGTGGAGAATGTGTGTTGATTACACTGGCCTCAACAAAGCGTGTCTAAAGGATCACTTTCCTTTGCCACACATAGACCAGATAGTCGACTCCACCTTAGGTTACAAGATCCTCTCCTTTCTAGATGCCTACTTAGGCTATCACCAGATTGCGATGAAAGAATCCGATCAGCTCGCAACCTCGTTCATCACCCCGTATGGTTTGTACTGCTACGTGACCATGCCTTTCAGCTTGAAGAACGCTGGCACCACCTACCAAAGGTGCATGCAGCACTGCTTCGCCGACCAAATCAACCTACTCGATCAGCCTAATTGGGTCGAGCGACCAAAACCAATGATTACCGTCTACATTGATGACATCATGGTCAAAACGGCTCAAGCATGCGACCTGATCGCAAACTTGGCCGCAACATTCGTGAACCTCCGAAGGTTCAACATCAAGCTGAATCCCGAAAAATGTGTTTTTAGGGTTTTGAAGGGGAAGCTGCTTGGATACATCATGTCCGAGCATGGCATCGAGGCCAACCCCGAAAAGATCACGGCCATTTCCAACATGGGCCCCATACGCAACGTCAAGGGCATACAAAGGCTCACCGGTTGTCTGGCTGCCCTAAGCCGCTTCATCTACTGACCCTGGACGTCTCCCATGAGTACTGGACAATGTACTTCAATGGGTCTGTAATGGTGCCCGGCTCAGGGGCTGGAGTGGTTCTGATCTCCCTGGACGGGAGTAGGCTCCGCTACGCCATCCGCCTCCATTTTTTAGCCTCAAATAATGCTGCAGAATATGAGGCCCTTATCAATGGCCTACACATTGCCATCGAGCTCGGTGCTACGTGACTCTATGTTCATGGCAACTCAGAACTAGTCGTGGATCAGGTCATGAAGGAGTCCTCCTACAAAAGCCACCTCATGACAGCATACTACCAAGAGGTGCGTAAGCTCGATGACAAATTCCAGGGGATCGAATTGCATCATGTCCCTCGAAGGGACAACAATGCCGCCGATTTCCTTACAAAATTGGCCGCCAGACGGGATCCATCCCCAAGCAGGGTCTTCATCAATGACATCCATGAGCCATCCGCCGCATCCCAGAAAGTCCGATCTAGAAACACCCCAATGCCCAACCGGTGCTCGGGGGCTCCAACCCCAACGCCCAGCCGATGCTCGGGGGCTCCGACCCCCACACCAAGCCAGTGCTCAGGGGCTCTGATCCTAGTGCCTCTATGATGATGTCACCTGCAAACGTCGCTGTATTAGCACTCAATCAAACCGACTGGCAAGTACCGCTACTCGCCTACCTCCTCGAGGAGGTCCTCCCACCCGAAAGGACCGAAGCCCAATGGATCACTTGACGCGCCAAGACCTTCATCGCACTCGGTGATGAGCTCTACAAATAGAGTCCATCAAGGGTACTCATGAAGTGTATCCCCACCAACCAGGGGAGGCAGCTCCTCCTCAAGGTCCATGCCAAGATTTGCGGACATCACGCGGCCCCACGGTTGCTGGTCAGAAAAGCCTTTCGCCAAGGTTTTTACTGGCCCACCACGCTACGAGATGCAGAGAAGGTCATCCGCAAGTGTGAAGGATGCCAGTTCTATGCTCGGCAAACCCATTTGCTGGCATAAGAGCTCCAAACCATTCCCATCACCTGGTCATTCGTGGTTTGGGGCCTCGACATGGTGGGACCACTCAAGAAGGGCTCAGGCGGTTTCACTCACCTACACGTAGCAATCGACAAATTCACCAAGTGGATAGAGGCCAAGCCCATCACCAACATCTACTTGGAGGAGGCAGTCAAGTTCTTCCTCAACATCATCTACCGGTTCGGCGTTCCTAACTATATCATCACTGACCACGAGACCAACTTCACTAGAAGGAAGTTCCTAGACTTCAGTGATGGATACGGCATCAGGATCGACTAGGCTTCGGTCGGACATCCATGAACTAACGGTCAGGTCAAATGTGCCAATGGCATGGTCCTCCAGGGACTTAAGTCACGCATCTTCAACCAACTCAACAAATATGTCAGGCGATGGGTTGCAGAGGTCCCAGCGATCCTATGGAGCCTAAGAATGACCCCAAACCAATCCACAGGGTTCACACCCTTCTTCCTAGCCTACGGAGCTGAGGCAGTGCTGCCCTCCGACCTCAACCACGGGGCCCCAAGGGTCAAGGCCTTTAACCACGACTAGGCCATGGAGGCTCAGCAAGACATGGTCGACCTGCTCAAAGAGGCCTGTGAGATGACCGTCATCTGCTCTGCCCGCTACCAACAAACCCTCCGTAGGTACCACAAAAGGAAGATCAGAGGGAGGATACTCGAAGTCGGCGATCTCGTACTCCGGAGGACCCAATCAACGAAGGAAAAACACAAACTCTCTCCACCATGGGAAGGACCCTATATGGTGACCGAAGTAATCCGACCAGGCACCTACCGACTGGAGGACAACAACGGCAACCTTCTCACCAACACTTGGAACATTGAACAGCTACGTTGTTTTTTCCCCTAAAATTTGGTCTTACCGATTTCTTAGTCAAACTTGCCCCTGTAAAAGCACCCCAGCCCGAATACTTTCAGCCCGGGTCGCTCGGAGGCTCCATAAGGGTATAATACTGAATATTACCTCTCTTTTTTACTGTCACACAGTAAACAAACGTCGTCCCCGAATGGAAGCACATTCCGTTCCTTTGATTGCCCTACATGACTCTGTTCTCACTCCCAACCGAATGCACCTCGCCTTTTCCTATGGTCACGAGCAGCCGAGCCACGCGGGCCACTCCCCAGGCTCCTAAAGTTGCAGCCTACGGACAAACGGGCAGGTACGAAAAAGAAAGGATAAAAACAAAAGTTATGCTAGGATAAAAATGAGGAACTGATAGTGGTTCTATCACAAGAATAGAACTGATGTAATCTGTTGACACAAAAGCTATTCACACGGGGGCTCACCCACAACCATTACATTTTTTCCTAACTACTTCCATTCCAAATACTACTATGGCTGCTCGATGACATTGCATGACGCCGAAGAAAAATGGTGCTCATCGCTGGACATAGCCCCCACTACAGGGGCCCCGCCCGGTTCCGCTCACTCGACTTCGGCGAGCACAATGGGTACCTCAAGGGACCAACTTGGTTCTGCTCCCTTGACTTCGGCGAGCGTAATGGGTGCCTCAAGAGCGCTGCACCCATAGATGCTCAGTAGAGGAGCATGGGGCTACAAACCTTCTCATGCAGTTGAGGCAGCTCCTGGACAAGGACACCACCACCGAAGTTTGGCCACCATGGCTGGAAGAGATCTCATCAAACTTTATGAACTAGCCAACCTAAGCAACCGCAGGCACGGAACCCTCCACCGTCATGATCCTGAGCAACTTCCCCTCCGACAAGGCTCACCTGGCGAAGATCCACCGAAGAAAGTCCACACACGGCTCCATCCCAAAGAAGGCCTCGTAGATGAATCCAGCACTGCCCCAGGCAGCCTCCATCTCGACATCACACTCTAGATCCATGAAAGGATCTATAAGTCCTCCCCCTTGCTCACCCCCTCTCTCACTTGGGAACCACCATGGCATACAGGCACTCTCAGTGAGAAGGAAGAAGGAGGAGAAACAATAGTTGGCGAATAGGCAAAGGACTGTGATGGAGAGCCCTCTCCCTCCCCCTATTTAAGGAAGAAACGTGGTAGCCAAAGAGGGGCAAAAGATTAGAGCGAAAAACTCTCTCCCTTCCCCCATTCAATGCGGACGGGAAACGATGGGACGCACACTGACCGACGGAACGACACCTATTTAGGCGGAGCGCCACCTGGTCAGGCGGAGTGTCGCCTGGTGAGGCAAGATGTGGCATGTGTATGGCCCACCACTATCGCACGGCCAGGCACAAAAACCAAAGCATCGCCACCGCATGCGGGTGGCACCCCACTTCCCTAGGCTAGGCCTAGAGAAACCCAAATGAGATCTCCGTCGGGGGAGATCATTGGCCCCCCTGAGTTGATCAAATCACTCAGGATAGACACCAAGATATAGGTAAGGAAGCGAAGGGGCACCCCATGTAGGCCATGCTGACTTCGTCACGAATGACAAGCACGGGTCCCGATCGGACATTTTTGACTGAAGCTCTCCGAACCCCGTCACTCAAGTCATCAAGGTAAAAACCAGGAACCCCCTCTATTTCCTTATAATCATTTTATACATCCATATGCGCATTCATTCCATATGCCCGTGCCTCCTGGATGATTTGGGCCTTGAACCGCCCGGGGGCTCAGGAACTAAGCATCGCACGTGCAGCAAAATGCATCACAACACTCCATGTTGCGTCACGAAGTGACGATTGCCTCATTCAACATGAGCAGCCAATAGAGCCAGGGGAGAAAAACGTAGATGAGCCCTGTGTGGCCCTCGCTCGGTCTAGCAGACTAGGTCATCTCGACTTCTTGTTCGATCCTAAACCTCTTGCCAAGCCCATAGAATCTCCATCGAGGGGAGGTCGTTAGGCCACCTGGGTCGGTCTCCGAAATGACCTAGGCATTTGCCGAGTTATAGGTAAAGGAGTAGTGGAATGCCATAAGAGGGCTATGCCGACCCCGTCACGAACGACGGACCCGGATTCCACTCAATCATACCCGTTAGCGAACTCACCGAGCGCGTCACTCGAGCCCGAGCGATCGGGACAAGCGACAAAACATAGCCCCTCCGGTTGTGAGGAACTAAGGATGGGGTAAACACACATAACTCACACCGACCCCTACTAAGGCCTAGCAAGGCTCGGGGGCTCAAGACACAAAAAGCCTAGGTCTCGACCCTGATCTTGCCCCATCTGGCTACGCTTCCGACTGCGCTCCAAGGACACCTGGGTCTACGACCCCGATCTCGCCCCATCCGACTATGCTTACGACTGCGCTCCAAGGACACTTGGGTCTACAACCCCGATCTCGCCCCATCTAGCTATGCTTATGACTGCGCTCTAAGGACACTTGGGTCTATGACCCTGATCTCGCTCCATCCGTCTATGCTTCCGACTGTGCTCCAAGGACACCTAGGTCTGCGATCCCGATCTCGCCCCATCTAGCTACGCTTCCGACTACGCTCCAAACACCTGGGTCTGCGACCCCAATCTCGCCCCATCCGGCTATGCTTCCAACTGCGCTCCAAACACCTAGGTCTATGACCCCGATCTCGCCCCATCTGGCTACGCTTCTGACTGCGCTCCAAGGACACCTGGGTCTGCAACCCCGATCTCGCCCCATCCGGCTATGCTTCCGACTACGCTCCAAACACCTAGGTCTATGACCCCAATCTCACCCCATCTGACACCTGGGTCTGTGACCCCGATCTCACCCACGGCTCCGACTCACCTGATCCCACGATGCACATCGATGCCAGGATCAGAGAGCTTTGTCCCATCCGAACAAACTTCCTCACCCAATCCAACGGCGTGCATCGACACCAGGATCAGTGAGCTTTGTCTCGTCCAAACTAACTTCCTCGCCCAATCCCATGGTGCGCACCGACGCCAGGATCAGTGAGTTTTTTTGTCTCAAAACTCTCAAAAAAACACCTCGACTGCACAATGACGCCTTGATTAAAAACTTCGTCCCATCTAAACACGCGCACACATGCCCGCTACCGAACACCCACCAGACGGTTCTGCCCGAACCACCCGGGGGCTCAGGGGCTACACCCGCAGGTGCGCTCATGCGCACCCGCTGACAACACAGAAAACCCCCCAGACGGTTCTACCCAAACCACCCGAGGGCTCGAGGCTACACCCGTGGGTGCGCTCGCGCGCACCCGCCGTCAAAAATAAAATCCCCCAGACGATTCTACCTGAATCGCTTGGGGGCTCGGGGGCTCCTGTCGGGTTCATAAACCCGGGGTCCCTCGGGGACCAGCTTCCATGCCAAGGCTCAGCCCAAGCGGGCAGCACACAACTCATGGATCAGCCCAAGGATCTAAAACAATAGGCCAAAAGAGCGGTCCAGTCACTGACCGGAAGGTCTAGCCAAAGGGAACAGCGCCCGCTCATCGACTACTTTGGCCCACCTCTCTGACCAGAGCGCTCGCTTCGGACTCCAGCCGCCTCTGGATGGCCTCTCCGATCGGAAGGCTAGCCCAAAGCGCTACTTCCGACTCCCACTCTTCTCCGACTGGCGTGACCAGGACCAACTAGGGCCATCCGACTAGGAACGCCCGCTCGGAAGGAACCAGACGACAAACGGAAAAAGCAAGCCAGGGCGCACAGAGTCAAACCACGATACCAGGGACCATACCCTATACAGTACTCTGCAACCACCCTGACACAAACAGTATTGTAGGCACCGACATTTCCTTCTATAGTATTGTAGGCACCGTTAACTCCCATACGGTAAGGCCCCCCACATGCCTCTGGGCATCGATAGTGTTGTGGGCACCGAGATTTACTGTACCAGGTGAATGTGGTGAAACTCCTCACATGCCTCTAGGCATCAATAGTGTTTTACAGGTACCGACATCTACCATTTCTAAAGAGGGCAGAGCGCAACGCAACCTCCCACGTGCATCTGACACTCTATAGTGATGACCAACAGTGTTGTAGGTGCCTACCATTATCTTGTACCCACCGGCATGGGCGACAGAGCCCAGTAGCATGTGTACCCTCTTCCTCTCACTTGTAAAGCCATTCCTTTTATCTATAAAAGGGGATGCGCTCCCTCCAACAAAGAAGAGCTTCTTTAGTCCTTTCGAGTAAACCAACATCGATCGAGTCCATCAGCTCACAACCACAGAACCACCGGGTTCGTACCCCAAGCACATGTTTGAACACTTAGCTCATAACGTAGCTCCTGTCGCTCTTGGCCCTTCTGACCGGACCTCTTGTACACCCCATCTTTCTCCTTCTTGTTTGTAACCCCACTGCAAACTTCGAGCACCTAGACTCAGAAATAAAGTCACTGACCGACCCAAACTGGATGTAGGGCATGTTGCCTAAACCAGTATAAACCCTATGTCATTGAGTGCTAGGCCACCTTCGATCACAATGTACGGCAAAACTACAAATATTTACTAGTTGGTCACATTCTGCACCAACACCTCCGGAAACTAGAAATTGACCATCAGGAACTTCTCCCATAGATCTCTCTTTGTCTCCTCTAGTACTTTTTTCCATCTAATGACAGCTGGGTTCAACTGATCTCTTACTAGGGCCCTGATAGCATTATGAAATCATCCTCTAAGACTCTTCGGTTGACGGATCTCCCTTGCTGGCTCGACCTCTATGATCACATAACATGCCTCATCTAGATATTGGTTGTTTTTTCTGTCCCCCCCGTTTCCTCTTTGGCTTGGTACCTAAGTTTGTGGCCGTGACTTGGGGTTATGGAGCAGAGGTGGCAATGTCCAACTCTGTGGCTGTTGCCCCTAATCTCCCTTCCTCTGCTCTGTCTTGTCCGACAAGATGATGCGAACATCGACATCATCTTTTTTGAGTTTTAGGAGGGGCCTATATATATGGGAGGTCAAAGTGTTAGTAATTGTAACACAATCAAAGCATTAGCAAAATTTGCAAACTAAGGCTTTATCCCTACCTCCTCATTCAGGTCAAAATCCTTGTCCAGCTCCTCCTCCGTTGGCTTTCATCTAACTTCATGAGGGAAAGGATCCTCAGGACTTTCATATGCCTCTTCTGAATCCTCATCATTGTCATCTTTATCATCATCATCTTCTTCGTCATTGCCTCCAGCAGCCTTTCCTACTCTTCGCTCTTCTCCCTCTTCCTCGTCTAACTGATCCTAAGTAAGCATCTCTGCTAGACCCTTGTCTAGCTCATCATTGAATTGCTCCTAAGTAATGTGCTCTGGTTCTAGCTCTTTAAAGATTGGCCCATGCTCAGGGCTTAGAGTTGCATTGTCTCTTGTCCACGACATTTCGTGTTTTATTCTAATAGAACAAAGAAAGTTGACTTTACGTACGTGAGAAGATAAAAAATCAGCAATAGATCAAAAAACAAGTAGTAGTAGTAGTAGATGCCTCAGAAACATATTAATCATCATTTGATCATAAACTTTGAGCATCATGGCATCATAAAAGAGAAGGTCATGATAGTAGTAGTAGTGGTAGAGGCCTCAAAAACATGTCAAACATCACTTGATCAAGAACTTGGAGCATAAAGGCATCATAAACATAGTGAGCATATAGAAAAAGATAGTAGGGACGACTAGTAATGATGCCAAGCTCCTCACAAGTTCATGATCATCAGCTCATATTCTAGACAATTTCTGGAGTTGGACAATTTCATCATTGACAAAACAAAGGAGGGGAGATAAGAGTTTGCCAAAAAAGCAGCAGCTTGTTCCCAAAAAGAAATAGCAGCTGCTACCAAACATAGAGGAGTAGGAGAAGTAGAAGTAGTAGTAGAGGAGAGGAGGCCAAACAAAAATAGTGAGCATCTAAAAACACAGTAGTATTAGTAGTAGGGTAGTAGCAGTAGAAGTAGTAGGAGTAGGAGTAGTAGGAGAGGAGAGGAGAGTAGTAGAAGAACTAGTAGAAGTAGGAGTAGTTGGAGAGGAGAGGAGAGTAGTAGTAGAAGTAGTAGAAGTAGTAGCAGTAGGAGAGGAGAGGAGAGTAGTAATAGAAGTAGGATTGGTAGGAGATGAGAGGAGAGTTGTGGTAGAACCGCCCAAAATAGCACGCTTACGGAGGTGCTCGTCTCCTACCAGACACTAAGCACCCTGCAAACAGGCTACCGCGAGTGGTATCCATCGGGCACACCCCGAGGGAGAACCCAAAAGATCCACATTTTCCCCAAGGATCCAATAATGAGAATGAGTTACAATACAAGTCCATTTCATACATCAGAGATTCTTGAAAAGTACATTATTACATTACCAAATGTCAGAGTGTGGAATGATAAACAACAAAATTTAAATAAACATCTAGCGATAGGAGCGAGGATTCCATCTAAGCCCACCAGAAGAATCCTCCACATAAAGGTACTTCTCATGCATCACCTGCAACAGGGGTAAATAAACCATGAGTACACAATGTACTCGCAAGACTTATCCGACTAGTGGGAATAACTTCTCGACTCCAAGGATTATGATAAGCTTTAGGGTTTGCTGGTTTCTTTTTGGCAGAACGCAATACTAATAATGAGTCCTTATCTATGTATTATTATCAGCCGTATTAAGTTATCATCTAGCCAGTCTATATAAGCACATGTTCTACTTTCAAGCAAGAGTTGAGCAATCAGTTCCATTTCTTCTCCTTTCTACTTTCAGTTCTTACTATGGTGCTAAACCATGGACAAGCCATACCGGATTTCCTGGCGATTCGTGAATCCATGTGCCCAGCTAGGTGCCCCAAAAACACACGCCCCGCTTGTACCCTAGGCACAAGCAAGACTAACCCATCACTCTCCTATCCTGGGTGTCTAGGTCCCCGTCCAATCTTGGACTCCAAGCCCCCACTCCTGAGTCCCGGACTCAGTGTGGTACAAGGATCTCGACCATCTCCGCCTCCAATCAGTCGGTCCAGAAAAGAGCCGGATCCGCGACAAGAGAGCAACAGGTCTTCCCTACGCCCATACCCAAGTATGCACTCAGGACAATAAATATGTGACTTGCCTAGAGTTATATGCAACGACCGGTCCTTAATCGACACAGACAGGAAAAAAGTGTAACTGAGCTATGCCCTGTTGGCCGTAGGACACAACCCTTTACACCCACCACTACCCAAACCATATCCCTGCCCGGTCACCATCTACCTTTACATATTTTATCATGAGGGATCATATTTAGCACCTACTTATGAGTAACGGTAGGTTACTCACGCTACCGATATCCTGAGCATAGCAGCTACTCGACCTATACTAGTAGGACTCATGGGTAGATATATTTATGCATGTAGTTTCCATAAATGCCTGTAACTTAAATGCACATCACATATATATATTCAGTGATCATTAAAATAGGGGTTATGCACCGGGGCTTGCCTTGGGCAGGCGACGGGTCAGTAAGGTCAGCACCAACAGGCTCCGGGGCTCCTCGTACTCGTCAATCACCTCGTCATACTCCTGTTCGTCGATAGACACAAATTCTACCAGTTCGTGATCTACATGAAATGATGATTCAATGCTTAATAATATGACAACAGCAACTCTTAAAATAAAAGTGCATCCATTTAACTACTAAGCTAGTGCTACCGACCATAGCACTAAGCTATCTATTGTTACCGATAACAAGTTTGAAGTATGACATTCATCAGCATTATAGCAACTATAGGTATTCTTACTCCTAATGCTGATTTACGTTATATACGATAAAGCAAGGGTAATAGCTACTTTATTTAGCAACTCATTCTAAGGCTACAAAATTTACAGCAAGTACCTAATAACCTAGTGAACCTACTGTAAATTTTTTATGTCTATAGATATCACCAATCGTCCATAAATATTCCTACAAATATTAATCTACATAATATTAGCTCTCTAGTTTTGAATTTATGACCCAATACTTGCCATAGCTAACTGCAATCTAACTATACTCACAAGTAGATGGTATTTTTGTGAACCTAACAAAATTAGTCTCACTATTTTTGGACCACTACACAATTTACTACAAATTATCAAAGTTTAGCTTGAAAACTAAATTGAATAAGCATTTACAAATTCACTGGAAGGATGAAACCGCTTTCTATTTCGCGGCCCACCTAGCACCGGCTCAGCCCAGTCCGGCTTCCCACCCATGCGCGCATGCAGCCACCAACGCGACCCACACTGCATCGCGCGACGCGGCCCAACGCAGGCGGCCCACAACGGAGCCGCGCGCGTCCGGTGCATTAGCGAAAAAGCCCCCGCTATTTCCCTTATTCGCACAACTAACCTGAGCACTATTATGCTAAGTCACAGGTTTTACATTTACCACCCTCTCCTTTCTCTTCTTCACTGCGGTGATGTCCCCCGACCCTCCATTTCCTATTTAAGGGGCCGATGATCACCTTGACGACAACACGCAGCTACTGGAGGCGATACGGCAAATAGGGGCGTGGTCCTGAGCTCCCTCCCCAGCGATGGTCCTTTCCCTGCGACAATGGATGTGTTCCCATGAGCGACAGTAAAAATAGAGCAAACGAGTTAGCTAGTGAGCTCAAGGGACTACCCATGGAGACAGCCGAGGCGTCGGTTCGGTCGAAGATGGCCCGAGCCAAGCTAGCCACGTGTGCACTGGTGGTACGGCGATGCACGGCGATGGCACGGCCGCGTCGGTGAAGGCTAGGCTATGGTAACGCTATGGCTGAGGTGCACTAGGTACTTAGGAGGGGGAGATGAGGCCGGTGGTGCAAGGAATCACCACGGGGTGCTTTGGATAGGTGACTTGCCAACGGTGCGTGCTCATCTGGTCTTATGGACCCGACGGAGCGGTTATTTCAAATTGAGGCTCTGTGTGGCGGTACGAGCAGCGAGGTGGGGACGGTTGCATGGCCAGCTACCCAGTGGAGCCAAGGATGCGACGAATTGGATTATAATGCTGCTATCACGGTGAATCGAAGGAAGGGCCCCGCTGGCCACGGCAACAGTGGAGATAGGGGAGTCAGGCATGGCTTGGCTTAGCACCATCGTGGTTGTCAACGCAACATACAAGTGCACACAACAATGGGGAACAGCGAGGCGTGCTCCAGGCGGCTGTCCGCATGGCCGAATCCGCAAGTCGACGAAGCTCGGTACTGCATCACCGCGGACGGCATCGGACAAGGGAAGCAATAGCGCAACATGATGCCGAAGTGATGGTGGAGCAGGCGGTTGTCCCACGCGCGCACAGCTGCGGTGAGTCAACGGGAGCAGTACCGGGCGTGGCGATGGATGGCGTGTAGCGCGACCAGGGAACCGCGCGATGCGATGGCGAGGCAGAGCTGCTAGGACCCAGGCGCAGTGCGCTTGCGTGCGTGTGTGGCGAGTGTCGGGCAGATACTTCCACCCGAGCAGCAGCAGTGTGGGACCCGGCGCACGTCCGTCCAGCGTAGGGCAGGGCGCAGGCGGCGTCCCGGATGCAGCGCGTCAGCCGTGGCAATGTGAACCACGCGCCAGCGTGTGGAAGCAGGCATCCGAGGCAGCAGCGCAAGGACCATGTGTGCAATGTGCATGCACAGGGCGGCAGCGAGTACGCGGCCGGCGCTGGCTCTATTCAACACAGGTGGCACGCACACTTTTTAAAGCTATCGCAAAACCCTACCTGAAGGTCCAAACGCCAAACCACTTCTCCTATGCTCCAGTGAGCACGTAGAGCTATCGACCCATGCCACGACATCACGCTACTACTTAAGTCGATCTCTCTACAAAAATTGCCAAACGTGGCTTCGTTGACCCATTTTCAAACTTACGCGAAACGGCTTAACTTCGAACGGTTTTGCATCGAATTCCAATTCCGACCTACTTGACATACTAGCTAGCGAACCTCGTCCTTGACCGCACATATTTCATCGTCGCCTATGAAGTACATACTACAAACTTTATTAAAGTTCGCATACATGTTCTACATCATTTTTATTCGATAAAAATTCGCTTAGAATGCTAAACGATATAAAGCGACATGAAACATAACATTTGTTTCTTGTTTTGGATAAACGTTTCTAGTATCGTACATTGATTTATACATTATGTTACACACATTTGCACATAAGTAGGATGCTCATGCAGTGTTTTAGCAAAAACAGTACAATATAACACCGAGGGTGTTACAAGAGTAGTAGTACAAGTAGTTGAAGTAGTAGTAGTAGGAGAAGAGAGGAGATTAGTAGTAGAAGTAGTAGAAGTAGGAGTAGTAGGAGAGGAGAGGAGATTAGTAGTAGAAGTAGTAGAAGTATGAGTAGTAGGAGAGGAGAGGAGAGTAGTAGAAGTAGGAGAGAAGGCTCTACAAAGCAGTTGTTGCTTGTCAAAAGGAACATATATAAACACAGTGGTCATATACAATCACAGTGAGCATGAATCAATCAGATCTGTATAGAAAGTAAAACAGAAACTGACTGGGAACTAGCAAAATCTATAACTCTTAAATTAGCAGGACTAAAATCATGAAATTCTAGGACAAGTAATACATGGAAGTTAGCTACAACTTTTGTATACAACATATTCACAGAAAACACTAAGCCAAAAAACATCATCAATCAGATCTGTACAGAAAGTAAAACAGAAACTGACTGGGAACTTGCAAAACCTATAACTCTTAAATTACTGGGCCTAAAATCATGAAATTCTAGGAAAAGAAATAAATGGAAGTTAGATACAACTTTTGTATACAACATATTCACAGAAAACATGATTAACTAAGCCAAAAGTCATCATTAATCAGATCTATACAGAAAGTAAAACAGAAACTGACTGGGAACTTGTAAAATCTATAACTCTTAAATTAGCAGGCCTAAAATTATGAAATTCTAGGACAAGAAATATATGGAAGTTATCTACAACTTTTATATACAACATATTCATAGAAAACAAGATTAACTAAGCCAAAAAACATCATCAATTAAATCTGTACAGAAAGTAAAACAGAAACTGACTGGGAACTTGTAAAATATATAATTCTTAAATTAGCAGGCCTAAAATCATGAAATTCTAGGACAATCAATACATGGAAGTTAGATACAACTTTTGTATACAACATATTCACAGAAAACATGATTAGCAAGATGAAAAAGACACTTAACATGCAGCCATTTCAGCATTCAAGTGCAATCAAGTGCTTCACTTATTCTACTAACAAGACCATGCATGAGTAGCTAATTACAAGGATGATAAACCACTATTACTCAGCTACTTATGATTAGAGTAAGCAAGGAATATTACATGACTTAAGTACATTCATCTATTACTGTTATATAAAAGTAGCATTGCAAATAAAAGTAGCATTGCAAACTGGTTGAAGGACAACACTAGACACATTAGAACTATATATGAAGTTAGCATCACTAAGCTTAATTCCACATTCACATTAGCAAGCACCAGTAGAGCAGGAATGGAGGAGCAGGGGTGAGGGGATACCTGCAGAAGACCTAGCCAAAGAGAGGGGTGGTGGGCACAGGGCGGTGGAGCGCGCGCACGCCGGATGCACGGCTACCAGGACAAGCCTACTGGGGGAAGGGGCGCCAACACTAGAGCACACCGGGGCAGGCCACTGGGGGAGGGGGGGACACCGGAGGACACGTCCACTAGTGTAGGCCCGCCGGGGTAGCGCACGCAGACACCGAAGCCGCCGGGGCATGGCGCGGTGGAGGTAGGGCACAGAGGTGGCGACGGCGGTGGGTCGGATGGCCGAGGGCTCAATCTGAAACCCTGAAAGCCCTAGTTTGGTTTTGTATAATTGATGAAACCTAGCACTAACCTTTGTCATGAGCAATGATATGAGCTAGGTTGGTGCAATCCAAGTGAGTGAGCAAGGTGAGGTCCATGGAGATGAAGATTGACATGTATTGATGATGATCAAGCTCTAACTTGGAAAAGAAGAAAGAAAAAATAAAAACAAAGAAGATCAAGGCAAAGGTATATGATAGGTTTTTATTTTGCACTCAAGACACCATAGAGGGTGTGAGTGACTTAGGATCGATAGCTGTAGTATAAAGAGGGAAAATCTTTGGCTAAATGGTTTATCGAGTGCCACTAGGTGACATGATTCTTGCATATGCATTTAGGAACCTAGTGTGCTAACCTTGACCCTTGTAAAATGCTTTGAAAAATACTAACACACGTGCACTCAAGTTCTACACTTTGTGGTTAGCAACTTGGAAGCAAGGGTGAAGTGGTTGTGGACTTAGAAAAAAAGGAGGAGCTCCACGTCAACTGGATGCTGGACACATCCTGACCGGACGCTGGCCAGGTGAGTCCGGTCATTTATAGCAAGAAGGCACGGCGGCTGGCTGAGAGGGCCGAGGAGCGACCGGACGCTGCCTCCTATGTGTCCGGTCACTTGTTGAAGGCGAGCGCGTTGACGCAATCGGACGCGCAGGGTCCGCGTCATGTGATCGCTGACGTACGCTGACATCAGCACCAAGAGCGTGCACGGAGAGGAGCAGTGCAAGGACCAGACGCTAGGCGCATCAGGTCACCTCTGACCGAATGCGTTCGATCAACAAAAAAACCGCTCTAGAACCTTACTGGACTTGATCTGACGCTGTGTGGTTCTGAGTCTGGTCATTTCGGTGATGAGTCCAATCATAACTTAACCCTGGTGCGCCTGTTCACTTGACCGTTAAAGATCGATGCGCTAGATTTAAACGAGGGACGTGTCGCAGCCATCCTGCGATCAGACGCGGGCCACCTAACACGGAGCAGCATCGGGTCAGGTGCATCCATTCAGCTCGCGGCTAGCCAGCGGCTCTATTTCGAGGGGGCGCCTATAAATATGTTTTGGCCAGCCCTAGGCTCACTCTCTTGGTACTTTGACATACTTGATATCCTTGTGAGCCTAAGCAAATACCTTCCACTCATCTCCATCATTGATTCATCATCATAGTGAGATTGAGAGTGTTTTCAAGTGCATTTACTTGAGTGATTGCATCTAGTAGCACTTGGGGATCATTGTGGCTGCGGGTTTCTTATTTCTCTTGGTGGTTGCCGCCACCTAGACGGCTTGGAGCAGTAGAGGAACTTTGGCATGAGTTGGTGGTTGTTCGTGGTCGGCTTCAGTGATTGTGAAGGGTCTTGTGCCTTCCCCAGCGGAGAGCCGAAAGGTAACTCTAGTGGATTGCTCGTGTCATTGAGTTACCTCACTTGTGGGTAGGTTCTTGCGGTGTCCAATTGTGTGGATGAGGTTCGTGCAACACCTCTTAGCCGGAACAACCAAGTGTTGGTCGACACAACGGGGACTAGCGTGCCGACAAACACGTAAACCTTGGGAGAAAAATTGGTTGTCTCTTGCCCCTTGGTATTCTCCAAGTGTTTGAATTAATATTCGTCTTGTGATTGGTTCACTCCTCTACGTGGTGGTATAATCACCCTACTCACTCATTTACATTTCTGAAAACTAGTTGTAGCAAGCTCTTTAGTGTAGCTGGAATTAAGAGCTTGCTTTGTAGTTTAAGTTCATCTAGTGGAGCTATTTAGTGTAGTAAGTGTGAGAGCTTTTAGAGAGTAGTGACTTAGCAAATTGTGTGCCTAGTGATCATAGTAACTAGAATTGTTGGATAGGTGGCTTGCAACCATTATAGAGCTAGAGCAAGTTTGCAATTCACTATTTGTCATACTAATTAAATTGCTCTAGTGATCTTATAGATTTTTAAATAGGCTATTCACCCCCCTCTAGCCATATTAGGACCTTTCAAACCCGCCGTCGTGGAGATGTGGCGACGTCGTGGCGGCCCAGGGGTGTCGAGGTGCGGCTCGGGGGTGCGGAGCGGGGGAGACAGCCGAGAGGCAGCGACAGGTCAGTCGGCCGGGGGCTCGATCTGAAACCCTAGTCATCGTGGAGATGTGGCGGTGTCATGGCGGCCCGCGGGTGTCAAGGTGCGGCTCGAGGGTGCGGAGAGGGGGAGACAGCCGGGAGGCGGTGATGGGTCGGCCGGCCAGGGGCTCGATCTGAAACCCTAGCCGCCGTGGAGATGTGGTGGCATCGTGGTGGCCCGTGGGTGTCGAGGTGCGGCTCGGGGGTGCGGTGAGGGGGAGGCGGCCGGGAGGCGGTGGTGGCGGCAGGGGGGCGCGAGGGCAAAATCGGGCAGCCTGTCGGTGTTGGGAGGAAGAAGAGAGTGCCCAAGACTTAGCCGATTTTGGCCCCCGAGCGCCCGTGCTTATATACCTAGGACGATTTGTAGGACGGCTTAAAACATCAGTTGCCCCTACAAATTCATTTGTAGGGGCGGTTCCTGATTAAGCCGCCCCTAAAAATATATTTCCATTTATATAAATTATTAAATCTGTATTTTATATATATAATTATTTGGATTACTCTATATATGTAAATATATATATATATTAAAACAAATTGTTGATACGTATATTTATATAATTCTATTTTTCTTCTTAAAAAACATATTTAAAATTTTTGAAAATTTGAATTTCAAAATTTCCAATATAATTTTAGGACACTAAATGACCTCAACTAAAAATGTTGTAAACATCAAAGTTGTATAACTCATCAAGATGTACAACTTTTATTTTGGTCATCTTTTCATGTGATAAAGTTTTCATAATTGAAAATTTGAATTTAAAAAAATTACAACTTCAAACCAGATTTTGAAATACCAAATGATTTAAGTTGAAAATGTCATGAATATAAAAGTTATAGAACTCATCGAGATATGCAACTTTTATTATGCTCATCTTGTCATGTGACTTTGTTTGAATAATTCAAAATTTGAATTTTTAAAAATGACCACTTGAGACAACATTTTGAAATAGTATATGATTTCAAATGTAAAAGTCATGAATATAAAAGTTATATAACTCATCAAGATCTAAAACTTTTATTTTGGTCATCTGTTCATCCAACAAAGTGATAAGAACATTGTTCATAAATTTTACATATCTCTCGTATGGTTTCATAAACTATATAAGAGATATATAAGTTTTGTGAACAATGTTACTATCACTTTGTTAGATGAAGAAATGACCAAAATAAAAGTTGTAGGTCTTGATGAGTTCTACAACTTTTATGTTCATGACTTTTTGAGTTTAAATCATTTGGTGTCTCAAAATTTTGTTTGAATATATCATTTATTGAAATTCAAAATTTAAATTGTTCAAATTTAGTCACATGAAAATTTGACCAAAACAAAAGTTGTAGAGATTGATGAGTTCTACAACTTTTATGTTCATGACTTTTGATTTGAAACCATATGCTTCTTCAATGTGTTGTTCCATGTTTCCATATTTTTGAAATTCAAAATTTGATTTTTTTTCAAACAAAGCCACATGAGAAGATGACCACAAAAATTTGATAGAGCATGATTTTAGAAAATTTTCATTTTATATCATTTTCTGTCTTAAAATTCAATTCAAAGTTCACAAATTCAAACTTTTAATTTTTAAATATTTTTTTTATTTTTTTAAAAAGGAAATATATCATTATATATATCAGCAAGTTGTTTTTTATGTGTATGGGCAAATATAGCAAATTGTTTTTAATATATTTATACAGTTATATATATATTTATAAAAAAATATGCAGAACTAATATTTAAAAAAATACGAAATTATTTGTAGGGGCGGCCTGAGATTGAGCAGCCCCTACAAGGTGATTGAGCCGTCTCTACAAATCGACCCATTTGTAGGGGCGACTCGTATCAGCAGCCGCGATTGTGCTATTTGTAGGGGCGGCTGACCTCGTGGAACCCCGGTGGGGGCACTGTAGGGGCGGCTGCAGAGTGAGCCGCCTCTACCAAAAAAAGGTGCCGTTGCTACAAACTAGTTCTGTAATAGTGATGAACAAGGAATCCTGAACGACATTCAATAACTATACGTCTTTGATTGATACTAGTGTATAGGAGATCATTAATCATATTCTGTTTCATTTAGCAAGTGTAATTGTGTAAACAAATATACTTGCTCAGTTTTGTGGAGGCAGTAGGTTTCCAGGGACTAGTCTATGTAGGATTTAAATTTTGTTACTGTGAGAAGCCAGTGGGAGCATCAACGTCTCATTGGATTCAAATCATTCTACAAAATAATCTACATCATGTTCATCACCTTAAGAGCCGAAGTCAATCCTGCAAGGAAATTCTATTTTTCTTGGCGGTGCAAGGGAGCCTCCAAGTTAAGCTATATTCCTTGAAGGTTTCTAGTAACCGCCAAATAATATGGAGATTTCCTTGACTGTTACACTCAACCTCCAAGGAAATTACACATTTTCTTTGGTGTTCTTCGAATCCTCCAAGGAAATAGTTAATATTCTTGAATGTTGTTGCCAAATGTCAAGAAATTATACTTTTTCTTGGGTGTTCTTGGAAGCCTTCAAAGGAAATACTTAATATTCTTTAGTGTTGTTGTCAAACCGCCAAAGGAAATTGCCAGCTTTGTTAAGGGATTGATCGAAATTTGTATATCAAAGTAAATCATTGTTTTCCTGTCCTTAGTCCATCAATAGTAATATGCCACCAATTGTACACTTTGACAACTATTTGGCTCAGTTAAATACATGTGACAAGCTGCATTGTGCAACCATCGACATTTCCTTGGAGGTTTATAACCCTCAAGAAAAAAGAATTAGCTTGCGTCCAAAAACCTCCAAGTCTCCAACGAAATGGAAGTCTCCAACGAAATGGTGCCCATTTCCTTGGATGTTTATAACCCTTGAGAAAATAGATATTACCAAGGCAGTTTCAAATATTTTCTTGGCGCTTGTCTGCCTCCAAAGAAAGTTATTTAATTAATTGTCGGTTGAAATACTTTCTTGTCGCTTTGGCAAATTAGATGTCGTCCTCATTTCCTTGGCAGCTAGCCTCCAAGGAAATGATCTTTGAGTGCCAAAACCATCAAGGAAAAGAATTTCCCTTATCCTCTATTCTTGGCGATTTTGCTTGACGGTAAATAGTCAAGGATTGTTTTCTTGGTGGTTTAGCCATTTTCCTTGGTGGTTTATGGTCCTCAAAGTATAGTAATTCCGTTCTCTTGTATTAGCACTTTGTTTGTTCCCTACTTTTTGCTCTGAGAGTCCAACTCTTAGTCAAAGCATCTTACTGTTGATAAATTATCTATCGTAATTCAAAGTCCAGGACAAACTAGTGATGAATGTGTTCCATGTGGTCAATTAAATTTTTGTACGTATATCCACTTATCTGAATGTTTTGATTTCTTACTACATAACATATGCTACCTGCAAAGTTTTCAAGTAGCCCCAACGCTGTGTGCCGGAACGCAGAAGCGGGAAGTCTCTTCCACTTTCTAAAAAAAACATATAGCCCAAAGTCATGTTTTGTTTTGTTATAGTTATTCAATCAATCATCTTAGTCATTAAAAAAACTTAACCAGTGCAGAAAAGATCACCAATAGATTTTAAACTATCCCTAGTAGAAGGGTCCAAACCAACCATAGGTGTCACAAGGCACAAGCCTCCAAGGAAATACTTGAGTACCTTGTGATTTGTGAGCCAAAAGAAAAAGGAAGGAGGACCTCTTCCTAGGTATCGCAACCTCCCAACCAGAGGACCTACCACCACGCTGTTGACGCGTTTGCAGTTGATGTCCCCTAGCTAGTTGTCGTAGTGAAGTCAATATTGAGATGTTGTCCCAACGGAGTTGTAGTCATGAAGGTGGTTTTGCCAGTTATCTCTCACTAAACCTTGTGTTTAGTTGAGCTATTTGTTGTACCGAAGTAGTTTGACAGAAACATGGCAGGTCACCCAGTTGTGTGTGTTTTGCCCAGATTCCTCATAAGCTGAGTCAACTCTCTTCGTCGTGGCAAGAGCAAAAGTTTTGGTTGTCCTTCTGAAAAAAAATACTGAACTTACATCATATAACTGTCCCATATATAACAAATGCATCTTGCGCCATATGGGATTCATGTGCTGAATAGTCAATAGTTAACACATTATTTCATAATTTGCTAGTAGATTTCCCAAGTAGGATCATTTCATAACAATGCACAGGGTTCCTACTATCTACTGACATCGTCGTCGTCATTGCCTCATTGGTTGGAACCAAACATGAAACATGGTTTCGCCAGTGGCACTAACTCCACCAGTGGCAGCCGGCGGCCAGCCCAACCCTTGCACCATAGGCACCACCTGCACAGCTGCACCACATTAATTCCCACTTGAATCACATCATTGGTTTTTTTAGATAAAGAATCACATCATTAGTTATGTTATTATATTAACTTATCCATGGATTAAGGCATACTAAAGAGAGAAACAAAAGAGGAAGGAGCACAAATTTATTAACATGGAGAATTGGAGCTGCTTAGGCTTTACTGCATGTTCCCATACATGCCCACTGCTCTTATGGTAAGCCTTCTTATATATGTTTTCTTTTCCTGGTGTCAAGATTATCCAGAGTTCATTTGGTTTTCATGTATGAAACACTGGTGTAAGGAAAAAAAGGATGAGGAAGGAGTGCTTGAGAGTAATAGGAATGGAAGGCACCGGGAAAGACCAAATCAGATTAAACCCTCCATTGGTGGATGAGATACAAACAAATTTGGCTTTCCTCCATGTTCTCATTCCCACTGCTCTCAGGACCTCTCATTCTTCCTCTTCCTTGCTTGCAACCAACACAATGTATCCCATCTAAAAAATATATCTCTTTTTTTATCTGGTTAACATTAATCTCGCAAGCCATAAGGAAAGGGAAGGAGAACCTAAGAGCCTTAGGAATAGGAGGCATCAGGAAAACATTAAGCCAAATATCCATATACACAATAATGCTTTCCTTCATGTTCCTATTCCTAGTGCTCTTAGAAACTTTCTTCCTTTTCCTGGCTCACCCTTCTAGGCCTCAAATTTGTAGCTTCATCTAACTCTACTCGCCTCTAGCTAGGACACATGTATATATAGAGCGGTATATTTAGACCTCTCCCACCATTGTTGTACCAAGTCCAGTGACTAGTGAACTCGTCGTGTGCATGAATTACGAGCACTGCACAATAGGACATATAGCAGTTGATGATAGTGGTACCGTGTTACATCTATTGTACATGCATGTGTCAGTAACGTATGGGTATAGCACATGGATGAAGCAAGGGAAAATACTACGTAAAGTGTGGTCGTCACCTTTTAATTATGGTACTCTTGTCTGCACTACTTTTTTTTTTGAAAGATCCAGATTGGTTACTTTGAGATTTTGTACAGTGCTTGGTAGGAACCACTGGTTCCTTTCAGTAGGATTTTTCGTAGCCATCTGATGTAACAAGAGTTAATTAATTGTAACTGAGGGCATATTAGTCATCCTGTTGCGGTTATTAACTTTTTGGCCGACAATTTTTCCCATCGCACGGACGCAACTCGCACACAAAAGGGCCTCGCCGCCGCCGCCGCCGCCGAATGCACGGGCGCCTCTCCAGGCCTCATTGCCAACCGCCTGGTGGGGATGGGGCTCGCCACCAACTATCTGCACTGCATGAGGTCTCTGCTGTCGCTTGCAAAGGTCTGCCACTCCACCAGTTGCAAGGGATCCGCTGTCGCCCGCTTCTCTGGACAACTCGAGGCGGTTAAAGGACTCTTGTCCGATTGCAGGCCGGCGGCAACCTCCTGGCGCCGGTGCTGGCCTTGAAATTGAAATGGCAGCAGAGCGGCTGTTGCTCGTCGGAACTGGAGTCGAGCACCAGCCGTCCCAATGCTCCACCGGTGCCTGGACCTAACATGCGCCTCGCCGCCAGTGGCGGAGCCCTGTCTAACTGGCAAATGTGCAATATAATATATGTATTATACATCTGTATTTATATTAAAAAAAGAAAAAAAAGTCACTGGATCACCAATCACGCCATCACGGAAGCAAGTTAGAAGGGCTAGGAAGCGGCCCACGCGGCAAGGTAGTCCTCACTCCTCAGACCTCAGGCCTCAGTACTTACACGTACACGATCCCTCGATTGGAGCTGAGTCACGCCGCGGCCGCTCTGACGGCGTGACAGTTGACGCCGACGCCGACGCCGACGCGGTGAGGCGTGACGGTGACGCCCTGGTGCCGGTGGCCGGTGCCCTCTGGCTTCTGCGTTGCTGCCTCCGTCCTCCGATCAGTCGTCTACAGTTTGCAGTTTGCATGACCACGTAGTTACGAAGGCTCGCCGATTCGCTATTTCTCCTAGGTAAAATTTAATCCTGTGTTGTTCGTCTCTTTATAAAAAAATATATATATATAATTTCATAGCTATTTGCTAACATCACAAATAACAAGTTGTTTAATATTTATGCACTATTTTAAACTATTTATACTATATTTAGTGGATTATTTCAACTTAATCCATGAATTTAGGTCTTATTATGTTACTTGGTGCATATACACCGAATCACATTGTCAATTTTGCAATTATTACTGAATTGCTAAAATGGATTTACCGAATTGTATATGAAGATTTTTGGACGGCATACCCTTAGCTAAAATCCTAGATTCGCCATTGCTCGCCGCGATCGTCCCTCCTCGCTGTTAGCTGCGTACTTGTGCCAGCCTGTATGGCAAACAATTGGAGCTGCGAGTGGATTCGGCATCACCGGCAGACCGACCTCTCTAAAACGCCACCGCTGCCGAAGGCTACCAATCAGTTCTGACAGAAATCGTGAGATGTAAAATGTAACACCCTGGTGTTACGAGCTTGCTTAGCACCAAGATTAAGACCTAAAAGTGATTAGCAAAACAAGTTCGCTGTGTTTAAGAGTTTAAAACTTACCTGAAATGATAAACAAATTCTATTTAACTCACTTTTGTGGTTGAGAAAAATCAAAATAAATATTGTTAACTAGTGCTCTTGGGAGCTTAAAAATCAAATTTAAAGTTAAGATAAGCTCTTTTCATTATGACGGCAAACACTTGAACTTACGTCTAAAGTACTATTTTTGACGATTTATTGTGGACAAAATAATTAATTAATGCTTAAATATTTTGTTCATATGGGTTAATACGAAGTATAGACCATTGCATGAAATACTTGTGGGTTGGAGTTAATAGGGTTTAGGCCTTTTAAAAATTATAACAAAAGTGTTAATGGTTATTATTTCGAACTGAACATTAACTTTTTTAAGTATGGGAAAAGTAGTAAGACAATGTTATCTTGACATTTAATTTCTAACAAAAATGTTTAAACACTAGCTTCGTATTCTTGTATTGTTGGTTGCTTCTAAGTGAGCACGTGAGCATGGTGTCGGTTGTAGATGTGTTGGGTATCGCGTTGTCCACTTAAAAATTGTCCAAACATCGTCAGAACGCGCTGTAAACCACGTTGTTGGCGCTCTATTCATGAACCGGCACTCTAGTAACGAGCCCATGTTGGTATCCTTTTATCTCCCTCTATGGTTGCTCTATGGTCATAACGATTGCTTCGCTAGATAGCCGGTAGTGTTGTCTTTAGGATTAGTGGATGGGTTGAACCTCTGTCAAGGTAAGCGGTAACCTTTGTTGCACTTTAAAACTCATGCACATCACTAGTTACACTCATGCAGCCTGAGTCCATGGTCACCACACGCGTGGGGGTGCTGCTGGTGCCGGGCTCAAGCAACGGTCAGGCGGCTGCCGCTGGCCAGCTCGCATGCCGGTCGGTGCCACGCAGTGCCCTTGGCCTGGCGTTGGCCGGCCCTGGCTGGCTGTGGCCTGGCTCTCGCTACTGCGTGCGCGCCACGCTCATGTGGCTGGCCGCTGGGCCACACGCTGGGCCGAGCCGAGGCTACGGCTACCGTCGCTCAGTCGACGTGGCGTCCGGCCCACCCTTCTATTCACCTACCGCGTCGTGCCCTTGGCGTATGCCACTGTCGCCATGTCGGGTCGTTGGCCCCGGTCACAGTGGCGTTGGGATGCCTCGCTGCCTCGCCTTGCCCCCGCTAGCCGACGCCGGTGAGACCCTCTCGGGTTTAGCCGCTCCATTCAAGCGCGTTGCGCCAAGCCCCATGAACCGCCACCTATGCGCACGTGTTCGTGCTACCGCCATCGAATGGAGCCGCCCCATCTTAATCCGCTCGCCCTCGCTCGGGTGCCCTCTCTACGGCATGACCACGTCTAGAGCTCCACCTTTTCTGTCCTCCAATTCGCCTAGCTCAGGGCTTCACAGTTCGATTCCTCGTGCTAGTAAGTGGCATAAGAGGTCAACTAGGCGTCCCATCTTCCCCATGACCGGCCAAGTGCTACTGACCGTCAATTTAGCGTTTCGCTCATCGCTGGTCAAAACGCCACTGTGCCGAGAGTGAAAGCATCTAGGCCCCTAGTTGAGTTTCGGTGATTAATGACAATACAAGATTACTGTGACTAACGTGTGTTTTGTAGATGCAATTAAGTTAGGTCATGGTAATGGAAATTGATTGGGCAATCATGGTTGTCATGCCCCTACGATGGAAATCGTTTCAGTTTTCAAAGGATGGATGATAAGGTTAAGGATGGACTAGTTCTAAGTGTCGTTTGGTATTGAAGAGACACTTAGAGTAGTTTAGGACTTTGTTTTTCCTTTGGCCGTATTATTAAGGGGGGTATGGACGGGTAGCTTAACCTAGGTGAGTCTAGTGGGTTAGGTGTGGTGCACACTTATCAAATCTTGTACTAGGTAGCTTCTAAAAAGCCCTTAGATCAATTGGAGCAAACTTCATTCACATATGATTGCAAGTTGGAAGTGAATGGATGGTCAAATGTTGACCGGACGCTGGTTTCGGTGTGACCGGACGCTGGCGCAGAGTCTGGTCAGTTCATTTGATCAAGGTGAAGTTGTCTGGACGCGACTGGACGCTAAGAGGTGAGTGACCAGACGCTGGGTGCCAGCGTCCGGTCGATTCTAGTAAGGGTCCAGAGAGGGAAAATCCTGATCGGACGCGTCCGGTCAGTGCTGATCGGACGCTGGTCAGGTTTCGGCTACTGACCGGATGCTGAGCAGCAAATGACCGGACGCTAGGTGCCAGAGTCCGGTCAATATCAGTAAGGTTCCAGAGGGCAGTTTTTGTGACTGGACGTGTCCGATCGGTGCTGACCGGACGCTGTCCAGTGTCTGGTCACAACTTAAACTGCACAGAGGCGGGTGAACTGACCAGAGCGTTCGGTCACTTTGACCAGAGCGTTCGGTCACCCCGCAGAGGCACATAACAGTTCGTTTTGAATGAAGGGTTATAAATACTTCTTCTATTCACTCAAGGGATTACTTTTGCTCATTCCAACAGCTAAGAAACACCCTTCAGAGTGCCAAGAAGAGCAAGGTCCTAGTGAGGTGATAGAGATTTGAGAATCCAAGAGAGAGGCCTCATTAGTGAAAGCAAGAGTAGCAAAGTGTGCATCCACCCTTCTCATTAGGCTTGTCGTGGTCAAGTGAGAGTTCGTGCTTGTTACTCTTGGTGATCCACATCACTTAGATGGCTTGGTGGTGATTAGGAGCTTGATGATCATCCGGTGGAGCTTGTGAATGACCCAACTCAAGTTGTGAGCAGTTGTGGGTGATTCACCACGACGGAGTCTCGAAGAATCAACCCGTAGAGAGCATTTGATCCTTGCGCGGATCAAGGGAGAGCTACACCCTTGTGCGGGTGCTCCAACGAGGACTAGTGGGGAGTGGCGACTCTCCGATACATCGGCAAAACATCGCCGCGTTCCTCCTTCTCTCTTTACTTTGAGCATTTACTTTGAGCAATTCAATTCTTGTCTTTACATTCATAGAATTGCCATGCTAGAGTAGGATTAGAACATAGGTTGCTAAACTTTTGTGCGATAGAACAATAGAAATACTTTCTAGGCACAAGGGGTGAAGTGGGCTAACCGTAGGGTTTAATTATTGCAAAGAATTTTAGAATTAGCCCAATTCACCCTCCCTCTTGGGCATCTTGATCCTTTCAATTAGTATCGGAGCCTCGTGCTCATGTATTTAGGCTTAACCGCCTAGAGAAAGATGTCTCATGGGGATGGACCTCCTCCTATCTTTGAGGAGGATGATTTTCTTTATTGGAAAATCCACATGGAGGCGTATTTAGAAGCTCTAGATGTTGGAATACTTAGAGCCGCCTCACAAGGATTCCCAAAACCTCGAGATCTCATGCACCTTCAAGGCGATAAAGTGAACTATGAGAAATGGAATGCAAAGGCTTGAAACACCATCTTTAGAGGCCTTTGCAAAGATGTGTTTAACCGAGTGAGGAACCACAAGGACGCCCATGCACTATGGTCAAACATTTGTGTGCTCCATGAGGGAACTAAGAGCGACGTGAGGAACACTATCATCTTGTTATGAAAAAGCTTAATTCTTTTGAGATGCTTCCTAAAGAGAGTGCTAATGAAATGTACTCACGCTTGAATGTTCTTGTAGAGGAAGTCAATGGGCTTGGACTTACTCAAATGCAACCATCCGATGTTGTGAGAAAAATTTTGAGTGTCCTCCCCATTGATAAATATGGGCATATTGTGACCGTGCTCCATCAAGGTGATCTTTCCACCGCTACACCGACTCAAATCTTGGGAAAGATCAATGCTCATGAGATGTACATGCACATCACACCACAAGATGGCTCATCCTCTACCAAGAAGAAAGACAAAGACTTAGCATTCAAGGCTAGCCAAGAGAAGGGCAAAGCAAGAATTGAGTATGAGAGCTCAAGTGATGATGAAGTTGATGATGCAAGTCTTGCTCTCATGGTGAGAAGAACCACCAAGATGCTAAAGAAGCTCAACAAGGGTGGCATCAAGTTTGATGGCAAGGAAAAGAAGTTCTTCACTAGCTCTAGAAGGAAGCCAATCTCCGAGATGGATTGCTACAATTGTGGAGAACTTGGTCATCTAGCACACCAATGCACAAAGCCCAAGAAAGACAAGTACAAGAATAAGAACAAGGGCAAGAAAGATGACCCAAGTGATGAAGATAAAAAGAAGAAGAACAGACCATACAAGAAGAAAGATGGCAAGGACTTCCACAAGAAGAAGAAAAATGGGAAGGCATACATCGTCGGTGATTGGCTCACGGACATTGATTCATCAAGTTGCTCATCCGATGATGATAGTGATAATGAGAAGGTGGCCGCCATTGTGATTGATTCTTCATCATCTTCACTGACACCACCGCCATCATCCTCTACACACCTATGCCTTATGGCCAAGGGTGAATGAAAGGTATCAAATGATAATGATAGTAGTGGTGATGAACATGCTAATGACGATGATAGTGATAGTGATAGGGATGATGATGAATATGAAACACCTTCATATGATGATCTTGTTAAATTGCTAAATCAATATACTAGGATCATTAGAAAGACTAGAGCTAAGAATGACAAGCTAGAAGCTAAGAATGATTCTCTTTTAGCTAACTGTGATATAGCCGAAAATGCTAGTGTTGAGCTTAGAGAAGCAAATGAAGCTATGTC
The DNA here is from genome assembly GCF_019320115.1 of Miscanthus floridulus. Taxonomy (NCBI): domain Eukaryota; kingdom Viridiplantae; phylum Streptophyta; class Magnoliopsida; order Poales; family Poaceae; genus Miscanthus; species Miscanthus floridulus. The sequence continues at coordinate 46,849,339 of NC_089590.1, forward strand.
ATCCAAACTCAAGGAGCTCAAATCTTATAAGAAAGAGCTTAAAGATAAACATGATAAACTTGAGCGGATGCATAAAGAGCTCATCACTAGCCATAATATGCTAAAAGAAGAATATACAACTCTCAAGATAAATAATGATAATCTTATTATTGCTCAAGAATTTTTATCCAATGAGCCACATGATGCTACTAACGATGTTGTTAAGATTGATATAGCTACATCATGTGATGATTTAATTGTTGAGAGCATTGAGCAAGGATCTAGTAGCAAAGGCAAGCAAGTGGTTGAGTCCGATGACTATGATGAGTATATCAAGATCAAGAATGAGAATGAGAAGCTAAAGAAAGATCTTGAGAAGCTATCAACCACCAACACCATTGTGCTAGAAACTCTTAATCATGATGGTGACTTGATTCTTGAGAATGAGAAGCTCAAAGAATAGAACAAGAAACTCAAGAAAGAGAAAAATAATGATGCACTCAAGGAAGAGAACAAGAAGCTCAAGTTGGAGAAAGAGCACCTCAAGATTGGATTGAGCAAGTTCACAAGAGGCAAGCATCTTCAAAGTGAGCTACTAATGAACACCGTCATGAAGATGGATAGAAGTGACATTGGGTACTTGGCAAACCAAGAGAAGAAGGCTCAAGCTCAACAACAACAACACAAGTCAAAACCAAAGCCAAAGAGGTATTTTGAGTGTGGACAAGAAGGCCACTTTGCCCATGAGTGTCAAACTCCACCACCACAACCCTTGCCCAAGTATGCTAGACCTTTTGCCTTCAATGCTCATTATATGCTTAGAAAGGCTCTAGTGGAAAGATGAAAGTTATGTTCTTAGGACCTCCCAACAAGAATAGGCCTAAGAAAATTTGGGTTACAAAGTCACTTGTTCAGAAAGTCAAGGGCCCTCAACAAGTTTGGGTTCCTAAAGCTTGATCTCTTGTGTGTAGGTAAACTACAAGACCGGTGGATGTCATTGGGTAATTGATAGTGGTTGCACACAACATATGACCGGTGATCCTCGTATGTTCACCTCACTAGATGAAGAAGTAGATGGACAAGAAAGAATCACATTTAGAGATAATTCAAAGGGCAAAGTTAAAGGATTGGGTAAAGTGGCAATATCATATGATCATTCAATCTCAAATGTGCTATATGTTGCTTCATTGAGCTTCAACTTGCTATCCGTTGGACAATTGTCTGATCTTGGCTTTCAATGCCTATTTACCGAGATGGAAGTGGTTGTATCCAAGAAAGATGATGATCAAGTGATATTCAAGGGACTTAGATACAACAACCTATATCTAGTGGACTTTACCTCTAAAGATGCTAATTTGAAGACTTGTCTATTCACCAAAACAACACTTGGGTGGCTATGGCATAGAAGACTTGCTCATGTTGGGATGAGCTCACTTAAGAAGCTAATGAAGAATGATTTGGTAAGAGGGTTGAAGGATGTGAAGTTTGAGAAGGACAAGCTTTGTAGTGCATGTCAAGTCAGCAAACAAGTTGCAAATACTCATCCTACAAAAGCTTTCATGTCAACCACAAGAGTGCTAGAGCTCCTTCACATGGATTTGTTTGGACCAACAATATACAAGAGTTTGGGAGAAAATCTTTATTGTCTTGTGATTGTTGATGACTACTCTAGATACACATGGGTATTCTTCCTTCATGACAAATCCAAAGTTGCATCATGCTTCAAGAAGTTTGCCAAGAGAGCACAAAATAAGTTTGAAGTAAAGCTCAAAAAGATTAGAAGCGACAATGGGAAAGAATTTGACAACACAAATATTGAAGCCTATTGTGATGAAGTTGGGATCAAGCATGAGGTCTCTGCAACATATACTCCTCAACAAAATGGTGTAGTTGAGAGAAAGAACCGAACATTGATCACACTAGCAATAACAATGCTTGATGAGTACAACACTCCCAAAGCTCTATGGGCGGAAGCTATCAACGCCACATACTATGCATCTAACCGCCTATTCCTTCAAAAGTTTCTTGGCAAGACACCTTATGAGTTGCTAAATGGGAAGAAGCCAGAAGTCTCCTTCTTTAGGGTGTTTGGTTGCAAATGCTACATCTATAAGAAGCGGCAACACCTAGGGAAGTTTCAAAGACGTTGTGATATTGGTTTTCTTGTTGGTTACTCATCAAAATCCAAAGCATATAGAGTATTTAATCATGCCATTAGCTTGGTTGAAGAAACATATGGTGTGGAATTTGATGTATCTAATGGCTCCCAAGGAGCACATGAGAATCTTGATGATGTAGGTGATGAACCATTGAGGGAAGCCATGAAGAATATTCCGGTTGGAGACATCAAGCCTAATGATGATGAAGATGATGTACAAGTGATCAATCCACCTTCTTCATCAAATGTGCCACAAGATGGTAATAAAGATGAGAGAGTAGAAAATGAAGACACTCATGTCTCCCATGAGCAAATGGTTGTACAAGCACAAGAAGTTGATGCTCCACAACATCCCCCCCCCAAGTGGTTGATAGAAGAAATTCACCTCTACTACAAGCTCATCCACAAGATCTCATCATAGGGAGTCCATCAAAGGAGAGTAATGACTCGCTCTCAAAAGCTTGCTTTGTTTATTGAACATCACTCTTTTGTCTCTTGCTTTGAGCCGACTAAGGTAGAAGAAGCTCTTCAAGATCCAGATTGGATAAACGCCATGCATGAAGAGTTGAATAACTTCACCCACAATGAAGTGTGGACTCTTGAAGAGCGACTACAAGGTGCAAGAGTCATTGGAACAAAGTGGGTGTTCCACAACAAGCAAGATGATCAAGGCATTATTGTAAGGAACAAGGTAAGACTAGTTGCAAAGGGGTTCTCTCAAGTTGAAGGTTTGGATTTTGGAGAGACCTTTTCACTTGTTGCAAGACTAGAAGCCATTTGTATCCTCCTTGCATATGCATCACGTCATGAAATGAAACTAATCAATCAGATCTGTACAGAAAGTAAAACAGAAACTGACTGGGAACTTGCAAAACCTATAACTCTTAAATTACTGGGCCTAAAATCATGAAATTCTAGGAAAAGAAATAAATGGAAGTTAGATACAACTTTTGTATACAACATATTCACAGAAAACATGATTAACTAAGCCAAAAGTCATCATTAATCAGATCTATACAGAAAGTAAAACAGAAACTGACTGGGAACTTGTAAAATCTATAACTCTTAAATTAGCAGGCCTAAAATTATGAAATTCTAGGACAAGAAATATATGGAAGTTATCTACAACTTTTATATACAACATATTCATAGAAAACAAGATTAACTAAGCCAAAAAACATCATCAATTAAATCTGTACAGAAAGTAAAACAGAAACTGACTGGGAACTTGTAAAATATATAATTCTTAAATTAGCAGGCCTAAAATCATGAAATTCTAGGACAATCAATACATGGAAGTTAGATACAACTTTTGTATACAACATATTCACAGAAAACATGATTAGCAAGATGAAAAAGACACTTAACATGCAGCCATTTCAGCATTCAAGTGCAATCAAGTGCTTCACTTATTCTACTAACAAGACCATGCATGAGTAGCTAATTACAAGGATGATAAACCACTATTACTCAGCTACTTATGATTAGAGTAAGCAAGGAATATTACATGACTTAAGTACATTCATCTATTACTGTTATATAAAAGTAGCATTGCAAATAAAAGTAGCATTGCAAACTGGTTGAAGGACAACACTAGACACATTAGAACTATATATGAAGTTAGCATCACTAAGCTTAATTCCACATTCACATTAGCAAGCACCAGTAGAGCAGGAATGGAGGAGCAGGGGTGAGGGGATACCTGCAGAAGACCTAGCCAAAGAGAGGGGTGGTGGGCACAGGGCGGTGGAGCGCGCGCACGCCGGATGCACGGCTACCAGGACAAGCCTACTGGGGGAAGGGGCGCCAACACTAGAGCACACCGGGGCAGGCCACTGGGGGAGGGGGGGACACCGGAGGACACGTCCACTAGTGTAGGCCCGCCGGGGTAGCGCACGCAGACACCGAAGCCGCCGGGGCATGGCGCGGTGGAGGTAGGGCACAGAGGTGGCGACGGCGGTGGGTCGGATGGCCGAGGGCTCAATCTGAAACCCTGAAAGCCCTAGTTTGGTTTTGTATAATTGATGAAACCTAGCACTAACCTTTGTCATGAGCAATGATATGAGCTAGGTTGGTGCAATCCAAGTGAGTGAGCAAGGTGAGGTCCATGGAGATGAAGATTGACATGTATTGATGATGATCAAGCTCTAACTTGGAAAAGAAGAAAGAAAAAATAAAAACAAAGAAGATCAAGGCAAAGGTATATGATAGGTTTTTATTTTGCACTCAAGACACCATAGAGGGTGTGAGTGACTTAGGATCGATAGCTGTAGTATAAAGAGGGAAAATCTTTGGCTAAATGGTTTATCGAGTGCCACTAGGTGACATGATTCTTGCATATGCATTTAGGAACCTAGTGTGCTAACCTTGACCCTTGTAAAATGCTTTGAAAAATACTAACACACGTGCACTCAAGTTCTACACTTTGTGGTTAGCAACTTGGAAGCAAGGGTGAAGTGGTTGTGGACTTAGAAAAAAAGGAGGAGCTCCACGTCAACTGGATGCTGGACACATCCTGACCGGACGCTGGCCAGGTGAGTCCGGTCATTTATAGCAAGAAGGCACGGCGGCTGGCTGAGAGGGCCGAGGAGCGACCGGACGCTGCCTCCTATGTGTCCGGTCACTTGTTGAAGGCGAGCGCGTTGACGCAATCGGACGCGCAGGGTCCGCGTCATGTGATCGCTGACGTACGCTGACATCAGCACCAAGAGCGTGCACGGAGAGGAGCAGTGCAAGGACCAGACGCTAGGCGCATCAGGTCACCTCTGACCGAATGCGTTCGATCAACAAAAAAACCGCTCTAGAACCTTACTGGACTTGATCTGACGCTGTGTGGTTCTGAGTCTGGTCATTTCGGTGATGAGTCCAATCATAACTTAACCCTGGTGCGCCTGTTCACTTGACCGTTAAAGATCGATGCGCTAGATTTAAACGAGGGACGTGTCGCAGCCATCCTGCGATCAGACGCGGGCCACCTAACACGGAGCAGCATCGGGTCAGGTGCATCCATTCAGCTCGCGGCTAGCCAGCGGCTCTATTTCGAGGGGGCGCCTATAAATATGTTTTGGCCAGCCCTAGGCTCACTCTCTTGGTACTTTGACATACTTGATATCCTTGTGAGCCTAAGCAAATACCTTCCACTCATCTCCATCATTGATTCATCATCATAGTGAGATTGAGAGTGTTTTCAAGTGCATTTACTTGAGTGATTGCATCTAGTAGCACTTGGGGATCATTGTGGCTGCGGGTTTCTTATTTCTCTTGGTGGTTGCCGCCACCTAGACGGCTTGGAGCAGTAGAGGAACTTTGGCATGAGTTGGTGGTTGTTCGTGGTCGGCTTCAGTGATTGTGAAGGGTCTTGTGCCTTCCCCAGCGGAGAGCCGAAAGGTAACTCTAGTGGATTGCTCGTGTCATTGAGTTACCTCACTTGTGGGTAGGTTCTTGCGGTGTCCAATTGTGTGGATGAGGTTCGTGCAACACCTCTTAGCCGGAACAACCAAGTGTTGGTCGACACAACGGGGACTAGCGTGCCGACAAACACGTAAACCTTGGGAGAAAAATTGGTTGTCTCTTGCCCCTTGGTATTCTCCAAGTGTTTGAATTAATATTCGTCTTGTGATTGGTTCACTCCTCTACGTGGTGGTATAATCACCCTACTCACTCATTTACATTTCTGAAAACTAGTTGTAGCAAGCTCTTTAGTGTAGCTGGAATTAAGAGCTTGCTTTGTAGTTTAAGTTCATCTAGTGGAGCTATTTAGTGTAGTAAGTGTGAGAGCTTTTAGAGAGTAGTGACTTAGCAAATTGTGTGCCTAGTGATCATAGTAACTAGAATTGTTGGATAGGTGGCTTGCAACCATTATAGAGCTAGAGCAAGTTTGCAATTCACTATTTGTCATACTAATTAAATTGCTCTAGTGATCTTATAGATTTTTAAATAGGCTATTCACCCCCCTCTAGCCATATTAGGACCTTTCAAACCCGCCGTCGTGGAGATGTGGCGACGTCGTGGCGGCCCAGGGGTGTCGAGGTGCGGCTCGGGGGTGCGGAGCGGGGGAGACAGCCGAGAGGCAGCGACAGGTCAGTCGGCCGGGGGCTCGATCTGAAACCCTAGTCATCGTGGAGATGTGGCGGTGTCATGGCGGCCCGCGGGTGTCAAGGTGCGGCTCGAGGGTGCGGAGAGGGGGAGACAGCCGGGAGGCGGTGATGGGTCGGCCGGCCAGGGGCTCGATCTGAAACCCTAGCCGCCGTGGAGATGTGGTGGCATCGTGGTGGCCCGTGGGTGTCGAGGTGCGGCTCGGGGGTGCGGTGAGGGGGAGGCGGCCGGGAGGCGGTGGTGGCGGCAGGGGGGCGCGAGGGCAAAATCGGGCAGCCTGTCGGTGTTGGGAGGAAGAAGAGAGTGCCCAAGACTTAGCCGATTTTGGCCCCCGAGCGCCCGTGCTTATATACCTAGGACGATTTGTAGGACGGCTTAAAACATCAGTTGCCCCTACAAATTCATTTGTAGGGGCGGTTCCTGATTAAGCCGCCCCTAAAAATATATTTCCATTTATATAAATTATTAAATCTGTATTTTATATATATAATTATTTGGATTACTCTATATATGTAAATATATATATATATTAAAACAAATTGTTGATACGTATATTTATATAATTCTATTTTTCTTCTTAAAAAACATATTTAAAATTTTTGAAAATTTGAATTTCAAAATTTCCAATATAATTTTAGGACACTAAATGACCTCAACTAAAAATGTTGTAAACATCAAAGTTGTATAACTCATCAAGATGTACAACTTTTATTTTGGTCATCTTTTCATGTGATAAAGTTTTCATAATTGAAAATTTGAATTTAAAAAAATTACAACTTCAAACCAGATTTTGAAATACCAAATGATTTAAGTTGAAAATGTCATGAATATAAAAGTTATAGAACTCATCGAGATATGCAACTTTTATTATGCTCATCTTGTCATGTGACTTTGTTTGAATAATTCAAAATTTGAATTTTTAAAAATGACCACTTGAGACAACATTTTGAAATAGTATATGATTTCAAATGTAAAAGTCATGAATATAAAAGTTATATAACTCATCAAGATCTAAAACTTTTATTTTGGTCATCTGTTCATCCAACAAAGTGATAAGAACATTGTTCATAAATTTTACATATCTCTCGTATGGTTTCATAAACTATATAAGAGATATATAAGTTTTGTGAACAATGTTACTATCACTTTGTTAGATGAAGAAATGACCAAAATAAAAGTTGTAGGTCTTGATGAGTTCTACAACTTTTATGTTCATGACTTTTTGAGTTTAAATCATTTGGTGTCTCAAAATTTTGTTTGAATATATCATTTATTGAAATTCAAAATTTAAATTGTTCAAATTTAGTCACATGAAAATTTGACCAAAACAAAAGTTGTAGAGATTGATGAGTTCTACAACTTTTATGTTCATGACTTTTGATTTGAAACCATATGCTTCTTCAATGTGTTGTTCCATGTTTCCATATTTTTGAAATTCAAAATTTGATTTTTTTTCAAACAAAGCCACATGAGAAGATGACCACAAAAATTTGATAGAGCATGATTTTAGAAAATTTTCATTTTATATCATTTTCTGTCTTAAAATTCAATTCAAAGTTCACAAATTCAAACTTTTAATTTTTAAATATTTTTTTTATTTTTTTAAAAAGGAAATATATCATTATATATATCAGCAAGTTGTTTTTTATGTGTATGGGCAAATATAGCAAATTGTTTTTAATATATTTATACAGTTATATATATATTTATAAAAAAATATGCAGAACTAATATTTAAAAAAATACGAAATTATTTGTAGGGGCGGCCTGAGATTGAGCAGCCCCTACAAGGTGATTGAGCCGTCTCTACAAATCGACCCATTTGTAGGGGCGACTCGTATCAGCAGCCGCGATTGTGCTATTTGTAGGGGCGGCTGACCTCGTGGAACCCCGGTGGGGGCACTGTAGGGGCGGCTGCAGAGTGAGCCGCCTCTACCAAAAAAAGGTGCCGTTGCTACAAACTAGTTCTGTAATAGTGATGAACAAGGAATCCTGAACGACATTCAATAACTATACGTCTTTGATTGATACTAGTGTATAGGAGATCATTAATCATATTCTGTTTCATTTAGCAAGTGTAATTGTGTAAACAAATATACTTGCTCAGTTTTGTGGAGGCAGTAGGTTTCCAGGGACTAGTCTATGTAGGATTTAAATTTTGTTACTGTGAGAAGCCAGTGGGAGCATCAACGTCTCATTGGATTCAAATCATTCTACAAAATAATCTACATCATGTTCATCACCTTAAGAGCCGAAGTCAATCCTGCAAGGAAATTCTATTTTTCTTGGCGGTGCAAGGGAGCCTCCAAGTTAAGCTATATTCCTTGAAGGTTTCTAGTAACCGCCAAATAATATGGAGATTTCCTTGACTGTTACACTCAACCTCCAAGGAAATTACACATTTTCTTTGGTGTTCTTCGAATCCTCCAAGGAAATAGTTAATATTCTTGAATGTTGTTGCCAAATGTCAAGAAATTATACTTTTTCTTGGGTGTTCTTGGAAGCCTTCAAAGGAAATACTTAATATTCTTTAGTGTTGTTGTCAAACCGCCAAAGGAAATTGCCAGCTTTGTTAAGGGATTGATCGAAATTTGTATATCAAAGTAAATCATTGTTTTCCTGTCCTTAGTCCATCAATAGTAATATGCCACCAATTGTACACTTTGACAACTATTTGGCTCAGTTAAATACATGTGACAAGCTGCATTGTGCAACCATCGACATTTCCTTGGAGGTTTATAACCCTCAAGAAAAAAGAATTAGCTTGCGTCCAAAAACCTCCAAGTCTCCAACGAAATGGAAGTCTCCAACGAAATGGTGCCCATTTCCTTGGATGTTTATAACCCTTGAGAAAATAGATATTACCAAGGCAGTTTCAAATATTTTCTTGGCGCTTGTCTGCCTCCAAAGAAAGTTATTTAATTAATTGTCGGTTGAAATACTTTCTTGTCGCTTTGGCAAATTAGATGTCGTCCTCATTTCCTTGGCAGCTAGCCTCCAAGGAAATGATCTTTGAGTGCCAAAACCATCAAGGAAAAGAATTTCCCTTATCCTCTATTCTTGGCGATTTTGCTTGACGGTAAATAGTCAAGGATTGTTTTCTTGGTGGTTTAGCCATTTTCCTTGGTGGTTTATGGTCCTCAAAGTATAGTAATTCCGTTCTCTTGTATTAGCACTTTGTTTGTTCCCTACTTTTTGCTCTGAGAGTCCAACTCTTAGTCAAAGCATCTTACTGTTGATAAATTATCTATCGTAATTCAAAGTCCAGGACAAACTAGTGATGAATGTGTTCCATGTGGTCAATTAAATTTTTGTACGTATATCCACTTATCTGAATGTTTTGATTTCTTACTACATAACATATGCTACCTGCAAAGTTTTCAAGTAGCCCCAACGCTGTGTGCCGGAACGCAGAAGCGGGAAGTCTCTTCCACTTTCTAAAAAAAACATATAGCCCAAAGTCATGTTTTGTTTTGTTATAGTTATTCAATCAATCATCTTAGTCATTAAAAAAACTTAACCAGTGCAGAAAAGATCACCAATAGATTTTAAACTATCCCTAGTAGAAGGGTCCAAACCAACCATAGGTGTCACAAGGCACAAGCCTCCAAGGAAATACTTGAGTACCTTGTGATTTGTGAGCCAAAAGAAAAAGGAAGGAGGACCTCTTCCTAGGTATCGCAACCTCCCAACCAGAGGACCTACCACCACGCTGTTGACGCGTTTGCAGTTGATGTCCCCTAGCTAGTTGTCGTAGTGAAGTCAATATTGAGATGTTGTCCCAACGGAGTTGTAGTCATGAAGGTGGTTTTGCCAGTTATCTCTCACTAAACCTTGTGTTTAGTTGAGCTATTTGTTGTACCGAAGTAGTTTGACAGAAACATGGCAGGTCACCCAGTTGTGTGTGTTTTGCCCAGATTCCTCATAAGCTGAGTCAACTCTCTTCGTCGTGGCAAGAGCAAAAGTTTTGGTTGTCCTTCTGAAAAAAAATACTGAACTTACATCATATAACTGTCCCATATATAACAAATGCATCTTGCGCCATATGGGATTCATGTGCTGAATAGTCAATAGTTAACACATTATTTCATAATTTGCTAGTAGATTTCCCAAGTAGGATCATTTCATAACAATGCACAGGGTTCCTACTATCTACTGACATCGTCGTCGTCATTGCCTCATTGGTTGGAACCAAACATGAAACATGGTTTCGCCAGTGGCACTAACTCCACCAGTGGCAGCCGGCGGCCAGCCCAACCCTTGCACCATAGGCACCACCTGCACAGCTGCACCACATTAATTCCCACTTGAATCACATCATTGGTTTTTTTAGATAAAGAATCACATCATTAGTTATGTTATTATATTAACTTATCCATGGATTAAGGCATACTAAAGAGAGAAACAAAAGAGGAAGGAGCACAAATTTATTAACATGGAGAATTGGAGCTGCTTAGGCTTTACTGCATGTTCCCATACATGCCCACTGCTCTTATGGTAAGCCTTCTTATATATGTTTTCTTTTCCTGGTGTCAAGATTATCCAGAGTTCATTTGGTTTTCATGTATGAAACACTGGTGTAAGGAAAAAAAGGATGAGGAAGGAGTGCTTGAGAGTAATAGGAATGGAAGGCACCGGGAAAGACCAAATCAGATTAAACCCTCCATTGGTGGATGAGATACAAACAAATTTGGCTTTCCTCCATGTTCTCATTCCCACTGCTCTCAGGACCTCTCATTCTTCCTCTTCCTTGCTTGCAACCAACACAATGTATCCCATCTAAAAAATATATCTCTTTTTTTATCTGGTTAACATTAATCTCGCAAGCCATAAGGAAAGGGAAGGAGAACCTAAGAGCCTTAGGAATAGGAGGCATCAGGAAAACATTAAGCCAAATATCCATATACACAATAATGCTTTCCTTCATGTTCCTATTCCTAGTGCTCTTAGAAACTTTCTTCCTTTTCCTGGCTCACCCTTCTAGGCCTCAAATTTGTAGCTTCATCTAACTCTACTCGCCTCTAGCTAGGACACATGTATATATAGAGCGGTATATTTAGACCTCTCCCACCATTGTTGTACCAAGTCCAGTGACTAGTGAACTCGTCGTGTGCATGAATTACGAGCACTGCACAATAGGACATATAGCAGTTGATGATAGTGGTACCGTGTTACATCTATTGTACATGCATGTGTCAGTAACGTATGGGTATAGCACATGGATGAAGCAAGGGAAAATACTACGTAAAGTGTGGTCGTCACCTTTTAATTATGGTACTCTTGTCTGCACTACTTTTTTTTTTGAAAGATCCAGATTGGTTACTTTGAGATTTTGTACAGTGCTTGGTAGGAACCACTGGTTCCTTTCAGTAGGATTTTTCGTAGCCATCTGATGTAACAAGAGTTAATTAATTGTAACTGAGGGCATATTAGTCATCCTGTTGCGGTTATTAACTTTTTGGCCGACAATTTTTCCCATCGCACGGACGCAACTCGCACACAAAAGGGCCTCGCCGCCGCCGCCGCCGCCGAATGCACGGGCGCCTCTCCAGGCCTCATTGCCAACCGCCTGGTGGGGATGGGGCTCGCCACCAACTATCTGCACTGCATGAGGTCTCTGCTGTCGCTTGCAAAGGTCTGCCACTCCACCAGTTGCAAGGGATCCGCTGTCGCCCGCTTCTCTGGACAACTCGAGGCGGTTAAAGGACTCTTGTCCGATTGCAGGCCGGCGGCAACCTCCTGGCGCCGGTGCTGGCCTTGAAATTGAAATGGCAGCAGAGCGGCTGTTGCTCGTCGGAACTGGAGTCGAGCACCAGCCGTCCCAATGCTCCACCGGTGCCTGGACCTAACATGCGCCTCGCCGCCAGTGGCGGAGCCCTGTCTAACTGGCAAATGTGCAATATAATATATGTATTATACATCTGTATTTATATTAAAAAAAGAAAAAAAAGTCACTGGATCACCAATCACGCCATCACGGAAGCAAGTTAGAAGGGCTAGGAAGCGGCCCACGCGGCAAGGTAGTCCTCACTCCTCAGACCTCAGGCCTCAGTACTTACACGTACACGATCCCTCGATTGGAGCTGAGTCACGCCGCGGCCGCTCTGACGGCGTGACAGTTGACGCCGACGCCGACGCCGACGCGGTGAGGCGTGACGGTGACGCCCTGGTGCCGGTGGCCGGTGCCCTCTGGCTTCTGCGTTGCTGCCTCCGTCCTCCGATCAGTCGTCTACAGTTTGCAGTTTGCATGACCACGTAGTTACGAAGGCTCGCCGATTCGCTATTTCTCCTAGGTAAAATTTAATCCTGTGTTGTTCGTCTCTTTATAAAAAAATATATATATATAATTTCATAGCTATTTGCTAACATCACAAATAACAAGTTGTTTAATATTTATGCACTATTTTAAACTATTTATACTATATTTAGTGGATTATTTCAACTTAATCCATGAATTTAGGTCTTATTATGTTACTTGGTGCATATACACCGAATCACATTGTCAATTTTGCAATTATTACTGAATTGCTAAAATGGATTTACCGAATTGTATATGAAGATTTTTGGACGGCATACCCTTAGCTAAAATCCTAGATTCGCCATTGCTCGCCGCGATCGTCCCTCCTCGCTGTTAGCTGCGTACTTGTGCCAGCCTGTATGGCAAACAATTGGAGCTGCGAGTGGATTCGGCATCACCGGCAGACCGACCTCTCTAAAACGCCACCGCTGCCGAAGGCTACCAATCAGTTCTGACAGAAATCGTGAGATGTAAAATGTAACACCCTGGTGTTACGAGCTTGCTTAGCACCAAGATTAAGACCTAAAAGTGATTAGCAAAACAAGTTCGCTGTGTTTAAGAGTTTAAAACTTACCTGAAATGATAAACAAATTCTATTTAACTCACTTTTGTGGTTGAGAAAAATCAAAATAAATATTGTTAACTAGTGCTCTTGGGAGCTTAAAAATCAAATTTAAAGTTAAGATAAGCTCTTTTCATTATGACGGCAAACACTTGAACTTACGTCTAAAGTACTATTTTTGACGATTTATTGTGGACAAAATAATTAATTAATGCTTAAATATTTTGTTCATATGGGTTAATACGAAGTATAGACCATTGCATGAAATACTTGTGGGTTGGAGTTAATAGGGTTTAGGCCTTTTAAAAATTATAACAAAAGTGTTAATGGTTATTATTTCGAACTGAACATTAACTTTTTTAAGTATGGGAAAAGTAGTAAGACAATGTTATCTTGACATTTAATTTCTAACAAAAATGTTTAAACACTAGCTTCGTATTCTTGTATTGTTGGTTGCTTCTAAGTGAGCACGTGAGCATGGTGTCGGTTGTAGATGTGTTGGGTATCGCGTTGTCCACTTAAAAATTGTCCAAACATCGTCAGAACGCGCTGTAAACCACGTTGTTGGCGCTCTATTCATGAACCGGCACTCTAGTAACGAGCCCATGTTGGTATCCTTTTATCTCCCTCTATGGTTGCTCTATGGTCATAACGATTGCTTCGCTAGATAGCCGGTAGTGTTGTCTTTAGGATTAGTGGATGGGTTGAACCTCTGTCAAGGTAAGCGGTAACCTTTGTTGCACTTTAAAACTCATGCACATCACTAGTTACACTCATGCAGCCTGAGTCCATGGTCACCACACGCGTGGGGGTGCTGCTGGTGCCGGGCTCAAGCAACGGTCAGGCGGCTGCCGCTGGCCAGCTCGCATGCCGGTCGGTGCCACGCAGTGCCCTTGGCCTGGCGTTGGCCGGCCCTGGCTGGCTGTGGCCTGGCTCTCGCTACTGCGTGCGCGCCACGCTCATGTGGCTGGCCGCTGGGCCACACGCTGGGCCGAGCCGAGGCTACGGCTACCGTCGCTCAGTCGACGTGGCGTCCGGCCCACCCTTCTATTCACCTACCGCGTCGTGCCCTTGGCGTATGCCACTGTCGCCATGTCGGGTCGTTGGCCCCGGTCACAGTGGCGTTGGGATGCCTCGCTGCCTCGCCTTGCCCCCGCTAGCCGACGCCGGTGAGACCCTCTCGGGTTTAGCCGCTCCATTCAAGCGCGTTGCGCCAAGCCCCATGAACCGCCACCTATGCGCACGTGTTCGTGCTACCGCCATCGAATGGAGCCGCCCCATCTTAATCCGCTCGCCCTCGCTCGGGTGCCCTCTCTACGGCATGACCACGTCTAGAGCTCCACCTTTTCTGTCCTCCAATTCGCCTAGCTCAGGGCTTCACAGTTCGATTCCTCGTGCTAGTAAGTGGCATAAGAGGTCAACTAGGCGTCCCATCTTCCCCATGACCGGCCAAGTGCTACTGACCGTCAATTTAGCGTTTCGCTCATCGCTGGTCAAAACGCCACTGTGCCGAGAGTGAAAGCATCTAGGCCCCTAGTTGAGTTTCGGTGATTAATGACAATACAAGATTACTGTGACTAACGTGTGTTTTGTAGATGCAATTAAGTTAGGTCATGGTAATGGAAATTGATTGGGCAATCATGGTTGTCATGCCCCTACGATGGAAATCGTTTCAGTTTTCAAAGGATGGATGATAAGGTTAAGGATGGACTAGTTCTAAGTGTCGTTTGGTATTGAAGAGACACTTAGAGTAGTTTAGGACTTTGTTTTTCCTTTGGCCGTATTATTAAGGGGGGTATGGACGGGTAGCTTAACCTAGGTGAGTCTAGTGGGTTAGGTGTGGTGCACACTTATCAAATCTTGTACTAGGTAGCTTCTAAAAAGCCCTTAGATCAATTGGAGCAAACTTCATTCACATATGATTGCAAGTTGGAAGTGAATGGATGGTCAAATGTTGACCGGACGCTGGTTTCGGTGTGACCGGACGCTGGCGCAGAGTCTGGTCAGTTCATTTGATCAAGGTGAAGTTGTCTGGACGCGACTGGACGCTAAGAGGTGAGTGACCAGACGCTGGGTGCCAGCGTCCGGTCGATTCTAGTAAGGGTCCAGAGAGGGAAAATCCTGATCGGACGCGTCCGGTCAGTGCTGATCGGACGCTGGTCAGGTTTCGGCTACTGACCGGATGCTGAGCAGCAAATGACCGGACGCTAGGTGCCAGAGTCCGGTCAATATCAGTAAGGTTCCAGAGGGCAGTTTTTGTGACTGGACGTGTCCGATCGGTGCTGACCGGACGCTGTCCAGTGTCTGGTCACAACTTAAACTGCACAGAGGCGGGTGAACTGACCAGAGCGTTCGGTCACTTTGACCAGAGCGTTCGGTCACCCCGCAGAGGCACATAACAGTTCGTTTTGAATGAAGGGTTATAAATACTTCTTCTATTCACTCAAGGGATTACTTTTGCTCATTCCAACAGCTAAGAAACACCCTTCAGAGTGCCAAGAAGAGCAAGGTCCTAGTGAGGTGATAGAGATTTGAGAATCCAAGAGAGAGGCCTCATTAGTGAAAGCAAGAGTAGCAAAGTGTGCATCCACCCTTCTCATTAGGCTTGTCGTGGTCAAGTGAGAGTTCGTGCTTGTTACTCTTGGTGATCCACATCACTTAGATGGCTTGGTGGTGATTAGGAGCTTGATGATCATCCGGTGGAGCTTGTGAATGACCCAACTCAAGTTGTGAGCAGTTGTGGGTGATTCACCACGACGGAGTCTCGAAGAATCAACCCGTAGAGAGCATTTGATCCTTGCGCGGATCAAGGGAGAGCTACACCCTTGTGCGGGTGCTCCAACGAGGACTAGTGGGGAGTGGCGACTCTCCGATACATCGGCAAAACATCGCCGCGTTCCTCCTTCTCTCTTTACTTTGAGCATTTACTTTGAGCAATTCAATTCTTGTCTTTACATTCATAGAATTGCCATGCTAGAGTAGGATTAGAACATAGGTTGCTAAACTTTTGTGCGATAGAACAATAGAAATACTTTCTAGGCACAAGGGGTGAAGTGGGCTAACCGTAGGGTTTAATTATTGCAAAGAATTTTAGAATTAGCCCAATTCACCCTCCCTCTTGGGCATCTTGATCCTTTCAATTAGTATCGGAGCCTCGTGCTCATGTATTTAGGCTTAACCGCCTAGAGAAAGATGTCTCATGGGGATGGACCTCCTCCTATCTTTGAGGAGGATGATTTTCTTTATTGGAAAATCCACATGGAGGCGTATTTAGAAGCTCTAGATGTTGGAATACTTAGAGCCGCCTCACAAGGATTCCCAAAACCTCGAGATCTCATGCACCTTCAAGGCGATAAAGTGAACTATGAGAAATGGAATGCAAAGGCTTGAAACACCATCTTTAGAGGCCTTTGCAAAGATGTGTTTAACCGAGTGAGGAACCACAAGGACGCCCATGCACTATGGTCAAACATTTGTGTGCTCCATGAGGGAACTAAGAGCGACGTGAGGAACACTATCATCTTGTTATGAAAAAGCTTAATTCTTTTGAGATGCTTCCTAAAGAGAGTGCTAATGAAATGTACTCACGCTTGAATGTTCTTGTAGAGGAAGTCAATGGGCTTGGACTTACTCAAATGCAACCATCCGATGTTGTGAGAAAAATTTTGAGTGTCCTCCCCATTGATAAATATGGGCATATTGTGACCGTGCTCCATCAAGGTGATCTTTCCACCGCTACACCGACTCAAATCTTGGGAAAGATCAATGCTCATGAGATGTACATGCACATCACACCACAAGATGGCTCATCCTCTACCAAGAAGAAAGACAAAGACTTAGCATTCAAGGCTAGCCAAGAGAAGGGCAAAGCAAGAATTGAGTATGAGAGCTCAAGTGATGATGAAGTTGATGATGCAAGTCTTGCTCTCATGGTGAGAAGAACCACCAAGATGCTAAAGAAGCTCAACAAGGGTGGCATCAAGTTTGATGGCAAGGAAAAGAAGTTCTTCACTAGCTCTAGAAGGAAGCCAATCTCCGAGATGGATTGCTACAATTGTGGAGAACTTGGTCATCTAGCACACCAATGCACAAAGCCCAAGAAAGACAAGTACAAGAATAAGAACAAGGGCAAGAAAGATGACCCAAGTGATGAAGATAAAAAGAAGAAGAACAGACCATACAAGAAGAAAGATGGCAAGGACTTCCACAAGAAGAAGAAAAATGGGAAGGCATACATCGTCGGTGATTGGCTCACGGACATTGATTCATCAAGTTGCTCATCCGATGATGATAGTGATAATGAGAAGGTGGCCGCCATTGTGATTGATTCTTCATCATCTTCACTGACACCACCGCCATCATCCTCTACACACCTATGCCTTATGGCCAAGGGTGAATGAAAGGTATCAAATGATAATGATAGTAGTGGTGATGAACATGCTAATGACGATGATAGTGATAGTGATAGGGATGATGATGAATATGAAACACCTTCATATGATGATCTTGTTAAATTGCTAAATCAATATACTAGGATCATTAGAAAGACTAGAGCTAAGAATGACAAGCTAGAAGCTAAGAATGATTCTCTTTTAGCTAACTGTGATATAGCCGAAAATGCTAGTGTTGAGCTTAGAGAAGCAAATGAAGCTATGTCATCCAAACTCAAGGAGCTCAAATCTTATAAGAAAGAGCTTAAAGATAAACATGATAAACTTGAGCGGATGCATAAAGAGCTCATCACTAGCCATAATATGCTAAAAGAAGAATATACAACTCTCAAGATAAATAATGATAATCTTATTATTGCTCAAGAATTTTTATCCAATGAGCCACATGATGCTACTAACGATGTTGTTAAGATTGATATAGCTACATCATGTGATGATTTAATTGTTGAGAGCATTGAGCAAGGATCTAGTAGCAAAGGCAAGCAAGTGGTTGAGTCCGATGACTATGATGAGTATATCAAGATCAAGAATGAGAATGAGAAGCTAAAGAAAGATCTTGAGAAGCTATCAACCACCAACACCATTGTGCTAGAAACTCTTAATCATGATGGTGACTTGATTCTTGAGAATGAGAAGCTCAAAGAATAGAACAAGAAACTCAAGAAAGAGAAAAATAATGATGCACTCAAGGAAGAGAACAAGAAGCTCAAGTTGGAGAAAGAGCACCTCAAGATTGGATTGAGCAAGTTCACAAGAGGCAAGCATCTTCAAAGTGAGCTACTAATGAACACCGTCATGAAGATGGATAGAAGTGACATTGGGTACTTGGCAAACCAAGAGAAGAAGGCTCAAGCTCAACAACAACAACACAAGTCAAAACCAAAGCCAAAGAGGTATTTTGAGTGTGGACAAGAAGGCCACTTTGCCCATGAGTGTCAAACTCCACCACCACAACCCTTGCCCAAGTATGCTAGACCTTTTGCCTTCAATGCTCATTATATGCTTAGAAAGGCTCTAGTGGAAAGATGAAAGTTATGTTCTTAGGACCTCCCAACAAGAATAGGCCTAAGAAAATTTGGGTTACAAAGTCACTTGTTCAGAAAGTCAAGGGCCCTCAACAAGTTTGGGTTCCTAAAGCTTGATCTCTTGTGTGTAGGTAAACTACAAGACCGGTGGATGTCATTGGGTAATTGATAGTGGTTGCACACAACATATGACCGGTGATCCTCGTATGTTCACCTCACTAGATGAAGAAGTAGATGGACAAGAAAGAATCACATTTAGAGATAATTCAAAGGGCAAAGTTAAAGGATTGGGTAAAGTGGCAATATCATATGATCATTCAATCTCAAATGTGCTATATGTTGCTTCATTGAGCTTCAACTTGCTATCCGTTGGACAATTGTCTGATCTTGGCTTTCAATGCCTATTTACCGAGATGGAAGTGGTTGTATCCAAGAAAGATGATGATCAAGTGATATTCAAGGGACTTAGATACAACAACCTATATCTAGTGGACTTTACCTCTAAAGATGCTAATTTGAAGACTTGTCTATTCACCAAAACAACACTTGGGTGGCTATGGCATAGAAGACTTGCTCATGTTGGGATGAGCTCACTTAAGAAGCTAATGAAGAATGATTTGGTAAGAGGGTTGAAGGATGTGAAGTTTGAGAAGGACAAGCTTTGTAGTGCATGTCAAGTCAGCAAACAAGTTGCAAATACTCATCCTACAAAAGCTTTCATGTCAACCACAAGAGTGCTAGAGCTCCTTCACATGGATTTGTTTGGACCAACAATATACAAGAGTTTGGGAGAAAATCTTTATTGTCTTGTGATTGTTGATGACTACTCTAGATACACATGGGTATTCTTCCTTCATGACAAATCCAAAGTTGCATCATGCTTCAAGAAGTTTGCCAAGAGAGCACAAAATAAGTTTGAAGTAAAGCTCAAAAAGATTAGAAGCGACAATGGGAAAGAATTTGACAACACAAATATTGAAGCCTATTGTGATGAAGTTGGGATCAAGCATGAGGTCTCTGCAACATATACTCCTCAACAAAATGGTGTAGTTGAGAGAAAGAACCGAACATTGATCACACTAGCAATAACAATGCTTGATGAGTACAACACTCCCAAAGCTCTATGGGCGGAAGCTATCAACGCCACATACTATGCATCTAACCGCCTATTCCTTCAAAAGTTTCTTGGCAAGACACCTTATGAGTTGCTAAATGGGAAGAAGCCAGAAGTCTCCTTCTTTAGGGTGTTTGGTTGCAAATGCTACATCTATAAGAAGCGGCAACACCTAGGGAAGTTTCAAAGACGTTGTGATATTGGTTTTCTTGTTGGTTACTCATCAAAATCCAAAGCATATAGAGTATTTAATCATGCCATTAGCTTGGTTGAAGAAACATATGGTGTGGAATTTGATGTATCTAATGGCTCCCAAGGAGCACATGAGAATCTTGATGATGTAGGTGATGAACCATTGAGGGAAGCCATGAAGAATATTCCGGTTGGAGACATCAAGCCTAATGATGATGAAGATGATGTACAAGTGATCAATCCACCTTCTTCATCAAATGTGCCACAAGATGGTAATAAAGATGAGAGAGTAGAAAATGAAGACACTCATGTCTCCCATGAGCAAATGGTTGTACAAGCACAAGAAGTTGATGCTCCACAACATCCCCCCCCCAAGTGGTTGATAGAAGAAATTCACCTCTACTACAAGCTCATCCACAAGATCTCATCATAGGGAGTCCATCAAAGGAGAGTAATGACTCGCTCTCAAAAGCTTGCTTTGTTTATTGAACATCACTCTTTTGTCTCTTGCTTTGAGCCGACTAAGGTAGAAGAAGCTCTTCAAGATCCAGATTGGATAAACGCCATGCATGAAGAGTTGAATAACTTCACCCACAATGAAGTGTGGACTCTTGAAGAGCGACTACAAGGTGCAAGAGTCATTGGAACAAAGTGGGTGTTCCACAACAAGCAAGATGATCAAGGCATTATTGTAAGGAACAAGGTAAGACTAGTTGCAAAGGGGTTCTCTCAAGTTGAAGGTTTGGATTTTGGAGAGACCTTTTCACTTGTTGCAAGACTAGAAGCCATTTGTATCCTCCTTGCATATGCATCACGTCATGAAATGAAACTATATCAAATGGATGTGAAAAGTGCATTTTAAATGGTTTTATTAATGAACTAGTCTATGTTGATCAACCTCCTGGGTTTGAAGACCCTAGATATCCTAATTATGTTTATAGGTTGTCTAAGGCGTTATATGGGCTTAAGCAAGCCCCAAGATCTTGGTATGATCATATTTAGGACTTCCTCATTGAGAAGGGCTTCACCATTGGGAAGGTCGACACTACACTATTCACCAAGAAGCTTGATGAACATATCTTCATTTGTCAAGTGTATGTTGATGATATCATATTTGGATCATTAAATAAAGATTCTTACAAAGAGTTTGGTGAATTGATATCGAAAGAGTTTGAGATGTCCATGATTGGAGAGCTTACATTCTTTCTTGGTTTTCAAGTCAAGCAAATGAGAGAAGAGATTTTCATCTCTCAAGAGAAATACACCAAGGATCTTCTCAAGAGGTTCAAAATGGATGAATGTAAGCCAATCAAGACACCAATGCCAACTAATGGACATCTCGACCAAGATGAGGGAGGTAACACTGTTGATCAAACTCTCTAATGCTCTATGATTGGTAGCTTGTTATATTTAACCGCATCTAGGCTCGACATCATGTTTAGTGTGTGTATGTGTGCTAGATTTCAAGCTAATCCTAAGGAAACTCATTTAATTGCCATTAAAAGAATCCTTAGGTATCTTAAGCACACACCAAGCATTGGCCTTTGGTATCCCAAAGGAGCTATATTTGAATTAGTTGGCTATTCCGATTCAGATTATGCCGGTTGCAAAGTTGATAGAAAAAGCACATCCGGAGTGTACCATTTGCTTGGTAGATCACTTGTGTCTTGGTCCTCCAAGAAACAAAATAGTATGGCTTTGTCCACCGCCAAAGCGGAATACATTGCCGTGGGTGCTTGTTGTGCACAAATACTTTACATGAAACAAACTTTGCTAGACTATGGTGTAGTTCTAGAAAAAGTACCTCTTTTGTGTGACAATGAGAGTGCGGTAAAACTTGCTAATAATCTAGTTCAACACTCTCGCACCAAATACATAGATATCCGCCATCACTTTCTTAGAGATGATGTTGCTAAGAATGATATTTCACTAGAAGATGTAAGGACCGAGGATCAATTGGTGGATATCTTCACTAAACCGCTAGATGAGGCAACATTTTGTAGGTTAAGGAATGAGCTCAATGTGCTTGATTTTAGCAATTTCACTAGAAAATGAGCTTGTGTTGTCCCTTGCATTGCATTGTAATATACAACATGTTTAATCTTTGGTAATGCATATAGGGCTTGTCTAACATGGTTAAGATAACCATCAAAAAGCGTGTGAAGAAGCTTAACCTTGGATCAAACTTGACAAGCAACTAGAATTACTTTCAAGTATTGCATTGCATATGCATGAATGTTGTTTTGTCGTTTCTCTTCAAATCACCCTTTTATTGCCTATTTTCTTAAAAAGAATTATAGCCTAAGGCAAAATATTTTGAAAATTTTGAGGGTTTGAGAGAGGTCACTCACATCAGTCCCAATTGGTGTTTATTTGGATCTTATCGAAGTTGGGACTTGATTGGGAACAGGCAGCATGAAGAACTTTGAAGAATTGTTGAAAAGGAGTGACCGGACGCTGGACCGGACTCTACTCCCCTATGTCCGGTCAGTTCATAGGAGGTGAACTTTGCTACAAAGGAGTGACTGGATGCTAGAACAGTGTTCTCCCTGCGTCTAGTCAGAAGATGATCCTGCGTTCGGTCAAGCGAAGAAGACGAAGTTAGGATCGACCAAACTCTGGCTATGTCCGGTCAGTTGTGATCGAACGCATCCAGTCGTAGCTCTATGAGATTTGGACCTCTCTAGAGTCGATCGGACTCTGGGTGGCAGCGTCTGGTCGTTGCCACCGGAGCGTCCGGTCAGTAGAAAACATGTGGGCTACCAACTCTTTTCTCCGTTTCCTTTTCTATCACATGGGCCACCATATAACATCATGCCGCTGTGACCTAGTCCCGTACCCCATTGCTCTGTGCCGCTCCTGCATAGCCACGCCAGCATCGCCGTCGCGCCCCGTGCCGCCGTCTCCGTGCCGAAGCAGCGCCACCACGCCAGCGCCGCCTATGCACCACCGTGCTGCACCACCGCACCAGCGCTGTCCACACCCGCGCCTCTGCTCTGCTCGCTCGCGCCTTCACGCTGCTATGCAGCCGCCCTAGCATCACCGCACCACCACTGCCGAGTGCTACTGTGCCCTAGCGCCTCCCGCAACACTCACCAGCGCCACCGCCGTCATGCTCCACGCCAGAGACCCTACTACCATCCTTGCACTCGTGCCCTCATTGCATTGCTCGGCCACCGAACTTCACCATAACCCTAACCCTAGACATCCAGTTATCGATCTGGTGGTTCCTTATTTCGTTGCTCTTCTCTTTGGTTCACCAGTTCATCAGGTAGCAAGCCCTCGACTCTAATTTCATATCTAATTGCTTGCTTCTTAAGGTTTCATATCTCTAGATATATATTGAAATTATTCATATATCCGATCTATTCAAATGTGTAGTGAGTCAGTGTTTCTGAGGTCTCTTTGGAAGTTGTCAGTCAACTCGGGGCCAAGCTCACGAGTATGGATCGAGGCCAAGCCTCGAAAGTGATAGTTGGCAGTTGATTCTTGTTAGTGCAGTTGTTCTTTTTAGCTCCATCAGATGGCTCATGTTAAGAACATCGGAGGTGGTCTTGGTGATGAGGATCCAAGGCCCCCGCCTCGCCTACCTTCTGAGGCAAAAGGCAAGGCGACAAAGAAGCTCACGTCAAAGAAGCGGAAGTATGCAGATGTAGATACAGCAAGAGCAGCCATAGTTATAGCCACTGCAGAGCTTGCTGAGAGAGGAGGTGCTCGGAGTGGTGTAGTCATTGTAGATCAGCTTTCACCTGCTCAGAGGGCCGCTGTCCAGGAGGTTGAGCGTCATCATGGTGGTCCAGCTGGGACATCAATGGTTGGAGGACGGCGTGTCGCTATAGATGAGAGTCAGTCTTAGTGGGAGCCATAGCCATAGGCATAGCCAGCAGAGTAGACTCAGGAGGGAGAGCAGGCTGAGTAGGCCAAGGAGACAGAGCCGACACCACAGCTTCGACACTCTAGTCATACCCGTACCCAAGTGACACCAAGGGCAGAGACACAACGGAGGGGTTCTCGTCTGCCTCCCAGACCATAGGGTCCGCCTCCAGTGACTCATCTAGATTTGAGGGCCGCCACGGCCAAGCAGGTGCAGCAGCTCAGGTTCATTCAGTTCGAGGAGTGGTTTCCACCAAGGCGGGATGAACGTGCATCAGAGGGCTTCTACACACCACTGTAGGAAGATTTTTATAATGCATATATTAACAGTGGGGCAGCATTCAGGTCTTAGAGGGTTTGCTCCATTGAGTCCATTATAATAGCAGCTAGAGAGCAGATTCACCCTTACCTATCTTACTTGCCAGGGCTGATAGACTTACTCAGACAGACAGGTAGATATGTTCCATCTTAGGGTCCGAGAGTTCTATGCTACACTTTGAATTGACCCACAACACAAATTTATTCACTTTGCTTTCAGAGGCAGAGATTACCGGCTGCTGAGCTTTAGGGTCAGGGAGATTCTCAGGCTTTAGGAGCAACCCATCCGGCTACATGAGGTGTGCTATGGTCAGACAATGCCTCCTAGACATCCATATGGCAGTCTTGTGCCTCCTACTGATTTGGTCCGCCATTGCTTCACAGAGCCATTCGACGAGGGATCGAGTAGGACACCTAGTGACCTCACTCCTACAACTAGGACATTTGATGCTATCATGAGGAGGACACTGCTTCTGAGGATGGGATATCACAAGGGATTGACTCGCATTCAGTTGTGGCTACTAAACTCTCTGATGCAGCAGACTTTATTTGATATTTGGGATCTCTTACTTTTAGAGATGGAGGATACTATTACAGAGGGGTTCAGAGGTCATCGACAATTGCTCAGTGGATTACATTCTTGATTCACAGAGCAGTTATAGTAAGGTCACCTGAGATGCTAGAAGAGTACAGTGGTGCTACTATAGAGTTTCCTGCCTATAACATGACTCAGATGCTCTGCCACAGTGCAGTGAGGACACCTAGTCAGCCGCGCTGTCATCCAAAGGTGCTAGAGACTGTAGCCCAACAGGATGAGACTATCAGGGGCATTGCAGCTACAAAGGAGGAGCAGTTAGATGCTCAGTAGGAGGGTATGGTCGAGAGCGACCCTAGTGACAGTACTGGTGATGACTACTAGGACATCCCTTAGATGCCTGCACGATGACATGACCATGAGGCCGATAGTTCCAGTTCAGCTCCACCTGCACAACAGATAGACCCCACTCTACTACTATCCTTGAGTGGATGAGGTAGGGCCAGGCTCGACAAGCCTAGGAGACAGCAGCTACTCTAGCATAGGTTTAGGCTAGACAGGACGAGTTCCAGCATCAGCAGCAGGCTATCTAGCAGCAGTAGTAGGCCATGTAGCAGTAGCAGCTCCTCATGTAGCAGCTGTTACTTGGATTCATGTAGCATGTAGTTACTACTATTGGGGCTCCACCGCCATAGCCTTCACCCTAGATCAGCCTGCCTGCCACCACTTCTATGACTCTAGCTTTACAGCCTAGTGGGCTTCAGAGTCAGCGACAGCCAGCAGCACAGTTTCCTTCACCTATAGACCAGGTGTCCCAGTGGTTTGCCTCGCCAGTGCCTGCCCCACAGTTCACACCGGCACAGACTTCCTCGCTGCTAGCACCAGATACCATAGTTTCTAGGAGCCTTGGTGCTACCTTCAGTGAGTTGATAGGGCAGCCTACTCTACCATATCTACATGTCCCTAGATCTTCCATAGTTGCACCTATTACCAGGACTACAGAGACACTCTCTTCCTCAGTTGCATCATCAGAGTCGCCTGCCACAGTTATACCTGTAGAGTCATAGGCCACACTAGTCCCTGATCCAACCCAGACTGCTTTAGCATCACCTATAGCTATAGAGGGTTAGACTGCTTAGAGCTCAGGATCAGATGATGATGTCACACAGTTCTAGCTCGCTCCTCGCACCT
This sequence comes from Miscanthus floridulus, assembly GCF_019320115.1. NCBI lineage: Eukaryota > Viridiplantae > Streptophyta > Magnoliopsida > Poales > Poaceae > Miscanthus > Miscanthus floridulus. The sequence goes on from NC_089590.1 coordinate 46,875,129, forward strand.
CAACGCCCGACTCATCCGCTGCAGCCCCACCGACTGACCCTTAGGTTTTGGTGTTTGACGCCAAAGGTGGAGAGGGATCGAGTATGTTAGACTTAGGGGGAGTCTATCTATTATATTTGGCTTTCTATGTGTGATACACTATTATGCATTCATGTGTTTACTTTCATGCATCAAACTATATTTATGTGATAGTGATATCTATGTGATCATGATATTTATGTGATATGTGACATGTGTGCTCTCTTTTTTGAATTATTTATATGTCATATCACTTGAGTTATGCTCATTTACTTTGCTTCCACGTTTTTACTCCGATGCAAATGAGCTTTATTACTTGTACTCATGCTTATTTCATATCTATTGAGTACATCATGTTGGCATGGGTCATATAAGCTTGCTTAACTCCTTTGTTCTTATAGTCATAAGCTTATATGAACCAAGCATGTTGAAAATCTCATCTCTTTCACATACTCGAGGTGGTATTGTCATCAATCACCAAAAAGGGGGAGATTGAAAGCATCTAGGCCCCTAGTTGAGTTTCGGTGATTAATGACAATATGAGATTACTGTGACTAACATATGTTTTGTAGATGCAATTAAGTTAGGTCATGGTAATGGAAATTGATTGGACAATCATGGTTGTCATGCCCCTACGATGAAAATCATTTTGGTTTTCAAAGAATGGACGACAAGGTTAAGGATGGACTAGTTCTAAGTGTCATTTGGTGTTGAAGAGACACTTAGAGTAGTTTAGGACTTTATTTTTCCTTTGGCCATACTATTAAGGGGGGTATGGACGGGTAGCTTGACCTAGGTGAGTCTAGTGGGTTAGGTGTGGTGCACACTTGTTAAATCTAGCACTAGGTAGCTTCTAAAAAGCCCTTAGATCAATTGGAGCAAACTTCATTCACATATGATTGCGAGTTGGAAGTGAATGGAGGGTCAAATATTGACCGGACACTAGTTCCGGTGTGACCGAACGCTGGCACAGAGTTCGGTTAGTTCATTTGATCAAGGTGCACAGAGGTGGGTGAACTGATCGGAGCGTCCGGTCACTTTGACCAAAGTGTCCGGTCACCCCGCAGAGGCACATAACAGTTCGTTTTGAATGAGGGCTTATAAATACTTCCTCTATTCACTCAAGGGATTACTTTTGCTCATTCCAATAGCTGAGAAACATCCTTGAGAGTGCCAAAAAGAGCAAGGTCCTAGTGAGGTGATTGAGATTTGAGAATCCAAGAGAGAGGCCTCATTAATGAAAGCAAGAGTAGCAAAGTGTGCATCCACCCTTCTCACTAGGCTTGTCGTGGTCAAGTGAGAGTCCGTGCTTGTTACTCTTGGTGATCGCTATCACCTAGATGGCTTGGTGGTGATTGAGAGCTTGGTGATCATCTGGTGGAGCTTGTGGATGACCCAACTCAAGTTGTGAGCGGTTGTGGGTGATTCACCGTGATGGAGTGTCGAAGAATCAACCTGTAGAGAGCACTTGATCCTTGCGCGGATCAAGGGGGAGCTACACCCTTGCATGGGTGCTCCAATGAGGACTAGTGGGAAGTGGTGACTCTCCGATACCTCGGCAAAACATCACCGCGTTCCTCCTTCTCTCTTTACTTTGAGCATTTACTTTGAGCAATTCAATTCTTGTCTTTACATTCATAGAATTGTCATGCTAGAGTAGGATTGGAACATAGGTTGCTAAACTTTTGTACAATAGAATAATAGAAACATTTTCTAGGCACAAGGAGTGAAGTGGGCTAACCGTAGGGTTTAATTATTGCAAAAAATTAGAATTAGTCCAATTCACCTCCCCTTTTGGGCATCTTGATCCTTTCAGAGAGGTTTGGGGGTAAGGCTCGTAGGGTTAATAGCAGTTCAATTGCTCGTAACCCCAAACTCACCTTGACTTCCTCCATCCGGTGCTCACGCTATTTTGGCTAGGGTGCTCGTCGACGATGGGGTGATGCGTCGATGTCCATCACAGAGCGCCGCTGCCCCGCTCGGTCGCATGTGGCCAGCTCTGCTCGAGCCGCCGCTGACTGGACCATCACCTTGGACAAGCTTGTTGTAAGCTTCTTATGCTCACCCGCTCACTCGTTAGTCTTCTTGCTGCTCTAGCTCGTCGAAAGAGTCACACCGCAGCTGTGGATAGCCACTCGCCACTGCAGTTCGCACCAATGCATCTCTGAGTCCCTAACCGCCACCCATCCTTGCGCGTTTAGCCGTAGATGGTGGTCGGCCCCTTACTTCCATCGTAGCGAGCCTAGTTTGCTCGGCATAACCGCCGTTGCCGCCAGTGTATCGTGCCGCCACGCGTAGGTACGCCAAGGACCGCCCCATTACAAAGGCAACACATTCCAAGGTCTTTAATGCAAAGCGTGAGTATGTAGTAATAGTGCTTTGTTGCTCCGCGTGATTATCCAAAAATTTGAGCCCTCTTTTGCAAAACGCGAGCGCGCGCATGGGCGTCCTGGCCTTGGGCCATGCTGGGCCATCACAACGCACAAGCGGCCGTGACCCACGCTGGGCCAGAATGGGTTGCTATCGGCCCTTTTTTTCTAAAGTATTTTTTAATTAGTTTCTAAGGTAAATTTGTAAATGCAATATAAATTTATGTAGTTGGCCAAAAATTATGAAACTAATTTTGTTAGGTTCCTAAAATCATGATCTATCTGCTAGTATATTTGTTCACATAGTTTTATAATATTTTTTGGAGTTATCTAATTAAATTAAGATGCTTAATATTATAAGATATAAACTTGTAGGAATTGTTGTGATAAATAGGTGATAGTGTTGGCTCTTAAACTTTCACAGTAAATTCCTAACATTATTAGGTGTTCACTAAAATTTTTATAGCTCTATAATAATTAGTTTGCTATGGTAGCTAAAGGAGTCCTAGTTCGAAAACATATATTTAATCAATAAAATGTCGAAACACCTTGGGATTTTAGTACTAAAATATTTTTCCAGAGACAAAGCCTTACTTGACGACGTGGATACATAGACTAGTACGTTAGTCATTAAAGCTAGTTCGTTAGCTTGTGGAGCGTAATCGTATTTTAGAGTTGCAGTTGACGTTGGTTAATTACGTTTTGTGTGTTGCATCCACGTATATCATAATAGGAACAACGATGGATCCTGGAGTCGACCAGGGAAATAGAAAAGATGGTGCCTCGGTGATCGTGTCACCATGATGGAGTGCTAACATTTGGTTATATCTTACCCAGGCAAGCCCCGATGCATAACCTCTAATATTCTGCACTTTATTTTATGCTTGTGCATTAAATTTTGAGGAGTTGAATGAAACTCACTTGCATATATATATATATATATATATATATATATATATATATATATATATATATATATATATATATATATATATATATAATCCTATGAGTCCTAGTATGTCAGGATCATGTAGATTGATATGCTATAGGATTCGGTACAAGTCGAGTGATTACTTATCACTCACGAGAGATAGGAAAAATATTATTGTTATTATTATCATATTACTATCACATGAAATATATATATATATATATATATATATATATATCAGGATGATAATTGGAGACCGGACGGAATGATACTTTGGATCTGGACTTGGTTAGGCATTCGAGCGAGGCTCGGGTTGCATTTGCTCCGCCTATGTTGATTGAGGACCATCCGTTGATGTGGATGGTAGTCAGGTCACCGACTTATTATCCTGAGCATATACTTGCTTATGAGAGTGGGAAGGCTCATTACGCTCTTGTCGTTGGTTCCGGCTCTTTTCGGGCCGACTGATTGGAGGTGGGCAAAGGTGGAGGTCTAAGCACCATACTGAGACCGGGTCTCAAGTGTGGGGGCTTGAAGTCTAAGTTTGGACGGGGATCTGGACCCCTCGACAGGAGTGGAATGGGTTGGTCTCGTTTGTGCCTAGGGTACAAGCGAGGCATGTGTTTCGGGGTACCTAGCTGGGATACATTGATTCGCGAATCGCCGTTTTTGTGAGACGGTACGACTTGGCTATGATCTAGCACCGTAGTAAGAACTAGATGTGAAAGATGGTAAAATGGTTCTGATTGTTTACCACATGCTTGAAAGTAGCATAAGTGCTTACATAGAATGGTTAGTTAATGAACTAATGATGACCGCTAATAAAATTAAATATAAGGACGTATGTTTAGTAATGCTTTCTACAGATGCAATAACCCACAAGCCAGATAGCCTTGCATATCCTTGGAGTCTTTTATTTTCCTCCTGTCGGGTAAGTCTTGCTGAGTACAATCGAGTACTCAGGATTTTATTTCCCCTATTGCAGGTGACCGAAGGATACATAGATCTGACTCTTGTGTGTGAAAATCTCTTGATGGGCTCAGAGAGGATTCTTTCATGTTACGACCGTAGTGTTTATTTATAACCCTCACTAAAAGTTTTTAGAAGAAAAGTTTTATGATCTGTCATCATATCTGGTTTATAAATGTTCACTATGTTAATGATTTACGATTAACCTTTATTTTCACCGTAACTCTGATCATCTCCCTTCTGTCTATAATTTCTGGTTCCAACTCAATGTCAAAATGCAAGAGGTGCACGTTTTATCTGTTCTCTCTCATGAGCACGGTTTCAGCCTTTTGGCGTGACAGAAACAGCGATGAATTCGTGCCACTGTGTTCACATCTAATTTTTTTGTGTTCCTTAGTAAATTCAAATAGTTTTTTTTTCTTCATTCACAATTGACTACCTGGCAATGGCATACATCTTGGTGCAATATTGATTGTCAGAACAGTCAAAGTTCTATAGTTGGCATTATGCACTCGTACTAGTAACTAGTAGAATCTGTAGCAGAAAGGTGATCCAAGAACTTGTGATGGATGTCCCTAGTGTTCTCCATAAAACCATCACACAAGCAAAAAAGAAGAGGAAGGAAGGCTTAAGAACAGTAGGAATGAGAGGCATCGGGAAACACCAAACCAAATTCCCACTCCATATATACTAGGAGGAAATTAAATCAGGCATGGTTTTCCTCAATATTCTCATTCCCACTGCTCTTATACCCTCTGTTTCTTCCTCTTCCCAACTTGCCATCAGGCCCTCCTCATCTAAATATATGCTTTGGTATGTATTTATCTTCATCATCAAGTCAATTGCGCTAACACAAGGAAGAGGAAGGAGCACCTAAGAACTATAGGAATGAGAGGCATCAGGAACACGAGTGAAATGTCCATCTCCAAACGAGAGAAGAAAGAGACTAGGCCATTGCATTCCTTCATGTTCCCATTCCTATTGCTCTCACAGATTCTGAGATGGAGAAGGTTTTGCAGTGGAACACCACTCATGCCTCAAGGCTAGCTCAAGTAATATATAGACACCTCTAGTGCACCTAGCTTATGTGAACAATGAATAGACCAAGTGCAGGCTGTGCAGCGTGCACCAACAGGGCATTAATTGGATGACAGTGGGGCCATGTAAACTATATTAGTCTGTGAATGTGGGACCATGCATGCAATCGATATTGGCAGTGAAGAACACATGCAGGAAGCACAAATGGAGACACTGATGTTAGTTGTGCCATAGTATCTGAAAGAGAGGCATTCATGTTTGTCAATTGGTCTAGGCCATGAATTCAATTCAGAGAATGGAATCGTGGGGAAAATAAGTTAACACTTCAGGTAAGTGAGCACCTAAGAACCAGAATGGATTTTAATCTATATCTCCCATAAGAAATCAACATTTGTTCAGGTAGTTGCTTAATTCCAGGAATGGAAGACTCAAATTCTGTGTAGTAAATCTGGATATTAATCTGGTTTTACTCAAGTATAGTCGAGTTAGTACAGTGCACAAAGGACAAAGGAGGTTCCCAGCTTACTTCTTCAAAAACTAAATATTGCAAACTGACAATCAGTGTCTCTAGAATCAACTTTGAATCGAAAAGATTAAAAACAAAATCAACATTTCTTGGTCGAGCACGCATGCATAGATTCAGCCAAAAGCCTGAGTAGAGAGTAGGTGTCGGCTCATCATGTGTCTGTTCCAGCTGTGCTTGCATCTGTTCAAAGGCATCAGGCATTCTCTGTTCATTTGAGACAGGTTTTTGGAGCTAAAGACATATCTTTCAATTGCCATGTTCGCTTCTTACTAACTCATCAGGAGCATTTGTCCATCTAACTATGCACGTATGAATCCCCAACGACGTCCCCAGCTTACTTCTTCAAAAATTAAATATTACAAACTGACAATCAGTGACTCGACTACAAACTAGAATCAACTTTGAATCGAAAAGATTAACCAAAATCAGCATTTCTTGGTCGAGCGCTCATCATGTGTCAGTCCCAGTTATTCTTGCATCTGTTCAAAGGCATCAGGCATTCTCTGTTCATTTGAGACAGATTTTTGGAGCTGCAGCCTGCAGGCATGTCTTTCAATTGCCACGTTCGCTTCTTACTAACTCATCAGGATCATTTGTCCATCTATGCATGTATGAACCCCCAAGGAACAGCTCGTTTATTTCAAATCATTTGCCAGGGCAGTTACCAGTTAATGTTTGTAGTATAGATGGTGGTCTGCAGGGTCAGATACAATGTTCACGTCACGTATGTTGCATCTTTGTCCTCTTTTTTTTTTACTTTCTTTGCACTAAGTCATAGCTGAAAGTTGGTGGCGAATATATGGAGAATTCACTCCATTCCATGAGACAGTACCATTGTGTTGTTAATAAGTTTGAATATGTATAGCCATCGTGTAACTTAAGTTTGAAATCGTTGCAGATAACAAAGCCATCATATTAAACCGTGCACATGGATTGAGATAATGCCATGTCCGGATCTCTCAATGCCCTTTGCTCTCATGTTCTCTTTATATTCCCTTACCATCTCAGCTTCAAGAACTCTGTGCTTCTCTTCTAAGACGACTGCACAGGCCACATGCCAGAAGGAAAAGGAAGGAGACTAAAAACAATAGGCATGAGAGTCGTCGGGGAACACTGTAGCTCAAGTCGGGTCTTCGCACGAACATGGCTAAATGTAAAGTGGCTCCTATTCAGTGTGGCGATGACGAGCTAACCCTCTTGAGGTGCTACTTACCTTTACCAGATGGTCAATTTCCTCATCAAGTAACTCGACATTCTGCTGTCCATCTTTGGGTTGCATGGCTCTATTGCAATCAACGTTTCTCCATGAATTTTTCGTATGATAAATAAAAAATGGCGAGCCTTCTTATGGCACAGCACGACATGGTTGGTTACGCCGACTAGATGAGGAAAGGATATGGATTCACCTATCTGACACTTCCGAACACACTATACCGGCAACGTTTGAGGTGAACCCTGATCATTAAGAACGGGGATGATCGTGGATCGCAAAACGAAGTTCTGGACAAATAGATGGATTCATGGGAGATCCATCAAGGAGTTCACGCCAAATCTTCTCATGGCTGTAAGGAACAGCTTGTTTGTTTCAGATCATTTTGGCAGGGCAGTTGCCATTCAGTGTTTCCTGTAGATAGTGACCTGAATAGTGAGATAAATGTTCACGTCATGCGTCCTGAATCTTTGTCAGATGCACATTACATCATTAGTTTTTTATAGGAAGGTTCTTACTTGCACTCTGCTGGCAAGTCTTGGTGTGAATAGTAATGGCAGAACTATTTTTTCGAAAGCGTGCATTGACACGTGCTTCATTAAGGAGAAATTGGAAACAAAGTACAGCCGGTGCTAGCCACGGCGAGATGCCATAGATAGCGAACCAGAGGGACACTTACATGAATTACCGGCTTCAACGTTGGCGCTAAGAAAGGTGTACTAACTGAGGAAACTAGCTGTGCAACTAAAAAGAGGTAGAAGGGCAGACCGCGACCACTAGATAGCTAAAACGATCAACGACGCAAGGCCGCGAAAGCCCACGGTGATCCAAGCGTCAGCCTCCTCCAGAATGAGATCGAGCAGCTGAGACGGCGTCCTCGTGATGCTGTCAAATGTTCTCCGATTGTGTTCCTTCCAAACCATCCAGGAGACGAGCAGCACAAGCGAGTCGAAGCTACGCGTGAAGGGCTTCGGAATGGTTGTTCTCGTGTTCTGCCACCACTCCGACAGATAGAAGCCATCAGGCGGCACCAAGTGCTGCATCCTCACTCTTGACAGCAGTTTGTGCCAAACCTCACGAGTGAACACGCAGGAGGCCAACAAGTGGTCGGTGGTCTCGTCCTGCTGATCACAGAGCACACAGACCACTTCTTGCTGAAGGCCGCGACGCTTGCGGCGCTCCGCTGTCCACAGGTGTCCATGGAGAGCAAGCCAGAAAAAGAATTTGACCTTGGGCGGCACTGTCGATATCCAGACATGCTTGGCCCAGACCAAGGATGTCATCCCTGTGAAGTAAGCCCTGTAAGCTGACGAGGCGGTGTAATCTCCACTCTCCGTCCATTTCCAGATGAAACGATCGGAGTCCAGTGGCGATAGGTGGATCACTTCGAGCTTTTCCCACAGTTGAACGTATTCACAGAGCACCTGGGCAGTCGACGCGCCGGTGATATCCCTTGCCCACTGGTGGTTGAGCATCGCATCCCTTATTGTGCGATTGCGCCGGCGACGGCTGACCGCATGGAAGAGATTTGGAGCGAAAGTGCAAATAGCGTCGTCCGGTAGCCAGGAGTCCGTCCAGAAGTGCGCGGTGGTGCCTTCACCAACCTGGATAGAGACAGAAGCGCTAAACATGGCGGCGACGGCGCGTTCCGGTTTTGAAGATAGATGCGCCCAGGCCGTGTCCGTCGCAGCCACTCCCAATGAAGGCGAAGTGCGAAACCAAGCACCCGGAGGTCGGGCAGCCCCAGCCCACCATGTTCCTTGGGCTAGCACACTTATGGGCCAAGCGATTCTACACCGACCGCCAGAGACGGACTTTGTGCCTGCCAACAGAAACGCTCTACGCCTCTTGTCGATCTGACTGATAGCCCATGCTGACAGGTGAAACGTCCTAACGATAAGAGAGTGTGAATAGCCTATTAAAAATTTGTACAACAATATTTAGCAAAGATGTTAGACAATTAACTGACAAAGCAAGTGTTGCGCTAGCTTACTAAAAATATAAGCCATCTACCACAATTCTAGTTGCATAGTCTCTAAGCACACAATGCTAGGTCACTACCACTAAGTTAGTGAGCTCTCAAAGACTAACTAAAGAGCCTCACTAACCACTAGACTCGACACAAGCTAGCTCTCAAAACTAATTATACTAAAGAGCTTAGCTTACACACTAGGAATGTAATACAAGAGGGGATGGTGATGATTATACCGACGAGTTGAGGAGTGAGCCAATCACAAGATGGAGCCAATCAATCAATCACAAGTTAACCAATGAAATCCTCGAACAATGATGACACAATATTTTTTTTTACCGAAGTTCACTTGATTGCTGACATGCTAGTCCTCGTTGTGGCGATTCACTCACTTGGAGGTTCATGCGCTAATAGGCATCACACGCCAAACCCACAACCGAGTGCCGCACAACCAACACAAGATGAGGATCACATAAGCCACGAGCAATCCACTAGAGAACCTTTTGGCTCTCCGCCGAGGAAAGGTCAAGAACCCCTCATAATCACAACTATCAGAGCCGAAGACAATCACCAATCTCCGCTCGACGATCCTCGCTGCTCCAAGCCGTCTAGGTGACGGCAACCACCAAGAGTAACAAGTGAATCCCACAGCGAAACACGAACACCAAGTGTCTCAAGATGCAATCACTCAAGCGATGCACTTGGATTCACTCCCAATCTCACAAAGATGATGAATCAATGATGAAGATGAGTGGAAAGGCTTTGGCTAAGCTCACAAGGTTGCTATGTCAATGCAAATGACCAAGAGGGTGAGCATGAGCCGGCCATGGGCCTTAAATAGAGAGAGCCCACGAATAGAGCCGTTGGGCTCCTCACTGTAGTTCACTGCGCAACGACCAGACACGCAGGTCAGGACCATCGAACGCACCCAAGCCTACGTCCGGTCCTCGGATCCTCGCCATGTGTCTTCTGCTTTTGACGTCCACCGCGAGATCCCAATGGTCAACTCAATCGCCCGCACGGTTAAGTTGCGACTAGACGCGAGTCACGAAGACCGGACACGTCGGTGCCAAGTTAGCTCAGCGTTCGCCCACGCCAATCAACCATCGACCGGACGCGCTGATCCCTTCGGCTTCCCGGCATCAGGTCATTTACAGAGAGGTCGCAGAGGCGAATTTCGGTGACCGGACACGTCAGATGCGCCACGACCGGGCATGCCACCACGTCAGGCCTTACTGTCTCAGCTCAGCGCTTGCGTCACCATACGTCATCCTCGACCGGATGCACAAGCATCACGTTAGGTCACATATTGACCCTGCGTCCGGTCGCTCCCCGAGGCTAAGCCCTTCACTGTCCAGAGCTGACCGGATGCACCCGGCTGAGTCTGGTCACACCAAAACTAGCGTCCGGTCGAGTGAAAGATAGCTCCTCCACTTCACCAACTTCTCCACCCTTGCTCAAATATGCCAACCACTAAATGTATCACCTTGTGCACGTGTGTTAGCATATTTTCACAAACATTTTCAAGGGTGCTAGCACTCACTAGAATCTAAATGCATATGCCATGAGTTAGAGCATCTAGTGACACTTTGATAACCGTATTTTGATACGAGTTTTACCCCTCTTAATAGTACGGCTATCGATCCTAAATATGATCACACTCGCTAAGTGTCTCGATTACTAAACCAAAAAGCTCCTATCAAGTTTCACCTTTACCTTGAGCTTTTTGTTTTTCTCTTTCTTCTTTTCCAAGCCGTGCACTTGATCACCATGGTCACCACACCATCATCATGATCTTCACCATTGCTCCACCACTTGGAATAATGCTACCTATCTCATGGTCACTTTGATAAACTAGGTTAGCACTTAGGGTTTCATCAATTCATCAAAACCAAACTAGAGCTTTCAATCTTCCCCTTTTTGGTAATTGATGACAACCCTTTCACAAAGATATGAATTAAAATTCATTTGAATCCATGTTGCTTGCCCAAGCATATTTACCATGTGTAAAAGGATATGGATAAGTTTCATGAACCCCATTGGTAGCATTTGCTCCCCTACATATGTGCTAAGAGTTTGGATTACAGCTTGCATATATGCATAGATTGGAAATGTGGGAGGGCAATGTCTACCAAATTATGCTATGGTATAAGAGATGGACCTTTGAAGCGTGATACCAATCGGAGTGCACCAAATATACCATCCTTAGTACCATTGCTAGTTAGATATCACTTGAAAAGACAAGAACTAGATACCTCGTAAGATCAACATTAGAACTAAGGTTCTAGTACCACTTGTGAAAGCAAAGCAAGGCATATCTAACTACCACCTATGCATGCTAGTTTTTCATTTCATCTTTCAAACCTACAACTTAGCATACACCACAAAAGCATGGAATTTTAATTTAAAACTTGTGCCATGCAAGCAAACATATAAAATGCACATTCAAATGCAACATACAAGTTTATGAGTTTGCTCCCCCTACTTGTGTGCTCAAAATTTTAATTGATCCCCTTACTTTATCATATCTCTCCCCCTATGTCAAAGTTCTCCCCCTTTGTCATCTTTTTCACTATCTTTCTGCAAATTCTCCCCCTTTGTCATCAATGACCATAAAGGTTTAGTTTTAGATAGGTTAAGATTATCAATGCCAATCAATGGGGTGAAGATCATTTTTCTAAATTTAGTCCAATCTAGAACACTTGACAAAGATATTTAACTCAGTTTGAACCAAGGACAAGCTTCTTCACACCTCATTTTAAGGGTTATCTTGTACCATATTCAGTTAAACACTTATAGCTCATTTTCTAGATCAAACACTAGGTTCACAAGCCACAAACATGTCATATGCTACCACTAGATCAAATCAAGCATAGAGGCAATAGTGGTACCATACAAGCATCAAATTCATTTGATTTTCATGAATGAGCATATAAGACATGAGGAATGACTAGATGCACTAAACAAGTCCTTAGCAAAGGATGTATGCTATGCCAATCAACTTTTATCTTGGATTGCTCGAAGGAGAGGCATGTCATATAAGTGGGGGGTGCATCAACACATATTTGAGAAAATCCAATATGTTCAACTCATTCCTTAGCTTGTAAAACCTTTTCTCATCAAGTGGCTTGGTGAATATGTCGGCAAGTTGATCTTCGGTTCCCACACTCTCAATGCAAATGTCCCCTTTTTGTTGATGATCTCTAATGAAATGGTGGCGGACATCAATGTGCTTTGTTCTTGCATGTTGAACCGGATTGTTAGTTATCTTGATTGCACTCTCATTATCACATAGTAATGGCACTTTCTTCAATTTCATTCCAAAGTCATTCAAGGTGGCCTTCATCCAATGAATTTGTGCACAACAACTATCGGCAGATATGTATTCGGCTTCGGCGGTTGATAATGCAACACTATTTTGCTTCTTTGATGACCATGAAACAAGTGATCTTTCCAACAATCGATATGTGCTCGAGGTGCTCTTCCTTTCAACCTTGCATCCCACATAGTCGGAGTCCGAATATCCAACAAGTTCAAACTTTGCTCCTTTGGGATACCACAACCCAACATTTTATGTATGCTTCAAGTACCTCAATATTCTCTTTGTAGCCTTCAAATGATTTTCTCTTGGTGAGGCTTAAAATCTTGCACACATGCACACACTAAACATGACATCCAACCTTGATGTGGTCACATAGAGTAGGCTTTTAATCATTGACCGATACAACTTTTGATCCACCATATTGCCACTTGCATCACTATCCAAATTGCCATTTGTTCTCATTGATGTGCTAATGGCCTTTGCTTCATTCATGCCAAACTTCTTGAGCATGTCTTTGATGTACTTGCCTTGACTCACAAATGTACCATTATTCAATTGCTTGATTTGAAGTCCAAGGAAGTAACTCAACTCTTCAATCATGGATATTTCAAACTCATTAGCCATCATCTTTCCAAACTCGTCACAAAAGTCTTGATTCGTTGATCCAAATATGATATCATCAACATAGATTTGCAACACAAATAAGTCTTTGATAATCTTCTTGGTGAAAAGAGTAGTGTCAACCTTACCCATTATAAACTCTTTAGAGAGTAGAAAGTCCCTCAAGCTCTCATACCATGCTCTAGGTGCTTGCTTCAAGCCATACAATGCCTTCTTCAGCTTGTACATATGGTCGGACTTCTTGTCATCTTCAAAACTAGGAGGTTGTTCAACATATACTTCTTCATTGATATAGCCATTGAGAAATGCATTCTTGACATCTATTTGATAGAGCTTGATGTTGTGGGCACAAGCATAGGCTAGCAAGATTCTAATTGTTTCCAATCTAGCAACCGGTGCATATGTTTCTCTAAAGTCAAGACCTTCAACTTGTGTGTAGCCTTGTGCTACCAATCTTGCTTTGTTCCTTACTACTATCCCATCTTGATCTTGCTTATTTTTATAGACCCATTTGGTTCCAATCATATTGTGGTTCTTTGGTCTCTCCACTAACTCTCATACTTGATTTCTTGCGAAGTTGTTAAATTCTTCATGCATTGCATTCACCCAATCAATATCTTTCAATGCTTCATCTATATTCTTTGGTTCAGTGGATGACACAAATAAGAAATGCTCACAAAATAAAGTCAATCTTGATCTAGTTTGCACAGCTCTAGAAATATCTCCAATTATAGTGTCCAATGGATGATCTCTTGCAATATGAGTTGGTTGGAGTATTGGAACTTGATTGCTTGCACTTGCTTGATCATTGGGTTGAGATGATGTACTAGCCACTTGATCTTCTTCATTGTTATGAGAGCCTACTTGTGCTTGCTTGATTATTGTCAACTTACACATTTTAGTTAGAGAGCACTTGCACTTGATCATCTTCATCATCATTCACTTGCCTAGGCCTCAATTCACCAACATCCATGGTCTTCATGGCATTTGAAAGTTGAATGCCTCTAACATCTTTCAAGTTCTCATTCTCATCTTAGGGAACCCTTGGTTTCATCAAATTCAATATCATGAACTTCCTCAAGAGTACCACTTTTCAAATTCCAAACTCTATATGCTTTGCTTATAGTGGAGTAACCAAGTAGGAATCCTTCATCACACTTCTTCTCAAACTTGGCCCAATCTAGTGACTTTCTTCAAGATATAGCATTTGCAACCAAAGACCCAAAAATATGCAATGTTGGGCTTTCAACCATTCAAGAGCTCATAAGGTGCCTTCTCTTTCAATGGGTGACAATATAGACGGTTGCTATAATAGCAAGCCGTGTTGATAGCTTCGGCCCAAAAGGATTGACTCGTATTGTACTCACTCAATATTGATCTTTTCATGTCAATCAAGGTTCTATTCTTCCTCTCAACAAGGTCATTTGATTGTGGAGTGTACTAGGCCAAGAATTGATGTCTAATTCCAAATTCATCACACAACTCATCAATTCTAGTGTTCTTAAACTCACTACCATTGTCACTTCTAACTCTCTTGATAGTTATTTCAAACTTATTGTGAATACCCTTGACAAATGATTTGAATTTTGCAAACATATCACTCTTGTCCACTAGAAAGAATGTCCAAGTGTATCTAGTGTAATCATCCACTATCACAAAGACATATTTATTTCCACTGATGCTAGTGTATTGTGTTGGCCCAAATAAATCCATGTGCAACAACTCAAATACTTTACTAGTGCTCATAATGCTCTTCTTAGGATGGGTGTTTCCAACTTGTTTGCCGGCTTGACAAGAACTACAAAGCTTATTCTTCTCAAATACAATATCTTTTAAGCCTCTAACCAAGTCATGCTTAACCAATCTATTCAATTATTTTATTCCAACATGACCAAGCCTTCTATGCTATAACCAACCCATACTAGACATAGTGAACAAACATGTTGACAATTGAGCTTCACTAGCATTGAAATCAACCAAGTATAGATTCTCATATCTAAAGTCTTTAAAGATCAAATTAGAGCCATCTATACTTATGATCTCTACATCATCTACCCTAAATATGCATTTGAATCCAAGATCATACAATTGAGCCACGGATAGCAAATTGAAGTTCAAGATCTCAACTAGCAACACATTGGAAATGCTCATGTCATTGGATATTACAATCTTATCAAGCCCTTTGACCTTATCTTTGCCATTATCACCAAATGTGATACTATCATAACCATCATTGTCCATTGATATTAATTAAGATGAACATTCTTGCATCACCGGTCATGTGTTGAGTACACCCACTATCAAGAACCCAATGCCTTCCTCCGGCTTTGTAGTTGACCTACAAAAGAAGATCAATTCGTTTTAGTTACCCAAACTTGCTTGGGTCCTTGAAGGTTAGTTACTAAGCTCTTTGGCACCAAAATGACTTTCTTCCTTGAGCCCATCCATAGTGCACCAATGAACTTAGCCTTCACACCATTAGTACCCTTAGTAAGCACATAGAAAGAATCAAGCTTAATTAAGGATACATTAGCATTCTTGTTCTTATTCTTGCAATCATGCTCTTTATGACCAACTTACTTGCAACTAGTGCAAAACCGACCATTGTTTTTCACAAAACTAATTTTGTGAGGAGCAAAGGCTGCCTTGTCTTTCTTAGGGGTATAGCCCAATCCCTCTTTGTAGAGAGAAGTTCTTTGGCTACCCAAGCACATAAGCAAGCGGTCCTCACCACCATAGGATTTGCCTAAGGTGCGAGTGAGCTCATTGACTTTCTTCTTGAGGGTCTCATTCTCAACCATTAGTGAGGCATCATAAGTGAAACCATCACTACTAAATGAGGTAGAAGTAGATGTGCTACAAGAAGGGTTAGTGGGAGCAACAATGATAGGCTTATAGAATTATTCATCAATTCTATCACAAGTTAAGCCTTTGTCACATGTTACAACATGCTCCTTCTCATTTTGCTCATTAAGTAAAGAGGAATGAGCTTTTTCAAGCTTCATATGAGCCTTGCCAAGCTTCTCATGGGCTCCCTATAGCATCTTATGAGATGCATTGAGCTCATCAAAGGCTTGCTTAAGGGCTTTTAGTTCCTTGCGCAAGTCTTTGCATTCCCTTCTCTTAATGTCAAAATGTTCTTTAGCATCTTCTAACATATCAATTAGTTCATCTTTAGTGGGTTCATCATCATTGCCACTTTCACTTTCACTTTCATTATCATGTTCCTTATCACATCCATCATTACAAGTTTGTACCTTAGTGGCCTTAGCCATGAAGCATGATGGAGTATCGAAGAGAGAAAGCTTCTCATTGATAGCAATACTTGCAAGAGTCTTCTTGGTGGTCTTGTCATCATCACTATCATCATCAACACTTGAGGAAGCATCACTATCCCAAGTGACCACATATGAACCACCCTTCTTCTTCTTCTTGATGGTCATCTTGTCCTTCTCTTTCTTTTCCTTCTTGTCCTTCTTCTTGCTCTTCTTGTCACCATCATCATCATTGTCGCTATTGTATGGGCATTGAGCAACAAAATGATCCTTGCTTCCACAATTAAAGGACCTTCTTGACTCTTTCTTGTTCATGGATGAAGACTTCTTTATTCTAGCATGGTAGCCCTTCTTCACCATGAACTTGCCAAATCTCTTAACAAAGAGAGCCATCTTCTCATCATCCATCTCATAAAAGCTCAAGTCTTCATCTTCACTTGATGATTCTTGCTTTGCCTTGCCCTTGGATGATGTGGCCTTGAATGCCATGCTCTTCTTCTTATCATCCTTCTTCTCATCTTTCTTCTCCTTCTTTTCTTCCTTCTCATCATCATCCCTATATGTGTCATCGGTCATCACATCTTCCCAATACTTGGTTTGGTGTCATGGTGTCCTAAACCACTCCTCACTAGAATAGTGACTAATGTGCCAAATCTCGAAGATAAGCATCTCAAGAACTTGTGGGAGAAGTCCTTGTCCTTCACCTCTTCTCTAAGTGCTTTGAGATAATTGACAAGCACTTAAAGCCTATGAAACATATCTAGCACACTTTCATCCTTCTTCATCTTGAAGCTTGCAAACTTCTCCTTGAAAATGTATGCCTTTGCACCCTTCACCGCTTGAGTGCCCTTAAAGGATTCCTCTAACTTCTTCCATGCCTCATGAGCCCTCTCAATGTTCTTGATTTGCTCAAATATCCTCTCTGAAAGCATCTAGGCCCCTAGTTGGGTTTCGATGATTAGTGACAATATGTGATTACTATGACTAACGTGTGTTTTGTAGAGGCAATTAAGTTAGGTCATGGTAATGGAGATCGATTGGGCTATCATGGTGGTCATGCCCCTATGATGGAAATCGTTTCAGTTTTCAAAGGATGAACGACAAGGTTAAGGATGGACTAGTTCTAAGTGTCGATTAGAGTTGAAGAGACACTTAGAATAGTTTAGGACTTTATTTCTCCTTTGGCCATACTATTAAGGGGGGTAATGATGGGTAGCTTGACCTAGGTGAGTCTAGTGGGTTAGGTGTGGTGCACACTTGCTAAAACTAGCACTAGGTAGCTCCTAAAAAGCCCTTAGATCCATTAGAGCAAACTTCATTCACGTACGTTCGAAAGTTGGAAGTGAATGGAGGGTCAAATACTGACTGGACGTTGGCTTCGGTGTGACCGAACACTGGCACAGAGTCCGATCAGTTCATTTGATCAAACTAAAGTTGTCTAGAAGTGACTGAACGCTGAGAGGTGAAGTGACCGGACGCTGAGGGCCAGCAGTCCGGTCGACTCCAGTAAGGTTCTAGAGAGGGAAAATCATGACCGGACGCATCCGGTCCGTGCTGACCGGACGCTGGCCAGCGTCCGATCACACTTTAAACACTAGAGTTCGGGGTGAACTGACTGGCGCGTCTGGTCAACATGACCAGAGCGTCCGGTCACCCCGTAGAGGCACATAACGGTTCGTTTTTCAGCTCATGTTATAAATACTTCCTCCATTAGTGTGTGGGGTTATTTTTGCTCATTTCGACAGCTGAGAAACACCTTTGAGAGTGCCAAGAAGAGCATGGTCCTAGTGAGGTGATTGAGATTTGAGAATCTCAAAGAGAGCCCTCATTAGTGAGATCAAGAGTAGCAAAGTATGCATCCACCCTTCTCATTAGGTTTGTTGTGGTCAAGTGAGAGTTCATGCTTGTTACTCTTGGTGATCGCTATCACTTAGATGGCTTGGTGGTGATTGAGAGCTTGGTGATCATCCGGCGAAGCTTGTGGATGACCCAACTCTAGTTGTGAGCGGTTGTGGGTGATTCACCGCGACGGAGTGTCGAAGAATCAACCCGTAGAGAGCACTTGATCCTTGTGCGGATCAAGGGGGAGCTACACCCTTGCGCGGGTGCTCCAACAAGGACTAGTGGGGAGTGGCGACTCTCTGATACCTTGGCAAAACATCGCCGTCTTCCTCCTTCTCTATTTACTTTGATCAATTCAATACTTGTCTTTACATTCATAGAATTGCCATGCTAGAGTAGGATTGAAACTTAGGTTTCAAGACTTTTTGTGTGATAGAACATTACAAACACTTTCTAGGCACAAGGGGTTAATTGGGCTAATAATAGGATTTAATTATTGCAAAGAAATTTAGAATTAGCCCAATTCACCCCCCCCCTCTTGGGCATCTTGATCCTTTCAATTGGTATTAGAGCCTCGTGCTCACATATTTAGGCTTAACCACCTAGAGAAAGATGTCTCACAGGGATGGACCTCCTCCTATCTTTGAGGGGGATGATTTTCCATATTGGAAAATTCGCATAGAGGCGTACTTAGAAGCTCTAGATGTTGGAATACTTAGAGCCGCCTCACAAGGCTTCCAAAAACCTTGGGATGCTACTAACCTACAAGGCGATGAGGTGAATTATGAGAAATGGAATGCAAAGGCTCGAAACACCATCTTTAGAGGTCTTTGCAAAGATGTGTTCAACCGGGTGAGGAACCACAAAGACGCCCATGCACTATGGTCGGATGTTTGTGCGCTCTATGAGGGAACAAAGAGTGAGCGTGAGGAACGCTATCATCTTGTCATGAAAAACTTTAACTCTTTTGAGATGCTTCCTAAAGAATGTGCTAATGAGATGTACTCATGTTTGAATGTTCTTGTAGAGGAAGTCAATGGGCTTGGACTCACTCAAATGCAACCATCCGACGTTGTAAGAAAGATTTTGAGTGTTCTCCCCATTGACAAATATGGGCATATTGTGACCGTGCTTCATCAAGGTGATCTTTCCACCACTACACCAACATAAATCTTGGGAAAGATCAATGCTCATGAGATGTATATGTACATCACACCACAAGATGGCTCATCCTCTACAAAGAAGAAAGAAAAAGATTTGGCATTCAAATCTAGTCAAGAGAAGGGCAAAGCAAGGCTTGAGTATGAGAGCTCAAGTGATGATGAAATTGATGATGAAAGCCTTGTTCTCATGGTGAAAAGAACCGCCAAGATGTTAAATAAGCTCAACAAGAGTGGCATCAAGTTCAATGGCAAGAAGAAGAAGTTCTTCACAAGCTCTAGAAGGAAGCCAATCTCAAAGATGGATTGCTACAATTATGGAGAACTTGGTCATCTAGCACATCAATGCACAAAGCCCAAGAAAGACAAGTACAAGAACAAGAACAAGGGCAAGAAAGATGACTCAAGCAATGAAGAAGAATATGAGAAGAAAAGGAACAAGCCATACAAGAAAAGAGATGGCAAGAAGAAGGACTTCCACAAGAAGAAGAAAAGTGGAAAGGCATACATCGTCGGTGATTGGCTCATGGACATTGATTCATCTAGTGGCTCGTCCAATGATGATAGTGACAACGAGAAGGTGGCCGCCATTATTATTGACTCTTCACCACCTTCACCGCCACCACCACCATCATCCCCTACACACCTATGCCTTATGGTCAAGGGTGATCACAAGGTATCAAATGATGATAGTAGTGGTGATAAACATGTTAGCAATGATGATAGCGATAGTGATGATGATGAATATGAGTCACCTTCCTATGATGATCTTGTTAAATTGCTAAATCAATACACTAAGATCATTAGAAAGAGTAGAGCTAAGAATGAAAAACTAGAGGCTAAGAATGATTCACTTTTAGCAAAATGTGATATGGTGGAAAAGGCTAGTATTGAGCTTAGAGAAGCAAATGATGCTATATCATCCAAACTCAAGGAGCTCAAATCTTCTAAGAAAGAGCTTAGAGAAAAACATGATAAATTTGAGAGGATACACAATGAGCTCATCACTAGCCATAACAAGCTAAAAGAAGAATATACAACTCTAAAGATCAATCATGATAATCTTGTTATTGCTTAAGAATTCTTATCCAATGAGCCACATGATGCTACTAACGATGTTGTTAAGATTGATATAGCTACATCATGTGATGATTTGATCATTGAGAGCATTGAGCAAAGTTCTACTAGCAAGGGTAAGCAAGTGGTTGAGGCTGATGATTATGATGAGTTTGTCAAGCTCAAGAATGACAATGAAAAGCTCAAGAAATATCTTGAAGAACTCAAAACCACCAAGTCTATAGTGCTAGAAACTCTTGTTCATGATGATGGTTTGATCCTTGAGAATGAAAAGCTCAAAGAAGAGAACAAGAAGCTCAAGGAAAAGAAAAACAATGATGCTCTCAAGGAAGAAAACAAGAAGCTCAAGTTGGAGAAAGAGCATCTCAAGATTGGATTGAGCAAGTTCACAAGAGGCAAGTATCTACAAAGTAAGCTACTTATGAACACTATCATGAAGATGGATAGAAGTGGCATTGGGTATTTGGCAAACCAAGAAAAGAAGGCTCAAGCTCAACAGCAACACAAGTCAAAGCCAAAGCCAAAGAGATGCTTCAAGTGTGGACAAGAAGGTCACTTTGCCCATGAGTGCCAAACTCCACCACCACAACCCTTGCCCAAGCATGCTAGGCCTTTTGTCTTCAGTGCTCACTACATGCTTAGAAAAGATTCTAGTGAAAAGATGAAAGTCATATTCTTAGGACCTCCAAACAAGAATAGGCCTAAGAAAATTTGGGTTGCAAAGTCACTTGTTGAGAAGGTGAAGGGCCCTCAACAAGTTTAGGTTCCTAAAGCTTGATCTCTTGTGTGTAGGTGAACTACAAGACCGGTGAAAGTCATTGGGTTATGATAGTGGTTGCACACAACATATGACCGGTGATCCTCGTATGTTCACCTCACTAGATGAAGAAGTAGATGGACAAGAAAGAATCACATTTGGAGATAATTCAAAGGGCAAGGTTAAAGGATTGGGCAAAGTGGCAATATCAAATAATCATTCTATCTCAAATGTGCTATATGTTGCTTCATTGAGCTTCAACTTGCTATCCGTTGGACAATTGTGTGATCTTGGCTTCCAATGCTTGTTCACCGAGAAGGAAGTTGTTGTATCTAAGAAGGATGATGATCAAGTGATATTTAAAGGATTTAGATACAAGAACCTATATCTAGTGGATTTCACCTCTGAAGATGCAAATTTGAAGACTTGCCTATTCACCAAAACAAAACTTGGGTGGCTATGTCAGAGAAGACTTGCTCATGTTGGAATGAGCTCACTCAAAAAGCTAATGAAGAATGATTTGGTGAGAGGGTTGAAGGATGTGAAGTTTGAGAAGGACAAGCTTTGTAGTGCATGTCAAGCCGGCAAGCAAGTTGTAAATACTTATCCAACCAAAGCCGGCAAACAAGAGTGCTAGAACTCCTTCACATGGATTTATTTGGACCAACAACATACAAGAGTTTGGAAAGAAATCTTTATTGTCTTGTGATTGTTGATGACTATTCAAGATATACATGGGTATTCTTCCTTCATGACAAATCCAAAGTTGCATTGTGCTTCAAGAAGTTTGCCAAGAGAGCATAAAATAAATTTGAAGTAAAGGTCAAGAAGATTAGAAGTGACAATGGGAAGGAATTTGGCAACACAAACATAGAAACCTATTGTGATGAAGTTGGGATCAAGCATGAGGTCTCCGCAACATATACTCCTCAACAAAATGGTGTAGTTGAGAGAAAGAACCAGACATTGATCACTCTTACAAGAACAATGCTAGATGAGTACAACACCCTCAAAGCTCTATGGGCGAAAGCTATCAACACCGCATGTTATGCATCCAACCGCCTATTCCTTCAAAAGTTCCTTGGTAAGACACCTTATGAGTTGCTCAATGGGAAGAAGCCAGACATCTCCTTCTTTAGGGTGTTTGATTGCAAATGCTACATCTATAAGAAGCGGCAACACCTAGGGAAGTTTCAAAGACATTGTGATATTGGTTTTCTTGTTGGTTACTCAACAAAGTCCAAAGCATATAGAGTATTTAATCATGCCACCGGCTTGGTTGAAGAAACATATGATATGGAATTTGATGAATCTAACAGCTCCTAAGGAGCACATGAGAATCTTGATGATGTAGGTGATGAACCATTGAGGGAGGCTATGAATAACATTCTGATTGGAGACATCAAGCCTAAAGATGATGAAGATGATGTACAAGTGATTGATTCACCTTCTTCATCAAGTGTGCCACAAGATGATGATAAAGATGGAAGAGTAGAAAATAAAGACACCCATGTCTCTCATGATCAAATGGTGGTACAAGCACAAGATGTTGATGCTCCACAACCTCCTCCTCAGGTGGTCAATGGTGGTACAAGCACAAGATGTTGATGCTCCACAACCTCCTCCTCAGGTGGTCAATAGAAGAAATACACCTCTACTACAAGATCATCCACAAGATCTCATCATTGGGAGTCCATCAAAGGGTGTAATGACTTGCTCCCAAAAACTTGCTTCATTTATTGCTCATTACTCTTTTGCCTCTTGCTATGAGCCTACCAAGGTAGAAGAAGCTCTTCAAGATCCAGATTGGATAAATGCCATGCATGAAGAGTTGAACAACTTCATCCGCAATGAAGTTTTGACTCTTGAAGAGCGGCCAAAAGGTGCAAGAGTCATTGGAACAAAGTGGGTGTTCCGCAACAAGCAAGATGATCAAGGCATAGTTGTGAGGAACAAGGCAAGACTAGTTGCAAAGGGGTTCTCTCAAGTTGAAGGATTGGATTTTGGAGAGACTTTTGCATCGGTTGCAAGACTAGAAGTCATTCGTATCCTCCTTGCATATGCATCACATCATGAAATGAAACTATATCAAATGGATGTGAAAAGTGCTTTTTTAAATGGCTTTATTAATGAACTAGTCTATGTTGATCAACCTCCCGGGTTTGAAGACCCTAGATATCCTAATCATGTTTATAGGTTATCCAAGGCATTATATGGGCTTAAGCAAGCCCCAAGAGCTTGGTATGAGCATCTTCGGGACTTCCTCATTGAGAAGGGCTTCACCATCGGGAAGGTCGACACCACACTATTCACCAAGAAGCTTGATGGGCACATCTTCATTTGTCAAGTGTATGTTGATGAGATCATCTTTGGATCATCAAATGAAGATTCTTGCAAAGAGTTTGGTGAATTGATGTCAAAGGAGTTCAAGATGTCAATGATTGGAGAGCTTACATTCTTTCTTGGTTTTCAAGTCAAGCAAATGAGAGAAGGGATTTTTATCTCTCAAGAGAAATATACAAATGATCTTCTCAAGAAATTCAAGATGGATGAATGTAAGCCAATCAAGACACCAATGCCAACTAATGTACATCTCGACCTAGATGAGGGAGGTAACATGGTTGATCAAACTATCTACCGCTCTATGATTGGTAGCTTGTTATATTTAACCATATCTTGGCCCGACATCATGTTTAGTGTGTGTATGTGTGCTAGATTTCAAGTCAATCCTAAGGAAACTCATTTGATTGCAGTAAAAAAATCCTTAGGTATCTTAAGCACACACCAAGCATTGGCCTTTGGTATCCCAAAGGAGCTATATTTGAACTAGTTGGCTATTCCGATTCGGATTATGCCGGTTGCAAGGTTGATAGAAAAAGCACATTTAAAGGGTGCCATTTGCTTGGTAGATCACTTGTGTCTTGGTCCTCCAAGAAACAAAATAGTGTGACCTTGTCCACCGCCGAAGTGGAATACATTGCCACGGATGCTTGTTGTGCATAAATACTTTACATGAAGCAAACTTTGCTAGACTATGGTGTAGTTCTAGAAAAAGTACATCTTTTATGCGACAATGAAAGTGTGGTAAAACTTGCAAACAATCTGGTTCAACACTCTCGCACCAAGCACATAGATATCCGCCATCACTTTCTTAGAGATCATGTTGCTAAAAATGATATATCATTAGAAGGTGTAAGGACCGAGGATTAATTGGCGGATATCTTCACTAAACCGCTAGATGAGGTGACTTTTTGTCGATTGCGGAATGAGCTCAATATTCTTGATTTTAGTAACTTCACTAAAAAATGAGCTTGTGTTGTCCCTTGCACTACATTGTAATATACAACATGTTTAATTTTTGGTAATACATAAAGGGCTTGTCTAACATGGTTAAGATAACCAGCCGTAAAGCGTGTGAAGAAGTTTAACCTTGGATCAAACTTGACAAGCAACTAGATTAATCTTCAAGCATTCCATTGCATATGCATGAATGTTGCTTTGTCGTTTATCTTCAATTGCCCTCTTATTGCCTATTTTCTTAAAAAGAATTATAGCATAAGGCAAAATATTTTAAATTTTTTTAGGGTTTGAGAGAGGTCACTCATATTAGTTCCAATTGGTGTTTATTTGGATCTTATTGAAGTTGGGACTTGATTGGGAACAGACAGCACGAAGGACTTTGAAGATTTGCTAGAAAAAAGAGTGACCGGACGCTGCATCCGGACTCTGAAGTCCAACATCCGGTCAATTCACAGGAGGTGAACCCGCTACGAAGGAGTGATCGGACGCTAAAACAGTGTTTTCCCAGCGTCCGGTCAGAAGGCGATCCAGCGTCCGGTCGATCAAAGACGATGATGGCAGCTTGCACCGGACTCTGGCTATGTCCAGTCGGTGTTCACTGGATGCATCTGGTCGTGATTCTAGGGGATTTGGACCTCTCTGGAATCGACTGGATGCTGGGTGGCAGCGTCTGGTCGCTGCCACCAGAGCGTTCGGTCAGTTGAAAATGTGCGGGATTCAATCTCTTTTCTTTGTTTCCTTTCCTGTCATGTTGGGGGTCACTATTTAATCACCGCCTTGCTCCCATGCCCTAGCAGCCGTAGCGCCACCGTGACCTTCAGTGCCTGAGCACCGCTGCACGTCGCCCATGCGCCACCACATCTCGCGCCGCTGAATCCGCCCTGCACCCACACCAGCGTCGCCCGCGCGCCTCCCTACTGCTCCATGCCACATGCCACCGCCGCCCGTGCTGCTCCATGCTTGCTCCACCGCTCACGCCGCTGCTCTCGCCACCGCTCCCACTCAGCCGCGCCCACGCCGCCGCTCTCTGCGCCGTGCCGCCGCTACATCCCCATGCCGCCGCTACCCGAACCGCTGCGCCGTCGTTTCCCCAGCACTGCTCTCGCGCCAGCACCGCCACCCTACTCTATTTCAGTGCTGGAGTCCCTACTGCCGATCCTCATCGACCAACAAACCCTAATCTCCAGTTTAAGACCCGGTGGTTCCCCGATTCGCTTCTCTTCTCGTCGATTCGCCGGTTCATCAGGTAGCAAGCCCTCGTTTCCAATTTCGTACCTAATTGCTTGCTTCCTAGGGTTTCGTATCTCTAGATGAATTAAGATTATCTATATATCCTCTATTCTATTGTGCAGCAAGTCGGTGCCATTGAGGTCCTATTTGCAGTTGTTGGTCAACTCGGGGCCAAGCTCGCTGAGTATGGATCGAGGCCAAGCCTCAGAAGTGACAGTTGAACAGTTGTTTCTTGTCAGCGGCAGTTGTTATTTTCAGATTCCATTCGATGGTTCATGTCAAGAATATTGGAGGTGGTCCCGGTGATGAGGATCCGAGACACCCGCCTCACCTGCCTACTAGATCCAAAAGGCAAGGCGACGAAGAAGCTTGCAACAAAGAAGTAGAAGTATCTAGATGTAGATACAGCTAGAGCAGCCATAGTTGTAGCAGTAGTAGAGCGTGTAGAGGCAGGAGGTGCTAGGAGTGGAGTCCAGATCACATATCAGCTCTCTCCTTCTACTAGAGCTGCTCTAGAGTAGGTTGAGCGCCGTCATGGTGGTCCAGCTAGGACCGTCATGGTTGTAGGACAACTGAGTTGTCTTGGATGAGAGTCAGCCTCAGGGGGGTCACAGCAGGAGCCATAGCTAGCAACGTAGACTCAGGAGGGAGAGCAGGCCATGGAGATAGAGCAGGCTCCTCAGCCGCAGCTTCACCACTCATGTCGTGCCCGTGTGTCAGTCACTCCGAGGTCAGAGACATAGTGGAAGGGTTCACGTCCACCGCCTAGACCATAGGGTCCTCCTCTAGTGACCCACCTGGATTTGAGGGTTGCCACGGCCAAGCAGGTTCAGCAGCTCAGATTTGTGGATTTTGAGCAGTGGTTTCCACCAAGGCAGGATGAGCGTGCTTTAGAGGGTTTCTACACACCTCTGCAGGAAGATTTCTATAATGCATATCTTAACAGTGGGGCTGTATTCAGATCTCAGAGGGTGTGTAACATTGAGACCATTGTTGCAGTAGCTAGAGAGCACATTCGCCCCTACCTATCTTACCTGCTAGGGCTGACAAATTTACTTGGATGGACAGGCTTATATGTTCCATCTTGGGTCCATCAGTTCTATGCTTCTCTCTAGATTGACCCACAGCACAAATTCATACACTTTTCATTCAGTGGCAGAGATTACAAGCTGACTGAGCACTAGGGTCAGAGAGATACTCAGGCTTTAGGAGTAGCCCGTCCAGCTACATGAGGTTTGCTATGGATAGACAGCGCCCCCTAGATGTCCTCATGGTAGGATGGTGCCCCCTATAGATCTAGTCTGCCACTGCTTCACAGAGCCATTCGGCGAGGGGTCTAGCAGGACACCCAGTGATCTCACTCCCATTGCTAGAGTGCTTGATGCCATTATGAGGAGGACACTGCTTCTGAGGATGGGGTATCATGAGGGCTTGACTCGCATACAGTTATGGTTACTGAACTGTCTGATGCAGCAGACATTGTTTGATATTTGGAATCTCCTTCTATCAGAGACGGAGGATACTATTGCTGAGGGGTTTAGGGGTCACAGGCAGCTGTCGTATGCTCACTGGATTACATTTCTTATTCATAGGGTAGTTACAGTGAGGCCGCCTGAGATGCTAGCTGAGTACAGTGGTGCTACTACAGAGTTTCCTACATATAACCTGACTCAGATGATCCACCATAGTACACTGAGTGCACCTAGCCAGCCGTGTCGTTGTCTAGAGGTGCCAGAGACTGCAGCCCAGCAGGATGATACTATCAGGGACATAGCAGCTATAGAGGAGGAGCAACTTGATGCTCAGCAGGAGGGGATGGTTGAGAGTGACCCCAGCGACAGCTCAGATGAGGACTACTGCAATATCCCTCAGATGCCTCCTCGATGACATGATCATGAGGCCGGTAGCTCTAGTTCAGCTCCATCTACACCATAGATAGACCCCGCTCTACTTGCCATACTTCAGTGGATGAGGCAGGATCAGGCTCGCCAGGCTCAGGAGACCGCCGCTACTTTTGCCCAGTTCTAGACTCGACAGGATGAGTTTCAGCGGCAACAGTAGGCCATACAGCAGCAGCAGCAGGCCATGCATCAGTAGCAGCTCCTCATGTAGCAGTAGCTCCATGGATTTATGCAGCATGTAGTGATAGCTATTGGGGTTCCACTGCCACAGCCTTCACCCCAGCTTGGTCAGCCTGCCACCACTTCTATGACTCTAGCTTTACAGCCTAGTGGGCTTTAGAGTCAGGGACAGCCACCAGCATAGTTTGCTTCACCTACAAAGCAGGTGTCTCAGTGGTTTGCTTCGCCTGTGTTAGCCCCACAGTTCACACCTCTCCAGATGGGTTTCACACCAGCTCAGACTTCCTTGCTACTAGTGCCAGATACTTCAGTCTCCAGGAGTCTTGGAGCGACCTTTAGTGAGTTGACAGGGCAACCTACTCCACCATATTTGCATATCCTAGGTCCTTCTATAGTTGCACCTATTACCAGAGATTACAGAGATGCCCCCTTCCTTAGTGGCATCATCAGAGCCAGCTACTCTAGTCATACCTGCACAGTCTACATCAGTTCTAATTATTGATCTAACCTAGACTGCTTTAGCGTCACTTCCAGCTATAGAGGGTCAGACAGCTCAGAGCTCTGGTTCAGATGATGATGGCACTCAGTTCTAGCTTGCTCCTCATACCTCAGCGCCCGACTCATCCACTACAGCCCCCCGACCGACCTTTAGGTTTTGGTGCTTGACGCCAAAGGGGAGAGGGATTGAGTATGTTAGTCTTAGGGGGAGCGATCTAGGGGGAGCTTAGTTTACTTAGACTATCTATTATATTTGGTTTTTATGTGTGATACACTATTATGCATTTGTGTGTTTACTTTTATGTATCAAACTATATTTATGTGATAGTGTTATCTACGTGATCGTGATATATGACATGTGTGCTCTCTACTTTGAATTATTTATATGTCATATCACTTGTGCTATGCTCATTTGCTTTGCTTCCATGTTTTACTCCAATGAAAATGAGCTTTAATACTTGTACTCATGCTTATTTCATATCTTTTGAGTACATCATGTTGGCTTGGGTCATATAAGCTTGCCTAACTCTTTTGTTCTTATTGTCAAAAGCTTATATGAACCAAGCATGTTAAAAACCTCAACTCTTTCACATACTCGAGGTAGTATTGTCATCAATCACCAAAAAGGGGGAGATTAAAAGCATCTAGGCCCCTAGTTGGGTTTCGGTGATTAGTGACAATACATGATTACTATAACTAACGTGTGTTTTATAGAGGCAATTAAGTTAGGTCATGGTAATGGAGATCGATTGGGCTATTATTGTAACAGAACCGACCAATTTATAAGAGCACAAGTACGAAAGCAATCACCGGAGTGATCAAACCGTCATACTTGAACCCATATAAACCCAGTAGTCAACTGAAACCACAAAGGATTTCAAACCAACTTGCATACAACCAAGATCACAGTAATTCAACATAACAAGCCACATGTTACATCCATTTCACAAGTAGTTCACAAGTACCTCATATATCAGAGTACACATAGTTATTACAAAACGAGTTCACAAATAGCAGAAGCAAAGTAGTTGGAGACCATCACACACACTTAGTTCAAATACCAGCCAGCACCATAGTCATATCTAGCAAAAGCAGTAAGATAAGATAGCATAGATGATCATGCCCATGATCTAGTCTTCATCCCCCGCAGGGTGGAGACAATACTTGTAGTAGCCGTTATAGAGCACGTCATCTGCAACAAGGGGGAAATAAACCCTGAGTACGAGAATGTACTCAGCTAGACTTACCCGTCGTAAACTAGAAATAAATGACACCAAGGAGTATGCAAGGCTTTATCGGTGGATCTTGCTTGACAACTATTTTGCATAAAAGCTTTAGTGATGAGAGAGCATAATTTAATTTATGAGTAAGCAGCAAGTTAACAATATTAACCTATCAACTAGATTATCACCTATACTAGAGCAAGCAATTGATTAACTCCAAACATTAGTAACCATATCCGGTATAATGTTGTATCATCATCATCGATTTAACCATCAAGTTCAATTAAGTGCATCTACGTTGCCGCTGCTCAGTCAAGTTCTCACTATCCGGGAGATACGGCGAATTCGAATCGATTCCTATCCTAGCTAGAGGGGGTATTCCTAACACAAACCCTAGGCATACCGTGCGAAGGCAAGCCTTAGGTCACCTTTGGTACATCTCAGGAATCGCGGCTCTAAGCAGCGCCGCACCCTCAGGGAGTCCACTCTGCCAGGTGGTCAATCTCACCTCAGGACTTACGCCAATAGCTCTCCCGCACATCCTTACTACCGCCAGGGTGCGCACTTTCACTTCTCGGTCTTTCGGCCTTGAGTTGAGCTACTCAGCTTCAGCGGTCGGAACGAGTTATCCAGCCAACTAAGTGATAGGCATGCGTTCAACATGACATGAGGACGTACAGCGAATCGGTCCTTAACCGACACAGATAGGGATAGATCCACACCCAAGACCTCCTTGCCTTGTTGCTTCTCTATCGACATCCCGCCCGGTCACAATTCATTATTAACATATGGTTATTTTTCACGATAGCAAGTATAGCCAACCGTGACCAGACATCATCCTAACTTGCAGGTGACAAGAAATCACCTGACTTTTACCAGTCTAAGCAAGGCTAAGCTTTGATTCGCTCCTGGACCTAAATAGGATTCAGGGTACGTATACTGGCCAAGGAATAGATATATATGCAACAAGTGTTTGCATCCAATTCCTATCACTTAATACATCAACAAATAAAGATACTCAAAGTAACCATTTTCAAAACATAGGAGACTTAGAATGCTCTGGGGCTTGCCTTTTAGAAAAGATGAAGGTTGGTGATCGGGGCACTCAAGAACTTCTTCATTGACTCCTTCTTCGGGGGCCTACACTTCCTGCTCCTAAGCTTGCTACTGCTCCTCCGGAAGTACTGGCTCGAATTCCAGAAGCGTGACTCCCTCCGGAACACCTATTGCATGCATATGCATAGTATAAGAATCATGCATGCACATGAGATGAAAGGTGATGATGAAATGTACAGCCATGTATGAATGGACGCATGAACAATATGATAATACAAGCTTTACATCTATTTTACCGAGTAGGTGCATATCTCTAAAAACAAGAACTGCACACTCACCAAGTTCTAATAACCTAAGATAAAGTTGTTCATCTTCAGTAAGAGGTCTAGCACCTGCAACTAACAATTTATCTTAATTAGCCTAGCATCTAAATTATCACATCAACTCATATAAAGCAAACAAGTCATTCACTGCACTCAACAGTTTTTAGGCTACAAACAGCAGCTACAAGTTTGATCCATAACTAGAGTTCTACAGATCCAAATACCATGATTTAAGACTTTCTGGAAAGCTTATAAAATTGTCTACAACTTTCATTTAATCACCAAACTAATTCAAACTCAAACTAGGTCACCCAGACTGATCTTGCAAAACTGTCCGTAGATTCCAGAGAGTAGGCAGTTGGGAGTGTTGTCTTCCAACTGAGATAACTCTCAAACTACTAGGCCAAATATCTTGAAATTATGACACAAGCTATATAAACAAGTTTCCTACCACTTTGTTATTGACCAATTTCATAGCAAACATCAATTCACCAGTTAATCCGCTTAACTCAAAAATCTGTCCAGAAAGTCACTATAATAGAATTATAGTGAAAATAATACTTCATTACATACACTAATAGCACCACGAGTACTATCAATGTTACCAACAGTTAACATACATCAAATGAACATAAGAAAACATAGTGGCCCTTCCTAAATAAATCATTTTCATTCCTTTATTAATTTATTTAGATAATTAGGTTAAATAATAAACACCTATCCAAAGTATACAGAAAATTCTACAAAAATTACAGTAGCTTAGATATATCTCCAATAGGCTACTACATAAATTTCACATCAATTGAACAAGTATCTCATCCTACACAAAAATGACAAGGCATAAAGGCTTAAAATGGCATAATTAGGAAACCCTAGTAAAAAGTGTCAAGCAACAGATTTTATATTTTTCCTAGCATCCTTAAGGTACTAGGACATCCTCAAACAATTTTCATGGTCATTGGATTCATAAATAAATTACTATAATTCCTACAAGGATCATCAAATGATAAAAGGAAAATCTATAAATCAAAAACCATATATGCTCTGACTCTGAAATTTTTACCAGAGCTTCTACTAAACAAGAAGAGCTCACCCACAAAATTTCATAATTTTTGGAGCACAGAAACTCAAGATATAATTAAAACAAGTTTGCATGCATTTAAAAACACATTTCAAGTTTCTATTTAATTCATCCAAAATTTCCACTTCAAGTGCTCATGTCATATTTTTCCTAAATACTAGACTTCACTGTGATTTTACCAAAATTAGAATCATTCCATTTGGATCTACACACAAAGAGATACAAAATAGCATCAAAATCTGAACAAATGCACTAGCTTTCTGGATCTGGGTCACTGACACGTGGGACCCGTGGATCAGTGTACCCCGCCGGTCAGCGACTGAAAACAGGGGAGGTGGCTCTCCGGCGACGCGGATCGGCGCTACCTCGCCGGCGGCTACTCCTCTAGCGAGACCAAGAGCACTGGCGTGTTCCCAGAGACGATATGCACCTACCTATGCCCTTTTCCCAACCGCTACCAGGCCCTAGCTATGACGGCGTTGGCAATGGCGGACGGTGACGAGGCCGCTGCGGAGCTCCGGCGAATGGTGAGCCCCCATTGCCCCGCCCAAGCTTGGTACGAGCTTCATGGGGTCACGGATGAAGCTAAGGGGAGGAAGAAAGGAACATGAGAAGGCTCTGGGGGTGGTCGGCCACGTATGGCTCCAACTCCTGGCGAGACTCTGTCAAGGCGGGCGGTGGTGGAAATGGCCGGAGGCCCTCACCTATGGTCGATTAGATGCTACAAGTTGGTGGAGATGATGGAGCTAAGCAAGGCGAAGCTTCCAGCTAGCTAGAGCGAGGTAGGACGCGACGGCGAGCGCGCACAAGCTCGGTGGAGCTGCTGCGGCTGTTGCTTCGGCGCTTCGGGCGAGCGGAGGAAGCGAAGGAGGAGGCAGAGCGCGTGCGGGCGAGCTAAGAGGCAGTAGGGCATCCTCCACTTCAAGCCGACCAGCGCGCGGCGTGGTCAGGGCAAGCCGGGCGCGTGGCGACCACGCGGCGGTGACCTTCTGGTCTCGGTCGGCCATGACTGGCCTGAAATTTGTGTTTCAGGGTTCAAAGGTATCGACTAACAGGCGAACTTTGATGGTGATTAACTCCTAATCTGTGATGACATAGCTCAAGGTATAATTGACAAAGTTGGACATCTACATGGGAACTACAACTTTTACAATTGGAGCTCGAGCTAGTTTGGCTTTGTTTGCAAACTACAGAGCTCTAAACTGGGGTACATGAAAACTGAAAATCAGCTCTCGGACTTAGAAAAATTCTAAGTATAGAATCAGCACTGATTTCTGGCTTGTGGGCCCAATTTGAACATGTTCTACACATTTTCATGAGTTGGCTCCTAAACAAAGTTTGTTCCTTATAAAATTTGCTACAACTTTGCTTTAGGTTGCTCAGACATGCAAACATTCTAAACTATACTTTTTAAACGGTCAAACAATAGAGCTCCAAAGGTCAACAATGGTCAAACCATGACTTGGAATCATAATTAGGCAACATGGTCAACATGAACATTGTTCCTAATTACATCCTAAGTATAGCTAAGTTGTTTAAGAGGACATTTAACACACATTTGCATAAACCACACAGTGAGCACACACAATTGCTAGCATAAAACCAAGCAGTTCAAATAGAAACACACATGAAATGATAACATTCATAATGGTATGATGCTTATGAATGAGATGATGATGCACATGCTCATGTGATGCAAGTGTTTTAGTGCAACCATAACACTGAGGTGTTACAATCATGGTGGTCATGCCCCTCCGATGGAAATCATTTCAGTTTTCAAAGGATGAACGATAAGGTTAAGGATGGACTAGTTCTAAGTGTCGATTGGAGTTGAAGAGACACTTAGAATAGTTTAGGACATTATTTCTCCTTTGGCTGTACTATTAAGGGGGGTATGGATGGGTAGCTTGACCTAGGTGAGTCTAGTGGGTTAGGTGTGGTACACACTTGCTAAAACTAGCACTAGGTAGCTCCTAAAAAGCCCTTAGATCCATTGGAGCAAACTTCATCACGTACGTTCGAAAGTTGGAAGTGAATGGAGAGTCAAATACTGACCGAACGATGGCTTCGGTGTGACTGGACGCTAGCGCAGAGTCCGATCAGTTCATTTGATCAAGGTGAAGTCGTTTGGAAGTGACCGAACGCTGAGAGGTGAAGTGACCGGACACTGAGGGCCAGCGTCCGGTCGACTCCAGTAAGGTTCCAGAGAGGGAAAATCACGACCAGACACGTCCAGTCAGTGCTGACCGGATGCTGGCCAGCGTCCAGTCACACTTTAAACACTGGAGTTCAGGGTGAATTGATCGACGTGTCCGGTCAACATGACCAGAGCGTCCGGTCACCCCGCAGAGGCACATAACGGTTTGTTTTTCAGTCCATGTTATAAATACTTCCTCTATTCGTGTGTGGGGTTACTTTTGCTCATTTCAACAGCTGAAAAAACACCTTTGAGAGTGCCAAGAAGAGCAAGGTTCTAGTAAGGTGATTGAGATTTGAGAATCCCAAAGAGAGCCCTCATTAGTGAGCTCAAGAGTAGCAAAGTGTGCATCCACCCTTCTCATTAGGCTTGTTATGGTCAAGCGAGAGTTCATGCTTGTTACTCTTGGTGATCGCCATCACCTAGAGGGCTTAGGTGGTGATTGAGAGCTTGGTGATCATCTAGCGGAGCTTGTGGATGACCAAACTCCAGTTGTGAGCGGTTGTGGGTGATTCACCGCGACGGAGTGTCAAAGAATCAACCCGTAGAGAGCACTTGATCCTTATGTGGATCAAGGGGGAGCTACACCCTTGTGCGGGTGCTCCAACGAGGACTAGTGGGGAGTGGCGACTCTCCGATACCTTGGCAAAACATCGTCGCGTTCCTCCTTCTCTATTTACTTTGAGCATTTACTTTGAGCAATTCAATACTTGTCTTTACATTCATAGAATTAGCCATGCTAGAGTAGGATTGGAACTTAGGTTGCAAGACTTTTTATGCGATAGAACATTACAAACACTTTCTAGGCACAAGGGGTTAATTGGGCTAACAATAGGATTTAATTATTGCAAAGAAATTTAGAATTAGCTCAATTCACCACCCCTCTTGGACATCTCGATCCTTTCACTCTCATCCAAAGCATGATGAATGGTACTAAGAGCAATGTTATTGTTTTGGAGTAGCACTTCTTCGGCGACGGTGGGAGTCCTCTTCATTGGCAATCTCAATCTTGGTTTCCACCACCTTCCACACATTTCTATTGATTGACTTGTTGTATGTTATCATCTTAGCCTTCCAATAAGGATAGTTGGATCCATCAAATTGGGGTGGCTTCTTGGTATTGTTGATTTGAGCTATTTTAACATCGAAGGTTGTTAAGCCTCAAATCACGGTAACCATGGCTCTGATACTACTTGAAAGGTCCTAATTGCTAGAGGGGGGATGAATAGCCTATTGAAAATTTCTACACCAATACTTAGCAAAGATGTTAGACAATTAACCGGCGAAGCAAGTGTTGCGCTAGCCTACTAAAAATATAAGCCACCTACCACAATTCTAGTTACTATAGTCTCTAAGCACACAATGCTAGGTCACTACCACTAAGTTAGTGAGATCTCAAAAACTAACTAAAGAGCCTCACTAACCACTAGACCCGACACAAGCTAGCTCTCAAAACTAATTACACTAAAGAGCTTAGCTTACACACTAGGAATGTAATACAAGAGGGGATGGTGATGATTATACCGATGAGTCGAGGAGTGAGCCAATCACAAGATGAAGCCAATCAATCAATCACAAGGTAACCAATGAAAATCCTCAGAAAATGATGATACAATGATTTTTTACCGAGGTTCATTTGCTTGCCAGTAAGCTAGTCCTCGTTGTGGTGATTCACTCACTTTGAGGTTCACGTGCTAATAGGGCATCACACGCCAAACCCACAACCAGGTAGCCGCACAACCAACACAAGATGAGGATCATACAAGCCACGATCAATCCACTAGAGAACCTTTTGGCTCTCCGTCGGGGAAAGGTCAAGAACCCCTCACAATCACCACGATTAGAGCCGAAGACAATCATCAATCTTCGCTCGACGATCCTCGCTGCTCCAAGCCAGTCTAGGTGGTGGCAACCACCAAGAGTAACAAGCGAAATCCCGCAGCGAAATACAAACACCAAGTGCCTCAAGATGCAATCACTCAAGCGATGCACTTGGATTCATTCTCAATCTCACAACGATGATGAATCAATGATGAAGATGAGTGGGAGGGCTTTGGCTAAGATCACAAGGTTGGTATGTCAATGCAAATGGCAAGAGGGTGAGCATGAGCCGGTCATAGGGCCTTAAATAGAGAGCCCCTATGAATAGAGCCGTTGGGCCCCTCACTGTAGTTCACTGCACAACGACTGGACACACAGGTCGGGACGATCGGACGCACCCAAGCCTGCATCTGGTCCTCGAATCCTCGCCACGTGTCTTCTGCATTTGACGTCCATCGCGGGATCCCAACGGTCAACTCAATTGCCCGCATGGTTAAGTTGCGACTAGACGCGAGTCACGAAGACCGGACACGCCGGTGCCAAGTTAGCTCAGCGTTCACCCACGCCGATCAACCATCGATCGGACGCGCTGATCCCTTCGGTTTCCGGCATCAGGTTGTTTACAGAGAGGTTGCATAGGCAAATTTCGGTGACCGGACATGTCAGATGCCCCACGACCGGACGTGCCACCACGTCAGGCCTTACTGTCTCAGCTCAGCGCTTGCGTCACCATACGTCATCCTCGACCGGATGCACAAGCGTCGTGTTAGGTCACATATTGACCATGCGTCCGGTCGCTCACCGAGGCTGAGCCCTTCACTGTCCAGAGCTAACCGGACGCACCCGGCTGAGCCCGGTCACATCGAAACCAGCGTCCGGTCAGTGAAAGATAGCTGCTCCACTTCACCAACTTCTCCACCCTTGCTCAAATATGCCAACCACCAAATGTATCATCTTGTGCACGTGTGTTAGCATATTTTCATAAATATTTTCAAAGGTGTTAGCACTCACTAGAATCTAAATGCATATGCGATGAGTTAGAGCATCTAGTGGCACTTTGATAACCGTATTTTGATATGAGTTTCACCCCTCTTAATAGTACGGCTATCGATCCTAAATATGACCACACTCGTTAAGTGTGTCGATCACTAAACCAAAAAGCTCCTATTAAGTTTCACCTTGCCTTGAGTTTTTTGTTTTTCTCTTTCTTCTTTTCCAAGCCGAGCACTTGATCACCATGGTCACCACACCATCATCATGATCTTCACTATTGCTCCACCACTTGGAATAGTGCTATGTCACTTTGATAAACTAGGTTAGCACTTAGTGTTTTATCAATTCACCATGGTCACCATTGCTCTAAGTTTGACAAACTAGGATCGGGATGGCGGATAGAGTTGTCTGGGTAAGCGTAGCCCTTCCTGCGTTCGTCAGGAGTCCACCTTTCCAAGTTGGGATCCGGGCTGCCACGGCATCGACGAGACGTTGCTCGTCGGCGCGGCCGAGCCTGGACAGAGATAGTGGCGCACCCAGGTACTTCGTCGGGAACTCTTGGATCCTACAAGGGAATACATGCTGCACGGCCTGGATGTCTTCCTGAGAGCAACGAATAGGGGCCATCGTGCACTTGTCCAGGTTAGTGGAGAGGCCGGAGGCACCAGCGAACAGCTCCAGAATCTGTCGGATGCAAATGAAGTCCCAGGCGGAGGGATGCAAGAAGACGATCAGGTCGTGGGCATAGACCGACGCTCGACATTTGACAGCCCTATTAGGCAGCGGCGTGAGCACGGCACGACGGTCATCCTCGGCGATCAGAGCATTTAGGACCTACATAACAATGATGAACAAGAATGGAGAAAGCGGGTCCCCCTGCCTCAACCCACGGGCATGGCAGATACGACGTCCAGGGCGTCCGTTGACGAGGACTTTGGTGCTCGATGAGCCCAGTATGGCGGAAATCCATCGACATGCGAGCTGTACGGTGCGGACGTTCTCGTGTATCCGGCGCCCCTGGATGAAGTCCGACTGGTTATCCTTCACTAATTGCGACATTCTTGGTGCCAAACGCAAGGCGAGGCCTTTTGCGAACAATTTTCCAATGGGGTGGATCAGGCTGATAGGCCTATAATCCTTGAGTCCAGTGGGTGCCTCGGTTTTGTGTAGTAAGACCATGATCGCGCCATTGAGGGAGTGAAAGCTCCTGAAATCAACCTCCCAGAGCGCATGGAACACGCGCACGACATCTAAGACCGACCACCTCCCAGACAGCCTTGAAGAAGGCCCCGTTAAACCCCGTCCGGACCAGGCGCTCTATCTGCCGGCGACTCCCGAACAATCCGGGCCACCTCCTCCGCCGAGAATGGGGCAGCCTGATCACTGAGATCCAGCTGCGGGATGTCCAATTGCGACAGATATCGCTTATTATATTCAAATTTTGCAGTTCAGTTTCAGATGCGATGTTCTTGTTGTGCGTGTCAATATCTTTATTTTCACTGCACCTTCTTTGCAGCCTTCATAATAGTAAAAAAACAATGTGGCAAATAACATGAGAAAGAAAAAAAAAGTAAGGACACTATTTCACAAATGTTAAACGAAATTAATTAACTACAATTCCTTCAAAATAGGAAGGTCAAAATATGTCGACTTCTTGATCATGCATCTAAAAATTCAGCATGAAGCCAGTATAATTTTAGAGATCAACTTGGTAATGCATTTGTCGCTCAGCCAAGCTCACTTCTGTTGAAGGCTTCAGGATGAATTCACTATCAGAAATCTTTTACTTCCCAATGTTCGTTTCCTGCAAACATACCTGGACTGCTAGTCCATTCAGATGTATGCCACGTGCACGTACGATCTTCGCCTTGTTCGCTTGAACTTATCAGCCATGATACATTGTTTTTTTTTCTCATAACAAATCAGCTTCAGCCGGCTTATCAGCCACAGAAAACATCAGCGAACAGCTCCTTGTATAGCTTATTATATTCAAATTTTGCATTGCGGTTGCAAACTATTGTTTGTGCCATAGATGGTCTACCAAGTCAGATGCAATGTTCTTGTTGTGTGTCAGTATCTTTATTTGCTCTGTACCTTCTTTGCAGTCTTGGTAATAGCAGTTAGTGGCAAATATCATTTTTTGTCTATCTCCCGAAGTTTATTAGTGTGATGTGTATTCATGTCCAAAACAATCAGTAATAAACAGTCGTATCATTATGTTAGTGGAATCTGAAACTCATTAAACTCTATCTAGGCCATCCTCTTAGATTACTCATGGGCTAGACTTGCCAACGAATCTGGGACGGTGAGACTAATCAAACATTTCGGTTAAAACAAAGGCATCATATTAGACAATTCAAGTATTCAAACTTCGCAAAGAAACAACATCAAACGAAAATGGCTAACTGAGAAATGAAAACGTGTCATTCAGTCGTCCATGGATTGTGTGAGCCAAGAGGAAGAGGAATGAGCACCTAAGAATGACAGGAATGAGAGGCATCAGGAAGACCCAAAATGAAGCATAGCCTTCCTCGATGTTCCCATTCCTGCTAATCTTAGGCCCTCTTTCTTTCTCTTCCATGATCACTTCAAACAAGCATTGCAAACCAAAAGGAAGAGGAAGGAGCGCTTAAGAACGATAGGAATGGGAGGCACCGGGAAACACCAAACCAAGCTCCCACCTCCACTGCTGGAGGGAGGGAAATTTCAGGAATGGCTTTCCTCCATGTTCCCATTCCCACTGCTCTTAGGCCCTCTCTGTCTTGCTCTTCCCGGCTCACTCTGACAAGTCCTACAGCTACAGCTCTCCATATACTCTCAAGCATGAACATTGGTCACTGACGAAAGCCCGTCGGCTTAGAGGTGTATATATAGATCCTTAGTGCATTCTGAACTTTATGTCCGCAACAGTGGGAGGACTGGGATCCATGTGATATTCAGGCCCTGTCCTGCATTGTCAGTTCAGAGCATGTGCACGAGATCTTCTGTTTGGCCATATTTAAAAGGTTGCCAGTAAAAAGATCCCAGCATTTACAATGGGGGACATTGGTGAAGAATTAAGCCTCCATTTAAGAAAGTGAGAAGTGAAGTGATTGACACCTTATGAAGCTCGATTGTAGGAACGGTACAGTCGTACAGATATTGGGGATAGTATGCCATTCCAGAGTAATTAGAGGATTGAAGTTCTCAAGGAATGAAGTATTGGGCAAATACAAATAAAACAAACAACAAGAAAGGGACCACTATCCCTGTTGAAGATTAAAAGCACGAGAGCTCCAATGGTAGAATGGTAGGCAAGTAGACGACAAAAGTAAACGTGACTGCAAGTTACTTCAGACAAGAACTGCTCCGGAACAAGTGATAAAATGTGGTTAGCCCATAAATTTGGATATTACATATGAGCAAGTAACCGTATACTTTTCTGAAGATGTTCTAGATCCAGATACTATCAAGAACAAACCTTTCAAGAAAAACATATTTACCATTTACAGGTCACGTTCTGATTCAAGTATTCAACAGGTATTGATTCAGCTATGCAACTGCTTAACTATCTAGTATTTTCTGAACAAGGTCCGGCTGCAGACAAACTAAGACAGAAATCTGATATTCCTTCACAATGAGCTCCAGTTATGATACCTTGTAACAAGATCAAAACATGACGGCGTTTCCTGTACATGCATATTAATATTAAGATTCAGCATCAAACCACTGTAGACCACAGGGATCAGCTAAGCAATACATCTACCTCAACCGTTCTTGGATCTGTTGAGGCATCAGGAATGAAGCATGTGCTCACTGTCCTTAATCTTCTGTTGTCTCACATGGACTACTTGTCCATTTGGTTGCTATGCTCCATGCGTGTTTGAACACTATAGCAGGGCAGTTGCCTGCTATGTTTGTTGTGTAGATGGTCTACAGACTTCAGAATGTATAATTTTCATTCCATGTTTGTCAAAATCTTAGTTCTCACTGTTTTCTTTGCAATCCTTGGTCATAGCAGAAAATTAAGCAGCGAATGCATGTGGATATGTTCCACGGAATAACATTTTCTGTTGTACATCCCTGACAAGATTTCTAGAGGGTTTTCATAACTACGGGACAAGCAATCAGCCTGTTCGTTTCGTCGTATACGATCGTGGATTATAAGCTGGAACAGTACTTTTTCTCTCACACCAAATCAGTCAGCAGTAAATAATCCACGATCGTTTCAGCCGAAACGAACAGGCTGAATATTATGATCTGTGTTCATGTACAGAACAGTGAGTAGTAGCAGTTGTATTATTTTGCCAATGGATTGTGACACAAGCTTGTAGGCGAGCCAGCTAAGCCATCATCTTAGCGTATCAATGGACTGCACATGACAAAGAATAAGAAACTGAAAGGACTGCAATTAACAAGGCCATCACCTTGAACTATGCGTGGATTAAGGATGCCAAATAAACAAAAGAAAAGAAAAAATCACCATTTGTCGAGTGAAAACATCATCTTTTAAAAAGATAGCAAAACGGAAAAAGGAAATACACTGTTCATCATCTCAGTATTGTGTCAGACGAATCGAAGAAGCACCTAAGAACAGTAAGGTCGGAAGGCATCAGGAAGACTCAAAATGGGATCTTAGTGTTGGCCCCTGTATCTCCGGCACGAGGTGAGCCGACCACACACTATGGCTAGAGATAGAAGAAGGGAGAGAGAACAGAGCGCACACACATAACACAAGCACCAGCGTTGGCCGGAGCTCTGTAGAGAAGATGGCAAAACTGAACTCGCTCTCTTTCCTTAGTTGCAGTGGGAAGCTATAAATACAACTCTACCCATCTAATCCTAGTACACAGACATATCAGGCTGTTCAAGCTGCTACAGTGACTAGATGTGACAGCAGGCCTGACTTTGGCACTTGCCCCTGCTGTGGCTACAGTGCGGCAGGGGAGCCTTTCGGCGCCTTCCCCTGCCACAGCTACAGTGTAGCGGCAGGGAGCCCTTTCG
Organism: Miscanthus floridulus; assembly: GCF_019320115.1. Taxonomy (NCBI): domain Eukaryota; kingdom Viridiplantae; phylum Streptophyta; class Magnoliopsida; order Poales; family Poaceae; genus Miscanthus; species Miscanthus floridulus. Next base: position 46,917,002 of record NC_089590.1, read on the forward strand.
GCGTCTACCCCTACCACGCGTTCACACAAGGGGAGAGCAGCAGATTACTTTATAATTATTTCCCCAATCCTGCTGCTAACCCTAGAACCTCCACCATGCCGATCATCTTCTTCAGCTCCGTAAACCGAAGACGGCCGAGCGACTTGGTGAGAACGCCCGCGAGTTGCCGACCAGTTTCGATGAACTCGATGATGATCAGCCCTCCATCGACACAGTCTCTCATGAAGTGGACCTTGATGTCGATGTGCTTGCTCCGGTCGTGGAGAACCGGATTCTTCGCGAGGGCGATGGTGGGCTAGTTGTCCATCATTAGTGCTGGTGGGTGAGCTTCCACACCGGTCAGCTCGCCTAGCAGCCGGCGCAGCCACACAGCCTGGCACGCCACTGTGGCCACTGCCACGTACTCTGCCTCGCACGTGAACAGCGCCACCACCTTCTATTTCAGTGACAGCCATGAGATTGGAGCCGACCCGAGGAAGACGAGCACCCCAGAGGTGCTCCGCTGTCCGTCGATGTCCCCCGCGCATGTTTACATCGCTGAACACAGTGAGTTGCAGCCCACTTCCGTCGGTCTTGGGGAAGACAATCTCCAGATCCACCGTCCCCTTTACGTAGCGCAGTAGCCGCTTCACCGTGGCCCAGTGATCCTCTCGAGGATCCTCCATGAAGCGGCTGACGTAGCCCAAGGTGAATGTAATGTCCGGCCTCATGTTGACTAGGTAGCGCAGACCGCGACGATGCTCCGGTAGAGTGTCGTATCTACCTTCGTCGCGGTACTGGCCTTCGTCAGCTTTAGCCGCTCCTCCATCAGAGTCACGCACGGCTTGCACTCAGCCATACCACTCCGCTCCAACAGCTTCGAGGCATACGCGCTCTGACCGAGCGTGAACGCGGCCTTCCCCTGTCTCACCTCGATGCCGAGATAGTAGGAGAGCGCACCAAGATCGCTCATTCGAAAACGAGCCGCCATCTCGCGCTTTGAGCTGTTGATGTCCTCCGCACACGCGCCGGTGACGATCAAGTCGTCCACATACACGCCGATGACGAGCTCCTCCTTTCCCCGTCGCCGCGTGTAGAGCGCGTGCTCGGTTGCGCACCGCGTGAACCTAAGCTCGCCCAGCGTGGCGTCAAGCTTGGCGTTCCACGCTCGCGAGGCCCGTCGTAGCTCGTAGAGCGTCTTGCGCAGTCGGAGCACCCTATGCTCTGCTCCCTTGACGACGAAACCCGAAGGATGCCTGACGAAGACTGTCTCCGCCATCTCGACGTTGAGGAAGGCCGATTTTACGTCCAGGTGATGGACGAGCCAGTCCTTCGCTGCTGCCAAAGCCAGCAGCAGTCGAATAGACTCCATGCGCGCTACCAGGGCAAAGACTTCCTCAAAGTTGATGCCCTCGCGCTGGACAAAGCCTCGGGCGACGAGGCGCGCCTTGTGCTTGACAATGGCGCCGCGCTCGTCCCGTTTGACCTTGTACACCCACTTTAGGCCGATCGGACGGCATCCTAGAGGTAGATCGACGAGCTCCCAAGTCTCGTTTTTCTCGATCGCCTTCATCTCCTCCAGCATCGCCCGTCGCTAATTTGCATCACGCTCGACCAGCGCGAACGTGGGCGGTTCCTCTAAACTGACGAGAAGCAGCTCTGGGTTATTGAACAGCCGACCCTCTAGGCCTGAGGACCCTTTGCCACCGACGATGTCGTCCAGCCTGCGGAACCGCATCTCCTCACCGTCGTGGAAGGCATCCACGAACTCGGTGATGTCGTTTGGAGGTGAGGCGAACTCGATCGGTGTCGATGAAGTCCCTTGTTGCGCCGGAGTGGTCGGCACAGCACCTGGAGTGCTCGGCACCCTGGCTGCAGTGCTCGGCACTATGTCTGGACCGCTTGTCACCACTCCTGGAGTGGTCGGCACCCCTCCCGGAGTGCTCAGCACCAGTCTTGGAGTGGTCGGCACCACTGTAAGACCTCTCGGCTCCGCTACGGGAGCGTTTGGCACCCGTCCTAGAGTGGTCGGCACCACTGTAGGACCGTTCGGCACCACTCTTGGAGTGCTCGGCACCCCTCCTGGAATGCTCGACACCCCTCCCAAAGTGCTCTGCGCCGCCTTAGGAGTGCTCGGCTCTGTTGCGGGAGTGGTCGGCACCTCCTCTCCAGCGTTTCCACCACCATGGATGACCAAGTGTTCGACGACGAAGGTGCTGGTGAAGCTGCCAGCTTCCCCCGTGCCCGGACCGTCCCAGTCCTAGGCCGCCTTCTCGTCGAACACGACGTCGCGTGAGACAACCACCTTGCCTTCGCATGAGTCATAGAGCCGGTACGCCTTGTTACCTTCCTCGTAGCCCAGGACCACCATCGGTGTGCACCTGTCCTCTAGCTTGGTGAGGATCGGCTTCGTCTTCATAACGTGGCCTATGCAGCCGAATGTCCGGAGGAAGGACACGCTCGGCTTGCGCCCATACCAAGCTTCGAATGACATCTTGCCCTTTAGGGCCTTGGTGGGCGCGCGGTTGAGGATGAACACCGTCGTGGTCACTGCCTCACCCCAGAACCTTGCCCGCATGCTCTTAGCCTTCATCATGGATCGAGCCATGCCGACCACCGTCTGGTTCCGCCGCTCCACCACGCCATTCTGCTGTGGCGAGTACAGTGCGGTGTGGTGTCACACCACACCCTGATCCGCGCAGTACATAGCGAACTCCACCGAAGTGAATTCGTCGCCGCGATCAATCCGCAGCACGCGCAGCGTCTTGCCGCTCTCTGCCTCCGCGCGCGTCTTGAACTTCTTGATCGCCTCCACCGCCTCGTCCTTGCTCGTCAGGAGTTGCAACCACATATAGCGATCGTAATCATCCACGAGCAGGAGGAAGTACCGTCGACCACCGTTTGTGGCTGGCGTGATTGGCTCGTAGAGATCGCCGTGGACGAGCTCGAGAGCGTCCGCCGCGCAATACTTGGCCGCCTTTGGGAATGACAGCATCCTCTGCTTCCCAGCCAAGCAGCTGTCACACAGCTCGCCTGCGTGCGACGTCGTCATCAGGAGAGTGGCCTCATCATCCTCATCAGCCTGCACTAAATGAGCCTCAGCCTTCTTCCCCTGCTTGCGATTTTAGCACTCCTTTGTCCAATGGCCCGTCTTCCCGCAGCGTCGGCGGGCGTTGGGGTCGATCTTCTTCTTTTTCTCCAAAGAAGCCTTGCCGCGGCGCTTGCCATCATCACCGCGGCTGGAGGAGGCTTCCCCGAACTTCTTCATCCGGGCAGCCCACTCCTCCTCTGTCAGCAGCAGCTTGCCGTTGTCCGTCGTTGTTGTGGCCTGCTCCATGTGCTCGTCCACCGCCTGCAGACGACCTGTCACATCCTCAATGGTGAGGGTGGATAAGTCCAGCATCGTCTCTATGGAGAGAGTGATCTAGATGTACTTCACCGGCATGGAGTGGAGGTACTTCAAGACCGCCTCTTCTTCGTCGATGGTGACGCCGTGGCTCCTCAGCTTGCTGATGAGCGACTGCAGACGGAGGGAGAAGTCCTCCACCGATTCACTATCCTTGAACTTGAGGTTGACGTACTCCCGCTTCAGCAACTAGGCCGTCGCCTTCTTTGCGCGGCCGGAGCCGACGCGCATCGCTGCAATGGCCTCCCATGCCTCCTTAGCAGAGTTCTTCGCCCCCAATGGCTCCCTGTACTCCGCTGGCACAGCAGCGATGATAGCCTCCAACGCTGACATATCGTCTTCTTCATTGTCAATGCCCTTGTCAATAGCATTCTAGAGCCGTCGGGCTCTGAGCTTGATCTTCATGGTCACCACCCACTCGCCATAGTTGGTGTGAGTCAGCATCGGCCAACTGATGTCGTTGACCTCCCGCACCATGCGCACGACGACCTCCTGTTGTGGCTAGGCAGCCACAGCAGCGCCGCTGCTGTCGCCCATCTTCAAACCGCCCGTCATCGCCAACGGTTAGTCCGACGACGGCCCCTAGATCTCCGGCACGAGATGAGCCGACCGCTCACCGGTGTTGCCGACCACACATTATGGCTAGAGATAGAAGAAGGAAGGAAAAACAGAGCGCGCACACACATCACAAGCACCAACGTTGGTCGGAGCTCTACAGAGGAGATGGCAAAACTGAACTCGCTCTCTTTACTGAGTTGCAGTGGGAAGCTATAAATACAACTCTACCTATCTAATCCTAATACACAGACATGTCAGGCTGCCATGTTGCTACAGTGACTAGATGTGACAGCAGGACTGACTTTGGCGCCTGCCCCTGCTGTGGCTATAGTGCGGCAGGGGAGTCTTTCGGCGCCTGCTCCTGCCGCGGCTACAGTGTAGCGGCAGGGAGCCCTTTCGGCGTCTGTCCCTGCCGCGCGTTCACATAGAGGAGAGCAGCAGATTACTTTACACTTAGATCCTTTTTCCTTCCTTTACCTGGGTCACCCTCAAGTTGAAATCATCTAAAAAAGTGTGTGCTTTCATTTTTTTTGCTAAAACAATTGTGCTGCAAGCCATAAGGAAAAGGAAGGAGTGCTTAAGAACGAAAGGAATGGGAGGCATCGGGAAATACCAAACCAAGCTTCTACCTCTGTAGCTAGAGGAAACAAATAGGTAAGGTTTTCCTCCATGTTCCCATTCCTAATGTTCTTAGGCCCTCTCTATCTTCCTATTCCAGGCTTACTATCAAGTCCCACTACTCTCACATACTATAAACCATATGCCTGGATTGATGAGATAGGAAATATATGTAGGCCACTAGTGCACCCTGTAGAAAACCTTGCGTGGAGTAAACTATGCACAGGCAATCTCATCCATGGCGCACATGGGTGACTTGCATACATGTAGCCTGAGTGACCTGTGTTACATACACATGTACAAATACATCTAGAGAGAATTATGTATTTAACACTAAAATAAATAGGTCTTTCATATTTGGCACTAGAAAATTTGAACTTCCTTATCTAGCATCGAGTTGAAATTTTCTTTCATAAATGACATTGCCGTCCATTTAGACCAGTAACGGTGTTAAGTGGCTAGCAAAATGACATAAATGCCCTTGATTGTAGCAAAAGTCCATGGTGCTAAATACGAAAAAAATAAATAGACAGGTTGTCAAATAAGAAAATCATAAATATCATAAATATACTTTGAACTAAAATGTGGATTTTTTATAATTGAAGACCGCAAATAAATAATCAATAAATTTTAAATTGGTAATAGCTGGTACAGATTATGCCCCTCATTCTTCCTTTCATCTCGGCCACAGATCAAGGATGCATGGCTTAGGATGGCTGCTGGTTGAAATACGTAACTTATATTTTCAAGGTATTTATCTTCTAGTTTTCTAAAAGAAAAGGAGAGTATATGCCGTCATCATAACATCATGGCTCAAGAGCAGAGCACACCGTGCATGGCTCGGTCGGCATTTGACACCGAGCGATTCAGCACCGGGCCGCGCGGCCACGAGCGCGCCCGAGTCGTGTCAGGCCATCTGGCATCGCTATCCTGCTCCACACCAGCGCAGGAGAGGCCGCGTTTTGCGCAGCACATCCGCCGCTCGTCCCACGCCCGGAGCCACATGACCAGCGTCGTGTCGAGCTCCAGCGCCATCGCGTCATCTCTGGACAAAGAAGCTGCTCGACGACCCTCCTCCTCGCTGAGACGCACGCTGCGCTGCGCATGAACGGTCGTGGCGCATCCAAGCTTGGCGCGGATCTTGCAGGTGATTATGCAGGAACTTCTCGATCGCTTCCTTCTCCCCAAGGAGCCGCGCGCCCTATTTCGAGCGCAGACAGGCGATGCCGCCCCGCGGCCTGTTCAGCGACGACGAGCCAGGTGGGCTGGCCAGAGCGCCGGCGGGCGAGCTCGCCCCGTTGCGTCCCCCGCGTCGCGTCCTAGCACTAGCGTCGGCGGGCGAGACCGCCCCGCCACGCCCCCCGCGCTGCGAGTTGGGGCCAGCGCTGGCGGGCGAGGAACTCCCAGCGTGTCCCCCACGCCTCGATCTGCCGAGTCCGGCGCGAGAGGCCGCCGTGCCTCCGCGAGCTCCTGGGCTGGAGACGAGCCGCCGGCCGCGAGCGAGTATAGAGGGGCATTTTGGTACTTCCGAAAGAAACATGACAGGGTCAACATAGTCAACTGACGGATGGATGCACTAAATGGACGGTAGTGCCATTTACAGAAGAAAATTTTAACTCGATGCCAAATAAGAAAGTTCAAAATTTTTAGTGCTAAATAAAGAAGACTAATTTGTTCCAGTGCCAAATACATAATTCCCCCACTTTGTCCTGAAGACTGAGTGTAAATATAGAGCACATGCAGAAAATCTTCAGTTTACTCATATCTAATAGGGCCACCAGTATGCCCAGCATTTAGATTAGAAAAAAAAATGAAGAAATTTGCATTTAAGAATGAGAACAATGAGGGGATAACATAACTTGAACATTTTGGCTGTAACAGGGTTCAGATGTCAGGAATGCCATGCTATTTGATAGTAACTAGAAGCTATATAAGTTACAAGGCATAAGAAATTGGCAACGTTATAAATAAAGTAAACAAGAAGCTGGTGGCAACTATCACTGTTGACACCTGAAAGCAAGAGAGGTGTAAATTGTAATCGCTCAGGCTAAGAGGAAAGACAATAAGATAGTGACAGTTGTTGCAGTTGACAAAACAAGAACTGTTCATGGCTAGCAAGAAAACACCAAGTTGCCTAATTCAACACATAGACATCAATTTGATTTTTTTTCACACTAGTGCATTTCATTTTTTTTCCCCAAAGAAGAAAATGAATGAGTAGGCATGTAAGCACTCTGCACTCGCAAGTTTAACCCCATGAAATTGTGACTCAGAGATGACTGGAAACAACTACTAGAGACTAGCACAAAGTATGCACGGACTACAAAATCCTCAGCTCTGCAACACTTGGCTGGAGCTCTCTGAGATGGCACACACCTGCTTGGACCCAGAGTGTAGCCAGTTATTACTTATTAGTGCATATCACCAGGAGCTCACATGCTGAGCAATCATTTGCCACAGACGTGCTTGCATATGTTTCGGCAGTTCAAAGAGGATGCAATTAGTTATAAATCTTCTAGTTGCCATATTTCCTTCTTGCAAACTTATGTAATCTCAGTGTAGCTCATTTGGTTCAAATTTTGTAGGGAAGTTGTTGGTTTTGTTTCTGGTGTAGAGTCGGATGTACATGTTCATATCTTATGTTTCATCATCTTTGTCTCTATACTTTATTTTGCAGTACTTCGTCAAAGAGTTGGCCGAAAATGCATGCCATCATTTGTTCTGTCAAATAGCACTTCTATGTCTCTTGCTGTTAAGTTCGAGGAAGTGCTAGCCAGTTTCTTACTCCATATGCTAGCTGATAAATGTTGGCATGAGATGTGTTCATATTCAGAACAGTCAATAGTTAAGCAGTTGTATGATTGTGCTAGTGGAATCTGAAACTTGAAATATTGGCAATCTAACTTAGCTATAACCTTTAACTTATCTGTGACCAAACATGCCAAAGAATTTTGAACTTAAAACATTCCAGGAAGCAAAGCCAACATCGTAAACTATGCATCTACTTCTACTAAGGCATGCCAAAACAAACATAAAAGAAAAAAAATGTCAAATCAGGAATGGAGACACAGCACTCATCCTCTATGTCATGTGAGCCAAAAGCAAGAGGAAGGAGCACCTAAGAACAATAGGCATGGGAGGCATCAGGAAGACCCAAAATGAGCTTTCCACCTCATAGGCCTTCCTCCATGTTCCCATGCCCACTGCTCTTAGAAACTCTTTTCTTCCTCTTCCATGCTCACTCCCAAATTCAAATCATCAAAATAGGAGCATAATTTGGTTGTCTACTGAACCAACTGCACAGTAAGCCAAAAGGAAAAGGATGGAACGCTTAAGAACAATAGGAATGGGAGGCATCGGGAAACACCAGACCAAGCTTCCACCTCTGTTCTGAAGGAGGAAACAAACAGGATAGGCTTTCCTCCATGTTCCCATTCCCACTGCTCTTAGGCCCTCTCTTCCCCTTCCCAGCTCACTCTCAAGTCCCATATGCTCCACAGCAAAGAAACTTGGATTGTTGAACAGAAAACCTTCTATCTGAGGTATATATAGACCTGTAGTGTGCTCTGGAGAAGAGAAAACGAAGTACAGACCTGGCCCATGGTGCATTATTGGAGCAAAAGGAGCATGTGATAGTCAGGCAACTGTCCAGCCGGGCTCCCGGCAGCTCCGGCTCCGGCTGACACCCTACGACGAACACTGTAGCACTACTGTAGCAGCGGAGCTGTTTTTCTCTGCCCACCTTTTCCCTCTCGCTGTAGCGCGGTTACTGTTCACGGAGCCAGTGAAGCTCGAATTCCTGGCTCTTCCGGCTCCGGTTCCGGCACGCTACAGTGCGTGAACAGTGTAGGAGCCGAAGCATCCTGGAGCCGTACCAAACAGGTACATGCAGATCTTATGCTTACCTATATGGTCACATCTAAAATGCCAACCAGTATTAAGGCCTGCATTTAGAATGGAAAAGAAAATTTGTCATAGAACTTGCACTTTTAAGTATGATAGAAGTGAGGAGAAAGAATAACATACCTTGTGCAGTAGAATATCAGGGACAACCTCCCCTTCAAAGAAATTAGAAACTATAAGGAAAAAAGGCATAATAACTTGGTCAAGTTATAAATTAAGGAAACAATTAGACAGTACCAAAATCAAGTCAACAACAATTTATTTCAGACATGAATTGGACTAGAACAAGTGACAAAAACCGAAATGTATACTTAGGCCTATTCTGTATACAGTTCTATAACTTCCATTTCTGCTTACAACATGAAGCAGAAATATACAAGCAAACAAACGTATTTGGTTTTACAGGTGAAAACAGAACTCAAGACCACAAAAAGTCACATGGAAGATATACAGATGATTTTTTAGCCAAAACTCACTATACAAGTCAGTTCACAAGGTACTGATTCAGCTATTTCAGCTGCTCGACTATCTAGTACTTCCTGAACAGGGTTCGAACGCAAAGGAAGAACGATGTCTTAAAGAGAGTTCGGTACTTCTTCCACCCACTAAAGTACTTGCCAATGGCAATCTTGTAGCTTGGTCGCAGCTTAACCAAATTGTAGTACTCAAGTATCTTGGGTCTACAGTTGATGTATTCATCGTCAAGGCCCAGAAGAGTTATGCGCGCAAGAATAGGGACAAGCATCGAATCAGCAGGTGAGAATTCATCGCCAGCGAGATATTTGGTCCTGCTGAGCTGGGATTCAACTTCATCAAGGAGTTTGCTCAGTTCTTCCTCGCTTTGCCTCATGATGTCAGGGTCCTTCACTTTGTCCTCAGTCTCATAAGCCTCACGGAGCTTGACATGATACATGCTAGCTAAATCAGGGGCATCAGCCATGCGAGCAATCAACACCCGCCTTTTGAACTTGGAGACAAATGCACGGTACTTGGCCGGGGTGTGCGTGAGGGTGAACATCTTAGGATTCCAAGCATCAACTTTCTGCATCCATTGGTGAACCGTCAGTATTCACAGGGGGGATTTCACCGCTTAAATGCACTGCAAGCCTGTCTATGTACCTATGACAATGTAAAGTGCATATAAACATTTGTGTTCGACAGAAATAGAAGAATGTCAAGTTTCAGATATTTCCAATATATATAGAAAAGAAGGAACGTACTGAATAATATCGATGGCGCGATAGATGATGTGCGCTCCATTCTGGAAGACAGGGAGCTTCGCAGAGGGGTTCATGCGGAAGAAGTCCACATTCATGTTTTTGCCGGTGAGTGGATTGACGTGATACGAGGTGTAGTCAATGCCTTTCTCTTCCAGCGCCATCCGCACTTTCTGACTGTCCAGCGAATAGGAGTGGTGGTATAGCTGCATTGCTGCATTAGCAGCAAAAGAAAGATGTGGTTAGTATTAATTCCTCATGACAACCATACTTGCTGTGTCTAGCATAGCATGAACAAACGTGCAACTCATCAGAGTCAATTACTGTCTGGGATCAAAGTATATATTGCAATAAAAATAACAGCAAAATAAACAGGAAGATGAGTAGTTTTTTCGTTTGCTCTGTATTTCTTCTACAGTTCATATCTGGAATGATAAGATAGGTACCATAGCATGAGTACATCTGTTGGTGTCAGTCCTAATGAAAAAATAGTAGTAATCATCATCAATACGAATCATGTTGGCACCGGCTTTTGATTGCAAAGCAGGCGAGCCCTACTACATACAACAGTCATGACTCATGAATCATGACAATCAAAGGGGGGAAGCAATCCCTCTGCTACTGGCTACAAGGAGTGGGGAAAAGGGAAAGAAAATCGCACTTCTCTGATCTCTTGATCTCGCAATTGGTCTTATAAGACTACAGTACAACCGAACTACCGCAACCACACCAGATTCAGTCAATCAAATACGGGAACTGAAGAAGCGTACCTCACGAGTCCCGGCGAGGAATCGGCGGCGGCGGCGGGGACGTCGATGGGGAGGGGAGACTGGAGAGGCCTCGCGAAGGCGAAGATTCTTCCTAGCGACGAGACGCGGGGGGGCGGGGCGCCGGGCGGGGTTTACGGTGCGCTCGTGGTCGCCGGGGCAGTTTCAGTCGGGGCACTTTGGGGCTCTGCTGCAGTTTCAAGCGAGGCGAGTGGGGGCGTGTGCTTGGATTCGTCCTCAGCTGGCACGTTTGACGACCTGGATCGATGCAAAAGCCTTTTCCCTTCTGTGCGTCCTCGCAACGAAACCTTTGCTGGCTTTCCTCCCTCGCGGCCTCGCCTCGGCTCGATGCCCGTCGCCTCTGCCTGGTCGGTGCCCGTGGGCCGGCCGGCTGATTATCCAATGCGCCACGCTGCTGGCACCCGGGCCAAAGAGGACCTGGGAGTAAACCCAACTCGCCGCCGACCGCCGAGTCGCGCCGCGTGAGCGTGACCCAAATGTTTTTTTTCTTTTTTCCCGCGGCGTGGCGTGGCGGTGGCGGGGCCCCGGGCGGTGAGGTCGGGTCAGCGTCGGCGACGACCCGACGTGACGGTTACGCCAGCCCGCCACGCTGCGTTCCCGTCGCGTCGGACGAGGCGGTCTCCTTGGGTGTCGCTCTCACAGTCGCCGTCACCGACGCACGCCGCGGTAGCGCGACTCCAACTCACCAACTGGCACGGACCACTGGCGTAGCTGTCCGCCCAGCCAGCGCCCGTTCCATTTCTTCATCATCCCGTTCCAATCGCGGTTGCCGGTTGGCCAGGAGAGGAGGTCTGGTTCTGCGCTGTTGGCTGTTCAGCTGTTGCCAAGAGTCCAGAAGGCTGCGTCGTCAATTGGGACTGGCGTGGCCGCGCCGCGTGGTTCTGGGGCGTGTTTGGCACGGCGGTCGTGCGGTTCGGAACGCGGTACAGAAAATGCGAGAGTTCGGACCTGTTTGGAACCGCTTGTGTGAGAATTGATTTTAATCTGATCAGGATTTTCTGATAAAACCACGGTCTAAAGAATCTGCGGTCCATGTTCACTTGATCATTTATGTGGCTTATAAGCCAGCTGATACTGTTTTATTGTGAGAGAAGAACATTATATCATGGCTGATACGATCAATCGAACATGAAATGTAAAATGACTTGTATGCCATTGAGATTAATGATAGCTTATTTGTTGACTAGATACGAGCTAATTAAAAGTAATTATGATAGTAATTTTTTGTTTGTTTAGTAGAAAGCTTGTTGTATTGGTAATAATGTGAAGGAAACCATGAAACGAAGAAAAGCCGAAGCGTTTTCATCATTCTCTAAAATCTGGAGAAATCGAGATGGGAGAGGATATTCGATTGGACGATAAAGGATAGAAGCAATAGCATAGTAGCTACTCGACGGAAGCCCCAGGAGAGAACTCAGCTCCTTTTTTTTTACCCATGAACCAGAGAACGGGCGTGAGCCAACGGGATCGGAGTAGACGGCCAAGTGGGAGGAGCGGAGGGAGGGCAACGAAGGAAGGATAATCCTGCGGTGCAAAAACGCACGGCAATACTAGAGGTTGATTTCTTTCACTGCCCGCGGCCAAAAGAACCGAGAAATAATAATCGTAGCATTTTAGTGGGATTCTCAATTATTTTCACCGGAAATTGGATTTTAAGCTGAAACAAACACGCTCCTATTCATTTTTGTGATTCCTCTGTCGTGTGCGGTGGAAACAATCATCGCGATTGTAGGGTGTTTGGCGCAATTATCAGGTTCTTTTCGTCACAACGCAGAATACGCGGTCCCAAACACGATCTCGTCTGCTTGCCGCTGGATTTTGTTTTCTTTTTTATTTTGAAATTCTCTGTCTTTGTATAAACAATTGTAGCCAGTGTCAGAGTAGCAGCAACGGCAAAGCAAGTGTTAGGGCTTATTTAGTTGGGTGAAATTTAGGAATTTGGCTACTGTAGCACTTTTAGTTTTTATTTGGACAATTAGTATTCAATCATCGGACTAATTAGGCTTAAAATGTTCGTCTCGCGATTTCCAACCAAACTGTGCAATTAGTTTTTTTTCGTCTACATTTAATGCTCCATGCACGTATCACAAGATTCAATGTGATGGCTACTGTAGCATTTTTTGGGAAAACTTTTTGGAACTAAACAAGGCCTTAATTATATTGTAGAATCTAGCCTAATAAAACATAGGGGCTTAAGTGCTTATATCTCTAGTTTCATGTTAAATGGTCATTTTAACATTATTCTTTTAACTTTATGATTTTACCTTTCTATTTTAAAACGAAAAAAGTGAGTTTGCCCCTATTCTACTGAACCCTCCTAACGGTGTTAACTTTCCAACAAAAAGGACAAATTTGTCCATATAATTTTTTCCTTTTATTTTTGCTCTATGTGTTATTACCAATATTTTCATACCAGTGCAAACTTGACAAATTTCAGAAAAAAAATCAAGAGCATTTTAGCTAAAAATCTGTATAAACACAAATTAATATCACAAGTAGCATTGGCACCATAGACTAACAGCATCCCTGACCAGTCGGATCTAGTGCTAAATCAACCAATGGAATAGAGGGGGAAGAAGAACAACAGAGGAGAAGACCACGCTGGAACCACTGGCCGCCCGAGTCCGAGGACACACAGTTCAGACCGAGCACCTGGACGCCTCCTCGAGGCCCCTAGCCGTTGCGCCTCGCCGCACGCATGCCGCACGCCGCACGCCGCACGCCGCCGCCAACGCGCCCGCTGGGGTCCGCACCGCCTCCCACGCGCCCACTCGCTCACCATCCAGGCATGACCTGTTATAACCCTAGCCTCCTTGTGTTTGAGAACTGAGAAGACAAAATGGTGAGAAAGGCATGAGAGAGGATAAATTGGCTCCGTAATCCGCACTATTCAACTTGGTTTTTTTTGACGTGTTTTTCTCTCACAACAATTCAGTCAGAACAGTATTTTTCAGCTAATTCAGCCAAGTTTCAGCGAGCTGGACGAGGCCATTGAATGCATTCTTTTTTTGCATGGGTATTTTTTTCTTTTTTTGCCATTTAATCAGCTAAAAAAATAGGGTAAATAGGAGCTTCGTTTCAAAATCACCAGGGCAAAATCATAGTCTTAAAAGTAGGGGTAAATCAGCTTTGCTTTTATTTTCTTTCGCGAATAGGTAAATATAGCCCATGTTTCATTAAGTAAACCTTTGCACGTTGGAATAGGGGCAGAACCACCAAATTCCCTAAAGGGAGATACTAGTGTACGAACGTTCGGACATAAGAGCATGTTTGGACACCCACGCCACGCCCACCACTCACGAGACCATTATCGTTGCCTAGGGCATGCTCGTTCGTGCGCCCCACGCGGTGCACTTGCCCCTGCACACTCGCGAACGTGCGGCCGAACAGCCAGCGGAGCACACCTCCCGCGCCTGTCAACTGGGTCCGATGGCGGCCAAAATGGATCGGCAAAAAATGGCAACGCTCCAGCGCCCTTGCCTCTGCGATAGGTCCCACGCCAGGTGGCTGTCTCCCACGCGCTCGCGCCCTGCTACTGCTCGTCAGCACCCTGCTGCTGCTCATCTACGCCCTATTGCTCATTCGCACCTACTGTGCCCCTAGTGCTCGCTCGCCCCATGGGGACCGCCTGCACCTCATGAAACTTGCTGCAACATACGTCTAAAATAGATGCAACATTTGGAACATAAGTTTGCAACATATGCAACATTCAGATAAAATACTCGCAACATATCTAAAACAACTGAAACATTTGAAAGACACACTTGCAATATGCTTCTGAAACAGCTGAAACATTTGTAACATACACTTACAACATACGTATATAGATATTGCAACATGTGCAATCTCGATCTACTTTTGTAACATTCAGATAAAACATCTGAAACACTTCAAACATACGCTTGCAACATGTACTTTCAGCGCAATATCACCTTGGAGGCTCGTCGTCGCGGAGCTCGCCGGCGCGAAGGTCGACGGTAGTGCATGCAACTCGTCGGTGCTGAGCACTGCACGACCCTAGGCGAGCACCTGCTCAACGCCCTGGGCGCGAGGCTATAGCACCAGTGGACGAGCACCAGCTCGGTGGCCCGGGGAGCACATGCCGGAGGCTGCGAGCACCCCTCACTACCACATAAAGGGTTTGTAGGGGCGGCTCAAGATCATTTGTAGGGGTGGTTTGGACAGCCGACCCTACCAAATCGTCTCTACAAATCATGCATTTATAGGGGCGGTTCCCAGACCGCCCCTACAAATCAATTTGTAGGGGCGGTTGTAGTACCAGTTGCCCCTATAATACCTGTTTGTAGGGACGGTTCAATCTAGAACTACCCCTATAGTACGTTTTCCTGCCAAAAAAATTCAAATTCGACCAAAATATATATATGGCCCTGTTTGTTTCCATGTATTTCCGCGTTCGCGTTGCGAGTGAGTGAGGAAAGCGAGATAATCCCATCGAACGCCCCGTGACCAACGTTCCGAATTGCGTTCGCTCAAGAGTATTATATAAACTACAAGCACAAGAGTATTATATAAACTACAATTACAAGTCTAATTCACAAGAATATATATAATCCATCATTAAATAGATATAATTCATAAGGTAAAACCAATGTCAAATTCCATACACATTGTTATCAAAGTCCTAGAGCTAGCCTTTCAGTCTCACAAAGGTATTGGTACTGAGGATTTCTACCTAAGTCAGACTCTTGGTCATGGTAGGTGCCTTTGACGTGTACAATCTGGTTCAATATAAAGTTGCAAAGGTCACTGACGAGCTCTAAGAGTTGGTCATCCTTGTATGGGTCTCTTTTCATTTCTTTCTCTTCTTTCCACTACAAGAGAATAAGTTTCGGTTTAGTATTTCATACCATATACGAAGTTTTTATATCTTGTGGGTCCCGCATTGATAAGCCCCCGAGCACTTCATGGTTGAGCTCCGAAAGTCTCGCTTTGCTTCTTCAAGTCTTGTTGAGTAGGAACAAAATGTCATCCGAGTACTTTCTGGAGTGAAACCTTGTAGCGCTTCTTGGGATCTTCGAGTGGTGAGTGCTTTTTGAAGAAAAAGTACATCCACCTGGTTGTAGCCCCCAAGCCTCTCGCTATTTGGAACAAGGAGCTGGAGGATCTTGTCTTGAAGTTGCTCTAATTGTTCGTTGAAGTTTTATGAAAAAAGAACTCGAATATGGCTCGTTCCGGGTTCTTTTTGTCGTAGTGTCTTGGTTTCTTTGAATTCGGATTCGGCACCTTCTTCTGGCCAACTGTCGTTCTGACGGGAATAATCTTGCGAGATTGTCTGGGTAGGTACCCTACTCCTAGTCTTCCTTGGTTGTTCAAATCGGTGGCCTTGATTATGTTCCTTCCTACTTCCTTCGTCATGGCTTCCACCTGGCCCAAGTCTTTCAAAAGCGGATTTCCTTTGATTTTGATCTTTTTGCCTGTGGGTTGTTGATCTAGCGGGTAGTCTTGATCGAGCTCTCTCTTCATGTGTTTTTGGGATCGTTGGTCGGAGCAAGTCCTGGAGCTGTTCATACTTCTCACTGGGATGTGAAGTTTTTCCGAGTTCTTCTAATGCTTCTCGAATCTTATCGTAAGGTGTATTCGCCGTGCGTCTCCCCTCGACTTCTCGTTGCGATTTTCTTTTGTCATACTCAGCCAATTCTGACTCATATCTGATCCAAGCTTCCCTGCGCTGCCTAGCACAGTGTTGACGCCCTTGCTTTAACTTGTTTTTTCTTTCTCTAGCTTGTTTCTAACTATCTGTTTCTCCGTCGTAGCCTTGGGCAAAAGGTGATATGTTGGATTCTGATTCATCTGATGATCTGACATCGGGTGCTTCTGGGGGATTTAATGGTGACCGCGGTCGTCGAACCATGAGCACTTCTCGTGCATGAGTCGTTCTGTTATTGGCGTTAGTTTTCATGCTGTCGGAGTTGCTAATAACTTTAGTGGATGCCTCGGTGTCGTAGATCGAGTCTCCTTCTTGGTAGGGTAGAATTGTTGTCGTCGTCGTGCCGACTAGTTGGGTACCGCTGTCCTTAGGAACGGAACCTGGCCAGTGGATGATGCAGTCTTGGGACGTTATTGTTAGCACGAGACCCTCCTGAGCTCCTGTCAGTGGTATCCCGCATCTTGGATTGAAAGATCTTTCGAACTGTCCCTGATAGGATTTTGCCATGTTGTCGAGCCCAAATGGAAAAGAACTCGACTTCTTGGAAGAACTCTGAGGGTAATCCAAGTCGTTTTGGGTTGTGCTCTGGAATCTTGCCAAAAAAGAACTCGGTTTCTTGAAAGCACTCGGATAAAACTTCACCTTGATGTTTGAATTTGAATCGGATACGAGTGGCCGTGAAATCTGATTTGAATCGGATACTGTGAGCTATGCGAATCTTCTGGTGAGCTGATCCGTTGTAGTTGGTGAAATATGAAATTCTTTATGATGATCTGGATCTTTGAGGAGATGGCCCTGAAGCTTGCCGTTGTTGTCTGCCTCGCAGATCCATGAGCCGAAGATGAAAGTTGATCCCGTCGGGAAGATTACGTTGTCGAGGTCCATCGAGTTCTCGGATGCAAAGTCGCCGAAATCCCCTACCTGGCGCGCCAGCTGTCGATGTTTTACCACCGATAGCCTTCCACGGGGGTACCCGGGGCAGTATATTCGGGCTTCGACGTATGCCAAACTCAATGGTTAACGCAAGACACAGTCAATTTATCCTGGTTCAGGCCCTCGATCGTAGATCAAGTAATAACCTTACGTCCAGTCGGCGTTAGCCTTTGCGTTGGATTGATTGTCAAGTGTTATGTTGTACAATGGTCGTGTCCCTTATCCCAGGAGTCCTGCCCTCCTTTATATAGTCAGGAGGCCAGAGTCCTAGTCCGTTTACAATGAGATTTCCTAGTAGGAAGAGGTTTAAACTTACCCTTAAGGGGTGTCTCATATAGGCACCGGTGTTACTCATCATAGAATATACATAGTATCCACAATGTACACTCCCAGGCTTCTGCTTGGGGCACTGTGTGTTTTGCATATGAAAATATTAAGTAATGCTTTCGACAGCCATGTAATAGAGTACTGAAGAAGTAAGTTACACTTACCGCACATAGTGTTTTTATAGTCAGCTTTTCCTTGCTTACTGGATCATGCCTTCCATGATGTTTAGTGACATAGAACCTAAATGCCTGTTCAAATTATTTTAGCAAATACAACTTGTTAGTATCCAAAAGTGAATGTTACAAGTATGTATATAAACATATAAGCTAATGAGGATTATCAATATGTATACGTCTTGAGAATCGATATGAAGTCTTTGTATGTCACTGGGTCCCTATCTATTGAATCAAAGACCCATAACATGCTCCTCTCAACATCGATGCCTATACAAATCCAGTGGTTGCTGCATGGATTTAATCATAACACTAGATAAGCTCTTTTGCATCGAATAAAATATATCGAACAAAGCTTTAAGTATAGAGTTGAACTTACTCGAAGTTGTATGGTAGTCATATAGTAGAGTGTTGTTGGAGAATTTTAAAAGCCAGAGCAATGTATGCTGAAACCTTAAGGGACTCTTCTCTTAGTTTCTTCATACGGATGTGCTCTTTCTTCCGAAGGGTCTTTCCAGCAGCTAGCTCTTTATTATCCAGTTTTCACTATTTAGGATAATTAAAATTTATTTGTGCTATAGCTTGAGGGTCTATATATCCGGCTTTCACACTTGGCAACAGCTTCAAACCTTATTTTCAACCACTAATTGATTTCAGCTGTAAAGGTGATGAATATAAAAGTTGTATAACTCATCAAGATCTCCTACTTTTATTTTGGCTATTTCTTCATTTCATAAAGTGTTAAGTGATTTTATAAAGTTTTAGTAGTAATAGAGTGGATATTGAAATAGATTTATTTGGATGTGGCAAAGGGTAGTCTCACACACATGCATAAATATAGTCTCACACACATACATAAATATATAGTCTTACACATATACATAAATATATAGTCTCACACGCATGCATAAATAAAGTCTTACAAACACACACTTACACAAACACTCCACGTTCAACAACTAGCTAGCCCGCTGTAACGACTTTCCCCTTGACATCTTTTTGTTCCTATGGCAATATGTCTTTGGACAGGTTCTTTTCCACAATACTGATCTTCTTAGGAAAGTCTATGAATAGCGATATCTCATCGTAGTTATTGTAAGCTTCAACATCGTCCACGCCATCAACTCCGATAATGTGTTGTTTTTCGGAGGCAACCACGTGCTTTGTCTTCTTCTTCGGAGGAGGTTACTTTATGGGTTAGACATATAAAAAACTTATGCGACACTTGAAGCGAGCACCCAAGGGTCATCTTGGTAGCCTAGATTCTCAAGGTCCAAGACTCTCAATCCGATCTCGTTCAGTTGGTGTTGTTTGATCCAGCGGCATCAAAATAGGGCCACCTTTATATCCCTTCCATAGTCAAGTTCTCATATCTCTTCAATGATGCCAAAGTATTAGATCTTTCGTCCTAATCCATCGAGAGCCTTTATTCAAACGCTGCTGTTTTGGTTTACATATTTACTATCCTTTACATGAGTATAGTACGTATACCCATTGATGTCATAAGCATTCTAGGATGTCACTTGTCTCGATGGCCCCTCCGCCAACCTACTAATGGTAATAGAGTCTATGGTTTCTCTAGGCGGTATGTTTTGATCCTTCAACCATGTAGTTAGTCGTTGCTTGTGCTGTTTCATGACCCAATCATCCGAACAACCATTTCTCTCCGCCATAATGATAGCTAAGTGTTCATCGATGTACGGTTGCATCAGTTGTGTATTCTACAAGATACTGTAATGTGACCGACTCACCTCTTTGTAATCATGGTCGATGAACACTTTTCTACCACTGATGCCCTTCCTAGCCAGCCTACCCTTATGACAAGAATCGAGTTTACCAATCCCTTTCTATACTTTTAGGTACTCTTGACAGCACTCGATGACTTTTTCAGTACTATAACCCTCTATCATGGAGCCCTCTGCGTATGCTCGATTATGCACATATCGACTTAGAACCGACATGAATCGCTCATAGGACCATATTTCATGCAAGTAGCAAGGGCCCAGCACCTATATCTGATGAACCATGTGAATCATGAGATGTGGCATTATATCAAAAAAAGCAGGAGATAAACATATCTCTAGTTGGTTTTGTAGTCTCCACCATAAATTCATGTAGGTCACTCAGCTCTTCCTTGCCAATCGTCTTCGATAAGATCTTCGAAAAGAAGTAGCACATACGGGTAATAGCCATTTTCAAGAACTCTGGCTTTATAGCCCTAATTGCAATAGGTAGAAACACTGTCAGCATTATATAACAATCGTGAGCCTTGTAGTGTGTTATTGATAAGTTCTTCATCGACACTAGCTTCTTCACATTCGCTGAAAACCCAGTCGAGACTTTAACCCCCCTCAAGAAAGTGCATATAGCTCTCTTATCGTCTGGTGCTAGGTTGAAGCACAGTGTGGGCATAGTGTATTTTCCATTAGCCTCAGATATTGGGTGAAGCTGTGGCATCACGTTTAGCCGCACCATGTCTTTCTGTGATTTTAAACCATCCTTTGACTTGCCTGTGTCCATCAAGGTAGCAATGAGACTCTCAAAGATATTCTTCTGCATGTGCATAGCTTCAATGGCATGGGGGACCTCCAAGTCTAGCCAATAGGGCAGATACTGAAAGAAAATCGATTATTTCTTGAAAGGTACGCCTTCGATAGGAGGTGTGCTTCTATCTCTATTCATCCCATCTAGATTCTTCTTTCCATATATGACGCGTATGTTTTCACCATTCTGTACACGTGTTCTCCGTTATAACATCTCTCCGAAAGGGGTTCAATCTTCGGGGTGTTGTCATAAAATCTAAAGAATAATTTACTGCGGTACTTGTGACTTATCTTTAAGAAGCATCGATTCTTAGGTAAACTATCTTCTTGGATGCATCTAGGTACACCCATGTAGTACCATCCAAGCAAACTAAGCATCCCATCTTCCATTTGATCTTTCCAACAAAGCAAACAGCACAGGGTAATCATTGGTAGTAACAAATATTATTGCTCTACATATAAAGTCCTTCTTTTAGAATGTATCGTACATCGGCTCCCCATGCCTCCATAGCCTCTTCATTTATTGCATCAAAGGCTCGAGGAACACGTCTGTATCAATGTCTGGTTGTTTAGGGTCAGAAATAAGAATAATGAGGAGAAGGTACTTTCTCTTCTAACACAACCATATTGGGATGTTGTATATGATCAAGATCACTGGCCAAGTGTTGTGGTCGCTCATCCTCTTATTGAAGGGATTCATTCCATCGGTGCTCAAGCTAAACCGTACATTCCTTGGGTTATCATTGAATTTTTTTGTGCTTCTCATCGAACCTTTGCCACTGACTACAATCAGTCAGGTGTGCAATCTTATCATCATCCACCTTGTGTTCATCATCCCACCATATCATAAGTGTGGCTTCTTTAGGGTTTAGGAAGATACGTCTCAAGCGGTCGGTCACTGACAGGTACCATATTACCAAGACAAGAATTCTTCTCTGCTTTGCATCATTGCCTAATAGAGTGTCCTCTGAGGGCTAAAATTCTTGTACTATATTTTTTATACCTTTTTATTCCTCTTTTTCCCCATAGAGGCTTCATCCCCACCGTAAAGGTCATTGTTCTTGTACCGGCTGGCCCCACACTAGGAACATTTATCTAGTGACTTGAACATTTTACCACGAAAAAATATACAGTGGTTGGGGCATGCATGGAATTTTTCAACCTCTATTGTCAATGGACTTATGACCTTCTTTGCTTGGTATGTGTTGGTAGGAACTGAGTTTAGTTGTGGCAGCACCCTATGACAAGAGACGCAATATATCATTGAAATTACAGTCTGACCAGCAATACTTAGCCTTCAGGATGAGTAGCTCAAACACAAAACGTAGCAATGTCCAATATATCGGACAACCTTTTTCAACAATATACATAGTCTCCTTCGATATTTTTGTCACCCTTTTTAAATTTTCTAGATCTTTCGGGCTCTTTAGTAAAATCTCTGATCCAAGGGCTCGAATCATGTCCTCTAAATCTTCATCTCTGACATGTGCTCCACCATTATTATTGGCACTACCTTCGTCGTTACCATCTCAACTACCAGCATCATCACCTTGTTCATTACCAAACTCGGGATTCATTCAGTGCATCAAGCTCTGCTGAATATTGGGATAGGGATTATAGGGTTTCGTCGTCGTATTCCTCCTTATCCTTGTCGTTAACAATAACCGTTTCACCATAATGAATTCCATACTGTGTAGTCCTCAACAAATTCTTGCATAATCAGATTTGATCTGATAATAGTCACATCTATCCATGCCATACGGTTCTTACAATCTTTACAGGGACAAATAATTGTATCCTTATTCTTTGTCAACTGTCGTTGCATGCTTCTTTGTGGCTTCAATAAATTTATCCACCTCTTCACAGGAAATCTGCCTTGAACCTTAACGAACCATAGATCCAAGAGTTCATGTACTACATATTTTACAACAACAACAAAACAAACATTAAAGGACTACTTATTCACACACACACGCACGCGCACGCGCACACACACACATATATATATATATATGAATCAAATTAATTATTACTTGAGAATAATTATATATACTTCAGATATATATGAATATAAATCAAATATAATTACATGAAGCATACAAATACACCATGATAGAGATAAATTAATTAATAGCCCATTTATTCATAAATAATTAAAATACATATTTGTTGATTACAATAAATAATTTTAAAGACAACAATTAGCAACAATTATATTTTATCCCAATATCTTTCATGCAAATCCCTAGTCTAATTTTATCAAACATAAATTTACAAAAACAAAATTAATAAAAAACAAACCCTAGATCTAGATCTACATGCACATGAAACATACATAAAACTAACTATTGTTCACTAAAATCCAGAAACATAGACCAAATAAGGGTATGATCTTGTTCACCTACTTAATTTACCCAAGTACATTCAAAAGTTGGGTCTAATTTGCTTCATAAGTAGTTCATGCACCATAGAAGATAGAGAAAAACAAAACTTTAATTACTTACTAATCAACCATTATAACTTCAAACAAAGTGTGGAATAACATTTTCTTACCTTCTACAACCTCTCCGATAAAGGATTTGAGACTAAAATCCTTTCCCCTTAGTAGAGTAATTTTTAGGAGGTGCCTAAGGCCTCCCCACCTTTGTTTCACGGGTTGGAGTGAGTGACCCGAAGAGTAAGAATGTGATGCAGTTTGTTTTATATGTGGGTCATTTATAGGGGCGGCTGGTGATTGAGCCGTCTATATAAATCACAGGTATTTATACGCGGAGCATTTGTATGGGCGGCTTGTATCACCAGCCGCCCCTGCTGTTCCATCTATAGGGCGATTGGTGTCGTGGCTCCTGAGCACACCGCTATAGAGACGACTCTATCATCAACCGTCCATACAAAGATTTTTTTCGTTGCTACAAACCGTTTCTCATGTAGTGCGTGACGAGCAGGAAGGCATGGGCGAGCACCTGCGGCTAACACGGCGTGGGCCTGCGCGTGGACCCCGTGGGCAGGCGGGCACGCACTGTGCTGGGGCAAGCAAAATAGATGTATGCGCTAGTGTGCAAGGGGCCGACCGGTGGCAGGTCAGCTTGCGCCCGCGCGACTACATGGCAGGGACGCTCATGCCCGCGTAGCGCGGTTCCCGCGTTGTTCTTTCACGTGGGCAGAGGGTGCTGCTGGCCATTGGCCATTGGGCCAGTGGGAAGCCGGGCCCGTCCGTCCAGACGTCCTCACGAGAGCATCACCGTTCCCTTAAACATATGAATCCGGTCCTAGTAACTGTAAGGTTCTAGCCCGTCCGCTAACCATAACAAGCGGAACCATGACATGTGTTATTATTGCAAATAAAATTGTCTTTGGTTCCAATTTTCTCTCCGTTCATAGCTCAGTGTCCGGAAGTGGCGTGACACTTGCTACACATGGTGCAATGCTATGGGCCGGGCCACGACACAAAGATGGTCTAACTCTTTTTGGGTAGACCATAGCTCTTTTATAAGGTGAACTGGGCCGGGCCACGACACAACAGAAGGCATGGTAAGACGTGGGCCGAACTGGGCCAGCTCGCTTGAGTTTCCGAATATACAGTGTGACGCTCAACACGCAGCCCGGCTAACAAAACCAATGTGATGAAATTAGACCACTTCCACCACCCACCATCTTGAATTTTGAAGTTCCAAACCGCCGTGCTGATAGGGACCAGGCTACCAGAGCAGATAGGCAGCCCATGTCCCGCCATGTCAAGTGTACTCACATTCATTGCAGCTTCACCAGCACAGGTCACTCCCATCTCGCGTTCTCGCTTGCCGCAGCGCCTGATGAGTGTGAGCGTGGCACAGCCGCACAGGCAGGCCCGGGGTCCATGTGCCGGCCACGAGGCTCACGCACGCGCCCCGGTCGCGATCGAGAAGCGGACTGCGGCATGGGCGAGCTGAGGTCGAGCGCACCCGACGACCACAAGTGTTCCCCGCCCGGGCGGCCAGACGCCCCGTGCGTGGGCCGTGGCTTGGACACGCCGTGCCGCGAGATGGATGGGGACGACCGCCCCGACGTCCTATGATCGGTCAACGTCGCCTCACCGGTTCGCGCGCTTCATTCATCTCCTTGCGGGTTGCGGCGGCTAGCTAGCGGCGACCGGGCGTCGGCTTGTGCTCGTGCTTGATTTCGTCGAGCCCGACGCCCGGACAGCGCTAGCTAGCTACCAACTCCTCTGTTGGCGCGGCGGTTTAATGGATCTTCACTCCACTCGCAAAGTTCAGTTCAATATATCGAGCATCCAGGCACCAGTTTCCGATATACTACTAGTACAGCTAGGTGCCTGTTTAGTTTTCAAAATTTTACAAATTTTTTTAAAATTTTTTGTCATATGAAATCTTTAGACGCATGCATATCTTTAGACGCATGCATAAAGTATTAAATATAAATAAAAAATAAAACTAATTACACAGTTTAGACAAAATTCATGAGACGAATCTTTTAAACCTAATTAGATTATGATTGATACTAATTGCTAAATAACAATAAAAGTGTATAGTACTATTTTCAAAAAAAAAATTCGTAAGGCCTTGGAGAGGATCAGACGAGTGAAACGACGACAGACTGTAGCTGCAGGGTGCCGTTGAGTAGCATAGCCATGATTCGCTCAACAGTGACACACGAGGTAGATCAGCGAGTCCCAGCCAGCGGTCGGTCCCCTGCCAGGAGCCGACATGTGCGCGGGGCAGGCGGGCTGAACCTGAACTGAACTCGAGCCCGAGCGGCCGAGCCCCCAACCACGAACCACCTACGTACGTGCCCACCAACCCCCGTACCACGGGGCGTAACTCGGGCGCTGCCGCCGCCGTGGCCCGCGCGCGCCAGGACGCGAAGCCGAGCCAGCTAGGCGTCAACGGCGCTCATTCTCAGCGGTGTCGCACGGCGCCACAATAACGCCTTCTGGACGGGAGATGAATGCACGGCGGCACGCCCCTGTACGGCGACAGTGCGCCGGTACAACCACGGCATGTGGCTACCAGGCCACTAGTCGTGCAGGCATGATTGAGTCCCGTTGCCTTCTCCAAATCCCGTATAAGACTGACCGCAGCGCTGACCTGCAAAGGAGCCGGTACGTCAGCAGTAGCGTGCCGCGCTCCCGCACCGGTCACCTGCAAAGCAGCCGGTACGGTACCTGCTGCACAGGAACCGCTAAATCCAGCGCGCGTAGGAGGCCACGTTAAACACGGTAGCAACACTGTAGCTGCAAGAGAGAGGGTTGATGGGAGAGAGAAAGAGGAAGAGAGGGGAATAAAATATGGAACAGTGGGTATAGAGTATGGAATAGAGATAATACGAGTGCAGGAGAAATAAGTATAGAGTAGAGAATCTCGATGACTATGATATAATATTCTTTTTTGAGATGAAAATAGAAGTGGACGAGTGCAGATAGCCTAAGTTTGTTCGCACCGGACAATGCTAAAACTACCGGTACGCTACCGGTAGCGTGCGCGCGGTGCGCACCGCAAGCATGTAAACGGCCCGAGAACGTACCGGCTGCACAGCAGACCGCCACAGACTGCGCGCAGGATAGCAGCCCGCTAAAACACTGGAGCACCACTGTAGCAATAAGAGAGAGGGTTGTGGAGAGAGAGAAAGAGAGAGAGGGGGGAATAAAATATGGAATAGTTGATATAGAGTATGGGATAGAGATAACATGGGTGCGAGAGAAATAAATATAGAGTAAAGAATCTCGATGACTAAGATAGAATATTTCTTTTTAAGATAGAAATAGAGGTCGACAAATACGGATAGCCTAAATCCCACGTTTCCCTACCAGCAGACACGCTGGGCAGATAAGTCCGATTAATACTAATTTAATATGAAAAAAAAATATTATTAACTCACTAATAAGCTTTGACCGAAACCGAACAAACGAACACGCTGAGAACGGCTCGTCGCAGCATTGGCGTGGTAGTAAATACAGTAGTACTAAATGTGTTTACTGGCCCTAACGTCCCAATAAATCCGCAGCTATCGCTTTCTAGAGGGACGGCACTGCTGGCCGGCAGCCAGGACACGCCGACGGGGTCGAGACGTGACAACACATTTATAACGAGCCAAAAAAAACTGCTTCACTTGGTATGACTTCTTTTGTAGAAACTGCTGGCGGAGCCGGAGCCATAGCCATGCTAAACAGATCCTAGATGTGTTAGTGTCATATATAGCGTTGCTGCGATCAGTGCTCATGCGTAAGAGCCTAAATTTCTAGCCTAACACCGCACAGATTAAAGGTGTCTAAATTCCGAGAGGCGCTGATCTCTTCGAATATACTCCCCTGTCCCTAGCTATCTCATTTTCGTTTCCCGAAAACAACTTTAACTAAATATATAATAAAAAGTATTAATATTTGTGTATATAATTAGTATTATTGAAAAGATCTTTGAATCTAGTTTTTAATAAATTTATTTAGAGACATAAATATTACATGTATTTTCTATAAATCAAGTTAAATTTATGACACGTACATCAACAACGACAGGTTGCCGTTATTTAGAGACGAAGAAAATATATGAGTTATGATCGAGGCCAATAAGCAGCCTACATGTAAGGCTACCCTACCTACCTGGGCCTCGTTCGCTTGTCTTAAAATTCGGTTTGTTCAGGGTTTTTTTCAGACGAAACAGTGTTTTTCTCTTCTAACAAATTAGGCGGAACAGTATTTTGTCTTCTTTTTTCAGACAAGCGAACCGGGGCAGTAGTTCAGGTTCAGGCAGGGCGGCCAAAAACACCGGAGGCTTGTTTCTAGGCTCTAAGCGTCTCATGCAGGAGGAACCTTATCCAGGAAACATGATATAGCATGTTCGCTTCGCTGAAAAGCCATGGTTAAAAGTATCATTCGTTGATTTGTTGTAAGAGAAACTACTATTTTTTCGCTGAAACAATATGACTTTTAAGAGAAGCGAACAGGGCCTAGAGCACGTGAACGTGCATGTACTAACGCACTAGTAGTAGAGCTTTGCGTCTAGCCTAAAATCCAGAGACTAAAATTCAGGGGTATCATATCGGATGTCGCATCGAGTGTTTGGATAATGATAATAAAACAAATTACACAAATCCTCAATAATCCGCGAGATGAATTTATTAAGCCTTATTAATCCATCAGTAGCACATGTTTACCGTAGTACCACATTGTCAAATCATGGACTAATTAGGATTAAAAAATTCGTCTCGCAAATTAGTCTCAATATGGCCATGTTCGCTTCTCTTATAATCTGTACTTTTCAGCTTCTTTTTTCAGCCGGAGCAATATTTTCCTCACACAATAAATCAGCCGAAACAGTATTTTGGCTTATTTTTTCAGCGAAGCGAACGGGGCCTATGTGTATTTAGTTTCATAATTAGTTTATATTTAATATTCTATGTATGTGTCAAACATCCGATGTGTCATAATTAGTTTATATTTAATACTCTATGTATGTGTCAAACATCCGATGTGATAGAGACTAAAGTTTAGGAGAGAAAAATAAATATAAATCAGAGTACGGTGCTCATCACCCTGATGGCTCGATCGTATCAGTCATGCTTATCAACTAGGATACTACCAAAATTATCATCACGATCAGCATACCCTGCATTATTCTTGCTGCGTAAAGACCGTACAGTGATGTGCGTTATATCCTTCTTCAATCGGTCCGTACATAGTAGATGCACTAATTTACCGAGTTGTTGCGCCAACTTTTAGACCAGATTATAAGTTCATGGACCAATCTCACCCACATTGGTAAAAAAAAAAACAAGTCAGAATACTGTTTTAGCTGATTTATGATGAAAAAAAATACTGTTCTAGCTAAAAAAAAAATAAAAAAGTATATATTATAAAAGAAACGAATAGAGCCAATTATTAGTTGATGCACGGTAGATGCAGTTTATACTCGATATATAAATGCAAGCCTTTGTACGACGTTGCTACATTCAATTATGAGCTGCACTCCCTTCACCCAATCTTCTCCTGGAGCTCGAGCTACCACCGATTGTGTGGCTGAGGCGACATTGCCAGTGCTGACATCAAGCTAAGCTCACGCGCCCTATTGACTTGTTGACATTGGAACTCCGGAAGTGATGTGTAGTTACGTCTGAGGCTCACTTCACGTTACGATACTCACCATGTTCGCTTGTTGGTTTCAACCAGCTCAAATCAGCCAACTAATAGTGTTTTCTTCTCATAACAAACCAGCACCAGCCAGCTCAAACCAGTCCAGAAACCAACCAGCGAACAGGCCGACTATTGTCTACTATTGTGGTGTATTAGTTGCGGTGGTAATGCTTCATTAGTGCACACGTACGATTGATGGCAGGGTCCGGCCATCCCTCCTTGTCCTCCTGTTCACATGTAGACTTCTCTTAGAGGGTGGTGTTTGGTTCTACCTCTAAACTTATTGTTGTTCTATTGAATATTTGACATATGTATGTAGTATTAAATATAGATTAATTATAAAACTAAATATATAGATTGAGATTAATTTATCAGACGAATTTTTAAGCCTAATTAATCTATGATTTGACAATGTGGTATTACAGTAAACATGTGTTAATGATAGATTAGTTAGGCTTAATAAATTCGTCTCGTGGATTATGAACAGATTCTATAATTTATTTATTTTATTAGTATTCAAACACTCTATACAACACTCTATATAATATCTGATAAGACACATCTTAAATTTTAGTCTCGAAGTCACACACCCCATGCCCTGTCAATTTTGCCTGTAGGAAGTTGGAACCGAGCGTCTGCGGGCGGTCCACATCCGCAGATCGTGCACACCATCTTGTACAGTGTCTCACAAGGGACGATAGATCGCAACCTGCTCGTCTCACGAAGTCGGGGCAGTGGACAGTGCGCCTGGTATTAAAATTGGCTAATAAACAACCAACTGAAATAGATTTATTATAAAAAAAAATACTATAGAATAGTCCATTGATAAGTTGAAACGAACGGACTCTAGACTAGCAGGGATGTTTTTCGAACGGACTCTAGACTAGCAGGGATGTTTTTCCCCCAAACCGGGCTGTAGAGTAAGCAGAGGACGTCCTCGAGAGCTCCGTCAACTAGTGCTGCTTAAGGCTCGGCTTTTTCAAGAAAACGAGCTAAAACTCTAGTCTGGTTTGAGTCGCTTTATTGGAGCAGCTTCAATGTGCGCCAAACCCGAATCTGGAAGCAGTATTGTTCGATTTGCACACTAGAGCACTCGAACCATATGTAATCTTTCTCCGGTCCAAACCATACTGAATAGAAAAATAATGGAGGCATGAGGGTAGTAGTTTGCTCGGGCAACCGGATAAGAGAAATCTGATGCCTTTCATTTTTTTTCCTCGGTCTGTTCGCTTGTTGGTTTCAGCCAACCCAAATCATCCAGCCAACAGTGTTTTCCTCTTATAATAAACCAGCACCAGTCAGCCCAAACCAGCTCAGAAACCAACCAACAAACAGACCCTAGAGCCAACTCGTTAATAGCAACAACTCCTCGTACAAACGTTAGACAGGAGGAGGAGGAGGATGAGGGGGAAGAAGTGGAAAAAGGAAGCAGTGGAAATTGAGTACAATTCATAGAATACATTACAATATCAAGTTTAGTTTTGGATTTTTAGGCTATTGCACTATGAAGTACTTAGCTTGTTTAGTTTGCGAACCAGCTCATTAACAATCTATCTCCACTCTGTTAAGAAAAGGAAACGAGCCGAGCTACCACTGACCAAGTGAGTTAATAAGCCACGAGCTTTTCTATCCCGCCTTAGTTGGGAACTCGTGCTCATCTTAATCGTCTAATGATGAAGCAAAATTCTGCTCTCTCTCCAAGATTGTGCTAGATCAAGCATGATGATACATGAAGGAAGGTTTGCTGAGAGACGTGAATATACCATCCAAGCCTACATGGATATTCCGTACCAGGTTTTTATGTCATCTTATCTCATTACAAACAAAAATAAATTTTGCCATAACTAACTGTAGGTTTCATATACGGACACGGAGCAATTTGCCAGTATGCCACTATGGTTTGGTTCACTACACACTCCTGCAGTCCTGCTCCCGTGAAGCAGTGACAGACTTGTCAAATTGTTTTTTTTATATTCATCCTGTTTGTTTGAATTTATCAGTCTAGCTT
The DNA here is from genome assembly GCF_019320115.1 of Miscanthus floridulus. Taxonomy (NCBI): domain Eukaryota; kingdom Viridiplantae; phylum Streptophyta; class Magnoliopsida; order Poales; family Poaceae; genus Miscanthus; species Miscanthus floridulus. Next base: position 46,947,245 of record NC_089590.1, read on the forward strand.
ATCAGTCATTGTACAATATTTTTATCTCACAATAAATCAACTTCAACCACAGAAACCATCCGCCAAACATCTTTATTATAATATATATAGGACTTTGCCAAATTGGCGAAAAGTCATATGCCTTGACTAGGAAGCCACGGAATTGGAGTTGGAAAAACGGGAGGCAAGGACCACGGCGGCCGTAATGTACCTCTGGCAGTAGCGCCAGTACGTCCACTTGGACAATTCGGTCCATCGTCTTTATTTCCAGCGCGTGATACGATACCATGCAAAATTGCAAATGGAACAAATTGATCAATATACTAGTAGGAGTGAGTGAGATGGAGAGATCCAGGTCCTGCCTGAGTAGCTAGTGAGTACCACCACCACCACAGCTCTTGCTCAAATCCCATGAAATTTACATTTTTACCATTATAACGATCACCACTCATCCAAATATCATCTTTAGTACGACACTTACAAATTTACCAAATGATTGAAGTTTTTACATCGAATTTGTCATCTTTGCGCATGTGGCACGCCACGCCAGCCTGACATGTTGGCGCTCAGTCAGCCGGGGCATGTCAAAAGTCCTTCTTGCCCCTTGTAACACCTCTGGTGTTACGAGCTTGCTTAACATCAAGATTTGGGTATGAGAGGGATTAGCCAAACAAGTTTTCGGGTTTTAGAAATTTATAACGCACGTGAAATGATAAGTCATTTTAATTGTTTGGCACAAAAAATAATTTATATAAACAAAAATAAATTATAACTTGTGTGTAATACTTAAGTAAAGATGACGAGCAAGTGGTGTAGTTAAAGATGCAGCTTTAATTTGTGAAAACAAATGTGGTTAACTAGTCTTATTGGGAGCTCAAAGATCAAATATGAAATTAAGATAAGCCTTTTTCGTTAAATCGGCAAACAATTGAATTTATGTTTAAAGTACCATTTATGGCGAATTATATTGAGCAAAATAATTAAAGAGTGCTTAAATATTTGCTCCTATGGGTTAGTATGAAGTATGGACTATTGTGTGAAATACTTATGCGTTGAAGTTAATACGTTTTAGGCATTTTAAAATTTGTGACAAAAGTGTTAATGGATGTTTTGTTCGAGCTGAACTTTTGACTTTCTAAGACTTATAGAAAGTAGACAATGACATTTTGGCATTCAAATCCTAACTAAATTGTTTAAACACTAGTTACATGTTTTTGATATTGTTGATTGCATCAAAGTGAGTACATGAGCTTGGTATAGGTCGTAGTGGTGTTGGGTGTTATGTTGCCCTCTTAAAAATTGTTCAAACTGTGTTGGAACGCGTTGTGAACCATATCGTTAGTGTCCTGTTCTTGAACCGGTACTTCAGTGATGAGTCTGTGTTGGCACTCTTTTAGCGACTTATCTAGTAGCTCTCGGGTCATGACGATTGCTCTGCTAGATAGTTGGTATGGTTAGCTTTAGGCTAGTGGAATTGGTTGAACCTTAGTCGAGTTAATCAGCAGCTTTTGTTTCGCTTTAAAATTTGTGCATGTCACCGCTCATCGTTGCGCGGCTAGTGTTTGCAGTCACCATGCACGCGCTGTCACTACCTGGCCGTTCTTGGCCATGGTCGTGTCCGTGGACGGCCTTGCGGGCTGCCGACCGCGCGTCGGGCTGAGATTGGCCTCGACCACCTCCGTGGGCCCGATCTACGCCGCAAGGCTGCTGCGGTGTGGCCTTTGCGTGCGCACTGCCGACCAGGCCATGCGTGGGGCAAGCCGATGCCACGGCAGCCGCTGCTTGACTGACGTGGCGTCCACCTCACCCCTTGTTTCACCTACCACGTCGAGGCTCTGGGCAGGTGTCAATGCCGTCGCGTCTGGGCCAATGACCTTGGTCGTAGGAGTGATGGTGATGTCCCTCTGCCGTGTTTGCCCCCGCTAGCCGATGTCGATGTGTCTGCTCGAGTCTGGACACGCCATTCCGAGCGCTTCATGCCAAGCCTCAAGGTCTCATCGTTTGTACGCACATGCTCATACTGCTGCCACCATTGAGCGGAGCCACCCATCTTAACTTGCTCGGGTTCCCTCATGTGCCCTCTCCATGACCGCACGGTGTGCTGAGCCACCGCTCCTTCCTTCCTCCTAGCACCAGTGGCTTCATCGTTTAATTCCTTGCTCTAGCGGGTAGCTTAGGAAGTAGGCTAGCCATATCCTTCCCCTCAAGCTCCGTCATGCCCTACCGACTGGTAATTTGCACTCTTGCTCGTCGCAGGTTTTAGGCACCGCCAAATCGGTAGGTTGGGAGTTAAGGCATGTAGGAGTGGTAGCACTTTAATTGCTCGTAACCCTGAACTCGCCTTAACTCCCGCTATCCGGTGCTTGCACTATTTTGGCTAGGGAACTCATCGGTGACGTGGTGACACGTCGGTGTCTAGCTTGGGGTGTCGCTGCCATGCCCAAGCGCACGTGGCTAGACCACCTCAGCTTTTTCTTGCTTTAACCGCCACTATAGAGTACACCAGGGTGAGCTACTAATGCTTCTCCGCCATCTCTACCTTTCCGTGAGGGCGTAGCTCGTCGGAACAGTCACGCCGCCACCGTGGATAACTGCTCATCGCTGCAGCTCATGATAGTGCACCTCCGAGTCCCTAACCACCACCCATCCTTGCGCGTTTAGCTGTAGATGATGGTCGGCCCCTTACTTCCATCATAGAACGCCTAGGTTGCCCAGTGTAACCGCCTTATGCCGTCGGCCGACGCGCGTAGGGATCCCTAGGGACCTCCCTGTGGTAAAGGCAAAAACATCCGAGGGCTTGGTTGCAAAATTACAGATGGTAGGAATAGTACGCATAGTAGTCATATTAATCTTTGAAAGCTTGGGGCCTTTCTGCAAAACAGCCAACGCGCGTGGGCGCCCCCAGCCTTAGGCCATACTAGCCCGCCGCGACACGTGCGCAGCCACGATGCGCTGGGTTGTCGGGCCACAAGGGGTTGTTGCCGGCCCTTTCCTTTTTATAATGCATTTTCTAATTTAGTTTCTAAGGTAAACTTGTAAATTCAATATAAAATTATGTAGTTAACCAAAAATTTTGAAATCAATTTTGTTAAGTTTCTAAAATCATGATCTATCTGCTAGTATATTTTGTTCACATAGTTTTATAATATCTTCAGAAGTGATCTAATTAATTTGAGATGCTTAATATTGTTAAGATATAAACTTGAAGGAATTTTTATGATAAATTGGTGATAGTGTTGGCTCTAAAACTTTCATAGTAAATTTCTCACATTATTAGGTGCTCATTGTAATTTTTGTAGCTCCATAATAATTAGTTTACTAGAGTAGCTAAATGAGCCCTAGTTCAAAAATATATGTTTAATCAATAAAATGCTGAAACACCTTTAGAATTGTAGTACTAAAACATTTTTCAGAGGCAAAGCTTTACTTGACGACGTGGATACATGGACTAGTACGTTAGTCATTAAGGCTAGCTCATTAGCATGCAGAGCGTAATCATATTTTAGAGTTGTAGTTGCCATTGATTATTTATATTTCTGTGTTGCATCCACGTATATCATAATAGGAACAACAATGGATCATGGAGTCGACTGAAGTAGCAAAAAATATGGTGCCTTGATGATCGTGTCATTATGATAGAATGCTAACTTTTGGTTATATCTTGACCAGGCAAACCCCGGTGCATAACCCCTATTATTTTGCACTTTATCTTATGCTTATGCATTAAGTTTTAAGGAGTTGAATGAAAACCCACTTGCATATATATATATATATATCCTTATCCTATGAGTCTTACTGGTATGTTAGGATCATGTAGATTGCTATACTATAGGACCCGGTAGAAGTCGAGTGATTACCTGTCACTTGCGAGAGATAGGAAATATATTATTGTTGTTATTATTATATCACTATCACATGGAATATATATGGATAATAACTAGAGACCGGGCGAAATGGTACTTTGGATCTAGACTTGGTTAGGCATTCAAGCGAGGTTCGGATTGCACTTGTTCTGCCTGTGTCGATTGAGGACCGTCTGTTGCTGTGGATGGTAGTCAGGTCATAGACTTATTATCATAAGCACATACTTGCTTATGGGAGCGGGAAGGCTCGTTACACTCTTGTCGTGGGTTTTGACTCTTTTCGGACCGACTAATTGGAGACGGGAAAAGTTAAAGGTCTAAGCACCATACTAAGATCAGGTCTCAAGTGTGGGGGCTTGGAGTCTAAGTTTGGATAGGGACTTGGACCCCTCAATAGGAATGGAATGAGTTGGTCTTGTTTGTGCCTGGGGTACAAGCGAGGTGTGTGTTTCAGGGTACCCAGCTATGATACATTGATTTATGAATCACCGTTTCTATGAGACAGTGCCGACTTGGTGATGGTCCAGCACCGTAGTAAGAACTGGAATATGAAAGATGGTAAAATGGTTCTGATTGCTTACCACCTACTTGAAAGTAGCATAGGAGCTTACATAGAATGGATAGTTAATGAACTAATGATGATTGCTAATAAAATTTAATATAAGGATACACATTTAGTAATGCTTCAATAGATGCAATAACCCACAAGCCAAATAAGCCTTGCATATCCTTGGAGTCTTTTATTTTCCTCCTGTCGGGTAAGTCTTATCGAGTACAATCAAGTACTCAGGGTTTTATTTCCCCTATTGTAGGTGATCGGAGGACGCATAGAGCTGACTCTTGTGTGTGAAAACCTCCTAGTGGGCTCAGAGAGGATTCCTTTCACGATATGACCAAGGTGTTTATTTAAAACCCTCACTAAAGGTTTTTATAAGAAAAGATATAAAATCTGCTATCATCTATTGTATATAAATGTCCACTATGTTAATACTCTACCAGGTCATTAAATGAATCTTTGCTTTCTTTATAACTCTAATAACATTGTTATATTCCACTATTACAATCAATTGAGGTAATATTCTACTACTGTAATAAAGTGATGTAAGAAATGACTTCAAAATATTGTAAGCTTTATTCTCTCATTTATGATCCTGATGGAAAAATATGAATTTTTGAGTTCTCTCTTGGAGTGTGCTCGATGGAACTGCGTAGTTTAGTGACCTCTCTTGAGTACTTTAGTGTCTAATAGAAGACAAGTACTCCTAGGAGGCATTAGATTAGGTGGTTCTTCCACACCCCTGCCTTGCTCCTCTCTCTCCCTCTTAGACAGTCAGGTCCCGCAGCTCCTGTCAATGTCAGGTCAGCCCCACTCGCCAGCTTCGTCTCCCACCTCCAGCACAAGCAGCTCCACCGTAGCCCCTCCCTGTCCAGCAGTAGCCCTAGTCGGGTGCTTGCACACCTCCCTCCCGACGGTGGTACTCCCTCCCGTTTATGAGCGTGGGTGCGAGCCCCTCCACCATGGCCTCGCGGGCACGTGCGCGAGCAGCTCCACCGTGGCCTCGTCAGCATGGACGCAGGCATGAGCAGCTCGATTTGAGGCTGCCTCCCGCCATTTGGTGCTCGTCTGCCTCCTAGTTTCCTGGGTGGCGTGCCCGAGGGGTCACGTCCGGCACCAATGCCACGGCGGGGAGTTGGTGCACCACCGCTGGGGCCGAGCTCACCCACCGCCGTGGCCACCTGTGCTGCCTCCGGAGCCGAACTCACCCATGATCGGGGCCACCTGTGTGGTAGAACCGTCTAATCTAATACCTCCAGGAGTACTTGTCTTCCATTAGACACTAAGTACTCAAGGGAGGACACCAAATAACGTAGTTCCATCGTGCACACCCTAATAGAGAACCTGAAAATCTACATTTTTCATCAGGATAACAAATGAGAGAATAAAGCTTACATTATTATTAACCATTTCTTACATCACTTTTAATACAACATCCGAGTTATGAACAATTTAATTTAACAATGGAATATAAACATATGATCAGTGTTACAGCAGAAATAAATAGCTATTCATGACATGATGAAGCTATGACAACATATTATAAAACTTTCATTTATAAAAACATTTAATGAGAGTTATAAATAAAGACTATGATCGCAACATAAAGGAATCCTCTCTGAGCCTACCAGTCGGAATCCACACACAAGAGTCAGCTCTAGCATCCGCCTATCACCTGCAACAGGGGGAAATAAAACTCTGAGTACTCAATTGTACTTAGCAAAACTTACTCGGCATGAGGAAAGAAAAGACTCCAAGGATATGCAAGGCTATCTAGCTTATAGGTTTATTGCATCTGCAGGAAGCATTACTAAGCGTGCGTCCTTATATTCCATTTTATTAGCAATCAACATTAGTTCATTAACCAACCATTCTACGTAAGCACATGTACTACTTTTAAGCAGGTGGTAAGCAATTAGAATCATTTTACCATCTTTCATCTTCTAGTTCTTACTACGTTGCTAGACTGTAGACAAGTCGTACCGGATTGCCCGACGATTCGCTAATCAATGTGCTCAGCTAGGTACCCTAAAACACACGTCCCATTTGTACCCCAGGCACAAGCAAGACCAACCCACCACTCTCCTATCATGGGGGTCTCAGTCCCCGTCCAAACTTGGACTCCAAGCCCCCACTCCTAAGTCCTAGACTCAGTGTGGTGCTTAGACCTCCATCATTCCCGCCTCCATTTAGTCAGTCCGGAAAGAGCTAGAACCCATGACAAGAGAGCAACAAGCCTTCCCTGCGCCCACACACAAGTATGTGTTCAGGATAATAAGTCTATGACTTGCCTAGAACCCAATGCAATGGTCGGTTCTTAACCGACATAGGCGGAACAAATGCAATTCGAGCCTCGCTCGAGTGCCAAACCAAGTCCTGATCCAAAGTACCATTCTTGCCATTCTCCAATTATCATTCATATATAGATTCCAGGTGATAATAATATAGTAACAACGATAATATATTTCCTATCTCTCGCGAGTGATGGCAATCACTCGACTTCTACCGGAGTCCTATAGCATAGCATAGCAATATATACGATCCTGTCATGCTGGTAAGACTCATAGGATATATATATATATGTAAGTGGGTTTCATTCAACTCCTTAAAACTTAATGCACAAACATAATATAAAGTGCATAAAAGTAGGGGTTATGCACCGGGGCTTGCCTAGGTAACATATAACTAAAAGTTAGTATTCCATCTTGGTGACATGATCTCCAAAGGTACCATCTCACCAGCAATTCCCGATGACTCCGCGATCCATCGTCGTCCTCATTATGGTATGCAATGCGATGCAGAGATGATGCAATAGTTAATTAATAAGGCAACAACAACTCTTAAAACAGAGTACATACTACGAACTAACAAGCTAGCTCTAATGACTAACGTATTAATCTACGTATCAACATCATCGAGAGAGGTGTCATTTCCCAACAAGTATTTTAGTTATACAATTCCAAGATGTTTCTTTATTTCATTCTATCGATTTAATCTTTATTTGAAATAGGGTATCATTATCTATCTAGCAAACTAATTTTTCAGGAGCTACAAAAATTATAGTGAGCAGCTAATAATATTAGAAATTTACTGTAAAATTTTTAGAGTCAACACTATCACCATTTTCTCACAAAAATTCCCACAAGTTCACATTTTTACAATATTAAACATTATAAAATAATTAGAGCAACCCTAGAAACATTTTAAAACTAGATGAACCAAATACGCTAATAGATAGATCATGATTTTAGGAGACTAACAAAATTAGTTTGGCATTTTTATAATTTTTCTATGATTTACTATGAATTTTGTAAGATCCCTATTTTGGTAGAAAAAGAAAAGACTAAGAAAAAAGGAAGAGGGCTGCTTGGGCCAACTCTGGCCCAACTCGGCCCACACGCAGCGCAGGCGCAATGGCGGCAGGGTGGGGGGCGCGCGCAACTAGAGGCCATGGCCCATGGTGCGGCGAGCGCGGCCCAACGCGACGTAGGCGGCGGCCCAGCAAGCCAACCCACGGGGGAAGCCCAGCGGTGGTGGCACCAAATTGCGCTGAAGCCCCTGTACTTTTACTTAATCAACTCATAGGACATTACCACAATGCAACACTATTTACATGAGTCATGGATTTTTATAGGGATCCCTGGAAAAGCTTCTATTTGACTTTCTCACCTTCTCTCCCTCCTCACAAATAGAGCATGAGCAGGGGCGGTGGTGGCCGTGGCCCAGCACGGACACGGCGTAGGGCAACGCGAGGCTCAAGCGCTTGCGCTGTGGTGGCCGGGTGATGGGAGCGTCCGTAGATGCTTGCAGGAGGTCGCCTAGAGCAGCAGGCCATGGGCATGGCTGGACAGAAAGCACAGCGCGGCAGCACGACAGCGCTTGGGAGGGTAGCGCTGTGGGGCCACGGTCCAGAGCGGACCATGGGGGCTCACGCGCGCTCACACGCACACGCGAAGGGTCGGACGATAGTGGGTGCAGCCACGGGGGGTGCTTAGCTCGGTAGAGGCAGACAGAGACAAGCAGAGGCACACAGAGGTAGAGACCGAGAGAGAGAGAGAGAGCAGAGGCGAGGACAACAGCTCTGGTAGGTGAAATGAACGGCCGAGAGCGAGTGGTGTAACACCCTCGGTGTTACATTGCACTATTTTGCTAAAACATTGCATGAGCATTATGGTTATGTGCATATGTGTAAAGCATGAGTTGTAAAGCAATGTTCGGTCCTTGAAACATTTATATGAAACATGAAACAAATTTATGTTTCGCGTCACATAATATTGCTAAGTATTCTAATTGAATTGTCGTCAAACAAAAATGTTATAAAGCGTTTTGTGAATGGCGATAAACATATGCGGTCGAGGACATGGATAACTAACTAGTACATCCCGTAGGTCGAAATGGGGGTTCGACACGAAATCATTCGGAGTGACATTGTTTCGCGTAGGTTTACAAAGGGGTCGACGAAACCACCTTTGGCGATATTTGTAGAGCGATCGGCTTAGGAAGTGGTATGATATTTTGACTCTGATTGATAGGCCAACGTACCCTCTTGTGCATCAAATAGTTATTTCGGCTTTTGGAGCATCGTGTACAAAATTTCTAGCTATTTTAAAAAGCGTGCATGGCACATGGCTTAGCTCTGGGCGTGGTCACCTCTTGGCCTGGCTCGCTGCTGGCTTGCCAGCGCACTATCGTGCCGGCCGCGTCCATTATCGCACCGGTCGCGTCCCACTGCCGTGCTGGTGCAGTCGCTCGGCCTTTGCACTATGTGCCTTGGCCGTCTACCTCCACTACTGGCCGCGACCACCGCTGCTGCTCGCTCGCCGCCGCGGTTGGCTCGCCCTACGCGCCGAGGCGCAGGCCACGTCTTCATGCCACCGTGAATGCGACGCAAGTAGGCCCTGTGCTGCTGCCTTGGCTGCTTGCTGCCCTCGCTGGCACATGGGTCATCTCACTGGCTGACATGCTATACCTGGGATAGGAGAGTGGTGGGTTACCCACACATAGGTGATAAAATATGATCACTCATAATAAAATAATGGAAAGGTGAATAGTGACTGGGCAGGAATATGGTTTGGGTATTGGTGGGTGTAAAGGGTTGTGTCCTGTGGCCAACAGGGTATAGCTTGGTTACACTTTTTCCCTATCCATGTCGATTAAGGACCGGTCGTTGCATATAACTCTAGGCAAGTCATAGATTATTGTCCCAAGCGCATACTTGGGTATGGGCGCAAGGGAAGGGTTGCTGCTATCTTGTCGTGGATCCGGCTCTTTCCGAACTGACTGATTGGAGGCATGGACGGTGGAGGTCCTTGCGCCACACGGAGTCCGGGACTCAGGATGTGGGGGCTTGGAGTCTAAGTTTGGATGGGACCTGGACACCCGGGATAGGAGAGTGGTGGGTTAGTCCTGCTTGTGCCTAGGGTACAAGCAGGGCATGTGTTTTTGGGGCACCCAGCTGGGCACATTGATTTGCAAATCACCGGGAAATCCGGTATGGCTTGTCTGTGGTTTAGCACCATAGTAAGAACTAAAGATAGAAAAGGAGGAGAAATAGAACTGATTGCTCAACCCTTGCTTGAAAGTAGAACCGGTGCTAATATAGACTGGCTAGATGAAAACATAATATGGCTGATAATAATAATACATAAATAAGGACTCGCTATTAGTATTGCTTTCTACTAAAAAACCAGCAAACCATAAAGCCTATCATATTCCTTGGAGTCGGGAAATTATCCCCACTGTCGGGTAAGTCTTGCGAGTACATTGTGTACTCAGGGTTTATTTACCCCTGTTGTAGGTAATGCTTGAAGAGTATCTTTGTGTAGAGGATCCTTCTGGTGGGCTTAGACGGAATCCTCGCCCCTACCGCTAGATGTTATTTTTAAATTCCATTGTTTATCATTCCGCACTCTGGTATTTAGTATTGTAATAATGTACTTTTTAAAGGAACTCAGATGTATGAAATGGATTTGTATTGTAACTCATTCTCATTATTGTATCCTTGGGGAAAATGTGGATCTTTCGGGTTCTCCCTCAGGGTGTGCCCGACGGACACCGCTCGCTGTAGCTCGCTTTTCAGGGTGCTTAGTGTCTAGTGGAAGATAAGCGCCTCCATAAGTACGCTATCTAGGGCGGTTCTGCCACTATTGGTACTAGAGCCAATAATGGTTATGAGTTCATCACCCTTTTTCAAAAACTTAAAAATTTGACCAACAAAAGTTGTGCAAAAAGTAGGATGCGGTTATATTAGGTAAATAAGTATAAGCCCTAGCAATATGGTCTATCTAGGATAGCGGCAGTGGTTTTATCTAATCAATTTTCTATAGGTACACTGACTTACCTTGCGTAAGAAATCGCTTAGTATCGCGGAAAGTGAGTGTGCGATGTGCCAAACTTTTACAATGCCGCTATATTTCGGCTAGAGTGAATGTATGGGTCAAAGCATGCATCATGATAATAGCATCTTACTTCAATTGAAATCCCCCTTCATGTATAATTGAATTAGTAAATTGATAGGACCAACTAACGTAATGCTTTAATAAATGTGTTGTCATTCCCCTAATTCCTTGCTTCTGATCCGAGAAGGTGTTCTAATGGATGGTTTGTCTCTCTTACAGATGAATCTAAGGTCTGGACATGGGAGCACCAGTTCTGGGGTAGCTCACGAGGGCCAGGGTGATAGTGGTCTGGCCATTGAGCGTGGTAGTGGGGAAGGTCAGGAGGTTCCACCTCTGGATCCTCATCCTTTCCCGTCGCCGCCACCGCCTCCACCGTTGACTCCCGTAGAGATTATGGCAGAGCTATTGGCTGCTCATCGGGAGTTAGCTGCTGCTCGCCAAGAAACAACCCATGCCATGGACATTATGGCACAGGCTATCGCGGGCCTCACCCGCGGAGCCCACAGGGTCATGGTGGGAACGAGGGTGGTGCTCGTCGTCCTAAGGGATTGTCCTCTAATTAGGACTTCCTCAAGACTCACCCACCCACCTTCACACCATCTAATGAGCCTCTAGAGGCAGAGCACTGGCTTCACACTATGGAGTAGAAGTTTTGGCTACTTGGAGTGACCGATGAGCAGAAGGTGTACTTTGCGGTGCAGCAGCTTTTGGGGTTCGTAGGTGCTTGGTGGGAAACATTCTAGGCCATGGAGCTACCGTATCATCCAGCGACCTAGCAGGAGTTCTCCACCATGTTCCGAGAGTTCTTTATCCCCACTGGTGTCATCGACCAGAAGGTGACGGAGTTCCTAGAGCTGCGCCAGGGGAATAGGATAGTGATGGAATTTATGACCAAGTTTAATCACTTGGCTCAGTATGCTGGCAGTCAGGTGGATACTGATGATAGGAAGAGGGAACACTTCTTTCGTGGTCTAGCTCCCCTTCTTTAGGAAAAGCTCTACACGGCGAACTATCAGACCTTTGGGGCTCTAATGAACGCCGCCATTGCTATGGAGGGTTTTTAGCGGGAGTCTCAGGCTGATTGGAAGAGGAACCGGGTGGCAGCTAGATCCTCTAGCAACCCTCACACACAAAAGATGCAGGTTGTCTAGTAGGGGCCCTATCAACCATCCAGCGAGCCTTCATTCTAGCCACCCTAGCAGACTTCACAAGCTTCCTCTACATAGTACCGTGCACCTCAGCAGCAGGTGCAGCCTTAGCAATCTCAGGGACAATAGGTCCCACCTCATCAGGGGTTCGGGAACAAGCCCGGTGCTTGTTTCAAGTGTGGCAAAGATGGCCACTATGCTAGGGAGTGTCCCCAACATCAGCCAGTTTAGTCATCTCAACCGTCCACAAATTCCAGGCTTATCAAGAGGACCATCATCAAGAAGAAGGTGCCTAGCAGATCTGGTCAGGTGCACTTCACAGATGCTGAGCAGGTTATGCAGTAGGAGGTAGTTATGGCTGGTATGTTTACCATCAACTCCCATCCAGCTTTGGTGTTGTTTGATTCTAGTGCATCACAATCCTTTATGAGCATGGGGTTTGTAGAGCGGCACAACTTATCACTTATGGCTATACCATATGCCTATAAGATCTATACTACGGGTTCACAAATGTTCATCAATACCTGCATAGATACAGTAAGTTTGGTATTAGCCACCCACACTTACCATCTATAGTTCATGATAATGCCTGGGCAAGGCATTGATGCTATTCTTGGAATGAACTGGTTGCGGGTGTATGGGGTAGTATTGGATGTGAAGAGAAGAAGTGTGGAGTTATGGCTTCCTTCTTCTGAGGATAGGATGTCTCTTATTGTACCCTTAGATCCAGTCTTACCTGTTGCTACCCATGCTGAAGCTGCTCCTAATCTTACCTCCATTCTAGTAGTATGTGAGTTTTTGGATGTTTTCCCTGAAGATCTTCCGGGGTTGCCACTAGACAGAGAGGTAGAATTCTCCATTGAGCTTAAACATGGTACTACTCCCATCTCCAGACGCTCGTACCACATGGCTCTAAGGGAACTAGTAGAAATGAAGAAGCAACTGGAAGAGTTGATGGACAAAGGTTTCATCTACCCAAGTTCTTCACCATGGGGTTGCCCGGCTATTTTTGTGAAGAAGATGGATGGTACCTTGCGGATGTGTGTGGATTACCGCCCTCTTAATGCAGTAACCATCAAGGACAAGTATCCTTTGCCCCGCATAGATACTTTGTTCAATCAATTAGCTAATGCTAAGGTGTTCTCGAAGATTGACCTTAGATTAGGCTATCATCATATCAAGATCAGGCCACATGATATACCAAAGATAGCTTTCTCTACTAGGTATGGGTTGTATGAGTATCTAGTGATGTCCTTTGGTCTCACCAATGCTCCTGTCTTCTTCATGTACCTGATGAATTCAGTTTTCATGCCAGAGCTAGATAAGTTTGTGGTGGTTTTCATTGATGACATCCTAATCTATTCCAAGAATGATGAAGAGCATGCCTGACACCTCTAGATAGTACTAACTCGACTAAGGGAGAACCGACTATATGCTAAATTCAGCAAGTACGAGTTTTGGTTAGATTGAGTGTAGTTTTTGGGGCATGTGTTGACACCTGAAGGTGTTTCTGTAGATCCCAACAAGGTGCAAGATGTATTAGATTGGAAGTTGTCGATACGGGACCCACGGGATACCCCACAAGGAAGGAAGAAGATCTAGTCTAACTAGGACTTCTTTCCCTATAATCTTAGTAGTAGTAGTATTCTGTAATCCCACTAGGAACCTCATTGTAAACTGACTAGGACTCTGGCCTCCTGACTATATAAAGGAGGGTGGAGTTCCTAGAGAGAGGAGAACACATAACGCAACACAATACTTTACAATCAATCCAACACAAAGGCTAATGCCGACTGGACATAGGACTATTACTCGATCACAATCAAGGGTTCGAACTAGGATAAATCGACTATCTCTTGCGTTAACTGTTGAGTTCTACATACGCTGAAGCCCAAACAAACTACTCCGAGTACCCTCATGGCAGGCTATCGGTGGTGAAACATCGACAGCTGGCGCGCCAGGTAGGGGCTTTCGGTGAATTTGCATTCGAGAGCTCGACGGACCTCGACAACATGATCTTCTCGATGGGATCAACCTTCATCTTCGGTTCATGGATCTATGAGGCAGGCGATGATGGCAAGCTCCAAAGCCATCTCCTCGAAGATTCAGATCACCATGAAGACCTTTCTATTTTGGCGACTATGATAGATCAACTTGTCGGAAGATTCATGCAGCTCATGATGTCTGATCCAACTCAGATTTCATGGCTTTACGCATCCAACTCAAACTCAGGCTCCGCATCCGAGATGGAGTCTTACCCGAGTTCTTTTGAGAAACCAAGTTCTTTTTCGGCAGGGTTCTAGAACATGGCTTTGCCCTATCAAGAATACAACTTAGAGTACACTCAGAATCCTTTCAAGAAGTCAGGTCCTTTTCTGTTTGGACTCCACAATATGGCAAAAATCTTATCAGGCACGGCCCAAAGGATCCCTCGATCCGGTGCTTAGAATGCCACTAAAAGGAGCTCAGGAAGGTCTCATACTAACTATAACATCCCAAGACTACATCGTCCACTGGCCAGGTTCTGCTACTGAGGACAACGGTACCTGACTAGTCGGCACGATGACAACAACAATTCTACCCTACCAAAAAGGAGACTTGATCTACGATCTTGAAGCCTCTACTAAAATTATCAATGACTCCAATAGTATGGAAACTAACATCGATAATAGAACAATTCACGCACGAGAAGTATTCATGGTTCGCCATCCTTGATCACCATTGGTCTCCCCAAAAGCACCCGACATCAAGTCATCAGATGAATCTAAGTCCAACATATTAACCTTCATCCAGGGCACGATGGTGAGACCGAAAATCAGAAGCAAGCTAGAGAAAGGAGAAACAAATTGAAACAAGGACGCCAACGCCGTACTAGGCAGCGCAAGGAAGCTTGGGTCAAATATGAGTCAGATCTAGCCGAGTACAATAGAAGAAAATTAGAACAAGAAGTCAAAGAAAGACGCGCGGCGAATACACCCTACAATAGGATCCAAGAAGCACTAGAAGAACTCAGAGCGACATCTCTTCCCAGTGAAAACAGGAACAGCTTCGGGACCTTCTTTGGTCAACAACCCTAAGGGTACACGATGGAGAGACTCGCTCAAGACTACCTGCTAGGTCAACATCTCATAGACAGGAAGATCAAAATCAAAGGAAGTCTACTTTCAAGAGACTCGGACCAAGTGGAAGTCACAACAGAGAGAGTAAGAGGGACCATAGTCAAAACTACCGAGTCAAACAACCAAGAAAGACCAGAAGCAAAGTACCTATTCAGATAGCCCTGCAGAACTACTCTCACCAAGACAACAGTTGGCTAGAAGGAGTTACCGAATCAGAATACATAGAAGCCAGAACGCACGATAGATTCCCCTATTTTGCAAACAGACTTGCTTCAACATGACTACCTCACAAATTCAAGCCATCCAACCACTCTAAATATGATGGCAAGACCGAACCAACGCAGTGGCTTAGGATTTACTCGCAATTGATTGAGCTAGCCAGAGGAGACGACGATATCAAGACCTTATTTTTCCCATGGCCCTAGAAACCATGCCCTCCAATGGTTCGACAAATTAAATCCAGGGTCAATCAGAAATTGGGAGGACTTGCAAAGAGTTTTCTATGGAAATTTTGCGGGTATCATTACGCACCCCATCACCCATGTAGAATTAAAAGGACTTAGGTAGAAAGGGGGCGAAACTATCAGAAATTACTATCGATGATTTGACGAACTACGTGCTCAAGTACATGACATCACCAAACAAGAAGTAATCGAAGCTTTCTCTCACAGAATTATGGCTAGGTGGCAATTTCAGGACTTCTGCAAAGAAAACCCAAGAAACAATGAAGAGTTTAGATGCACAGTAGAAAAGATGATTACTGTAGAGGAGAAGACACGAGAAATGTTCTCGGATAGGAACAACCAAGACAACCCGGACAAGCGAAATCATCGAAACATCAGACATCAGGAAAGAAAACGTGGACCAGACAACACTGTAGTGGTGGCTGATAAATCAAGGAAGTTCTCCAAACCTAGAAGGTATGACGACATTGAAAACATGCATTGCATCTTGCATCCTAAAGGAAATCATACCATCAGAAATTGCTACACCTTCAATGATCGATACACAAGAAAAGATAATAAGGTAAACACTAAAAAAGACAATTAGAAAAAAGATGAAGACAACCACACAAACAAGGGATTCCAAAAATCTAGGGGGACAGTAGCAGTGATCTTCATTGGGGCCTTAGATTCCAAAAGCAAACATCAAGAAAAGCTAGCTCTATGAACCATCATGGCAGCAGAACCGACTACTCTAAGATATCTCAATTGGTCACAGTATCCAATCCAGTTCTCAAGAGAAGACCAATGGACTAGCGTAGGAAACACAGGCCATTACCCACTGGTTCTAGATCCAACTATCGCCGGTATGACTATCACAAAAGTACTTATCGATGGGGGAGCCAGACTCAACATCATTTTTTCAGAAATGCTAAGGAAGATGGGACTACAACTTGTCAGGATGATCACACCAATGAGCACCCTTTTTTATGGGATAGTACCCAGCAAGGCAGCCATGCCACTTGGACAAATCACTCTACCGGTTACTTTTGAAAGTCCCTCAAACTACCAAACAGAGTTCATTAAGTTTGAAGTTGCAGACTTCGATTCATCATATCACGCAATCCTCGGGCGCCCAGCACTAGCAAAGTTCATGGTGATACCGCATTACCCATACCTATTGCTTAAGATGCCAGGGCCTAATGGTGTCCTTTCCCTTAGAAGTGATTTGAAGCGTGTTTTTGACTACGACGTTTAGGCAATTCAAATTGCAGCCAAAGCACAAACTGCCAATGGTAGAAAGGAAATAGCCACTATTGCCACAGAAATGAGCCCAGAAGAACCAGAGATACCAGCTAAAAAGCCCAGCATCCTTGCACCACCAAAAGAAGCTGACATCAAGCAAATCGACCTGGCACCGGTGATCCCTCCAAGACGGCAACCATTAGTGCCCACCTCTCGGCAAAATAGGAACTCGTGCTCACCAACTTTCTTTGGGACAACAAAGATATCTTTGCTTGGAAGCCGGTCGACATGCTAGGTGTCCTAAGAGAGTTGGCTGAGCACAGAATTGATATCAATGAAGGCTCCAAGCCAGTGAAGCAATGGCTATGATGATTCTCACCCGACAAGAAGGCAGCAATTAAAAAAGAAATCACAAAGCTAATGGTAGCTAGATTCATCAGAGAAATCCTTTATCCAGATTGGCTAGCAAACCCAGTTCTAGTACAAAAAAAGAATACGAATGAGTAGCGCATGTGCGTCGACTACACAGATCTCAACAAACACTGCCCAAAAGATCCATTCAGGCTACCACGCATTGATCAGATAGTTGATTCAACAGCAGGATTGACCCTATTATCCTTTCTTGATTGCTATTTAGGATATCACCATATCACTTTAAACGAACAAGACCAGAGCAAAACATCTTTCATCACTCCGTTCGGTGCCTACTGCTACAAGACCATGTCGTTTGGACTCAAGAACGCTGGTGGCACATACCAAAGAGCTATCCAAACATACCTTGGTGATCAGATCGACGATAATGTAGAGGCATACATAGATGACATAGTAGTAAAAACAAAGAACTCGGACACACTAATTGAAGACTTAAAGCAAACCTTCGAAAACCTAAAAAGGTGGAGGTGGAAATTGAACCCAAGCAAGTGTATATTTGGAGTTCCTTAAGGACAACTACTCGGATTCTTGGTCAGTCATCGTGGAATCGAAGCCAATGCCAAGCAAATTTGAGCCATAACAGAGATGGGCCCTCCTCGAAGTGTCAAAGATGTATAGAAACTAATAGGCTGCATGGCAGCCCTCAATCGTTTCATATCAAGACTCGGTGAAAAAGGGTTACCTTTCTTTAAACTACTAAAGAAGACAAATAAGTTTGAGTGGACAGAAGAAGCCAACGAAGCTTTTAAAAGACTTAAGGCATACCACACCTCCTCACCTATTCTCACACCCCTAAAGAAATATGAAGACATGATGTTATACATTGCAACAACTTCTACTGTGATCAGCACATCGATTGTCATAGAAAGAGAAGAAGAAGGGCGCATATATAAAGTATAATGCACAGTATACTACATCAGCAAAGTACTGACAGAATAAAAAATCTGGTACCTGCATGTGCAAAAACTACTCTACGCCCTCTTGATCACTGCACGCAAGCTTCGCCACTATTTTGAAAGCCACAAGATTACCGTGGTGACAGATTTCTCACTCAGAGACATCCTACACAATAGAGATGCAATAGGGCGCATATCTAAGTGGCCGGTTGAACTTGGTGCTCTCAATATCGATTTCACCCCATGGAAGGTAATTAAATCTCAAGCCCTTGCCAATTTTATTGTCGAGTGGATAGAAATTCAATGACCTGTGTCAAATACCATCCTTGACCATTAGAAGATGTACTTTGATGGATCACTCAAGCTAGGCAGAGCCAGTGTAGGTGTTCTCTTCATCTCTCTAGATGGAAAGCAACTCAAGTATGTCCTTCAGATATTATGGCAAGCTACAAACAATGAAGTAGAATACGAAGCCCTCATCCATGGGCTCTGAGTGGCAATTACCCTTAGAATCAAATGATTACTCGTATATGGTGATTCGGCGGTAGTCGTCAACCAAGTCAACAAAGATTGGGACTGCACCAAAGAAAACATGGGTGCTTACTGTGCTAAAATACAAAAACTCAAAAAACATTTTCAAGGATTGGAAATTCTACATGTCCTACGTGATTCTAATATTGCGGCAGACGTCCTCACCGAGCTCGGATTGGACAAGGTGAAGGTACCACCCGGCATATTCATAGAGGAGTTATCTGCTCCCTCTATCAAACAACCCGGTGAGATAACCCCTGAACTCCCAGCTAAAGGCACCCAGATTTTGGTAATCACCACCTCATGGACCTAGATTTTTATTGATTACATCAAAGAGGATAAGTTGCCAGCAGATAAAGCGGAGGCTACCTGAGTTATTCGTAGAAGCAAGAACTACATCCTAGTAGGGGACAAGATGTATAGAAGAGCCACATCATCAGGAGTACTCCTAAAATGTGTCTCATTCAAAAAAGGCAAAGAGATCTTAGACAAAATACACTCAGGTTGCTGTGGAAATCATGCCGCTTCAAGAACACTAGTCGACAAAGCATTCCACACCGGATTCTACTAGCCAACAGCTTTGAAAGACGTAGAAGAACTCATCAGAAAATGCAAAGGTTGTCAAATGTTTGCAAGACAAGCTCATGTATCACCTCACAATCTCATCTGCATCCCACCTGCTTGGCCTTTCTCCTGCTGGAGGCTGGATCAAGTAGGACCTCTCAAGAAAGCAAAGGGAGATTTCGAGTACATTTTTGTAGCAATTGACAAGTTCACCAAGTGAATTGAATACAAACCACTCGCAAAATTCAGCGTAGCCAAAGCAGTCGAGTTCATCCAAGACATTATGTACCGTTTCGGCATGCCCAATCGAATCATCATAGATTTGGGTTCTCCCTTTACAGCTATAGAATTCCATAGTTGGGCATAGGATTGTGGCTTCAGCATAGATTACGCATCAGTCGCACATCCAGAAGCCAACGGACAGGAAGAAAGGGCTAATGGACTCATACTAGCCAGATTAAAACCAAGATTGTATGAAGAACTAGTGGACTATGGATCCAAATGGATTGAAGAATTACCCAAAGTAGTATGGGGGCTACGAACTCAAATAAGCAGAGCCATCGAATATTCACCTTTCTTCCTAGTTTATGGATCAGAAGCTGTACTGCCTGCCAACTTGATCTGGACGTCACCAAGGATAGAACAATATGACGAAGGAGAAGCAGAACACACCCGAAGATTAGAACTCAATACTACAGAAGAAGTTAGAGTAAACGCTACCCTTCAATCAGTAAGATACCTCCAAGGTTTAAGACACCACTACAACAAGAATACCCAGCCTTGATCACTCCAAATCAAAGACCTAGTACTAAGAAGGATACAAAAAACTAACAGATGCTATAAACTACTCAATCCATGGGAAGGTCCTTTTATTGTCACAAAAGTCACCAGACCAGGCACGTGTAAGTTGATAACTGAAGATGGAAAAGAAGTCAACAATACATGGCACATTAGCCAACTAAGAAGATTCTATGCATGAAAACAACACAAGGAAGAATATATATACAAGTCACTAGAGATCAACGTTAATGATCAATAAAGAGGGTGTTCCTCGACAACGTATGTCTTATTATGGCTTTCCCCTAGTTGATTTCACTAAGCATGTAAATGTTCGTGATCAATAAAGATGATGTTCCACGACAACACATGTCTTATTACGACTTTTCCCAAGTTGTTTTCACTAAACATACCGGCTGAAAGCAAAAGAGCTGAAAAGATGCTTGAGCCCACCGATGAGGGTAGCTAATAAGCTAACACCCAAACCAAAAAAGCAAAATGGCTAAAATTATGCCTGAGCATTCCGACTGAGAGCAAAAGAGCTAAAAAGATGCTTGAGCCCACTGATGAGGGTAGGTAATAAGCTAACACCCGATCCAAAAAGCAAAACGGCTGAAATTATGCCTGAGCATACCGACTGAGAGCAAAAGAGCTGAAAAGATGCTTGAGCCCGCCGATGAGGGTAGCTAATAAGCTAACACCCGATCCAAAAAGTAAAATGGCTGAAATTATGCCTGAGCATACCAACTAAGAGCAAAAGAGCTAAAAAGATGCTTGAGCCCGCCGATGAGGGTAGCTAATAAGCTAACACCCGATCCAAAAAGCAAAATGACTGAAATTACGCCTGAGCATACCGACCGAGAGCAAAAGAGCTGAAAAGATGCTTGAGCCCACCGATGAGGGTAGCTAATAAGCTAACACCCGAACCGATCCTAAGATGTTTTTACAACCAGGGAAAGAGCCAGATGCTAGCCACATCTTGAGTTAAGCAAAATGCTAAAAAGAAGAAGCTAAAGATGCTTGAGATCGCTGGTCCTAAGTCTTTTCAGTACTAACAAAAACAAAAGGTTGTAAAGACAAAGATATACTTACTTTGAGTTGTTTACACAGAAGCCAGACAAGCACCCGACAAATCAAGAAAGTTTATCAAGACAACGATCTACAAATACCGAGTTGTTTACACAACGCAGACGAAAGCTAGACAAGCACTCGACAAATCAAGAAAGTTTGTCAAGACAACAATCTACAAATACCGAGTTGTTTACAAGGCGCAGACGAAAGCATGACAAGCACTTGACAAAATCAAAGACATCCAGGCAAAGAAGACATCAACGAAAAATAAAGGATCTTCATTCAAAAAGAAGTATAATATCCTATTATAGAGGCTGGAACACAAAGGTCAATTACATCAAGCATCGTCATCAAGAGAAGAAATATCAATATTAAGATTATCTACGATCCTCCTGGCTAAATCTTTGACCTCAGGCTCCACCTTTTCAACGGCATCCAGATATTCTTGACTCTCGGCTTCCTCTACAATCTTGGACAAAGGCATCTCCAGAGTAAGAACCCGGACCTGGGCAAGAACATTTCTGGTACATAGTTGGGCGCACCTCTTCATGAACTCCTAGAAACAGGTTGGACTTGGGGAATAAACTGAGCCCAAGATTGACCATCATCCGATGGGGTCCGGACAAGATCAGCTACTGACCAAAATGATTTCCACAAAGCATTCCAATTCTTAGTAGTCGTCGCCAACTTACCAGTCAAGACTTCAACCATTTTTTGGACCTACACAAGATCCCTGTCAGCTCCATGCCTAATCAACTTGGCAAGCACGAGTTCTTCTTCAGCATGAGTAATTACCTCTTTAGCCCTGTTGTGACTATTGCGAGCAGGTGTCTTCATTTCCTCAATACCCTCTAAGAGCTTCTGCTTTCAACTCAGAGAGCTAGACCAAGCACCAAAAAACAAGTCAGCAGAAAGGAAAATTTGAATACAAAAGGAAACAAAAAGAACCTGCAATACCATTGCACTCATTCTTCATGGCCTCCACATTCTTCAAGGCCTCCTAGACAGCAGCATCCCTCTGCCTTTCTGCCTCAACCACCTAGGCACAGAGAGCTTTTTCCTCCTTTTGGTGCATTTGACGCTCGGTCTCCATCTCAGCCCGATAGAGGTCAAGCTCTATTTTTAGGGCACTAATCTCAGAAGACAACTTTTTCTCGATTTCAGATGAGAAAAAGAAGCTAGTATGATCCCGAGAAAAAGACTGAACTAAGGAGAGAGAGAAAAACAAGATATGAGAATAGAAGAAAGACGAACATCCAAAGAAATAACTTTAGAAAAAAAACTTACCTAGAGTTTTTCCCCAAAAGAAGTCACAAAGGTTCCCCAGGCAGCGGTGAAAGGTCCTAATATGGCTAGAGGGGGGGTGAATAGCCTATTTAAAAATCTACAAATCAACTAGAGCAATTTGATTAGTATGACAAATAGTGTAATGCAAACTTGCTCTAGCTCTACAAGGGTTGCAAGCCACCTATCCAACAATTCTAGTTGCAATGATTACTTAGGCACACAAACTTGCTATGTAATTACTCACTAAGAGCTCTCAACCTTGCTACTCTAAAGAGCTCAACTAGATGAATATAAATAATAAAGCAAGCTCTCAATTCTAATTACACTAAAGAGCTTGTGTCAACTAGTTTGCAAGAATGTAAATAATTGAGTAGAGTGATTATACCGACATGTAGGGGATGAACCAATCACAAGATGAATATATAGCCAATCACCGGGAGAATGCCAAAGACAAGAGACAATCAATTTTCTCCCGAGGTTCATGTGCTTGCCAACACGCTAGTCCCCATTGTGTCGACCAACACTTGGTGGTTCGGCGGCTAAGAGGTGTTTCACAAACCTCGTCCACACGATAGGACACCGCAAGAACCGACCCACAAGTGAGGTAACTCAATGACACGAGCAATTTACTAGTGTTACCTTTCGGCACTCCGTCGGGGAAGGTACAACTCCCCTTACAATCACCGAAGGCGGCCACGAACAATCACCAACTCGTGCCGATCCTTCACCGCTGCTCCAACCGTCTAGGTGGTGGCAACCACTAAGAGAAACAAGCGAAATCCGCAGCGCAACACGAATATCAAGTGCCTCTAGATGCAATCACTCAAGCAATGCACTTGGATTCTCTCCCAATCTCACAATGATGATGGATCAATGATGGAGATGAGTGGGAGAACTTTGGCTAAGCTCACAAGGTTGCTATGTCAATGAAAATGTGCAAGCATTTTCCTTTGAGCCGGCCATGGGGCTATAAATAGAGCCCCCATCAAATAGAGCCGTTATACCCCTTCACTGGGCAAAACGCGCTCTGACCGGATGCTCCGGTCATACTGACCGGACGCTGGCCCTCAGCGTCCGGTCGCCCGATGGACGCCACGCGTCACCAGCTTCAAACGCTGTTCGTCAGATTTCAACGGCTATGAAGTTGACCGGACGCTCCGGTCAAAACTGACCGGACGCTGAAGCCCCAGCGTCCGGTCGTTTCCAGTAAGCTCCCCGAGGCATGTTTTTTTCGACCGGACGCGTCCGGTCCACCTTGACCAGACGCAGACCAATGTCCGGTGCTCAACCCTAGCGACTGTGCTGTCTGACAGCTCGACCGGACGCAGCCCTTCAGCGTCCGGTCGCTGAGTGACCCAGCGTCCGGTCAGTAGACCGACGCCAGCATCATTTCGACCAACTCCATTTCAACTCTAACTTCTTCACCCTTACTCAAATGTGCCAACCACCAAGAATTTTGCATCCAGCGCAATAGAAAATAGACATTTCATTTTCCCAAAAGCGCATGTGTTAGCATATTTTCACAAAATATTATCAAGGGTGTTAGCACTCCACTAGATCCTAAATGCATATGCAATGTGTTAGAGTATCTAGTGGTACTTTGATAACCGCATTCCGATATGAATTTCACTCCTCTTAATAGTACGGCTATCTATCCTAAATGTGATCACACTCACTAAGTGTCTTGATCACTAAAACAAAATGGCTCCTACATTTTATACCTTTGCCTTGAGCCTTTTGTTTTTCTCTTTCTTCTTTTCCAAGTTCAAGCATTTGATCATCACCATGCTATCACCATTGTCATGATCTTCGTCATTGCTTCATTACTTGGAGTAGTGCTACCTATCTCATAATTACTTTGATAAACTACGTTAGCACTTAGGGTTTCATCAATTAACCAAAACCAAACTAGAGCTTTCAAGTGGTCATCTCTGACAACTGATGAGTGGCATCGAATTGTTGCACCACATCATCATCCAAACATTGAACGCCACTAGCAAGAGGAGCAGAGGGAGAAGCCGGTCGAGGCAAAAAAGACAAGACCAGGGCCGTACCCTAGGAAGCCCTGGCTACCTCCTTAGATGGCTCTACCACCACGACCACGGTCACCTCTAGAGCCAGCAAATCAGCAGCTGCGTGACCACCAGGGAACCCTGTTTCCCTCATAGCCACCTCGCCGACCACACATTCTGAGTCCCGAGACTCAGAACATAGGGGCGTACCAAAGGACTGACAAGAAGTTGACTGAGGGTTAAGGAAAGGCGAGGGTCTGCAAGATGATAAGCAAACTCAACGATAAGAATATGGATAAGAGAAGAGGAAAACAGAAGCAAAGAAACATAACCAGGATTCACTCACTTAGCTATCTTCTTCTTCATAAAACCCCCAAGACCAACAGAAGACCTTAGAGGGGGAACTATAGCAGCAAAAATATCACCACCACCCTACGACAGGAGTGGTGTGGTCGGTACCAGAGCCCCAGAAGAACTCGAGGTCGACGACCGCTTACTACAAGAGAACAAGGTCACAGTCAGAACAAAAAGAGGTGTTCAACAGCAGAAAAACAAGAAAACAACTCACCGACACATAACAAGGGCCGCATCATCATCCTCATCTTCCTCACTCTCAAACATGGAAACCACAGTGCCATCTAAAAAAGAAGAAAGGTACTTAGTTAAAGGCAAAAAACAAACAATAAAAAGACAAAACATATTAATATGCTCACCTAGGAGCACGCTACCTATAACTTGAGTATCTAGACGAGTACTCGATTGGTGAGACTTCTTGGTAGCAGACAAACCAGAAGAAGAACAATCTGCTCGCCCCCTTTTTCCGATACTACGAGGAGCTCGAGGAACATACTCTACATATGTGTCAAGAACTACAGAAGAAACACCAGGAAACATCATGGTAGTTTGAAACTTACTGGTTAAAGATGCCCCGGCAAGTTTCTCCCCAGTCTCCACAATAGCAGGGCAGTCATCAAGGGGGATTGGATCAATGAAGTTGCGCCCCTATTCCTACAAAAGAGAAACAATCAGACGAGAAAGATTAAGCAAAAAGTGGAGACAACAAAGGAAATACAAAAAGTACCCGCATAAGAAAAAACAACTCACAGCAGGAGGTGGGTTGTTAGCACAATACTCAGGGACAGTATGCAGGATGACGCTTACTCCCTTCAACATCTTCTGAAGGTGCTCGAGCACCTCCTCACCAGTCAACTCAAGGGCAAGGACCATACAAGAAGGGTCCTCCACCCCAGAGTATTCAAAATCGTAATTCTCTCGCTCCTTCAGAGGTTGAACACGACGGCAAAGAAAACTAGAAATGATCCTGAAGCCGGTCAAGCCTTGCTATTTCAGAGCACATATCCTCTTAAGAAATGGCTTGATCGCCTAGAGCTCATCCACCGTCAGGGGATTTGTGATAGAACCGCCCAATTTATACAAGATCAAGTACGGTTGTCCCCGCTAACACGTTGACACACCCATACTTTCACTCATATAAACCCGATAGTCCGCCGAGTGTCCCGAAAGACCTCGGTAAATCAACATCACAACCAAGATCGCGTGATTAAGCAAATACACATCACATACATCGGGTTGCAGCGGAAATAATATTACAAAGGGGTTAACAAATAATAGTACAAGTTTGGGTTTCAAAACCGCTTAGTGAAAACGACATAGCTTTTAAATGATTACATTAATATAAGTTCCAAATATATTGCTAGCATAGTGACATCATCCGACAAAAGCATATAGATGAGAAGTAAGTATAGAATCACCAAGCCCACCGGTGGTTAGCCAGCATCATCAACAGGTCGAGAACATCACCTGCAACAAGGTGGGATAAACCCTGAGTACTCGAATGTACTCAGCCAGACTTACCCGTCTTAAACCAAAATAAAAGCGACACCAAGGATTATGCAAGACTTTCTTTAGTGGGCTAGCTGACTTGTTTCCAAAAAGCATAAGCTATCATGAAGAAACCATTTTAACTACTTTGCATCATCTTTATTATGACCTATCCATCTAGGTAAGCACCTGTACTATAGCAATCACTTGATTAACCAATAACATCCAGTTACCAATTTAGATTTAGCATATCCCATACCATCCAGATAACCATCATTGTTCCATAATAATTACTACGATGCAGTAACTCGAGTCAAGTGCTCACTATCCAGGAGTAATGGCGATTTGAATCGATTCCTAACCAGCTGGTGATTTATTCCTTACACAAATCTCACTCACCCACTAAAGTGAGATATTGATCACCGAGTCAACTTTCCAGGAATCTCGAGTTTGCCAGGAACCACATGTACCCGGGGGCCGACCGACTGCACTTTGGTCTTATCATCTCACCCCCGTGTCCTACCACACCTGCTCCGGCACAGTGCGCTGCGGGCAATCTATTTGGCCCGAAAAATCTCCCAGCTTCGCGGTCGGAAGGTACTTTATCCGGCCAGCTAAATGTAAGGCATGCGTTCAACATGACTCGAGGCCCAACAATGAACGGTCCTTAATCGACACAGATGGAAACTAACAGCACCCCAGAACCCTATCTGGTTGCCTCCAACTTTTCCGTCCGGTCTCCAATTATCCATCACACATGGTTAATTCTAGGATATCATTCTTTCCATAGCTAAATTCTTCCAGTAACCACCTATAAATGTAGGTGACCGGATATCACTGATCGCTACCAGTCTAAGCAAGGCTAAGCAGTTATTCGATCCTGACCTAACAGGGTAACAAGGTAGTAAGGTAGTCAAGGATAGTAATAAATGCATCAACGGTTTCAATCAACTCCTACAACTTAATGCAACAATATAGATAAACTCATATATATAGAAAGAATTGCTTTTATAAAGTAGGAGACTAAGAATGCTCCGGGGCTTGCCTGGGATCCGACACAAGTCAGTTCAGTTAGCTTGCACCGTCCTGGTGACATCTCAGATCCTAGCACTCGCTTAGTCCTTCCATCTTCAGGACAAATCCATCAAACACCGTCTTCGGGTTTGGCTCCAACATCACGTCCTTCACATGGTTCATCTAGCGTACCTAGATGAGATGCAATATGCAAGTGCATAAATATGAAGAATAGTACCATGAGACACATCACAAAATAGCAAGCAAGATAAGCATAGTTTACACTAACACACTTAAGTACTTTGCGATGCTTAACTTAAACATCACACAATCTATCATGCTAAGATGGCAAAGAAGACGACAACACCAATCATGACACAAGTTTCCCAAGATCTCAAGTGCTCTAACTCAGTCATCATTCAAGGCATACGTCACACTTAACAATATACAAGCAAGCACTATAATTGGAATCTGCCAATTTCTGGATATGCAAACAGCTGCTACAAGATTTAGCTATAACTGGAGTTACACAAATCCAAATGACTTGAAAGAAGACATTATGGAAAGCTTATGAAATTTTCTACAATTCATCTTTAATCATCTTAGCATCATTCTCAAGTTAACTAAGTCAAATATATCCATTTACAGAAACTGGTCCACAATTGACAGAAAACAGCCATTTCTAAAACCCAACTTTAAACAGCTGTAACTCTTAAACTACTTGGCCAAATGACACCAAATTTTAATAGAATCTAGATACATGAATTATCTACAACTTTTGTATAAACAAGTTTCACAACAAAGCACATTATCATGAAGAACTTTGCTAAGTTCCTAGATCTATCCGTAAACCACATCGGCAAGAAAATAATTATTAACTTATGTTGCAAATACATAATTGGGCAAAACCAACTTTACCAACATTTCACACATGACTAAAGAACACCAGAAAACCTAGTGTCCATGACCAAATAAATTCTTTTAATGCATTTCTTAATTTATTTTAGATAACAAGGTGACTTAATGAACATATACCAAAAGTGCACAATAACTTCTACAAAAATTACAGTGGCTCACATATCCTCTCAATAGTCTACTGTACAAATTTCACTCCATTTGGATATGTATAGCAACCTCTATGAAAAAGACAAGTTGCTAAAGCAAGAAATCATATGAGAGCAAGATAAACCAATAACTCACTCATACTTCATCCAATACTCATGAAATTTTTACCACACATCAACTATCACATGAGTAGCATGCCACAAAAATTTCACTTCATTTGGAGCCCTAGATCTATAGTTATGAAAAATAACAAATTCAACTAGCATTACAACCTTACTGCACAAATCTATTTTTACCGCAAAATATTTAAACTAAAACATGCTATATTATAGATCCACTGCATAGACAATTTCACAAGGATTCCAAAAAGTCCTCATTTACTATTTTACGAATTTTCTACGGTTTACTATGAATTTCCAAAGTTCCTACAAAATAATTACAACCCAGTCCTTACGGCACTATTCACATGAGTCTATGACATTGCAGCTAGGCCCTTGACTTTCGTCAAATTGTCGCGCGAGGTCCCTGACGCGAATTTGGAGCTGAGGATCACCGGGGAATCGCTGCTTCGGCCGGAGGAGGCCATGCCGTCGGCGGCTGAGGGGCGGGAGAGCACCAGCGGGTCCACGCGCACCCTAAGGCTGCCGCGGATGTCCTGGAGACGGGCCATGGTGCCCTGGCCATGCATGCCGGTGGCATGCAGCGGTGGCGGCGGCGGTCCTCCGGTGGCGACGGCGATACGGCGGCCGATGGCTTGGGTGAGCGTGCGCACGAGGTGCAGCACGACGAGGCAAAGGCGGTGGTGCACGTGGCTGCGGCCGTGGGGGCTTGGAGTGGCGAGGACGCGGCGGCGGTGAGCTCGGCCCACCGGCCATGGCGGACGCGCGTCCCGGCACGGAGCAGAGCGAGGAAGAGCAAGTGAGGGAGAGCGCTGGGGAGTGGGGAGCTCGGCGTCCAGCTCTATACCACGCAGGGGAGGCAGGGCACGTGGCAGAGGAGGCAGGGCACGTGGCAAGGAAGCTCGGCAATGGTGGCCATGTCCACAGACACGCGACGTCCTTTGGGGCATTCTACCGAGCACGTGGCGGGCGACGGTATGACCAACGTGGGGAGCCGATTTGGGCCGCTTCTGGGCTGAATCAGACCTTAGGCCAAAAACGAAGTTTGTTCACCTCGGACTGCTCTACATTTCTTATTTAAGGAGCCAAGTCATTAGAGCTCTGGATCAGCGGGTAATTAGGCTCCAAGTTAATAGTGTCAACGCATTGACGGCGATGAACAAAAGCCCCAAATTGAGGGTCAAAACGAAGTCCAACAAGTGCCATCTTTATACATGCTCATCTCCATCATATACACTCCAACTTTTATCTTTGGACCAAGATGAGTTGCTTAATGAATTTCGGAGAACGCGAGACGTCAATGCCGATGTCGATGAATTTCTAGACTTAGAATATTTCTAAGTGCTAAAATCAGCAGAAAAATTGATCTTGTGACCTCGATTTGACTTACTTCCAAGATGATCTAGCTCTTAGTCCAAAAACAAAGTTTGTTCTACATGATATGGACTACAACTTTGATTTAAGGTCCAACCTCAAAACTAGTATAGAACCTACTGTTCTACTTTGACCAAAGTAGGATCACGATGAAGCTTAAATCATCCTTTTTGATCCATTGGAGCATTTTCTTGGCATTTGCCCAACATGAACCTTTCATGACTTTTGTTGTAGAGTTCATCTAGAGTCATTTTGGCAAGGTCACAAGGTTTGGTTGACATCTCTTGTTCTCATTCACTTAATAGTGCAATTCAAGCACTTAGAAAAATCATTCCAACAAGGATATAACTTATCATTTCATGTGACTTTTTGATTCCAAACTTCATGAAACTTTTCGAGTTTCCAATATAGATGGGTATTGATATGAGACATATGAAGATATCCCAATCACACCACCCAAGCATATATCTTGAAAAGGGGTCTATAGGCGAGCAAAGGTGCAATATCCAAGTTTAGGTTGGGGCTCATTTCTATAGGTTTGACCTTGACATCTTCATCATCACTTAATATACCCTATTTTAGCTCAAACCCATTGCTTAACTGGTGGCAAACACCTAGGGTGTTACAGCCCTCCCCCCTTAAAAGAATCGCGTCCCAAGATTCAGGACAAAAGACTTTAATGGAAGAGAGACATGCTACCAGTTTCTAATATCAGCCAGAGCTTTAGGCTACATAGCTTCAAGCATAAGAGAGGCTAAGTTGGTCAAGACACTTTCTGATACTTGTCCTTTGTAGTAAGTTTTGTCTGAAGAATTTCCTTCATTGGCCTTCATGAAGTATTGTTACTTTGGGAGGAATCCAAGATAGCAATGTCCTACGTACTTCGTCGTTGATGTACGAAGAGCGATACAAATGTAGAATAAATACTTGTAGCATCTACTTCCCTAGTGGATATAGCACAGACCTTATGGACTTTGCACTAGACCGCAGTCGGTTGATGGATATTCCTTACAATGGTGCTATATTTGCTCCCAAGGTTTGAAAAGCAGTTCTCTATTAAAGTGGCTTGAGCACAACTTCTCATAAAGGATGTGATCATAGATGGGTAAACGTCCTTTGAGGGTATGAGAAGCTAGTTAACCAATATCCAAACTGGTTGTAGCGGTGCAATCACTCAAATGTCAACTGATGGAAAGCTACATAATGTTCCATGTGCGCAGTGCTCTTTCTTTGATAACAATATTGTATGGTCTAAGTCTGATGAGTGAGTGGTAAACATAGTAGCTGACTCTATTGGCTCAACATTCTCGATGATCATTCCTTAGAGAGCCTTTGGATCCAAGTTGCAACAGTGATTCTAGGTGGAATCTGATGCAACCTCTTGGGTAAAAACACATATATGGTACCAAAGGCATGTCAACATTGGAGAACCATTGACGTAGAAGGATGTTAGCGAGGCTTGGAGGACAACACAAGTTGCAAGTAATCACAAAACTAGGGACTAGTTCACTACCAAGCAGGTTGAGTACAATTTGCCTTCGTGGTGCAGTTGCACAGCAAGTTGGGTTGACTTGCATCGTAGCAAAACCAACTTTCTTACTACATTTGCCGTTGAGGCTTCCATTCTAAGGCCAATCAATATCTCAAAACCCATAATCTAAAAATCTACAGTTTGACACCCTTCCAATCTATTTTTGACTTGCAACGGCACAAGTTGACTTGTAGAACATCTTGACTGCTCAACTATTATCGATACGAGAGGACAAAGGTACAACACAAACATGGGGGCAAGGAGTCTTCTCTAGGGCATGGAGGGTTATCTAACAGCGATACACCTACAAGTTGTAATTTCTTGGCAGGAATGACAAACACAACCGTCTAACGCAAATGATGATCGCAGTCACAGCGAAATTGCAGATTCTATACCCTTTTGTTTTCTATTCATATCTCACAAACTACTGCTCCGATATGCACAAAATTTGGTGGGCTTGTAGATCCATGGGTCTTCTAACTACTCACCAAAAATCAACTCAAATGGACACCGTTTGACCATCCAAATAATTCATCTACCAAGACTGTTGTGTTCTGAAATGGCAGCAACCGAGCCGACAAGGTATCTCTCAAATCCGATGTTTTACTCAACCAATACTCAAACCAACTTAGGACATTGAAGGGTCCTAAGCAAAGAATGAGATCACCAAGTTTGGGGTCAATTCAACTTCGTTTGAGTCGCTAATCGCCGGCTGGAAGATAACCGGTTTAGTGCCACAAAATCTGGACAGATTTCGTGTTCTCCCTTTTCTTTGCTTCACACGTTGAGGTGTGTGTTTTGCACTCTCTACTTTTCTCATAGTAGCAGCAGCCTTTCCCTAGCTAAGGATGGAGGCTAGAATTTTCCTTACATGCTTCTCTGGTAATACTTCAACCATCGTTCTAGACACCAACTTGACTATGCACAAGCATTGGACTTATGGGCTGTTTTCGCAGGGCACAAAACATTATTCCACATGGAGGGTATTTCCACATTGACAAGGAACCATTCCTATATATCCTTCGGCACTTCATCCAATAGAGTCCGAACACATGTGTTAGTGGCACCTTGGGGCACAAAGATGCTGACTAAAAACTAGGGACATGCTTTCGCTAGCTCCTACCTAGCCGATACCATGTCTTGTACTATATGCGTGATTGTCCAAGATGGAATTGACTGGATAGCACATTTGGAGAAGAAGTAGCACTTGCATTGCGGGGCCAGGCTTGCTGTTTCCTTGATCAACATTGTTTTGTGAGATCTGGCCTTCATAGTTACCAAATAGTCATTACCTAACTGAAGACTAACTTTCCTACTAATAACAAATCAGTTGTCCCTCAACACTAAAAAGGTTCCAAATCTTCACTCTTGATAATAAAAATTTTGGTCGAAGCCTACCGATGGTCGCCATTGAAGTCAGCAGAAAGGGGTCACACCAAAGAAGGTTAGTTCGTCTACGTCATCCTTATGCACCTAAAGATTGAGAACTTGGACAGGAATCTCATATATACCAGGTGACCTATTACAGCACATAATCTCCTGGTCCATTTATCATCCGACTGATAACTTGTTCAACCTTAAGTGTGGTGCACCTTTCTGATCCAATGAAAATGACATAAGTTGCTCACTAGATGATCGATGTCATTATAGGGACAGTCACGTCGAGTAGAGTCACTTATCTACCACTTCTTGCAGTCTGTTTATGTTCCTGTTAGTGACCTATTCTTCAAAGGTTAACCGTTGGACGACTTAAAAAGGGAGTCCTATTGCATCTAGTTCGACATATAGATCTCTTGACATGATGAGGAGAGATAACCAAGGAAGAGCTCAAGTGAGAATAACATATTGGTGTAGTTCTGTAATGGATCATGACTAGAAACCTCGATACCAGCGCGTGCCGAGCAGCACAGCCTTGTGTGTGCACCCACAGGAGGCTCTCGGTTTTATCGCGGCACCGTAGATCGCTAATTGTGGCACCATTACTAAATATACAACCCACAAGAAATCTCACATGGCATAAATTGGGTTGCATAGGAGCAAGCACTATGCGAAGGAGGGATAGCAAACAAAGGTAGTCATAAGGTTAGGAGTTAACAAGCAGAGGATCCAAAGATCAAAACACAACGCAAGAGCGCATAGCTTAATTGCCAAAGACAACTAAGTAGGGGACTTCTTGCCAAATTTCCATATACGTCTTGTGTCCACCCAAGTGATTACCAGATAAAGATTAACATGAGATTTGATCTTGTCAAGTAGCAACATGAGACCAAGACTGATAGACATCCTGAGACATGGGAAGGTTGGAGACAAAATAAACAAGATTCAAGGGACAGAGCCAAGACACTGACTAAGGATTCAGTTGATAAGGCAACGACATGGTCTGTGAGAAAAAGGTTCCAAAGCGAGGTAGATAGCGATTAGCGTTGCACCAGATCATTAGTAGAAGAAGGAGCAATGAGGTCTAACAAGGATTTTTGAGCAAGGTCCTCCCACATAGGAGCGGGACAACCACAAAACACGCGAGCAAATAAGGGGGGCTAAGCTTGGGTCAAAAATCAAGCAAAGGCATGGATAAAAGTCTTCATAGCACAACGTTCAATGGCTAGCAACCACGTGTACAGGCTTAGGCTCCTAAGAGAGAACTTAATTGAAAATGACAACCATGAGATTACCAAAACTTGGACGTGGTTCTAGGATAGCGCTCCTCAACACTCGTATGCTTACCGAGGACAAAAGGGATGATAACTATGGCACTAATTAGATAACAAGCATACATACCCACCACTTGGCTAAACTAGAGGACATTATAGGTTAAGCATGTAACCACAATTATTTCTAGCAAGACTAAGCACACACTTTTCTCAAGCACTTCCTATTCAAGAAACATGGAACAAGGCATTCTTGTTTAACTCCGCACAAGGAAGATAGTGCAATACATCGATCACAAGTTACTTAGTACTTTAAACAAAGGAAGGGAAGCATATTTATGCACAAGCACAATCATGATGCCTGCTCGTCCTATTCGTCCTCATGAAATTGCCAGCCTAAGGTGGCAATCACGTTCTATGTCGGTGGCATGACACGTACTCTCTCGATATATAGCTAGTCGTCAGCTATATTCCATCTACGCATTCATGGTTAGCGTACCTGCAGGCAAATTCATTGCAGCCCATCCCCACAAGAGATAAATAAGCGCACAATGAAAACAGTAAACTAAGATACCCCCCATATACACATCCCCAGATATGTATACTTTGGTATCCATAGCTACTCGGCAGATATACCCACAATTAAGTACCTTCATATATACATGTGTGTAACATGTAAATATTCCAGTAACCACAGCTAACTCTCCCCTAGACCGACAGTTGGACGGTCATACTCTCACAACTCACACTTACCTGAGCGTAGAGGCAATTGATCCATACTAGTACCATTCAAGCGAATGGCATCCATACAATAGCACGCCGTATGGACGACGAAAGTAAAAATTTCAATAAAGTACATCCCCCAAAGTTAGTACTTAGATAGCCACCTAATAGTCCTTAACTGGGCATAAAGAAAGATGTCGCTAGCATAGTTTTGTAAATAAGTTTTGACAAATTCACCTGTAGCTAAAGTTTTAGTTAAAATAGACCTTTTAAAACCAAAACTTAGCTTTTAAAACTATGTACCTGACAGTATTATGCTTAATCTCGCTCTGATACCAGCTGTGACAGAATCGCCTAATTTATACAAGATCAAGTACAGTTGTCCTCGCTAACACGTTGACACACCCATACTTTCACTCATATAAACCCAGTAGTCCGCCGAGTGTCCCGAAAGACCTCGGTAAATTAACATCACAACCAAGATCGCGTGATTAAGCAAATACACATCACATACATCGGGTTGCAGCGGAAATAATATTACAAAGGGGTTAACAAATAATAGTACAAGTTTGGGTTTCAAAACTGCTTAGTGAAAACAACATAGCTTTCAAATGATTACATTAATATAAGTTCCAAATATATTGCTAGCATAGTGACATCATCCGACAAAAGCATATAGATGAGAAGTAAGTATAGAATCACCGAGCCCACCGGTGGTTAGCCACCATCATCAATAGGTCGAGAACATCACCTGCAACAAGGTGGAATAAACCCTGAGTACTCGAATGTACTCAGCCAGACTTACCTGTCTTAAACCAAAATAAAGCGACACCAAGGATTATGCAAGGCTTTCTTTAGTGGGCTAGCTGACTTGTTTCCGAAAAGCATAAGCTATCATGAAGAAACCATTTTAAGTACTTTGCATCATCTTTATTATGACCTATCCATCTAGGTAAACACCTGTACTATAGCAATCACTTGATTAACCAATAACATCCAGTTACCAATTTAGATTTAGCATATCCCATACCATCCAGATAACCATCATTGTTCTATAATAATTACTACGATGCAGTAACTCGAGTCAAGTGCTCACTATCCAGGAGCGATGGTGATTCGAATCGATTCCTAACCAGCTGGTGATTTATTCCTTACACAAACCTCACTCACCCGCTAAAGTGAGATATTGATCACCGAGTCAACTTTCCAGGAATCTCGAGTTTGCTAGGAACCACATGTACCCGGGGGCCGACCAACTGCACTTTGGTCTTATCATCTCACCCCCGTGTCCTACCACACCTGCTCCGGCACAGTGCGCTGCGGGCAATCTACTCGGCCCAAAAAATCTCCCAGCTTCGCGGTCGGAAGGTACTTTATCCGGCCAGCTAAATGTAAGGCATGCGTTCAACATGACTCGAGGCCCAACAACGAACGGTCCTTAATCGACACAGACGGAAACTAACAGCACCCCAGAACCCTGTCTGGTTGCCTCCAACTTTTCCGTCCGGTCTCCAATTATCCATCACACATGGTTAATTCCAGGATATCATTCTTTCCATAGCTAAATTCTTCCAGTAACCACCTATAAATATAGGTGACCAGATATCACCGATTGCTACCGGTCTAAGCAAGGGTAAGCAGTTATTCAATCCTGACCTAACAGGGTAACAAGGTAGTAAGGTAGTCAAGGATAGTAATAAATGCATCAACGGTTTCAATCAACTCCTACAACTTAATGCAACAATATAGATAAACTCATATATATAGAAAGAATTGCTTTTATAAAGTAGGAGACTTAGAATGCTCCGGGGCCTGCCTAGGATCTGACACAAGTCAGTTCAGTTAGCTTGCACCATCCTGGTGACATCTCAGATCCTAGCACTCGCTTAGTCCTTCCATCTTCGGGACAGATCCATCAAACACCGTCTTCAGGTTTGGCTCCAACATCACGTCCTTCGCGTGGTTCATCTAGCGTACCTAGATGAGATGCAATATGTAAGTGCATAAATATGAAGAATAGTACCATAAGACACATCACAAAATAGCAAGCAAGACAAGCATAGTTTACACTAACACACTTAAGTACTTTGCGATGCTTAACTTAAACATCACACAATCTATCATGCTAAGATGGCAAAGAAGACGACAACACCAATCATGACACAAGTTTCCCAAGATCTCAAGTGCTCTAACTCAGTCATCATTCAAGGCATACGTCACACTTAACAATATACAAGCAAGCACTATAATTGGAATCTGCCAATTTCTGGATATGCAAACAGCTGCTACAAGATTTAGCTATAACTGGAGTTACACAAATCCAAATGACTTGAAAGAAGACATTATGGAAAGCTTATGAAATTTTCTACAATTCATCTTTAATCATCTTAGCATCATTCTCAAGTTAACTAAGTCAAATATATCCATTTACAGAAACTGGTCCACAATTGACAGAAAACAGCCATTTCTGAAACCCAACTTTAAACAGCTGTAACTCTTAAACTACTTGGCCAAATGACACCAAATTTTAATAGAATCTAGATACATGAATTATCTACAACTTTTGTATAAACAAGTTTCACAACAAAGCACATTATCATGAAGAACTTTGCTAAGTTCCTAGATCTATCCGTAAACCACATCGGCAAGAAAATAATTATTAACTTATGTTGCAAATACATAATTGGGCAAAACCAACTTTACCAACATTTCACACATGACTAAAGAACACCAGAAAACCTAGTGTCCATGACCAAATAAATTCTTTTAATGCATTTCTTAATTTATTTTAGATAACAAGGTGACTTAATGAACATATACCAAAAGTGCACAATAACTTCTACAAAAATTACAGTGGCTCACATATCCTCTCAATAGTCTACTGTACAAATTTCACTCCATTTGGATATGTATAGCAACCTCTATGAAAAAGACAAGTTGCTAAAGCAAGAAATCATATGAGAGCAAGATAAACCAATAACTCACTCATACTTCATCCAATACTCATGAAATTTTTACCACACATCAACTATCACATGAGTAGCATGCCACAAAGATTTCACTTCATTTGGAGCCCTAGATCTACAGTTATGAAAAATAACAAATTCAACTAGCATTACAACCTTACTGCATAAATCTATTTTTACCGCAAAATATTTAAACTAAAACATGCTATATTATAGATCCACTGCATAGACAATTTCACAAGGATTCCAAAAAGTCCTCATTTACTATTTTACGAATTTTCTACGGTTTACTATGAATTTCCAAAGTTCCTGCAAAATAATTACAACCCAGTCCTTACGGCACTATTCACATGAGTCTATGACATTGCAGCTAGGCCCTTGACTTTCGTCGAATTGTCGCGCGAGGTCCCTGATGTGAATTTGGAGCAGAGGATCACCGGGGAATCGCTGCTCCGGCCGGAGGAGGCCATGCCGTCGGTGGCTGAGGGGCGGGGGAGCACCAACGGGTCCACGCGCACCCTAAGGCTGCCGCGGATGTCCTGGAGACGGGCCGTGGTGCCCTGGCCATGCATGCCGGCGGCATGCAGCGGTGGCGGCGGCGGTCCTCCGGTGGCGACGGCGATACGGCGACCGATGGCTTGGGCGAGCGTGCGCGCGAGGTGCAGCACGACGAGGCAAAGGCGGTGGTGCACGTGGCTACGACCGTGGGGGCTTGGAGCGGCGAGGACGCGGCGGCGGTGAGCTCGGCCCACCGGCCATGGCGGACGCGCGTCCCGGCACGGAGCAGAGCGAGGAAGAGCAAGTGAGGGAGAGTGCTGGGGAGTGGGGAGCTCGGCGTCCAGCTCTATACCACGCAGGGGAGGCAGGGCACGTGGCAGAGGAGGCAGGGCACGCGGCAAGGAAGCTCGGCAATGGTGGCCACGTCCATGGACACGCGATGTCCTTTGGGGCATTCTACCGAGCACGTGGCGGGCGACGGTATGACCGACGTGGGGAGCCAATTTGGGCCGCTTCCGGGCTGAATCAGACCTTGGGCCAAAAACGAAGTTTGTTCACCTCGGACTGCTCTACATTTCTTATTTAAGGAGCCAAGTCATTAGAGCTCTGGATCAGTGGGTAATTAGGCTCCAAGTTAATAGTGTCAACGCATTGACGGCGATGAACAAAAGCCCCAAATTGAGGGTCAAAACGAAGTCCAACAAGTGCCATCTTTATACATGCTCATCTCCATCATGTACACTCCAACTTTTATCTTTGGACCAAGTTGAGTTGCTTAATGAATTTCGGAGAACGCGAGACGTCAATGCCGATGTCGATGAATTTCTAGACTTAGAATATTTCTAAGTGCTAAAATCAGCAGAAAAATTGATCTTGTGACCTCGATTTGACTTACTTCCAAGATGATCTAGCTCTTAGTCCAAAAACAAAGTTTGTTCTACATGATATGGACTACAACTTTGATTTAAGGTCCAACCTCAAAACTAGTATAGAACCTACTGTTCTACTTTGACCAAAGTAGGATCACGATGAAGCTTAAATCATCCTTTTTGATCCATTGGAGCATTTTCTTGGCATTTGCCCAACATGAACCTTTCATGACTTTTGTTGTAGAGTTCATCTAGAGTCATTTTGGCAAGGTCGCAAGGTTTGGTTGACATCTCTTGTTCTCATTCACTTAATAGTGCAATTCAAGCACTTAGAAAAATCATTCCAACAAGGATATAACTTATCATTTCATGTGACTTTTTTATTCCAAACTTCATGAAACTTTTCGAGTTTCCAATATAGATGGGTATTGATGTGAGATACATGAAGATATCCCAATCACACCACCCAAGCATATATCTTGAAAAGGGGTCTATAGGCGAGCAAAGGTGCAATATCCAAGTTTAGGTTGGGGCTCGTTTCTATAGGTTTGACCTTGACATCTTCATCATCACTTAATATACCCTGTTTTAGCTCAAACCCATTGCTTAATTGGTGGCAAACACCTAGGGTGTTACAGCCCTCCCCCCTTAAAAGAATCGCGTCCCGAGATTCAGGACGAAAGACTTTAATGGAAGAGAGACATGCTACCAATTTCTAATATCAGCCAGAGCTTTAGGCTACATAGCTTCAAGCATAAGAGAGGCTAAGTTGGTCATGACACTTTCTGATACTTGTCCTTTGTAGTAAGTTTTGTCTGAAGAATTTCCTTCGTTGGCCTTCATGAAGTATTGTTACTTTGGGAGGAATCCAAGATAGCAATGTCCTACGTACTTCGTTCTTAATGTACGAAGAGCGATACAAATGTAGAATAAATACTTGTAGCATCTACTTCCCTAGTAGATATAGCACAGACCTTATGGACTTTGCACTAGACCGCAGTCGGTTAACGGATATTCCTTGCAACGGTGCTATATTTGCTCCCAAGGTTTGAAAAGCAGTTCTCTATTAAAGTGGCTTGAGCACAACTTCTCGTAAAGGATGTGATCATAGATGGGTAAACGTCCTTTGAGGGTATGAGAAGCTAGTTAACCAATATCCAAACTGGTTGTAGCGGTGCAATCACTCAAATGTCAACTGATGGAAAGCTACATAATGTTCCATGTGCGCAGTGCTCTTTCTTTGATAACAATATTGTATGGTCTAAGTCTGATGAGTGAGTGGTAAACATAGTAGCTGACTCTATCGGCTCAACATTCTCGATGATCATTCCTTAGAGAGCCTTTGGATCCTAGTTACAACAGTGATTCTAGGTGGAATCTGATGCAACCTCTTGGGTAAAAACACATATATGGTACCAAAGGCATGTCAACATTGGAGAACCATTGACGTAGAAGGATGTTAGCGAGGCTTGGAGGACAACACAAGTTGCAAGTAATCACAAAACTAGGGACTAGTTCACTACCAAGCAGGTTGAGTACAATTTGCCTTCGTGGTGTAGTTGCATAGCAAGTTGGGTTGACTTGCATCGTAGCAAAACCAACTTTCTTACTACATTTGCCGTCGAGGCTTCCATTCTAAGGCCAATCAATATCTCAAAACCCATAATCTAAAAATCTGCGGTTTGACACCCTTCCAATCTATTTTTGACTTGCAACGGCACAAGTTGACTTGTAGAACATCTTGACTGCTCAACCATTATTGATACGAGAGGACAAAGAATTTACTCTTATGACCCTGGCGAAACTGAATCCCGCAGCCACCAAGAATATGGGTGTCATCGCTGCGGGGTTGGGGTTTTAGACGGAAGAAGTAACGAAAGAGAGAAAGAGAAGGAGAAATTCCAAGAAAAGTTTCACAAAGATGAACAAAAATAGAAAGATGAAGGACAGCATTGGGAGTAAGATGGTTCAAGCTAATCTCAAAATAACTGAGAAATCGATGAAGAAAAGCAGAGGTAGGAAGGCAGAGTCCAGCATGGATAAAGGAGACAAAAAGAACAATCTCACCAGGGACTAGAGTTGGGACCCGATGCTAGCCTGGAGCTCTCCATTCAACAATGTCCTTGTCCTAGATTAGGCAATCACTAACAAGCTCGCGCAACTGATCCTCAGTTGTAGTTGGAGCCAGCCAGATCTTCTGAGCAGCCCTCATGGCCATGAATTCTTGATTTTCAATAACAGAAAGCGATGC
This sequence comes from Miscanthus floridulus, assembly GCF_019320115.1. Lineage (NCBI taxonomy): Eukaryota > Viridiplantae > Streptophyta > Magnoliopsida > Poales > Poaceae > Miscanthus > Miscanthus floridulus. Next base: position 46,988,466 of record NC_089590.1, read on the forward strand.
CTCCTCGTCTACAAAGGTTGCCTAGGACTTGCTCACTGTTTTCTTCCTACCCATATACTAGCAAAAGCAATAAAAACTAAGCAAAGATGAGGCTTAGACGGCGGTGACAATGGCGACGGTGGAGTTTTGAAGACTAGGGTTTTAGGGCAAAAGCAGGGCAGCAAAGAAAAAGAAGAAACAAGTCCTTTAAATAGATTTTTATAGCAATACAAACACATCCCACTAGGCCCATTTAAACATGGAATGAGAACGCAATGGTCCATTTCCCAACACAACTAACACAGCTGAAATGGCGGACGACACACTTCTACACAAGGGTATAGTTCAACGGGCAGATTTCAGACTTATCCAATGCCGCTGTGAGATTAGTCTACCTCTAATCTCTATCACAAGACTCCCTCCAGCTACGACAAGATATACAAGAACTACAAGATACGCCCGAGGGCTGCTCTACTTCAGAAACTATCATATTCATGACTACGGAGATTTTAGACCACACAATAAAATGCTCGATGAATCAAAACAGCACACCAGGAGGGTATTTATAGACCAAAGAGCGGTGCACATGGACTGGGAGCACCAACGGAACAAACCTAACAAAGGACACAGTGAAAAGACAGAATTCAATGAAAGAGGATTCAGGCGTGAAGGAAAAGTACTTAAGGACGGGCATATTCGAAAGGATATACCAACACTGTATAACTCATGAACAAACAGCATTTACACTCAACCACCACCATACAACTACATTTGACAACAGCAGACTACCAGAGAATATGCCAAGACCCTGCATCCGAGTTCTTTCGGAAAGAACCCGGATAAATGCTCGGGGGCTGCAATAGGAGAGGTTTTCAGTTCTTTGAACAACTAAGATTCAAGACCATTCAACTTTTTATTCCAAATAACAAGAGGCTTGGGGGCTACACTTAGTGAGTGCACTTTTTTCAAAAAAAAGCACACATCACTCAGAAGACTTCTTCAAGACAGTAGTTTTCAAACAACATAAGATTCAAGACCCTCTAATTTTTTGTTCCAAATAGCAAGAGGCTCAAGGGCTACACTTAGTGAGTGCACTTTTTTCTTCGAAAAAGTGCACATCACAAAGAAGACTTCTTCAAAACAAACCACTTCAAGGACTCATGATAAAAAGAACCCGGACCAAGCTATATCTGAGTTCTTTTTGATAAAAAACCCGGGTATATGCTCGGGAGCCCTTCGACAAAGAATCAGAATAATTTCAAGGTAAGACCCTTCAGCTCCTTGTTCTAAATAGCAAGAGGCTCGGGGGCTACACCCAGATGGATGTACTTTTTCTTCAAAAAAGCACATACCACTCGAAGATCCCAAGAAGCGCTACATGGTTTCACTCAAGAAAGTACTCGGACGACGCTTGTTCCTGCTCGGCAAGACCTAAAGGAACAATATGAGGCTTCCAGAGCTCAACCATGAAGTGCTCGGGGGCTTATCGATACGGGACCCATGGGATACCCACAAGGAAGGGAGAAGATCTAGTCTAACTAGGACTTCTTTCCCTATAATCTTAGTAGTAGTATCATTCTGTAATCCTACTAGGAACCTCATTGTAAACTGATTAGGACTCTAGCCTCCTGACTATATAAAGGAGGGCAGAGTTCCTGGAGAGAGGAGAACACATAACGCAACACAACACTTTACAATCAATCCAACGCAAAGGCTAACGCCGACTGGACATAGGACTATTACTCGATTACGATCAAGGGTCCAAACCAGGATAAATTGACTGTCTCTTACGTTAACCGCCGAGTTCTGCATACGCTGAAGCCCGAACAAATTGCCCTAGGTACCCCCATGGCAAGCTATCAGTGGTGAAACATCGACAGAAGTCTCCTAAGTCTGTGCATCAGATTCGTTAGTTCCTTAGTCTAGCTGGCTACTATCGGCATTTCATCCCTGATTTCTCCAAGATAGCTCAACCCATGACCAAGCCGCTCTAGAAAAAAGCTAAGTTTGATTGGAGCCCAGCTTGTGAAGGAGCTTTTCAATCTCTGAAGACTTTTTTGACCACTACTCCTGTATTGACCCAACCAGATATTAATAGTCCCTTTGATGTATACTGTGATGCCTCGAAGACAGGGTTGGGGTGTGTGCTTATGCAAGATGGGCGTGTGACAGCTTATGCTTCGCGCCAACTGAAGAAGCATGAGGTGAACTACCCCACTCATGACTTAGAGCTGGCTGTTGTTGTCTACGCTCTGAAGATTTGGAGGCATTATCTGTTGGGCAACAAAGTGCATATCTTTATAGACCATAAGAGCCTCAAGTACATTTTCACTCAGTCTGAGCTGAACATGAGGCAAAAGAGATTGTTAGAGTTGATAAAAGATTATAATTTAGAAGTCCATTATCACCTAGGAAAGGCCAATGTTGTAGTAGATGCTTTGAGCCGTAAGTCACATCCGGTTGAGGAAATACCTTTGTCTCTCAACCACACAGAGGTGTTAGCTCATATTGCATTGACCTCAGAATTGCTAGAGAAGATTATTCGGGAGCAGAAGGGAGACCCCGAAGAGATTCCTCACATCAGGAAGTTGATGGCTGAAGGACGTGGCACTCATTTCAGTGTTGATGAACATGGAGTGGTGAGATATAAGGATAGGCCGGTGGTTCCATCCAATGAAGAGCTAAAAAGAAAGATTTTGAATGAAGCCCATCATTCAAAGCTATCTATCCACCCGGCAACAACAAGATGTACCATGATCTACGCAAATTGTACTGGTGGTCCTACATGAAGCAAGACATCACCCAGTTTGTTGCGGAGTGTGACACTTGTGGTAGAGTTAAGGCAGATCATTTGCATGCTCCTAGATATCTACAGCCCTTGCCCATTCCTGTTTGGAAATGGGAGGATATTTCTATAGATTTCATTGTGGGTTTACCCCGCACATCCACAGGCTACGATTCTATCTGGGTCATTGTGGACCGTCTCACCAAGTCTGCTCACTTTATCCTAGTGGACACTAGATACACTACTAAGAAGTATGCTGGAATATATTTCGATTAGATTGTGACCCATCATGGAGTTCCTCTTACTATCGTCTCTGATAGAGGATCAGTTTTTGTCTCTTGCTTCTAGGAGCAACTCCAGGGATGTCTGGGTACTCATCTTCTTAGAAGCTCAGCATACCACCCACAAACTGATGGGCAAACTAAAGGGTGAACTAGGTGTTTGAGGATATGTTGAGGGCTTATACCATTTCTTTTTCTGAGAAGTGGGATAAGTGTTTGAAGCTAGCTGAATTTTCATATAATAACAGCTACCAGGAGAGCATCTGCATGGCACCATTTGAAGCTTTATATGGGCAGAAGTGTAGAACATCACTAAACTAGGTTGAAGAAGGAGACCGTGGGTACTTCAGGCCTGATTTCATAAAAGAGGCTCAAGAGAAAGTAAGTATTATTCATGGCCACTTGAAGGCAGCTCAGAGCCGACAAAAGGCTTATGCAGACAAGCGAAGAAGACCTTTGGAGTTTGTAGCTAGGGATTATGTGTATCTCAAAGTATCTCCTATGAGAGGGGTGCACCGGTTTGGTGTCCATGGCAAGCTAGCTCCTTGGTATATGGGTCCATACAAGGTGTTACAGCCATGTGGCCCCGTTGCTTATCGTCTCTAGCTTCCTGAAATCCTATCGGCGGTTCATAACGTGTTTCATGTCTCACAATTGAAGAAATGTCTACGAGTTCCTAAAGAAGCGATGGAAATTGAAGGACTTCCGCTCTGACCTGATCTATCTTATGTTGAGCATCTTGTGAAAGTCTTAGATGAGAAAGAAAGAGTAACCAAGAATAGTGTGATAAAATTTTACAAGGTGCAATGGCAAAATTATTTAGAAGATGAAGCCACTTGGGAATAGGAGAGCTACCTAGTAAAGCATTACCCCCACCTCCTCTCTGGTTCTGATAGTTAGTTGTTGCGTCAAAATGTATTCTCCATCTCTTTCTCACACTAGGCACATGAAATCTTGGGTCAAGATTTTGTTTTAGGGAGGTAGATTTGTAACACCCTCGGTGTTACATTGCACTGTTTTGCTAAAACATCGCATGCGCATTATGGTTATGTGCATATGTGTAAAGCATGAGTTATAAAGCAATGTTCAGTCCTTGAAACATTTATACGAAACATGAAACAAAGGTTACGTTTCGCGTCACATAATATTGCTGAGTATTCTAATCGAATTGTCGTCAAACAAAAATGTTATAAAGCGTTTTGCGAACGGCGATAAACATGTGCGGTCGAGGACATGGATAACTAACTAGTACATCCCGTAGGTCGAAATGGGGGTTCGACGCAAAATCGTTCGGAGTGACGTTGTTTCGCGTAGGTTTACAAAGGGGTCGACGAAGCCACCTTTGGCGATATTTATAGAGCGATTGGCTTAGGAAGTGGTACGATATCTTGACTCCGATTGATAGCCCAATGTACCCTCTTGTGCATCGAATAGTTGGTTCAGCTTTTGGAGCATCATGTACAAATTTTCTAGCTGCTTTAAAAAGCATGCACGACACATGGCTTAGCTCTGGGCGCGGTCACCACTTGGCCTAGCTTGCCAGCGCACTGCCGCGTCGGCCACGTCCACTGTCGCGCCGGTCGCGTTCCACTACCATGCCGATGCATGCACTTGGCCTTTGCGCTATGCACCTTGGCCGTCTGCCTCCGCTGCTGCTCGCTCGCCGCTGCGGCTGTCTCGCCCTACGTGCCGAGGCGCATGCCATGTCTTTATGCCACCATGAATGCGACGCGAGCAGGCCTTGTGCTGCTACCTTGGTTGCTTGCTGCCCTCGCTAGCGTGTGGGTCATCTCGCCGGCTGACGCGCTACGCCCAGGACATCTGCCAAGCTCTGCTGCGCCGTGTCCTATCCTATTTTGGCCAGAGGTGCACCGGGTCACACGCTACACGCCACCAATGGCCAAGCCCGACACTGCTCCGTTGACCCCCCTTGGCTGCTCGCGTGCTGGACGACAGCCTGCTCCGCCATCCCTTCCACGTCACATCGCACTGTCCCCTTTTGTCTGGCGCTGCCCGCTGCGTCGTCATGCCGAGTCTCATCGGCTTGCAGCCGTGGCCGCACAGACAGTAGCCTGGGGCATGTCCCGCTGTCCCCCATCATGGACGTGTTGGCTTGTTGCGTTGACAGCCGCAGCTGGTCTGAGCCAAGCCACGCTAGGACTCCCCTACCTCCGCTGTCTCCATGGCCGCCAAGGCGGCCTCTTCAAATTCGCCATGGCAGCAGTGTCTTGTTTCAAATTGAGCACGCCTTCGACTCAGCATCTAGCAAAACTGTCGGCAAGGTAGCCATTTCAAGCACCTAGCAACAATTTAGTGCACCATCAGCATCATTGTACCCTCCTAAGCATCTCGCACACCTCAGCCTTAGCTTATAGCAGGCCAGCCACCACCGTCGTGGCCGTGCCATCACTGGGCGCTGTCGCCTCGTCGGTGCGCACGTGGCCAACTCAACTTGGGCCTTCTCCGGCCAAACTATCACCTCTAGGGCCTCCATGAGTAGTACCTCGAGCTCGCTGGCTATTGGGTTTGCTTCGTTTTTGTTGTGGCTCATGGGAACGTATCCGCCATTGCAGGTCCGAGCTCACCGCCGGGGAGGGAATCCGAGACGACGCCCCCATTCACCGTACCGCTTCCAGACATCGTGCGTTGCCGTGGAGGTACTCATCAGCCCCTTAGCTAGGCCTGGGAGGTTCGGGGGGCGCCGGCGTGGTCGCTCGGTGCCCGTGGTGTCGCGCCAGCGCGCGTGGCTGCCGGGGACTTCGCCGCAGGGAAGAATGAGAAAGGGGAGAGTGCAGCTATAAAACCATGGACTGGTGAAATAGTGTCCTAAAGCTCGCTGCAAATTCATAGTAGTTTGGGGGTGTCCGTGCATTTCTGCCATCGCGGGCGGGCCTTCCCCCGTCGCTGGCCATTGGCCGGCTGGGCCGTGCCCCGCGTGGGCCGTGTTGAGGCCTGCTGGCACGCGTGGGTGGGAAAACGGCGTGGGCCGAGCCAGCGCGAGTTGGGCCCAGGAGTTGAATTCGGTTTTCTAATTCTAGTAAATAAGAATTGTTTATTTATTTTAGTTATGGATTGAACTTTGATAAATCATAGTAAATTACGTAGTTGTCCAAAAATAGTGAGACTAGTTTGTTAGGTTCGCAAAAATACCATCTACTTGTTAGAACAGTTAGAATGCAATTAGCTGTGGCGAGTATTGGATCATAAATTCAAAACTAGGGTACTAATATTAGGTAAATTAATACTTGTAGGAATATTTGTGGGTAATTGGTGATAGCTATGGTCATAAAAATTTTACAGTAGACTTGTTAGGTTATTAGGTACTTGCTATAAATTTTATAGCCGTAGAATGGGATGTTAAATAAAATAGCTATTACTCTTGTTTTATCGTATCTCGATTAAATCAGTATTAGGAGTAGCAATATCTGTAGTTGCTATAAGAATGTAGGTTGTGTTTCATACTTGTTAGTAGTGACGGTACGTAGCTTAGCCTTTAGTAGGTAGATCCCACTTAGTAGCTTAATAGATATACTTTTGGGTTAAGAATTGTTGTTGTCATATTGTTAAATATTGCATCATCATTTCATGTAGATCACGAACTGGTAGACTTCGTGCCCGTCGGCGAGCCGAAGTACGACGAGATGATCGAGGAGTACGAGGAGGAGATCTTTGCATAGGAGGAAGCCCAGGAGCCTGTTGGTGCTGACCCTGCTGACCCGGCACCTATCCAAGACAAGCCCTGGCACATAACCCCTATTTTTAATAATCACTGAATATATATATGATGTGCATTTACGTTACAGACATGTTATGGAAACTACATGCATAAATATATTTACCTATGTGTCCTCCTAGTACAGGTCGAGTAGCTACTATGCTCAGGATATCGGTAGCGTGAGTAACCTGCCATTACTCGCACATAGGTGATAAAATATGATCACTCATAATAAAATGATGAAAAGGTAAATGGTGACCGGGTAGGAATATGGTTTGGGTATTGGTGGGTGTAAAGGGTTATGTCCTGCGGCCAACAGGGCATAGCTCGGTTACACTTTTTCCCTGTCTGTGTCGATTAAGGACCGGTCGTTGCATATAACTCTAGGCAAGTCATAGATTATTGTCCCGAGCGCATACTTGGGTATGGGCGTAGGGAAGGCTTGCTGCTCTCTTGTCGCGGATCCAGCTCTTTCTGGATCGACTGATTGGAGGCGAGGATGGTGGAGGTCTTTGCGCCACACGGAGTCCGGGACTCAGGATGTGAGGGCTTGGAGTCCAAGTTTGGACGGGGACCTAGACACCCAGGACAGGAGAGTGGTGGGTTAGTCCTGCTTGTGCCTAGGGTACAAGCAGGGCGTGTGTTTTCGGGGCACCTAGCTAGGCACATTGATTCACGAATCGCCGGGAAATGCGGTACGACTTGTCTGCGGTTTAGCACTGTAGTAAGAACTGAAAATGGAAAAGGAGGAGAAACAGAATTGATTGTTCAACCCTTGCTTGAAAGTAGAACAGGTGCTAATATAGACTGGCTAGATGAAACTTAATACGGCTGATAATAATAATATATAAATAAGGACTCACTATTAGTATTGCTTTCTGTTAAAGAAAACCAGCAAACCATAAAGCCTATCATATTCCTTGGAGTCAAAAAATTATTCCCACTAGTCGGGTAAGTCTTGCGAGTACATTGTGTACTCAGGGTTTATTTACCCCTGTTGCAGGTAATGCTTGAAGAGTACCTTTATGTGGAGGATCCTTCTGGTGGGCTCAGACGAAATCCTCGCCCTTACCGCTAGATGTTATTTTTAAATTCCGCTGTTTATCATTCCGCACTCTGGTATTTAGTATTGTAATAATGTACTTTTTAAAGAAACTCAGATGTATGAAATGGACTTGTATTGTAACTCGTTCTCATTATTGGATTCTTGGGAAAAATGTGGATCTTTCGGGTTCTCCCTCGGGGTGTGCCCGACGGACACCGCTCGCTGTAGCTCGCTTTCGGGGTGCTTAGTGTCTGGTGGAAGACGAGCGCCTCTATAAGTACGCTATCTCAGGCGGTTCTGCCACAAGCGGGGCGAGGTAGTTGAGGTGAGTGGCTGAGATCGCTCGCTACAGGTGCCGGTTCACAAACAGAGCACCAACGACATGTCCTCAACGTGTTCTAGCGAAGTTCGGTTATTTTTTACGTGAGCATCGTAACTCTAATGTAACCACGACCCGCACCACGTCCTAGTGTACACCTAACTGCAACCGCTCGTGCGAAAACATAGATGTAGTGCTTAACCATTTTTGTTGGAAATCGATCGCCAAAATGTCATTGTCTACTATCGTTTCATACTTAAAAGAATTCAAGGTTTTGGTTTGAACTAACATCTACTAGCGCTTTTGGTTGAATTTTTAAACGGTCATGACTTTACCAAACTTCATCAACAATCATTTCACGGCATAGCACACACTTTATACCAAACAATAGAACCAAAACATCAGGCCATTATTTTAGTATTTTGCATTTTAAAAATCGCCAAAAAGTGTTCCTTTAACACAATTGCAAAATTTTACCGATTCAACGAAAATGACTAATTTTAATTTCTGATTTGATTTTTGAGCTGGCAAAAAACCCTAGTCAACAACATTTGTTTTCTAAAACCCAAGTTGCGTTTTCATCTACTTGACTTATACTTCAATTTTTATTAAAATCCCAAACACACGTTCTATATTATTATTGCTTTATAAAAAATCATTTTTTAAGTCAAACTATTAACTTATCCATATAACTAGGGATTATGTTTTTCATTATCGCATTTGATTAAACTAACTCACTATACTTATAGATCTATTTCTCAGGTCATAATCTTATTGCTTAGTGAGCTCGTAACACCCGAGGTGTTACAACTTGCGCCACCAAGCTCACGCTCTACGCGAGCAATAGCCCCTGCAGACGGTGAAAACGGAGTGGCCTCGCAGTGTCCGCCCCCGGAGCTAAAGCCATGGATGGAGACGAAGCTGACATGCTTCTATCCAGGTGCGGGAAGTGGGAGACGGTTGGCGAGTGGGGCCCACCTGACAATGAGAGGAGCTGTGGGACCTGAGTGTCGTAGAGGGAGAGAGAGGAGCAGGGCCAGGGTAAAAAAGACTTTTGAATTCTATGTTAAAACTTCTTTCGTCTAATAAATTTATAAGTGTCATTTTAAATGTGATATTTGGACGAGTAGCCGTCCACGGTAAAAATATAAATTTTCCTCAAACCCCTGGTCCTGCAACCGAAAAACGATGTGATTTGGGCCCTGTTTAGTTCCACTTCATTTTGCCAAATTTTTCAAGATTCTCCGTCACATCGAATCTTTGGACGCATGCATGAAGTATTAAATATAAATAAAAAATAAAACTAATTACACAGTTTAGACGAAATCGGGACGAATCTTTTAAGCCTAATTAGACTATAATTAGACACTAATTACTAAATAACAACGAAAAACGCTACTGTTGTATTTTGCCAAAAAAAAAATTTGCATCTAACGAGCCGTTTTCTCCGGAAAACGAAAACGGCCGGAGCCCCGGAGAGAGGACAGACGCGACGAGACGAGCCGAATTAAAAACTCAGATAAGTTGGCGAAGGCGACGTTGCGCGCTTCTGGTCTCTTCGCTCCGGGAGCAAAACGAGTGGCCCTCCAGGCTTCCTCCTCCCCGCCTCCAAAAACGCCCCGCGCCCCTCTCGTCACCCGTCCAATGACAACGGGCCCCGCGGAGACACGGCCCCGCAAGTCAGCGGTGCACCATGGGCGGGCCGCCGCGACCGAGCACGGGTGCTATTGGATTGGAAGACGGCCAGACGGGGCCGTCAGTCGTCGTCGTCGTCGTCCACCTCTCCCGCTCCTCCTTAATGACGCGCTAATCAGCGTGCTTAACCCACTGGCTCGGGCGAGCGGCAGTGCTTTGCTAGCGCACACCGGCGCAGGGCGCGGGCGGCATTAGCTAGCGTGCGTCTCGTCACATGGGGGTGGGGGTGGGCCGGTGGGGCTTGTACCCTAGCCATTAATATGGCAGGTCGCCCATCCCATCGCGGCCATCGCGTCCGTCGGTCTCCTGTCTCCGCTCCCCCCGCTTAAAATCCCGCGTCCCGGTCGTCGCGCACCCCACTCCGCCTCCGCTCCCCGCTCGCCGTTGCGATTGTTGGATTGGCGGCCGCCAGCAGCGCTCTCCCGTTCCCGTTCCTCGCGGTGTTTGGTGGTGGTCGCTAGTCTGGACTGAACTTGACGCCGCGGCCCGCCGCCCGGTCGGAGAGATGGACTCGGTCATGGCCGCCCCCGACTCGCCGCCGCAGACTGTCGTGCTCGTCTCCGCCGGCGCCAGCCACTCCGTCGCGCTCCTCAGTAAGCCAGGCCGCCTGCCTAGACAACGCATGCCGTCGAGCACGCACGATTGTCACTTCTTGTTGCTTGCGCTTTTCGCTGACAAGTGGCCGGCCCTGCCTTTTCTTTTCTTTTGTTTTGTGTCTGGTTGTCTGCTTGCCAGCGGGCAATGTCCTGTGCTCGTGGGGTAGGGGCGAGGACGGGCAGCTCGGCCACGGCGACGCGGAGGACCGGCTCGTGCCCACCGTGCTCAGCGGCTTCGACGCGCCCGGGATCACGTCGGTCATCTGCGGCGCCGACCACACCACCGCCTACTCCGAGGACGAGCTTCAGGTCTACAGCTGGGGCTGGGGAGACTTCGGGAGGCTGGGCCATGGCAACTCCAGCGACGTCTTCATGCCCCAGCCGGTCAAGGCGCTGCAGGGGCTCAAGATCAAGCAGATTGCCTGCGGGGACAGCCATTGTCTTGCCGTTACCATGGCCGGAGAAGTGCAGAGGTGAGCGGGCTACTCACAGTTATAATTGCCGAGCATGTTATAACTTGTTGGGAGTATATACTGAGCCTATTCATGAAAAAAATATTTGGTAAACACTGCTATCAAGTTTTACATCATTGTATTCTGTTGCTCTATTTGAGTTCTGTGCATAGCTTTTCTATTATCTGATCCCTATTCCTTCATGCGTGCCGTAGTTGGGGCCGTAACCAAAACGGACAGCTGGGTCTTGGAACCACCGAAGACTCGCTGCTTCCACAAAAGATTCAGGCTTTTGAGGTAACAAAGAGGATAACGAAATCTTCATACAGAGTGATCTGGATCATGCTAGGAAAGTCTTAGGACTACCATTTTTAACTTGGACACTTGTTCAATGCAACATGCTATGCGTAGAACATGTGTAAAATACTAAAATTGTAAATCACGACTATTGAGTTGAAGTGTTGGATTGGTATCTAATAACTACTTATGATTTGGTTCACAACAATATATTACCTAAACTACTATAATCATGAGATGCACCATTTATGTGCTGTCATTATGTTCCTCAGTAATGGTGATGTGAACATTGGCTCTCATCCAACCTTGTTCCTTCTGGAGCAGAACTGTCACTATTTGTCAATGTCCTATGCACTGCACTTTAGTGCTAATGGTCCTATGTTTGTAGGGTGTTTGTGTGAAAATGATTGCTGCTGGCGCCGAACATACTGCTGCAGTAACTGAAGATGGTGACCTCTATGGATGGGGTTGGGGTCGATATGGAAACTTAGGTCTTGGTGACCGTTATGATCGTTTGCTTCCTGAAAAAGTATCTTCTGTGGAGGTAAATTATCTAATTTTGCTTAGCCTGTTTTTCCAGGTTTAAAATCAACAGATCCAAGCAACTGAAAGTCTACTAACACCTACAGCACTTGATACTGCATGAAAACTGATCACATGTTACAAAATCTAAATGCACTCCTTATTCCTTACTTGATCTCTGAGACTGTCAGCCGGGCATATGTTTAGCTGTGACTTACTGCTGTGGCATGTTTTTCATTAGTAAGAAGTAGAGTGAAATACAAGCCTTAAAAGTTAAAACGGTAATCACCTGATTACCGAGTTAAGGGCACACATCAGTGTTTACAGCGGTTTAAATTACACAACACATTTGTGACCTTTCCGAAAAAGACCCTAGCGCTGAGCCACAATCAGGTGTACTCATAAGAGAACCATCAGCGACCTGAGCTGTTTGAAACCAGCCATTAGCCAAACATTCATTTCGTCGATGATCAGTTGCGTTAGTTCCGCAGGCGAGGCGCTTGAGACGTCAAACGTCCTCATGTTCCTTTCTTTCCACCCAACAAGGAAAAGCAGGGAATCGAAACCATGCTGGATGTTGTCATCTTGAAACATCCCTTAATTAAAAAGTGTTGGGGGGTCAATATTTTTGCCCTGATAGAAACCATCAAATGCATAAAATTCTTTCAGCTAATTGCAGAACTCTCTGTTCTTCTCTAAACATTATGCCGGTGATTTTCTTGAAATCAGCATGGAGTGCATCCATTTTACCTTTTCTAGTCCTGACAAAGTAAAGCACAAGCACTGGTCTGCCATCATCGAAGCACAGATCAGATGTCTGCCATCATCCAAGCACACATCAGAGTTTATATATTTAATTTATTGTTCAGTTGTAGGTGAAAAGGGAGTTCCTTACTCTAATAATTAATAATAAGTTAACAGTAATCAGTTTTCCATGCAGCTTTATTTTACTCCTGCTTTAAATAAGTTAACGGAACTGTCACTAAGATATGGACATTTTGGTCCTCTTCCCATAGATAGTTATTTTTTTCCTGTTATTTCTGTTTGTTCTCTTGTTCCAGGTTTCTGTAATTCTTATATTTTGTCCTTCTGTAGGGTGAGAAGATGGTGCTTGTGGCATGTGGATGGCGCCATACAATTACTGTGTCTGACTCTGGTAATCTGTACACTTATGGTTGGAGCAAATATGGTCAACTGGGACATGGTGATTTTGAAGATCATTTAGTTCCACATAAACTAGAAGCTTTGAAAGATAGCACTATATCCCAGGTAATACCTTCTAGAAACATTCCGTGACATGGTTTCATGAAGGATTAATACAATCAAGAACTTCATTTTCACTTTACTGGGATTTAGAAAGACGATGGTTCCATACTTCCATGCACAGGTTGACATAGACACACCTTATACTGATGGTTTGAAAAATCTACTTTTTACATATTGGTATATATAGTCAAGTTTACATTAAAAGTTGAGGAAACTCCCAAACAAATGGGAATATATCTTATGCTACTTAGCCGAGAGCCCCAGACAAAATGTCCCTGTCGGAATAAATTAGCATGTCCTCAAGTCTTTATTACTATTTGACTATTTGAGCTCTGGAATAGAAGGTTTACATACACAAGTTCTGCTGATTTAGATTTCAGGAGGTTGGAGGCATACGATGGCACTTACATCAGAGGGAAAGCTTTACGGATGGGGATGGAACAAGGTCGTTATCATCTTTGTGCCTCTACTTGCTTTGCTACCCAATTATTGGTGTCTGATTCAAACTGCACATGCAAAATTCTATCGTGTACTTTTTATCGATGGATAAAAAAGGCAAACATTGAGCAATGAATCTCTTGTTTGGATAAGAACACTTTTTTTTGTGTGCACATGTATAGTTGCTTAGGCATGGTGAAACTCGGCATGATGATTGAGAAGTTTCTTTACACAACAGAAACAAGATGGACTTTTTCCTTGGTCACCTTGGGAAATTGAGTTCAGACAAAGACTGTTCTTGTTTCTATGAACATGATTGCTTACTTGCAAAATCACCATTCTTCTCCAGAAGAGGGACACATCTTGTCTATACATGTGCTTACTTTGGGCACAACTTAAAACTATGTACAATCTAGGCACATGGTGACTTTCATGCAGAGCTTTGCTTGCGTTCCATCTCTATTGTGTTCTATTTTCACTTGCCCATGTGGGTTTTTTTTACCATTTTTTACACTGAATGTTTCTCCTATTTTGAGCCTGCAGTTTGGACAAGTTGGAGTCGGCAACAATGATGATCACTGCTCCCCAGTACAAGTTCATTTTCCAGAGGATCAGGTATGGTGTGTTTGTGGAGGGCTAGCGCATAATACTGACTTTTTCCTCTAACAAACGATCCTTGTACTACATGAGCCAAAAAGTTATAGCCCCAAAAATGATGATCACAGTTTGTTAATTGATTCATTTAAATGATAATTGCCAACTTTGCTTATTACTGTGGTTACCGCAGAAAATTTCCCAAGTTGCATGCGGATGGAGGCATACACTTGCCCTTTCCGAGAAGAAAAATGTTTTCTCCTGGGGAAGGGGTACTAGCGGACAGCTCGGCAATGGTGAAATAGTTGACAGGTGGTTGTTATCTAGTGCACGAGCTCAATGTCTTCTCCCTTGTAAAACACTTGTTTATGCTAGTCTGCTATTTATACTCTTCTGATCTGACAACTTATCGACTTGTATCATCCTGAAGGAATACACCTGTGCTGATTGATGCCTTAAGCCCTGACGGTTCTGGCTGCAAGAAGTTGGTGTCATCAACGGCAGCCCCATTCGCAGGTCTGTTTCATTGAACTCTAGTAGCAGCAGGTGCTCTTGCAAGACAGGCAATTGACTGAAATGTCTCTATTTTTTGCAGCCAAAGTTTGGGTATCGCCATCAGAAAGATATGCCATAGTTCCTGACGAAAATGTGAGTTCAGTTCACCACACGTTTAATTTGAAGCAAATTGCTTAAACTGCAGCATTAGTTACACACAAGAAAAGATTTTTTTTACAGCACCCACATATCCATCTGGTTATTGTTGCTGAATTTTCTTGTGTTCATCTGCAGGTCCCTAAAGCAGGCGAAGGCACAGCACGAGGCAACGGCGCTGACGCGAATGTACCAGAGAACGACGTAAAGAGAATGCGCGTGCAGTCGTAGTTCTTCACTTCTACCATCCACTCCACCGACCTCCCTTAACCCTACTAGTAGTACTATGAAGACCGGGTGCCCCATCAGTAGCACTGCCTCGCGTCGCAGCGATGTTGTGTGATGTGATTCACCTGTTAGAGGCCGCCCAGTCGACCTGCACTTGCTGTGCTGTTAAGATGTGTCCTGGATCTTTGACATTGCATGGAGGGCACAATAAGTGCTTCATTCTCATTTCTTCTCACTTGCATGATGGCCAACCAAAGCCATCAAGTCTTTTCGGCAGATGTTCTGTTTTTCTTGGCAAGAAAACTAAAACTGAATTTTGGGTGTGAATATGATTGACTGTTTGTAGAAAGGAACAAAACAGTACGGATGCGGCTACTGTTACTCTAGAGGTGAGACATCAGACATGAGAGGCAGAGAAAGGGAAGGCAGGTAGCAGCACGAGGTTGACGAAGCAAGTCACGCCCTTGTAATTTGTGAATTCTGATCCCTGGACGTTCCTTTACCTCTCGGCATTATCGATTGGTCGATCAGATTGACCAAGCAAGTCACGGTGCCACTCCCCTCCGAATTCTGTTCCTGGATGCCTGCCGCCTGCATTGGGTGCGGCAGAATTCAGAGATTATTGCGTGACCGCGTGACTCGGTTACGCACGCTCTCGCATTTCAGCCTTGTAGGGATGGGCGGCCCGCCAGGCCCAACCCAAGGCCGCCGAGGCGGGGGCACACGGGGACGGCTGGCGGCCCAAGTGAGCGGACATGTAGCGCGAGGCCGTGAGCTGGCTAGCCTGGCCCAGTCGCACGACAGGAGTGCGGGGGCCCGTAGTGGCACACTGGCACGAGATCGGCACGTTTTGTCGGTCGTGGACGCATTCCGCTTGGCGCGCCTGGTTTGCATCAGCGTCAGCGTCAGCGTCACCAGCCGACAGCCGTGTGCATCACCAGCACGCTCCTTCTGGCTTTCTTCTGGTAGGAAAGGAATCGTGGTACCACTAAGCCACTAACCACTTGATTCGAAGCCCGCACGCCGCCTCTGCAACGGCAAGACCCTCTTCGCCGGCCGTCGTCCCTGCCGCTAGCCGCACCCACACCTGACCTGACCTGACACACACACCCCTCGCTAGCTGCACAACACAAACACACGTGTGAGGCAAGCTAGGTAAGCGGAGGAATCCAGGTGCCGCGAGACGGCGACATGGACATGGATCAGCAGCGGGTGGGGCGCCCAGGCCGCATCACGCAACAGCGACGGCCGAAGCTGGCAGTGGCAGCCAAATGCGCCACACGGCCCTCGCCGACTACGACTCATGAGGCGTCAGCCATCAGGTGTCACACCCGCCCGGCCGTCGCCATCCTCCTCCCCGGCCCGGCCCGCGCGCGGCAGCTAGCCTCGCTCGCCACTCCATCGCGGTTAGCTCCTCTATCGGCGCCGCGCTCCCCTCAAATCACCAGGTCCACCACACCACCACCACCACGACACGCCGATCGGTGGAAGACACCGTGTAGCCGATTCTTCTATTCTACCACTGCAGTCCAGGTCTAGTCACCGCGGCGACACGTACGGCCCCGGTGGATCCGGGTTACATATGCCGCGTGCATTTCGTGCTGCCGACCGGAGGGACGGAGGACACAGGCGCCACCTACCTACTGGGCTACTGGGCAGCGGGGCAGGGGACACAGGCGCGGCACCAATCACAAATCAGGCTTCGCCCAAGGGAGCGCGCGCATCATTAACAGCGGCAGCGACGTCATCTATATCTCTGGCTACCATACACATAATAAACTTCACCTTCCCTGCCACTTCGACGAGAGCCGCAGCAATGACGACGCCCGATCCGCCGGCTGTCGTCGCAGGCCCACTCCCGGCGGCCGCGTGCCGCCCTCTCATGTTCCCGCGGTTCGCGGCAGCCCCATCGTCGCCACCACCCTGCAGATCCCCTCCCGCCGCCGTTGCGCCGCCGGTGACGAGGAGCCGAGCGCTCACACTGACCGCCATGGCCGCCGCAGCGCAACAAGGGCCGACAGGCGCGGGAGGAGACGCTGCGGCGGCGGCGGCGGTTGCGGAGATGGAGGACAGGATGGACCTGCTGTGGGAGGACTTCAACGAGGAGCTGGCGCTGGCCGGCGGGCTGCAGCAGGCGCGCGACCTGTGGTCGTCTGGCTCGTCGGACGCGGAGTCGTCGGAGCCCGCGGCGGCCTGCGGGTGCGCGCCGGTGCTGCGCCCCTCGTCCAGGGCCGCCGGCGCGGTCCGGCACTGCCGCCGCCGCGCCGGGACGTGGGTGCTGCTCATGCGGATCTTCAGGAGGCTCTTCGTCATCGAGAAGACCACCGTCTCCGCGGCCGCAGCCGCCAGGCGGCAGCACGCCGCTGCCACCACGAGGGAGAGCTGATACGATGCGACCATGCTTGCACAGCCAAGCCTTCCCACGCAGGCAATTTGCCTCCATGAATGGTGTGGTGAGCGTGAGCTCTGCAAGGAAGAACTATGCATGCATGCTTCCTATGCGAACGTACGGCCACTAGTAAACTATACTGCTGTGCTACTCCATTAGACATAGGGTTCAGTGGTTCATCATCAGCAGATACAGAGAAATTAGAGCAGTGCCATAGCAATGCCACTCCATTATCCCACTGTTAATTGGCACTTCAGTTTTTATCCTGTTTTATTTATGAATTCATCAAAAGTAGAAATGTAAAGTCAATGCATTTGTAAATTCTTCCTTTTGTGTCCTTTATTAGTCACGACTCACGAGGCGTTGTCTTGTGATTCATGGTATCATATCTGCGGATCTTAAGAAAGAAAGAAAGGTGCACGGCTTTCTCAGGACAAAATTTTTTTGGTGTGGATTCGTGAGGATGAAAGGTGCTTGTGCAGTTTATACTTTTGGAGGATGCGTGTTTTTATTTGGGCGGCTCACATAAGGACAAGGGCATTAGCTCGCAATAATGAACTGACTAAAGGCAAAAAAAGAGACCACGGACAGGGACATCCAACCTCCTGCCTGTCAGCAGTAAGAACCCTTTTGTCCTTCCAAGGTAACTTCACAATGCAAACTGCCTAGGATCAGCAATTCAGCATAATGGCAGTGGGCACTATGACTGTTTGAGTACTTGCTGTACTTCTATTTTCAAGGCTGCGAAGTGGCACTGCGGCTAGAGAGTAGAGACTCACAAACTTCCTATTTTTATTTTAAAGAAGAGACTCACAAACTTCATCACAGCAAAGAAACTGACACTTTTGTCTCATTGCTTGTACTATTTACTTGCATCCAAATTCAAAAAATGCACGGGCATAGGTAGGAAGGGACAATTCTTGCAAATTATGTTGGGATCCTACCATAATTAAGTCAATAACAAATTGGGGTCAACTAATAACAGCAGAATAGACACGAGATAGCCCACAAGGACCTAGACCTGTACAAACATAAACACAGCGTGGTGGCAGCTGGGCCTACTTTCACCAACTATCTCAGGCCGATGTGTGCACCAGATTAATACCATGCATTTTCTAGGCCAATAATAGAATGATGCAGCAATGATCAATTCTTTTTAGTAACGAAGAGAATCTCTCAAGATGATGGCAGACCGGGCCAATGCAACAAGAACTGAAATTTCCTGCGAAGTTACAACCCAATGCCTTCGTCGAAACATATTATCTGATCATGGCTGTCAACTGAAAGTAACATGACTAGACCAATATGCATTACAGAGGCACCAATGATGATACTTGAAATTCATACATATATAGTATATACAGCAATTTTTTTGACAAAAAAGATATACCACAAGCATTGTATGGTTTCTGCCTATTAATAATGGGAGCAATGGATAGTTTGGGCGCAATTATGTTGATATCTTGTTAACAAAAGGGGGGTGCCTCACAATTTGCTTGATGCCACAAGATACTTGGTATGACGGGCCTGTGCCATCAATTTTCCTGTCTTTTTCTTCCTGAAATCGACAGAGACGACACCAACTGACTTTCCAGCACGCAACAACTTCCCCTCAACCTCTATTTCCTCCTGGACAATTAACCCAAAAAAGTTAACAGTATTGTCGAAAAACTTTGTAAGGAAACATAGCACTGTGGAGACAAAGAAAAAGTTGAAAATAAAACTATTTTGACAGTTCATCACCACCAAGGGCAGTGCAAAGAGAGGACTAACAAAGTAACAAGTGGGGGCTATGGGCAAACATGTCAAAAAGTGGTAGATATTTGAAACCTACATAGAGAGTGGCATTTTGAAGTGTTGCACGTCTAAAGTGGTGGATTTTTTAAGCTGCA
Source organism: Miscanthus floridulus (assembly GCF_019320115.1). Taxonomy (NCBI): domain Eukaryota; kingdom Viridiplantae; phylum Streptophyta; class Magnoliopsida; order Poales; family Poaceae; genus Miscanthus; species Miscanthus floridulus. Next base: position 47,007,610 of record NC_089590.1, read on the forward strand.
CTTGGCGATGGCAAATTGGCAATTTTCACTAGCCGAAGCTGGCTTCATTTTTGTTTAACTTCCAGTAGAACAACAAAAGGACCATTCAGTACAATGCGACATCTGATAGTATCAACTACCAAGATGGCTACTTTTTATACCTACCAGAAAATTTTCCAGATATAAAGTGATACAATCCTACACTGTTCAATAATGTTATCAAAAACATCGCTCATTTATGTAACCATCTTTTCTGCTTACACACGCAACACATCCATACTTTAGGTAAGAACATAACCATTAATGCAAGTCTCCAAAAGGTAAGAAGCAAAGAAGTAAAATAACTTCATCTTGGCAATAGAGCTGTTGTCATGCAATGTTTACTTACTGATGTTAAGTCATAAAAATGTAAGCATTCAACCTTTCTAGAGGACCACGATTCCACGAAGCAACACTAAAGCTTCTAAAAAAATCTGAAAAGATGGGTATTTATCTATTCTAAATAAACAATGTTAGACCTAATGATACTGGCCTGGCAACAGGCACATCTGTTAAGCGTGAGCATAAAAAACAATAAAAAGTATGAAACTATCAGCATTGAGTCATTTATTTGGCAGCGATTAGGAAAAATATCTTAATCACGCTGAAGACGGATTTCTAGTATAAGAAAGATGGATAACTGAATTAGGATTTAAATAACCTGTTGGAAAATTAAACTAAAGACAGTTTCATGGGTTCTGAAATTATATTAGCATGAATACATCAAATTGTCTAGAACAGACAGATAAGAACATATAATGAACTCTTTGCCACATCCTAATAAAATCAAATAACTTTCACTATTGAAGTTGTACCATCATTAATTACCACAAAATGCACCCTCTAGCCTCTACTAGAGACAGATATACTAATAAATTATTTCAGAATGCTAGAAAATAATTAAAACACAAATCCAACAACTTCCATCAAGTTGGAAGCAATTTCAGCATCCAATCCCAGCTCATCCCTACAGTCCTACTCCTTATCTGCCAACTTCACAATACAGCACATTGACTAGTATCCAGTATATAGCAGAGAAGATTTTTTTTAGAAGGGACAACAAAAGCTTTGCCGCAATTTTTATTAGACGGAGAAAATAAAAATACAAGGGTCAGCCCAGTTTTTTGAGTGGAAACTGGGCCCAAAAACCACCAACTGGGAGAGTCCACCACTCATCCTGACCAACTTTTGAAAACACCGTCCAAACAACTAACGACTATAGCAGAGAAGATCCCTGAGGTATTATAGCCATAACAACTATGAGTGTGCCATTGAGATCCAAGCCCACAGCTTAGTGACAGTTTCTGACAGCCAGAAATCCATGCACAACAGCAAGCAGTAGAATTGTACCAATCATGGGCGATTACAATTTCTAGGAGACAAACCACAACATGCTAATCTGACATTCTCCTTAAACATGCTAGAACCACGACACATCCTAATTGTCAATAGAAAGTACAAACCTTCAAATTATCAGAGAGCAATTACTGAAAGTGAATACCATTTCTTCAGGACAAAAGGATTGCCCAATGGACTAGCTCTAGCACTAGCAGGCTAGCAGCATAAGTGCAAAATCGATCCAGTTCCATCATAAATCCCGATCCCCATGAGCTATTTTTTTTAATACCATAATCGAACACAACAGGAAATGTGAACCTAGAGAGGGTGGGTCTCAGTCTCACCCCGACTGCAGCCGTGTCGACAAAGGAGACGCTGATCTCGATGGAGACCCCGCTGCTGGGGAGCCCGCTGCAGAAGAACACGGCCGATCCCAGCTGGTCGGCGAGCGTCGCTGTGACACCGCTGCGGAGGTACCCCACAGGACTCTGCAAGGGCACGACACATCGAACCAAGCAATCAAGCAGCATATGTCTCGTCAGTCACTCCGACACCGTCGGACACACCATCTCAAACCGAAGTCGGAAGCGAAGGGAGTGCGAGGCTTACCGCAAGGCGAGGTGTCACGACGAAGGAGCAGAGGAGGCGGCCGTGCTCGGCGGCTTCGATGCTGACGCCGCTGAGGACGAAGGGGTCGTAGAAGTGGAGCCGCGCAGGAGTGGAGCCGGTGATTTTCTCGGCGGTTGCGGTGGGCTCCAGGCTTTTCCGCACCGCTTCCGGGTCCATGGTGGTGGCGCGCCGGGCGGGGAGGAGGGGAGGCCGCGCCACCTGATTCCGACGAGGTGTCGTGTCGGCAACGCACGCAGCTCCGAAGACGAAAGGAGGCCGCTGCAGCCTGCAGAGCGTGGCGGTGGGGATTGCTAGGGTCATAGGCTGACAGGTGGGGCTATGGACGGAAAGCAAGTAATGGGCAAGGCAAGGAGAGTGACTGTGATAAGAATGGTTCTCTTTGATTGGATTCCTCTCTATGTATAAAACAATAAAATAAAACATACTGCCTCCATAAGAAAGTATATAATTCTGGATTTAGATTGAGTTAAACTTCCTTAAATTTAATTTAACTAAATTTATATAAAAATATTATCAACATTTATGACTCCAAATAAATTATACTATAAAGATATATATTCTATGATTAATCTAACACTTTCTGCATTCCAAATTGTAAAGACGATTTGGCTTTTTTAGATATATATTTTTATTATACACTTAGATATACGCTATAGCCACATATGTAGTAAAAACGATGTATCTATAAAAGCCAAAACGTCTTACAATTTAAAATAGAGGGAGTAACACTAAATGCTATTTTTTTCATAAATTGGGTTTAATTTTAAACTGTTTGTTTCGTAAATAAAATAAGAATTGCATTCTTTTTATGATGGACAAAGTATTCAAAGCTAACAATAGTATATCAACATGACCTCCTGTATAGGCGTATAGCATTTTAACTAGCAATATCTATAAAATATAGGAATATTTGTATTATTTATTTATGAAAGTATTTTTTATAATAGATATAATATGTCAACCTTGTTTTATGAACCTAATAACCTATATAAATTTTATATCTTAATAGTCAAAGGTATAAATTAAAGTTGACTTATAAAAACCTAGAAGCACTAAAAAGGACTATTTTGCATGAACTGGGCAGAAACAACGAAAAGGTTGAGTGCTGGCTGGATTACAATGGCCTTATTCAAATAAGCAACGGCTTACGACAGCAAGTTCCAACCAAATAAAACTAGCAACCTCAGTGCATTTAGTGTAGTAATGACTTATGACAAATGGTTCCCAACTTATAACTGGCTATTTTCTCTGAATCTCTGTATGTGCCTCACTCTCTCACTGCATAGCTACATATGACACCTTGATCAGAGTTCGTCTTTCGGAAGCTCTAACGGCCATGAAGGTGTAATGCCATCTTCCACAGCACCAGCACCCGTCTGCGTCACTTCGTCCACGGCACCAGCTCTGGGCCCCTTGTTCTTCTTGATGAAACTGATGATGTCCTCGGCCGTTCTACTGCCATTGTAGTTATAAAGGTCACCGGTTGTCGAGTAGAAGTAGATCGTGGGATATCCCTCCACCGCCAAGTCGGTAGGGATATCGTTTGCAGTGCCATCCTGAGAAAACCAAAAGGGATTAATGATAAGTAATGCCTGGTATGAGCAAGATCATACCATACCACAAAAAGGAAACAAAGAAAAATACAATTGAGCATCAGTCGCAAAATGGCTCACCATCTTTGCAATGATGACTTCGTCGTCATCTTGTAATGCTACTGCAACTTCCTCCAAGATTGGGGCCAGCTTCCGGCAATGGCCACACCAAGGTGCATAGAACTCGAGCAGTACTGTGAAGAAAGGATCATGTCAAGCATGATGTAGTAAAACAAGTTGAATGCTAAACGTAACTGAAATCTGAATGTAACCACTAATACAATCATATTGAGCTAAGGGGCACATATTACTCAGACAACCGATGGAAGTGAGAAAAACTAACCATTTTTGCCAGAGTTGAAAACAATGTCATCGATACTGTCAGCCACAACGACCTTAACAGGTTGGTCATTCACCTTTGGGATTGGCTCTGACTTAACATAAGGTGTCAAGTTTCCATACTGCATGAACCAACACAAGACAGAACAAGATTGAGCAGGAAATTATTTGCTAATAAAGCACTGTGAAACAGCTCAGTAACTAAGAAACATAATAAAGTAGAAAAGGCCTCAACTATATACTCCTTCAACCAGGGGATGACTTGATCAGGGTCGATAGTTGGATTGAGATATTTCCCACCCTGTGCAATCACAAAAAGGAGGGGCACATCGTTCTCTTTAAGCCCAAAGTACTGAAACCATTTGCATGAGAGCTTGTTAGGCATCTAACCGTAGAAATTTTTGACAAACAAATACTCAGAGAAACTACAAATAGCAACCTGGAAGGCACGGTAAGCAGATTCAACATCACCAAATGTTATTAGCACTGAATTTCTTGGCAGCTTCTTGAATCTGACTCTTGAAGGCCTCAATTCTGTCGTCGCTGAAGTTCAAGAAAAGCATCGCCTGTCCAACCATATTTGTTTTCAGTGCATATGAAAAGTAGGTCGATGCATTCATGCAAGCAGAAATGTCAGTTCAATGTGGATAGCATAACCTATTACCTATACTTATGCAGAGATAAATGAATTACCAAAACTTAGCTCTTCCACCCAACATACAACTCATATATTCAAATTCTTAAGTAGCAAACAGAACATAATCACAATTGTGTTACTCACTTTGGCACTAGGAGTGCTGTAGTATCTCTCAAGAAACTTATGGTTGGTTGGATCAGCGTCGAAGGTAACTACTGAAGGGAAACCAGACACCTCAATGAATTTTTCAAGAGCAACCGTATCAAAATCCTGAAAAAGATCAAGAATGGTGTTTTAGTACTAGTGTGTTCAGTGATGAATTAGCATCGAATGTATACATGAAAAGGAATGTACCAGTGAATCAGCAAAGAGCTCGTCGAATGGTTTGAAGAGACGAACAATAGGGCCCTTGATGGCCTGATCACCACGTGGCAGAATACTTGCGTCTGACGTGTGAAAGAAATCATAGTCTGACCGTTTTTTCTCTGCCACGGTCATGAAATTCTCATACTCCACACCGGCAAACTCAGCGAAAACTTCAACCTGCAACAAAATGTTTCACACGCATCCATCACATTCGCATCCATCACTCTCCCATGGCATTCAGGAAACAGGAAACTTTTTTTTTTTTTGAAAGAACAGGAGGCATCATTCTTAACAGTAGTAGAAACCTACAAGAACCACCCCCTTGTCACCGATGGACGACTGAGCAGCCTCCGCCGAACTGAGCTCGATGGAAGCTGGGCCGACCTGCTTCTTGAGGTACTCCACGATGCCGTCGGCGTCCCTCGGACCACCATAGCCACACACGTCCTTCCCTCCATTCTCTATGATCTTGATGGTGGGGTACGCATGCACCTGGTACTTGTCCTTGATCTCCTTGTTCCTCTCGTCGTAAGCGTCCACTTTGGCGAGCACCAATGGCGGGTCGTGATTCCTCAGAATGGCGGCTGCCTTCTCGTACTGCATGCATGGTATCACGGACATGGCACAAAACTAATTAAAACACACATTTCCCTGCGTTGCATCCTCCGGGGCAACCAGGCAAGACCGGCAGTCTGGCACAGTGGCGCGTATGAAGGGAGCAGCGAGTTGTTACCTCTGGAGCGAGTTGCTTGCAGTGGCCACACCTGTGGATAAGTTACCATTAGCCAGGAGTTGACAGAGCACGGCTGCTTAGGGAATGGGGTCACTGAGCCATACGTACCATGGCGCGTAAAACTCGACGACGATGAACTGGTGCTTGGCCACCACCTCCGAGAAGTTACCGGCGTCCAGTGTCAGGACCACCTTGCCCAGCTCCACGGCGGGATCAGCCAAGGCAGGTCCAGAGAGAAGGAGAACGCCAGCGAGGAGGATGGTGAACGGAAGCACCAGGAAGACAGCCATTGCTTAAGCTGCAACTAAAAGTGCCCTGCTCAGGGTAGAACCCGAGTTGATATATGTGAGGGTATTGCGTTGCATTTGCAGGGATCTCGTGGGAAGTCAATGGGAGCTTTGTTTGCTAGCTTCTCTTTGACTCCATGTTTCAGAACTTTGCCTTCAAAAGACATTAGTGAGCCTCGTTCATCTTCTTTTTTATTCTTCAGCAAATGATAGCCTGTAGCTTGTAAGTGCTATCAAATATTGATAGTACAGCACCTTTTGTGTGCAAGTGGCATATCAAATTAGAGTAATGCGCTAGAAGCACACCACAATTTTTGTAAGTTTTCCAAGTACAAGGTACTTGGCGTTCTTGCCATCCCTGGGAGACTAAAAGCGATTTACAGGAAAATACACAACACAACATTAATCTAAGAGTAACTTCTATCACTAATGCTCACCATCTGGCAATGCCGGCAGTAACAGCTCCAGCTTCTTATTCCCACCAGGCACCAGGGGCGGGTGGCGGGCTTCATCCTGAATTCCAGAGAGGATTCCAGACTCAGAGCGGCTCTGTCTACTGAACACTCTGTTCTTCCTTTCTTTCCAAATTTCCCAGATTGTGAGGATGATCAGGGACCTGAGACCCAGCACCAGAGAAGGCTGACCTTGTTTGTTAACTGAACTAGTGATAAGTGCGCGCCCCTGCGCGCGGGTTGGCACCACAGAACTTTTCCAAAAAATGTAGTTTGATTATTAGATACCTAAAGATAGAGAAGAGGAAACACGATAGATACAGTGCATCAGTTTAACGTCAAACACGAAGAGGATGAAGTCATTTACACATCTAGCAAGGGGGTAGCCAAATTAGGATAACCACCACAAAGGTCGATTGTAACAGACCAATAATTGATAAGGTTAGCTGTGCTGTCTAAAGCTGCATTGTGCTAAGAACATGGGTTCTAACATAGCTCACAGAAAGGCATAGTCATGAAAAGTCTGTAGATTAGAACAGTAGAACATATTATATTACACATGCATAGTCTCATTAGCTATCACATCAAGAAACGATCATGCGTCTCTTGGACAGGACGCTTTTTGAGTGGTGGTGCTCCTCGGTTGGTACTATGGATGCATAGGCCAGCATAGCATCATCAGATTCACAGCATCAAGTTTGTCAAAAGGCTGCTGAGGTCAACTTAGTAGATGTTATTTTTGGATATACCACAGTCCAGTTATAATATAGCAATCAGGGGGAAAAGTAAGTCTTGTTATCTCACGTACAATGATATATGCATGTGTTGTAACAACAATAAAGATCGTAGCATTGGGACTGATATAAATATTTCTAGCACTTTGCTACGGAGTGGTTTTACCTGGTAGCTGAGAGGGAGGGCCCCAACTTGTAACTTCGTCGTCAGAGTCTGAAGGCTGGTTGGTGAAGCCGCCGCCATAGCATTTTGGCAAGTCGAATCCTTGCTCGACTGTGTATTAGAGAGAACGGTGTTTGTGAGACGTTAGACAATGACTTGATGCTATAACCTAGTAGTGTATAACGTAAGGATGGTGAATCTGTAGCAGCCAAAGAAATGCGTAGAAAATAAAACTATCTAACAGAGGGACAGAAAATAAAATAAAGCTAATCCATGAGCCCACTTGAGTAGGATCAGAGGCTAAAGAAGAGGAAATAAGGTTTCAGTGCTCAGCAAAATCTAACATTTTCAGAACAGGACTGATTACATCCTGTTTTCATTTCCAGCCTGATTACTTTTGTTGGCAAATAAGACTATGTTTAGTAAGTTCCTGTTATGACGGGCGTCCAGTACACCAGGCGCAACCCCTCCAGTGGCTAGGCCACGCCCGCGCAGGAGAAGGCCAGAAGGCCCAAGTCATCAACATTTAGTTTTTATCGGAATTACTATAATTATTAGGGGGTTATTTCTATTATTATTATTAGAGGACATATAAATACTTTGTAAGACTACTTTGGAGAATTAAGCGGAAACATATATTGTTTCTCGGCTTCCTAAGGGAGCCGGGAGTTTTGCCGTGGCCTAACCCTAGCCTCGTGCGACCACGGCGCCGCCGCGCCGTCTTCCTCGCGTCCTCAAGCCCCGACCTCCGAACACACACACCTACAGTCTTCGATCCCTCTCTTGCCGGACTAGGGATCGTGACAGCCTGGTATCAGAGATGTCAGGTCCTCCATCCACATCCACGCAGCCGCCGTCCACCTCCGCCTCCCTGCCCGTGCCATCAGCGCCAGCGCCGTCGGCCGCGTTGGGGTTGTCGTCTGCATCCTCGGGAGCGCCCCTAACGTTGGAATCTTTGGCCGGCGACGTGGCTGAGATTGCCCGCGGCATGGCAGCCATGCAGGCGACCCTGGCCGCCCTCATCCCACCACCTCCCCCTCCACAACAGCCGGCACCACCACCACCTCCACAGCCGTCGCAGCCGCAGGCGATCTTCCCCTACGGCATGCCCCAGACCAGTGGGACGGGGGTGCCCCTCCACTTGCTGCGGTGGCCGGCCTCGCCGTCTTCCATCCCGTCGTGGGCGATGGGCTCGACGACTCCGCCCATCTACACGATGGCCACGACCCCTACACCGTCGGCGCCCGCGGTCGCGGCGTCCTCCGGGGCGCACCAGCCGCCCCCGACCAGCGGCATCTTCTATGGAGGGACGGACGGTACCCTCATCTACGGTGGAGGCGGGTACTCCGGCGGCGCCCTATCCGCCGAGGACTCGTCTGCCGCTGCTCCCAACGGCGCCCATGCCCCTCCCAAATTTTACAAGCTGGAGTTCCCGACGTTTGACGGCGCCGTTGATCCGCTCAATTGGCTCAACCACTGCGAGCAGTTTTTCCGCGGCCAGCGAACATTGGCTTCAGATCGCACATGGCTAGCTTCGTACCATCTTCGCGACGCTGCTCAAACTTGGTACTATGCGCTGGAACAAGATGAAGGCATGCCGACCTGGGAACGCTTCCGCGACCTGTGCCAGCTCCGTTTCGGCCCCCCAACGCACGGCATGCGGCTGGCCGAGCTCGCCCGGCTACCCTTCCAGTCATCGGTCCAGGAGTATTCGGACCGCTATAATACCGTGCTCTGCCATGCTCGCGACCTCAATCCTCGCCAGAAGGCGGAACTGTTCGTGGGTGGCCTCCCCGAGCACATCAAGGTCGACGTCGAGATGCGCCACCCGCCCGACCTTCAGTCGGCCATGTACTATGCTCGGGCGTACGAGCGTCGCGCGGCAGCCTTCCTGCCCGCGCCGCAACAGCAGCGCAGCGCTCGGCCTCCGGTGCGCTCTGGGCTGCCCGTGGCCCCTCGGCCGGCGGCCAACACCACCGCGGGTGGGAGAGGAGCCCCCGCCCTGCCAGCGTCTACACCAGCAGCGGCCGGACAGCCGTGATTCCACTGTTTGTCACCGGCGGAACAGCAGGAACGCCGCCGCCAAGGGCTGTGTTTCAACTGTGATGAGCCCTATGTGCGCGGCCATGTTTGTCAGCGCCTCTTCTACCTCGAGACCGACGACTTCCTCGACGACGAGGTGCCAGCGGAGGTCGCTGCTACGGCCGTGTTCCCGGAGGCGCAGGAGGCGGCCGCTGCCCTTTCCCTCGGCCAGGACACCGCGACGCTTGCCCAGACCGCCCCGGCGGTGGAGCCCAAGGTCTCCCTCCACGCGCTAGCTGGCGTGCGCGCGGAGAACGCCATGTTGTTACCGGTGACAGTACACGGCCACCGCGTGGTGGCGCTTCTTGACTCCGGCTCAACGACAAACTTCATCAACGCCGATCTTATGCGCCAGCTTCAGCTAGTCACCACCCCCCACCCCACGTTGCGGGTGTTGGTGGCCAACGGCGACCGTGTTCCGTGCCAAGGGGTTGCTCGCGACGTGTCCCTCGCCATTGGCACCGACAGGGACGAAGCTAGGAAAAAATTTAGGAGAGGCTAAACAACGGCAATTAGCAAGAAAAGAGATTCAGCAAATCTTAGCCCCTCCTACCTATACATCTACAGCTGAAATTTCAGACGACGGCTCTATGGGGCTTCGCTTGCTCGCGAGCGGTAGGGGGGGCTGGAGCCCCCCTAGCCCCACCGCTGGCTCCGTGCCTGGGCACCGAGGAGTTCTCCATCAGCTGCTTCGGCATTAGTCTGGGCGAGTTCGACCTCATCCTTGGTGTTGAATTCCTCTGAACCCTCGGACCCATCCTGTGGGACTTCGAGGACCTCTGCATGGCGTTCACTCGCGGTGGCCGCCGCCTTCTGTGGAAAGGACTAGGCTCCCCCCGCGACGACATTCGGGAGCCCGCGGTCCGGGCCGTCCACACGTCCCCAGGGCAGCCGCTCCTGGACCGGCTCCTCCACCAGTTCGGCGGCGTCTTCGACGAGCCGCGCAGCCTTCCGCCGGTCCGGCCCTACGACCACAAGATCCACCTCCTGCCGTGCACAGCTCCTGTCACCGTGCGCCCCTACCGCTACCCGCAGTTGCAGAAGGATGAGCTGGAACGGCAGTGTGCAGGGATGCTCGCACAGGGGATCATACGCCCCAGCACGTCGCCGTTCTCTGCCCCGGTCCTCTTGGTCCGCAAGGCAAACAACTCCTGGAGGTTCTGCATCGACTACCACGCCCTCAACGCCAAGACCTCCAAGGGCAAATTCCCTATCTCGGTGGTGGACGAGCTCCTTGACGAGCTTCACGGCGCCCGCTTCTTTAAGAAGCTTGACCTGCGTTCCGGCTACCACCAGGTGCGGATGCACCCGGACGACATCAGCAAGACGGCGTTCCGCACTCACCAAGGGCACTACGAGTTCTTGGTGATGCCCTTTGGCCTCTCCAACGCCCCGGCCACATTCTAGGCGCTCATGAATGATGTTTTCCGACCGTACCTCCGCAGGTTTGTCCTGGTGTTTTTCGACGACATTTTGATTTACAGCTCGTCGTGGACCGAACACCTGCAGCACATCGGCATCATCCTCAACGCCCTCCGCGCCCACCATCTGCACCTCAAGCATTCCAAGTGTTCGTTTGGGGCGTCCTCGGTGGCCTATCTCGGCCACGTGATCTCCGCTGGAGGCGTCGCCATGGACGCTGCCAAGATCGCGGCAGTTGCCTCGTGGCCCGTTCCGCGGTCTGCTCGGGCCCTGCGGGGCTTCCTGTGGCTCGCCGGCTACTACCGGAAGTTCATCCGGGGCTTCGGCATCATTGCGGCGCCCCTCACCCGCCTCCTGCGACGCGATGCGTTCGCATGTGACGACGACACCGACTCGGCCTTCAGGGCGCTCAAGGGCGCCCTCACTACCGGTCCGGTCCTTCAGATGCCGGATTTCGACCGGACGTTCACCGTGGACAGCGACGCCTCGGGTGCGGGGTTCGGTGCCGTCCTTCACCAGGGCGTCGGGCCTCTCGCCTTCTTCAGCCGGCCGTTCGCCGCTCGCCACCTCAAGCTCGCCGCTTATGAGCGGGAACTCATCGGGTTGGTCCAGGCCGTTCGCCATTGGCGGCCATACTTATGGGGCCATCACTTTCTTGTTCGTACTGACCATTACAGTCTCAAGTATCTGCTAGACCAACGCCCGTCGACGGTGCTGCAGCATCAATGGGTCAGCAAGCTCTTCGGCTTCGACTTCGCCGTGGAGTACCGCCCCGGCAGCCTCAACACCGTGGCGGATGCCCTCTCCCGCCGCGACGCCGAGGCCGCCCCTGAGGAGGGCGGTACTGCAGCAGCAGCAGCGGCAGCCCTCTCTAGGCCGTCCTTCGCCTACCTCGACGACGTGCGCCGTGCCACGGCCACTGCCCCCGACGCCTTGCTGCTGCAGGAGCGCTTCCGTGTGGGCGAGCTTGCTGCCTCCTGGCGCGAGGACGCGGGGCTGCTGTTACACGGCTCTCGCATCTTCGTCCCCGATTTTGGCAACCTCCGGCATCAGGCAATTCAGCTTGCCCATGGTGCCGGTCACTAAGGCATCCAGAAGACGCTGCATCGCCTTCGTTCGGATTTTTATATCCTAGGCGACCGCTCCTTGGTGTAGGATTGGGTGCGCACATGTGCTACATGTCAACGCAACAAGACCGAAGCCCTACAGCCGGCGGGCTTGCTGCAGCCCCTGGCCGTGCCATCCCAGGTGTGGGCTGACATCTCCATGGACTTTATCGAGGGGCTGCCCAAGGTCGGTGGCAAGTCGGTCATCCTCACCATCGTCGACCGCTTCTCCAAGTACACGCACTTCATCGCGCTCGGCCACCCCTACACCGCGGCGTCCGTCGCCCGTGCCTTCTTCGACGGCATTGTCCGGCTTCACAGGTTCCCGACGTCCATCGTCAGTGATCGGGACCCTGTGTTCACCGGGCACGTGTGGCGCGATCTCTTCAAGATGGCGGGTGTCAAGCTCCGCATGAGCACAGCGTTCCACCCCTAGACGGATGGCCAGTCGGAGGTGGTCAATAAGGTAATCGCAATGTATTTGCGTTGTGTTACAGGGGACCGCCCTCGCGCTTGGGTCGACTGGCTGTCGTGGGCGGAGTATTGTTACAATACCTCATTCCACACCACCCATACTGCCATACCGGCCGGGGACAGCATGTACGGAGGCTGCGGACGCCCTTCTCCGCAGCCGTGATGATATCCTCGCCGAGGTTCGTCAACGCCTCCTTCAAGCCCAGCAACTCTCAAAGAAGTACTACGACGCCAACCACTGGGACGTGGAGTTCGACGTCGGTTCGTGGGTCTGGCTGCGCCTCCTCCATCGCACGGCGCAGTCTCTGGACCCTCGCGCCAAACACAAGCTGGGGCCGCGTTGGGCAGGGCCCTTCCGCGTGCTCGAGTGCATTGGGAGCGTTGCTTATCGTCTCCAGCTGCCGGATGGTGCTCGCCTCCATGATGTGTTCCATGTCAGCCTGTTGAAGCAGCACCGCGGCGAACCGCCCGCGACTTCGGGAGCTCTACCTCCGACGTAGGACGGGCGCATCCTTCCTGCTCCCGAACGCGCGCTGCAGGCGCAGCGTCGCCGTGGTGTCTGGCGCGTGCTGATCCAGTGGCACGGCTTGGCTAAAGACGATGCCACTTGGGAGCGCCTCGATGAGTTCCAGGAAGCTTACCCCGACTTTCAGCTCGAGGACGAGCTGTTTTCACAGGCGGGGAGAGATGTTATGACGGGCGTCCAGTACACCAGGCGCAACCCCTCCAGTGGCTAGGCCACACCCACGCAGGAGAAGGCCAGAAGGCCTAAGTCATCAGCATTTAGTTTTTATCAGAATTACTATAATTATTAGGGGGTTATTTCTATTATTATTATTAGAGGACATATAAATACTTTGTAAGACTACTTTGGAGAATTAAGCGGAAACATATATTGTTTCTCGGCTTCCCAAGGGAGCCGGGAGTTTTGCCGTGGCCTAACCCTAGCCTCGTGCGACCACGGCGCCGCCGCGCCGTCTTCCTCGCGTCCTCAAGCCCCGACCTCCGAACACACACACCTACAGTCTTCGATCCCTCTCTCGCCGGACTAGGGATTGTAACAGCCCCAAATATTTTAAGGATCAATTATATTGGTACTTTTATGCTCTCAAGTTTATCAGCAGCCAAGCACTTTTTACAATAGATGACTACTGCAAATATATGGTCTCATGAATAACTTTGGTAGTAGCCGTTTTATTCTCTCATGAATTTTGAAACACCAGAAAAAAATACTCATAGGAAAAAACATACAATAAATGCAATGCATAACCTCAATATCTAGCATGAACTCAACCTAAGATCATAATGCATTAAGATCTAAGAGCTATACTTAGGCTTAGGCCAATGAGCCATGAGGATGACATTATTCACAGTGTAAAATATATGCAAAGCTCAGTTCCAACACAGTTCCTTTGACAGTCTAACTAAAACGGGGGCACGTATACATATTAGAAGTTGTTCCATAATTGGTATTTGGCCATGCTCTACACTAAATTAGCTAGCTTATAACAAACAATAAGCTTTAACCGCTTGCAATGTAATAAAAAGATGAGGGACCGTACATTTTTACTAACTGATATTGTTTTTTGGAACCAATAGGTTATATGTATTCAGATAAAAAATAGCAGCAACAACAACAACAACAACAAAGCCTTTAAGTCCCAAACAAGTTGGGGTAGGCTAGAGTTGAAACCCAACAGAAGCAATCAAGGTTCAGGCACGTGAATAGCTGTCTTCCAAGCACTCCTATCTAAGGCTAAGTCTTTGGGTATATTCCATCCTTTCAAGTCTCCTTTTATTGCCTCTACCCAAGTCAACTTCGGTCTTCCTCTGCCTCTCTTCACGTTACTATCCTGACTTAGGATTCTACTACGCACCGGTGCATCTGGAGGTCTCCGTTGCACATGTCCAAACCATCTCAACCGGTGTTGGACAAGCTTTTCTTCAATTGGTGCTACCCCTAATCTCTCACGTATATCATCGTTCCGAACTCGATCCCTTCTTGTATGACCGCAAATCCAACGCAACATACGCATTTCAGCGACACTTAGCTGTTGAATATGTCGTCTTTTCGTAGGCCAACATTCTACACCATACAACATAGCAGGTCTAATCGCCGTCCTATAAAACTTGCCTTTTAGCTTCTGTGGTACCCTTTTGTCACATAGGACACCAGACGCTTCCCGCCACTTCATCCACCCTGCTTTGATTCTATGGCTAACATCTTCATCAATATCCCCGTCCCTCTGTAGCATTGATCCTAAATATCGAAAGGTATCCTTCCTAGGCACTACTTGACCTTCCAAACTAACATCTTTCTCCTCCCGAGTAGTAGTGCCGAAGTCACATCTCATATACTCAGTTTTAGTTCTACTAAGTCTAAAACCTTTGGACTTCAAGGTCTCCCGCCATAACTCCAGTTTCTGATTCACTCCTGTCCGGCTTTCATCAACTAGCACTACATCGTCCGCGAAAAGCATACACCAAGGGATGTCCCCTTGTATGTCCCTTGTGACCTCATCCATCACTAAAGCAAACAAATAAGGGCTCAAAGTTGACCCTTGATGTAGTCCTATCTTAATCGGGAAGTCATCCGTGTCTCCATCGCTTGTTCGAACTCTAGTCACAACATTGCTGTACATGTCCTTAATGAGCCCGACGTACTTCGTTGGGACTTTATAGACAAATATTTACCATGCATAAACAACGAGAGAAAGGAGAAGAGAACTTTACAAATGGTGTTTCCACTGAAATATGTTCTTTTTAAATCTGAAGCAACCCAACAATTTGATGTGAGCATTTAGTAGTAAACAATATCTATAGGACACCAAAATTGATGGATAGGAAATTTTTTATGAGAGTGGCATAAACAGTACCTGTTATAAAAAGTTTCATCCTCTAGAATAGAAAGACTAAATGGCAGCAACAAGCATTGTTTGCATTGATATATTCGTAGATTGATATGACACATCAGTATCATTAGTTTGGTATCTGGCTGAAGCATTCTTATAAGCTGTGAACTATCCCCCAAGAATTTTCTGTGAGCAGATGGCTCATTTCCTGGGCCAGGCAAGTCTCCTTTGTAACACAAAACATGATCACCCAAAAACAGAGAAGGAAAAGCAAAAACAGGAGCATGGTTGTACACACATCAGCCTATCCACCTTGTAAGCAACTCTCTCCATTCCAAATTGTAAGACGTTTTGGCTTTTTTTAGATACATAGCTTCGTGCTATCTAACATCCTTTCAATTGAATAAGATTATTAGCTATATCTGAAGCTAATTTCACGTGTCATGAAACATTAAATGGCAATATTTGAAATAGTTAATTAGTTCCTATGACATGTGAATTTTCAGGCAATGCCTTTTCTTCAGAATATTCTTTGCAAAAGATGAAAGGACAATTTTAACAACCGATAATGTAGAGAATGATTGCTTGTAGTCTACCTCCCATTGCTTAATGACAACCAGTTTGAGCTCTGCAGCCACTTCCCACCAGCATGAGTCCCTTATCGGTCCATTGTCCTGAGCATTCTGGATCAAGTCACAGACAAACAAAAGAGCATGTGGCATTCTCTGCAGAAGAAAAATCAATTAGACCATTGGACTATTTAGTACAAAAATTTACCAATCCAAAGTTGAGTTCAGGAAGGAATAGTAATCACCAGATCTTTCAAGTTCACAGGAATCTCTATAGCATATAGCTCAAACAAACTATGAAATCAGGTATACGAAATATAAAAAGGTTGGCCAAGGAAATACACAGGTAGTAGTGAAGCTCCAGAGACGCTCTTCCTTTCCAGATGGACTGTTTTGTTCTCATCAGCACAACCCAACATGGCAACAGTTTATCGTATAGTGCTGAAAATTCGAATCTACTAAATTGAAAGTTCACTGGCATTTCTCTCAAACACTAAAAAATATAAAAATACTCTTGCGGACTCAAATGTGCCAATATGATGTGAAAAATATGAAAAGCTGTTACCAGGTCAATCACATTCATTTTAACAGTATAGATTGCACACATAAACATAAATAACAACGATGGAACATTCATCAAAAACATGGCTATGCAAATGAATACATACCACGACAATCCAGGCACCTCTGAATCTTAGTCTTTCTTCTGAACCACAGCTCTTCTGAATCTCAGAAGCACAAGAACCCCTGTTCGCTGAACCGCACCTTCAAAATATGCAACGACAAAGAATAAAAGCATAGTTCAGATCAATCAGCGGGAAATGTACAGTGTAAAAAAGAGCAAACAGAATGGGAGCGACGGCAGGGCGCGCGTACGGCGGTGCTGGCCACCCCAGGATCGAGATCTGGCGCCGCACAGTAAAACGGCGACGTGGCCGAGGTGGGAGCCTGCCGAGGCCGCCAGCTCTCTTACCAGTAGATGCTTGAATGTAGCAATCCTGCAGGGAGGTAGCCGACTGCAGGTGGAAGGTTGTAGCCCCTCATGCCACAGTCAAATCACCGCCACCACCCATGCCAGCTTTATTACTGGACGCTCACATGCTAGGTGCATCGCCGTCTCCAAGTTCCTGATATATAATTGGCAGAAATATGAATTCAATTTTTTTTCATATCAAAAGGAAAAAGAATACGAATTCAGCCATCCACACTATTGCATCTGTGCTGCTGTCCATACATTGTTCTTGTAGGGACATCCTCACATCCATACAAAGAATTTATGCCTTGGCATCGCTGATGGCTTCCAGATGTGTGTAGCTATTGCCGAACTTACCGCCCCCCCCCCCCCCCCCCCCCCCCCCCCCCTGAAATTCAGCAAATATGAAGAGCGTGTGGAGTACTCACCATTTTCATTTGCAGTCCACACACTGTGGTCAGGATGGTCAGATGACGAAGAGCTTGACAAATTCCTCAAATAAAGGAAAAGTGAGGACATGGTCCAAATCTGGAAATCCATCTATCATTTATGTGAGCCTCAGCCATTGTATTCTTTCTTCTGCCGTGCACAAACATGGATGGGAAGAGTGCCGACAGTGTGTCTTCTCGAACCCAACTTGATGTCCAGAAACATGCTGTGGCCTATGAGGCTGCTGTTCAGTTTGACAACCATAGCTGCATTGAAGAGAGCAATATTAGTAATGCTCTAAAGGAAGGGGCATGCCAATCCAAGGGCGGTCTAGTGCAACCCATTCAAACCACAGCCACCATAAGCGTTGAGCTCACGCGTAGCATTCAAGGTCCAGTATGCCAAGGCCGCCTGTCGGTAATGCTCTAAAGGAAGGGGCATGCCAATCCAAGGGCGGTCTAGTGCAACCCATTCAAACCACAGCCACCATAAGCGTTGAGCTCACGCGTAGCATTCAAGGTCCAGTATGCCAAGGCCGCCCGTCGGTGTTTCGTACAAGCACCGGCAAGTAAATTTATGATAATGCGCGTTAGGCTCGGATGGTGCGCTAAAGGACACAGGATTTATACTGGTTCGGGCGGAACGTCCCTACGTCCAGTTTGTTGCTGCTTGTGTTATTAGCACCGTAAACGATCTGTAGTAAGGGATACAAACTGCCGAGAGAGGGACTGGTCCCAAGTCTCTGATCGAAGGGTTGAAAGGTAGTCAAGAGCTTCGTAGCTGCTTGAATGTGTGTGAATGCGTTCTATCGTTTGGTCCTCTTTTTTCCCGTCCCTTCGATGGAGGATGTGCATCCCCTTTTATAGATGAAAGGGGGTGGCTTTACAAGGGTGAAGACTCCAGGATGCGTATTCTACTTAGTCTTGTGGCTTACGTCTATCCGATCAGGTCCTCCATCCTGATGAGTGCGAAGGAAGATAAGTGCTTACGATATTGTCGATGTCTCTGTAGGATGTCAGGCTAGTCACAGAACGCTGCCCTGCGCAGGGTATGGGCTGTAGTACGGTGGTTTTGACTTATGAGCCTCTCCCAGCCCCGCTCCGTGCGCCTTCTGGTTCCCATGATTCCTTGTTGGGAGAGTTCGGGGTCGGGGTCCGGTGTGGCACCGTGGCCAAGGCCTTCCGACTGGGAGGACCTGAGGGGTCGGGAAGCGGGCGCCGCTCCCTCGGGTCCACAGCGTGGTGACGGAATACCCGTCGTCCGTGGAGATAGCAAATCCGTTCTTGGAGCGTAGCGGTTGTCGTATATCTTTGTTGGGTTCCGTGTCCCAGAGCTGAAGGCGGCGCCTACAACTCTACAGGGTGAGGCGTGCACACCTGTAATACCTTTTGGGCTCTGCGGCGCCCGGAAGGGTCTAAAGCATCAGTCCTGTCGTTCCCTGGCAGTCCTTTTCCTGCCAGGGCGCAGGGTATGGTCGTTGGAGCCATGGTTGACCCGAATGTCTTGTCTCGTCCTGTACCCATCATTATGAGGGATAGATATCGATCAGGGCGAGGCTCGTTCTGGGCCGTCGGGTGAGGCGGAGATCAATCCCTATCTCTTGGGCGAGACTAACCCTATCCCTCTGGGATCGGGCGAGGCGGAATCCATCCCTTAGCCCTCGGGCGAGACCGAGCCCGCCCTATAAGCGTCGGGCGAGACGGAGTTTGGCTTTGAGCCTTTGGGCGAGACAGGGTTACCCCACAAAGGCGTCGGGTGAGGCCGACCCTGCCCCTCCGGGATCGGGCGAGACGGAACTCATCCCTTAGCCCTCGGGCGAGACCGAGCCCGCCCTCGAGGGGTCGGGCGAGACGGAGTTTATCCCTCGGCCCTCGGGCGAGACCGAGCCCGCCCTATAAGCGTCGGGCGAGGCGGAACCGAACTCCTGTTACTCGAACAAGGGATGACATGACGCCTTTATGCGTCCGGAAGTTTTTCACGTTTGGTGGTTATCGGTTCCGCCTTCTGGGGTACCCCGGTATTAGGTCCCCGACAGTAGCCCCCGAGACTCTAGGCGATTCGGGTAGAACCGCCTGGAGGGTGTTTTTGATTTCGCCGAAGCTAATTTGCCGGAGGGTGCGCGCGAGCGCACCCGATGGGTGTAGCCCCCGAGCCCCCGGGTGACTCGAGTTGAGTCGCCCGGGGGGTTGTATCGGCCCCTTCGTGGGTAAGGCTGAAGGACCTAGTTTTTCTTCATCCGGGTGTTTTTCCGAGTGGGTCGTGTCGTCCCGTTCGCTGGGGATTGAATTGGAGCTGTCATAACTGGTGCTTCTGCCCTTGAAGGCGGATCGTTCGTGGATTCCTTTTTAGTTGGGCCGGTCGGCGAGTGTCTGGGCCCTTGGTGGTCCAAAGAAAGAAGAACAGGCCTTTGTGGCTGGCGCTTCCCTGGTGGGTAGAGAGTCCGGTTTCACTTGGGGAAGGCGAACCGTCCGCCGAGATTTTTGGGGTGAGAGGATAGGAACTGCGGGCGCGTGTCCCGCGACGTGACGCGGTGGCGCGCGTGGCAGGCCTGGAGATCGAGGCGGACGGTTGCCCTTCTCGCATCCGTCGCCCCCTATAAAACCACGGGGTTCGCCCCCAGGATCCCGTATTTCGCTCCCCTTCCTTTGCGTTCTGAAACATCCGCCGCCAATCTTTCTAGCCTCTCGCGCCCGCATCGCTTCCGTCGACCGGCCTGCGTTCGTGCTCCAGCCGCCGTTAAGCTCGCGCCTGCCCTTCCCCCCTACTGCCTCAATGGAGTTGTGGGGCAGATCAAGCATCACCTCCCGGCGTCTGGAGGGCCTCGTCCGCCGTGGCCTTCTCCGCCCACTGTCCGCCGTCCAGGAGTGGTTGCTTCCTGGCGACGAGGGTGAGCCGGTACCGCCTGAAGGGTATGTCGTCTCTTTTGCCCTCTTCCATGAGCGGGGGTTCGGGGTTCCCGCGCATAGATTCCTTCGGGGGCTATTAGATTACTATGAGGTAGAGCTGCAGCATCTGACTCCCAATGGGATACAGCATATGGCAGCGTTTGTTGCCCTGTGCGAGGGTTTCCTAGGGATCGATCCCCACTTTGATCTGTGGCGGTATTTCTTTAGCGTTAGTCTGTCGAAGAGGAAGATTGGGGGGACAGAAGTGAACGCGCCGATGGGGTGTGCCAGCATTCATCTGCGCCATACCCGGTCGAAGGGTTACCCGTACATGCGTCTGGCTACATCCAACAAGGGATGGCATTCGCAGTGGTTTTATGTTAGGGATGATGCGAGTGCCCCCCTACCGAAGTACACCGGACGTCTTATTGTGGATGCTCCGGCGTCATGGGGCTGGGGCGTCCAGGCTAAAGACAAGAAGCACATCTCCGACCTTCTCTCCGCCCTCCATGCCCTGAAGGGTCGGGGTGTAAAGGGGTCGGGGATTATCGGTGCCTACCACGCGAGGAGGGTGGCGCCACTGATGGCGCGTGTGCTTCCCCTGCATCGGATGATGCCAGGGATATCGTTCGAGGGGACGGTGCTCGTTGACGAGGCGCTCCCTTATTCGGAAGTGGCGCAGCGTGTCAAGGAGGCGACGGAGCCGACGAAGGATTCTGCCGGCATGGTCCTCGACATCGTGTATCCGGTGCCCGGGCATCCCCCAATGCGGCCGGAGCCTGGGTTCTTCGAATTCGTAAGCCCTCTTCTCCTGTACTCTTTTCTTTCTCCTGAATCTCCCTTTTTTAATACTTGCTTTTGTGATGTTGGGGCTAGCCGAGGGGGCTAGTCTTCAAGGATAGTCCGGCTCCACTACCGAAGGACAGGGCTGTGGCGGCGGCGAATCGACTCGCGGCCGAGCGGGACAAGAAAGCAAAGGAGGAGATGAAGAAGGCGAAACGACTGAAGCAGGAGGCACGGGATCGGGGAGAGGACGTGAGCAGTGAGGATGACGACGATGATGATGATGACGACGACGACGACGAGGTAGCCGTCGACGTGGATTGGGGCGTCCTGGAGGATGAGGAAACGCTGACAAGTGGCCACCCACCCGTGCAGGGGCCCTTCGCTTTTCACGCAGAGGGAAGTGAATCAATGAGGTCAGTGGAGGCCGGCGAGTCCGCCGCTTCGCACGGCGTGCCGGCCGAGGATCGATGGATGGGGGACGCCGGGCTTGCTGTCGCCGACCCTGAGGCGATCGTGGAGAGGGGTGGTACTCGGAGCCGCGCCCGGCTTTGGTGCCGCGCCTCGTGAGGTGATGGAGGGGAGCAGCTCCGGTGCTGCGCCCCGTGAGACGAGGGAGGGGGACGGCTCCGGTGCCGCGCCCGACAAGACGATGGAGGGGAGCGACTCCGGCGCCGTGCCCGACGAAACGAACCCCCCTGCCCCGGAGCAGGGGGCAGGCATGAAACGGTCCCGTCCGGACGAGTCAGGGCAGGGGTCTGGGGATCCGTCCCCAAAATGTTTCCGCCGGCCGAGGACGTCAACGTAAGCTCTTGACTCCTCTGTTTTCTTCTTCCAGACTATTTTTATTTTTTTTCTCTCTTTTTTTATTTTGACTTATCGGTTATTACCTTTGTGTAGGTTCTTGCGGACGGGTCACCCCCTGGGGCTGGCACCCAAGAAGAGTCTCGCCCTTCAAGTGGGACAGACGGCGTCGCCTGGGGTCACCCCTGTTTCGGGCAGGGGTGGTGCCGACGTTGGGGCCGCGTTGGCCGAACCGACGGCGTCCATGGTGGCTCCCACACCCACGGTAGGCTACTGAGCGAGCGGCTTCTTCCGTGGTGGGCGTAGGAAGAGTCGGCCGAGGACCGCATACCGCCGGTGAAGGTGATCGTGACTGCGCCGAGCCAGGATCAGCCGGGCGCGGTCGTGGTGGCACCCGAGGGCGTGGTGCAATCCGCGCCGCCAGGTGCCCATGTGGATCCGCCCGTGGCGCCCGAAGCGGTCCAGATGGAGGAGGGTCCAGCCGGAGGGTCCTTGAGTGCGGCGGTGGTGCCGCACAGGGTCAGAAGGGAGCCGCCACCGGCCCCTTTGTCGGGAGGAAGCCGCTCCCCTGCGCGGGGGGAGCCGCCGCTCCAATGGATGGCCGCTCAGGACCCATCGTCGGCTCTTTTCTCGCTCGATGATCATTCCGAGAGCATGGAGCGGGAGGGTCTTGACGTCGGGATCTCGACCATGCTGAACGCCCTGGACCAGGCCAGAGGGGCCCTCCGTGAAATCGTTATCCCTACCACTCAGGTATTTTCTGGGCTTTCTTCTTTCTTCGTATGTTTATGTGTTCTCGCATTTCTGATATCAGTCTTCTTCTTCTTCAGATTCTTGTTGCTCGTAGCCGGAAAAAATCCCTATTCCTCCGTGAGCAGAAGGCGGAGCGGGATCGCCTCTCCGAGGAGGCCCGGCTGCGAGCAAACATGGCCGCCCAGCTTGCTATCGTCCAGGAGCGGGAGGCCCAGGCGCGTCAGGATGCGGAGGAGGCGCACGGGATGTTCGAGGACCTGTCGGCGAGGTCCAAGCTGGATGGAGAGGAGATTGCCAGGCTCCAAAAAGAGCGAGACGAGCTGTTGCAGAGGAATACCGCGGCCAATGAGAAGGCCAGCGAAGTCCTGAAGGAGCTGGAGATGGAGCGGGACCTCCGGCGGAAGGCCGAGAGTAGGGCCACAGCCCTCCAGCAGAAGGTGGACGAGGACGTCGAGGTGGTCCGCTCTCTCCGGGCGGAGCTTGGTGACGCGGTGGAAGGAAGGTTGAGTGCTGAGAACGTCGCCACCAAGCTGGAGAAAGAGGCTGCCTATACGCGAAGGGCCCTTCAGGCTGAGAGCGATGAGCACGATCGTCTACAAGCCGCGGTCGGGGTGGTCCTCAACGCCCTGAATGTGACGGAGCCGGTGGAGACCGGCCCGCTCGCAGCTCGTGTCGGAGGTATCACGGCTCGGGTGGGCCAACTTGAGGAGAGTGCCTTTCACGCCGGGATTACCCAGGCCTTCACCGTCGCCCACGCCCATTATGAGAAGGAAATAAACCTGAGGGTGATGAGCGAAGGCTTTCCGTCCACCTACGAGGATGAAGAGCTGGAGGAAATGGAGAAGATGGTCGCTCCCCTTGCGAAGAACCTGGCAGACAGTCTGAAAGAAATGGTTCTCCCTTCGCGGGAGTAATTAATCGAACAATTTTGAGAACAGCTTATATGTAATATGTGGACAAGTGTCGGTACTTTTCGAGTCTGGACGCCTTTCGTGCTTTTGCGTCTTAATTTCGTTTTGTTTGATTTTTTTTGCGATTTGATTTTTTACGGTCTTACCAATATGTTCCCCTGAATTATGCCGCTGATTATAATGCGAGGAGATTGAGGAGGTAGCCGTACCTTAACAGCCCCCGAGTAAGGTCCGACCCCCGCACCTGCTGGGGTCGGGTGTTACTAGAGATTCGGAATCGTGGTTTTGGTGACAATGGATGTCGTCGCAATAATCCCCATCCTGTCTTCCAACAGAAATCCCAACTGGGGACTCTATGGGCTCGGCAAGGTGGGGCCTCTGAACCTGTGTCCCTGCATTTGTTTGGCCCGAGCCCCCGAGCCTTGTTAGGGTCTGATAGGGGTCGGCCGTTATTTGCGTGTTACCCCGTCCTCGGTTTTCGCAATCGGAGGGGCTAAGTGAACGACACTTGCCTCGACGGCTTGAGTACCGCGCTCAACGAGCTCGCTAACGGGTACGTTCGTGCGGAATCCGGGTCCATCATTTGCTGATGGGGTCGGCAGAGCCCTCTGGTGGCACTCCACAACTTCTTAACCCGCCTCCCGGCAGATGCCTGAGTCGTTCGATAAGCTCAGGGGGCCCGATGGCCTCTCCTCGATGGAGATTCTGTGGGTTTGGCTCGAGGTTAGAATCGAACGAGAGAAGGTCGAGACGTCCCGGTTCGCTTCTGAGCGGGATCGGGCAGGGCCGCTGGGGCTCGTCTTGGTTATCTCTCCCTGGCCCTGTTCGGCGTGAGGCGGCCTCGAGCCCTTCGCGGGCCGACCTTCGAACCTCAGCCTATGGTTTCCTATATCGAATGAGGCGACAGCCGTTTCGTGGTGTGACACGAATCGTTGGGATGCAATTTTTTGCATATGAAATGTTTTGAATGCAACATTTAATTGAAAATAAAGGCGGGGTCGGTAACGTTACCTTGGTGATATGAGTGGCGGAAAAGCTCCTACCAGATGGGTTCGGGCCCTGACGTTTGTGACGAGGTTGAAAAAACCTGCGTAAGAATTGATATTCTTTGTTTTCGTGTCTCGGTGACGATCCGAGCCGTTCGGTTAACTTGGGCAGCCTGACAGCTTCTCCTTTGGGGGAGACTCTGTAGGCGGACCCTTCCGATCCCTTCTTTGAGAAGGCAGATGTCGAAACTAGAGACGCGAGGGGCGTTGAGTAGGATTTTTCTGGTAAACAGAAACACCGTAGCTATCGGGGC
This sequence comes from Miscanthus floridulus, assembly GCF_019320115.1. NCBI lineage: Eukaryota > Viridiplantae > Streptophyta > Magnoliopsida > Poales > Poaceae > Miscanthus > Miscanthus floridulus. The sequence continues at coordinate 47,032,242 of NC_089590.1, forward strand.
GTAGGGTTTGTTAGTTCGTCCAGTTTTACTCAAGGCTTTGTGCCTGTATGTCGCGCTCTTAGTTTCAGACGTACGGAGGGGTCGGGTGAAGAGGATATCTAGACTGGTAGTCATCCTCGGCAGCCCCCGAGTGATGCTCGCGTCCCTGCTATTTGACTGGGGTCGGAATCTTGCGAACGAATTTTAACGCATAAAGTGAGAAAGCTGAGAGGCTTATCTTTCTTCGGTCGTTCGTTCGTCGTGTCTTCTGGGCCGAACGGTCGACCCAGGAGATCTGAAAGGTCCCGTCGTCGGGTCGTCTGTGGTCCTGCATGGGGAGGCGAAAAGTTGTCTGCCTATGTGGGTGCCTTAATCGCCGCGTCCGGAGCGGGTCAGTGGCGGGCCATACCCAGGCAGTGTTTAGTTTGACCGAAGAGGGACGCCTCGCAGACCGGGGTTCGTCCCGTCACTTCTGGCGCGTCCCCTCAGATATCAATCAGCATTGATTGCATATTAAAAAAGAGGGAAGGGAGAGGGTTTTTTCGTCCGACCTTTCGCCTTTCCTCAGTTACAGCGCTTCTTCTTTAAATAGGGAGGGGGAGAGGAGCTCTCCTCCCACCTCCCCTTCTGCCTCCGAGCCGCTATCTCTCCTTCTTCTTCCTTTCCGCCAAACGCGTCCGTGCGTCGCGGTGGTTCCTGAGTGAGGAAGAGTAATGCCAGAGGGAGATAGAGAACTTACGACCTTGCTCGTGAGTCTGGTGCGTGATGTCGAGCCGGAGGTTATCCAACGTAGATGAGATGGTGCGCGCGGCCCTTGGTGAGGAGTCGCTGCTGCTGAAGGAGAAAAGACGTCGGTGGGCGTCGTACGTCGTTGACTGCGCCGTCGTTCGCTGCGCTCCTCCCTTGGCGGGAGGCAGTTTCCTGCCCATACGCCGTTGTCAGGGTTATGGCTGGGGATGATGGCGTAGTCCCCAGACGCCATGACGGTGGCGTTGCTGCCGGGGTTGCGGCTGACGACGATGGCGTAGTCCCCGGACGCTCCGGCGGAGGCGTCATAGATGGTGGCGCCTTCGAGGATCCAGCGAAGATGTCGCCGATGGAGAGCGTGGCACGGCGCCCGCAGTAGACGAGCTGGCCCGTGTACATGCCCTCGACGTCGCCGATGGAGAGCGTGGCACTGGCGGCCGCAGTGGACGAACTGGCCCGTGTACATGCCCTCGACGTCGCCGATGGAGAGCGTGGCGCGACGATCGTAGTAGCACTTGTGGTAGAGCTGAGCCGAGACTGTGATGAAATAACGTTGTGGGGAAGCCCCCGAGTAAACAGTCTTCAGAGTATATTGTTCCTTTTTTGTAATGACATCGCTTTGTAAGTGGTGAATTCGTGCAAAAAATGAACAAAATTACATCCTTTGCTTATGGCAAGTCATTTTAGCGCTTTCCAACTCTTCTCATGGTCTAAGTCATAGGAAGCTAGGAACGTGGGCAAACTAATTCTGATTGAACTGGTGAGCAAAGAGGTTGCAGCCGCTGGGGCGTGGGTGTCTCGCAGTCCTACCAGTTGTATTCAGAATTGGTTCCCAAGATCTTAGCCCTCGAGACTCATTTACGAGGCGAATGGAAAACTTATAGAATGTTTGTAAGTATAACACAGGGATTTTTTGCAAGCGCGATACTTGTATTACACATAACATATGTTACGATCACATGCCAGCCCCCGAGTGAGGTCTGACCCCTCGCGATTTGTAGGGGTCGGAAATCACTAAGGATCGGGGTTCTGTTAAGACAAAAACTGATAAAGAAAAGTGTAAGCTTATTTTAAGGATAGAAACGACGTAGCTGCTCAATGTTCCAGGCGTTGGTGAAGACCTCCCCTTTGATGGTTTTCAACCGGTAGGCGCCTGGGCGAAGTATTTCCGCGACGATGTAAGGCCCTTCCCAGGGCGGGGAGAGTTTGTGACGATCCTTGTTGCTCTGTACAAGGCGGAGGACGAGGTCTCCGACGTTGAAGGCTCGACCCCGCACCCGTCGGCTGTGGTACCGCCGCAACGCTTGCTGGTACTTGGCTGAACGGAGGAGGGCGATGTCGCGGGCCTCGTCCAGCTGGTCCATGGCGTCTTGGTGAGATGCCTCGGCTCCCTTAGCGTCATATGCTCTGATTCTTGGTGCTCCATAGTCGAGGTCCGTCGGGAGAACGGCCTCGGAGCCGTAGATCATGAAGAAGGGTGTGTAGCCGGTGGTCCGGCTAGGAGTCGTCCTTAGGCTCCAGAGCACAGCCGGGAGCTCAGCGAGCCAACGCGCGCCGAACTTGTTCAACCGGTTGAAAATTCTGGGTTTGAGGCCTTGAAGAAGCATGCCGTTTGCGCGCTCGACCTGTCCGTTCGTCCGGGGGTGCGCGACGGCTGCCCAATCGATTCGGATGTGTTGTTCATCACAGAAACTGAATGAATTTCCTACCGGTGAACTGCGTGCCGTTGTCTGTGATGATGGAGTTCGGTACTCCAAAGCGATGGATGATGTCGAGAAAGAACAACACAGCTTGCTCTGATTTGATTGTGGATATTGGCCGAGCTTCAATCCATTTTGTGAACTTGTCTATGGTGACAAGCAGGTGGGTAAAGCCTCCGGCGCTTTTTTAAGTGGCCCGACCAGGTCAAGCCCCCAGACCGCGAAGGGCCACGTGATGGGGATCATCTGGAGAGCCTGGGCCGGGAGGTGTGTTTGCCGAGCGTAGTATTGGCACCCTTCGCAGGTGCGTACAATTTGCTCGGCATCGGCTACTGCGGTGGGCCAATAGAAACCCTGTCGGAATGCCTTCCCAACCAAGGTTCTTGGTGCGGCATGGTGTCCGCATGCCCCACCGTGGATGTCGCTCAGTAGGAGTTTTCCCTGTTCGCCAGGGATGCAAAGCTGAAGAATTCCGATGTGACTTCGTTTGTAGAGTTCGCCCTCTACAAGAACGAAGGATTTGGCGCGTCGCGCGAGCCGTCGGGCTTCTGTCTTGTCGGTTGGTAGTACGTCGTGGAGGAGATAGTCGATGTAAAGTGTTCTCCAGTCATTGGGAGGATCGGACTCCATTGCTGGGTCTTCTTCAAGCTCCATGACCTCGGGGTCAGGAGGAGCAGTTGGCGGATCGGCCTTGGGGGTCGGACTAGAAGGGCCATCATCGGCTTGTTCCGACCCCGCGTAGCGTACCGAGGGTTTGTGTTGGTCACTGGCGAAGACGCCTGTTGGAACTGGCTCTCGGCTGGATGCTGCTTTTGCGAGTGCATCGGCCGCTTCGTTGAGGCGCCTGGGGATATGATTGAGTTCGAGGCCGTCGAATTTGTCCTCCAGACGTCGGACCTCTTGACAGTATGCCTCCATCTTGGTATCGTGGCAGCCCGACTCTTTCATGACCTGGTTGACGACCAGCTGAGAGTCGCCCCTGACGTCAAGGCGTCGGATGCCCAGCTCGATGGCGATTCGTAGGCCGTTGATGAGCGCTTCGTATTCTGCAATATTGTTTGATGAGGGAAAATGAAGCCGAACCATGTACCTCATGTGGACCCCGAGGGGGGATACAAAGACTAGTCCTGCTCCGGCGCCCTTCTTCATCAGCGATCCGTCGAAGTACATAATCCAGTACTCTTGATCGACGGCTGCTGGTGGCATCTGGACCTCGGTCCACTCCGCGATGAAGTCAGCCAGTGCCTGAGATTTGATCGCCGTTCGGGGGACATAAGAAATGCCCTGATCCATCAGCTCGAGTGCCCACTTTGCGGTTCTCCCCGTAGCGTCATGGCTACGAACGACCTCAGCCGAGGGGGAACGACGTCACTACTGTCACGGGGTGTGACTCGAAGTAGTGGCGTAGCTTCCTTTTGGTGATGAGGACGGTGTAGAGGAGTTTCTGGATCTGGGAGTAGCGGGTTTTGGAGTCGGATAACACCTCGCTGATGAAATATACAGGGCGCTGCACCTTGAAGGCGTGCCCCTCTTCTTCTCGCTCTACTATTAAGGCGGAGCTAACCACTTGGGTGGTGGCCGAGATATATAGTAGGAGAGATTCTCCATCGCATGGAGGAACTAGGACCGGCGGCTTAGTTAAAAATCATTTAACCATGTCAAGTGCTTCCTGAGCCTCGGCTGTCCACTCGAAGCGGTCAGTTTTCTTCAGGAGTCGATAAAGGGGGAGTCCTCGTTCGCCGAGGCGTGAAATGAATCGACTGAGAGCGGCAAGGCACCCGGTGATCCGCTGAACCCCCTTTATGTTTTGGATCGGGCCCATCCTCGTGATGGCTGATATCTTCTCTAGGTTGGCTTCGATGCCACGCTCGGAGACGATAAAGCCGAGCAGCATGCCCCTCGGGACCCCGAAAACACATTTTTCGGGATTGAGCTTGATGCCGTTCGCCCGGAGTCTCACAAAGGTGCGTTCAAGGTCGGCGACAAGGTGGTCAGCCCGCTTGGATTTGACTACGATGCCGTCGACATAGGCCTCAACGGTTCGCCCGATGAGGTCTCCGAAGCAACTAAGCATACAGCGCTGGTACGTTGCCCCAGCGTTCTTCAAACCAAACGGCATTGAAACGTAGCAAAATGATCCGAAGGGCGTGATAAAAGACGTCGCGAGCTGGTCGGACTCTTTCATCGCGATCTGATGGTAGCGTGAGTATGCGTCCAGGAAATAGAGGGTTTCGCACCCCGAGGTGGAATCGACTATTTGGTCTATTCGTGGCAAAGGAAATGGATCCTTTGGACACGCTTTGTTGAGGCCAGTATAATCAACACACATTCTCCATTTCCCGCTCTTTTTCTGAACAAGTACAGGATTTGCTAACCACTCTGGGTGGTATACTTCCTTGATGAATCCTGCGGCCAGTAGTTTGGCTATCTCCTCGCCGATGGCCCTGCGTTTCTCCTCGTCGAAGCGGTGCAGGCGTTGTTTTACTGGCTTGGAGCCCGGGAGGATCTAGAGAGTATGCTCGGCGACCTCCCTCGGGATGCCCGGCATATCCGAGGGTTTCCACGCAAAGATGTCCTTGTTGGCGCGGAGGAAGTCGATGAGCGCGCTTTCCTATGCGGAGGAGAGCGCGGTCCCGATTCGGACTTCCTTGCCCTCGGAGCTACTGGGATCCAAGAGGACGCCCTTGGAGCCCTCTGCCGATTCGAACGATCCAGACGACTTTTTTGCGTCGGGTGTCCCCTCAATGACCTCCTCCCTGAGGGTGGCGAGCTCTTCGGATGCGATGACCGTGGATGCGTGTCCGCAGCATTCGACCTCGCACTCGTAAGCGCGCTAGAAGGAGGTGCCGATGGTGATGATCCCATGGGGGCCCGGCATCTTCAGCTTCAGGTATGTGTAATTGGGTACGGCCATGAACTTCGCGTAACATGGTCGCCCCAATATGGCGTGGAAAGTCCCCGGGAACCCCACTACATCGAAGGTGAGGGTCTCAGTCCGGTAATTGGATTGATCCCCAAAGGTGACGGGCAGGTCAATCTGCCCTAGCGGCACGGCTTGCTTTCCTGGCACGACGCCATGGAAAGGCGCTCGGACGGGGTGGAGGCGCGTTCGATTGACGCCCATCTCGTCGAGCGTCTTGGCGTACATGATGTTGAGGCCGCTGCCCCCATCCATCAGTACCTTGGTGAGCCGCTTTGGACCGACGATTGGGTCGACGACAAGCGGATACCTTCCCGGGTGTGGGATGGTATTTGGATGGTCGGTTCGGTCGAAGGTTATGGCGGATTCCGACCACCGGAGATAGGCTGGTATAGCCGGTCCAGCGGTATAGACCTCTCGACGTGCGACCTTCTGGCGGCGCCTGGAGTCGTAGGCCGTTGATCCTCCGAAGATCATGAGGGCACCGGTCGGAGTTGGGAAGGCATCGTCCTTCTCCTCCGTGTCGTTAGTGGTGGGAACAGGCTCCTTCCCCTGCTCCTCCTTGTTCAAACCCCCGGCCAAGTATTTGCGCATAAGGCCGCATTCCTTGGATAGGTGCTTGGCCGGAAAGGCGTGGTTTGGGCATGGCCCCTCGAGCATTTTTTCGAAGTGGTTCGGAGTGCCCTCCGCGGGCTTCCGGCCACCTTTGCGGTCGGCAGCGGCCGCGAGCGAGTTGTCGCGCCGTTGCTTCTTATTTTTTCCCTTTGGCGAGACGGTTGGAGGCGCCTTCGCTGGCGTCCTCGTCCCGCCTTGTCTTTCCGTCGGAGCGATCAAAGATGGCTCCGACTGCCTCCTCTCCAGAGGCGTGACTGGTGGCGATGTCCAGAAGTTCCTTGGTAGTTCGCAGGCCCCTGCGTCCTAGCTTGTGGACCAGGGATTCACAGGTTGTTCCGGACAGAAAGGCTCCTATCACGTCGGCGTCGGCGACGTTCGGGAGCTCGTTGCACTGTCGGGAGAAGCGCCGGATGTACCCGCAGAGGGTTTCATCGGCCTTCTGACGGCAGTTCTTGAGGTCCCATGGGTTTCCAGGGCGTTTGTACGTGCCCTGGAAATTACCCACGAAGATCTCAGTCAGATCCACCCAACTCTGAATGGCATTGGACGGTAGGTGCTCCAGCCATGCTCGTGCCGAGTCGGCCAAGAACAGCGGGAGATTGCGAATAATAAAATTATCATCACTCGCACCACCGGCCTGACATGCAAGCCGATAGTCTTCGAGCCAAAGCCCGGGATTTGTTTCGCCAGAATATTTAGGAATGTTCGTAGGCGGTCGATACCTTAGGGGGAACGCAGCGTTGAGGATGTGCCGGCCAAAGGCCTGAGGGCCTGGCAGAACGGGGCTCGGGCTTCGGTCCTCGTTGCTGTCGTAGCGCCCGCCACGTCGGGGATGGTAGCCGCGGCGCGCTGCTTCTCCATCGTCGCCGTGGGCACGTCTCTGAGCGTCGATGATGCTACGTACGTCGCGGCCACGGCCGAGGCGTTGATGTACAGGGACGACGGAGGGCTGCCCGCCAGCTGGCGGTGTTTGGTGTACGGATGCGTCTTTGGTGGGACGCACTGAGGGCGCGCGCTGGCTGGTGTCGGGTTCGCGTCGTCGAGACAACGAACTTTCCGCCTGCTGCGCCGCTGCACGCTCGAGCAACGTGCGAATCTCCCGATGAGCGCGTCGATCCTCGGACGTCGCGGCCTCCGGGAGGCCATGCAGCAAGGTGGTTGCTGCGGCGATGTTCTGGCTGGCTCGAGCAAAGTGAGGAAAGGCCCCATCGTCGATGAGGATCCTTTGATGTACGGTGCGGGCTGTGGCGCGCGCGCGCCCCCCGTCTTTGCGGCGTTCAATCTCGCGATTGATGTCCGCGTATTCCCGTGCGAGCCCTTGCCCGGCCTCATTGATTTCCTGTTGACGAGCCTTTAGCTGCTCCATCCTCAAGTGAGATGGGGCTGTCCCCTCCTCCCCAGATCTGCTGTCAAGATTGTTTGTAGGGGTGGCCACTTCCCTGGAGGCGCTTTCGGCGTGACCCTCAGGGGTCTGCGTCATGTAGCATTCCCGGGAAGGGTGGTGACTCCCCCTACTGGAATCTGAGCTGGAGAGCGATACGGGCTCCTCGTTGAGGAGCTCGTAGAGGGTCTCCGTATCCTGCTCAATCATCCCCACGAACTCGATGTCCGTGGGTGGTTGAACCACACGTAGCGCCAGAAGGCGGCCAGCGGTTGCCGCAACGTTGCGGAGACCGAACGGAAACACTGTCGGGGCGCTCCATACGGACCCTTCCGGACACATGGTGGCGTTGTGAGAGGCCTCCTTGGGTGACGGGTCTCCCCGGGAGTTGCCCGGTGGACCCTCAAGCCTGAGACGGCTGAGGTTGATGGAAGGGGGAGATGGGGCGGCTGAGTGAGTCAGTGCCAGCTCTCCTAGTGTGATGATGAAATCCAGGTCGCCGAAACGCACGTGTGCGCCCGGGGCCCAGGTGATTGCGTGGGTGGTCATCCGAGACCTGATTTGGAACGCGCAAAGCCCCTACCCGGCGCGCCAACTGTCGGTGTTTCGTACAAGCACCGGCAAGTAAATTTATGGTAATGCGCGTTAGGCTCGGATGGTGCGCTAAAGGACACAGGATTTATACTGGTTCGGGCGGAACGTCCCTACGTCCAGTTTGTTGCTGCTTGTGTTATTAGCACCGTAAACGATCTGTAGTAAGGGATACAAACTGCCGAGAGAGGGACTGGTCCCAAGTCTCTGATCGAAGGGTTGAAAGGTAGTCAAGAGCTTCGTAGCTGCTTGAATGTGTGTGAATGCGTTCTATCGTTTGGTCCTCTTTTTTCCCGTCCCTTCGATGGAGGATGTGCATCCCCTTTTATAGATGAAAGGGGTGGCTTTACAAGGGTGAAGACTCCAGGATGCGTATTCTACTTAGTCTTGTGGCTTACGTCTATCTGATCAGGTCCTCCATCCTAATGAGTGCGAAGGAAGATAAGTGCTTACGATATTGTCGATGTCTCTGTAGGATGTCAGGCTAGTCACAGAACGCTGCCCTGCGCAGGGTATGGGCTGTAGTACGGTGGTTTTGACTTATGAGCCTCTCCCAGCCCCGCTCCGTGCGCCTTCTGGTTCCCATGATTCCTTGTTGGGAGAGTTCGGGGTCGGGGTCCGGTGTGGCACCGTGGCCAAGGCCTTCCGACTGGGAGGACCTGAGGGGTCGGGAAGCGGGCGCCGCTCCCTCGGGTCCACAGCGTGGTGACGGAATACCCGTCGTCCGTGGAGATAGCAAATCCGTTCTTGGAGCGTAGCGGTTGTCGTATATCTTTGTTGGGTTCCGTGTCCCAGAGCTGAAGGCGGCGCCTACAACTCTACAGGGTGAGGCGTGCACACCTGTAATACATTATGGGCTCTGCGGCGCCCGGAAGGGTCTAAAGCATCAGTCCTGTCGTTCCCTGGCAGTCCTTTTCCTGCCAGGGCGCAGGGTATGGTCGTTGGAGCCATGGTTGACCCGAATGTCTTGTCTCGTCCTGTACCCATCATTATGAGGGATAGATATCGATCAGGGCGAGGCTCGTTCTGGGCCGTCGGGTGAGGCGGAGATCAATCCCTATCTCTTGGGCGAGACTAACCCTATCCCTCTGGGATCGGGCGAGGCGGAATCCATCCCTTAGCCCTCGGGCGAGACCGAGCCCGCCCTATAAGCGTCGGGCGAGACGAAGTTTGGCTTTGAGCCTTTGGGCGAGACAGGGTTACCCCACAAAGGCGTCGGGTGAGGCCGACCCTGCCCCTCCGGGATCGGGCGAGACGGAACTCATCCCTTAGCCCTCGGGCGAGACCGAGCCCGCCCTCGAGGGGTCGGGCGAGACGGAGTTTATCCCTCGGCCCTCGGGCGAGACCGAGCCCGCCCTATAAGCGTCGGGCGAGGCGGAACCGAACTCCTGTTACTCGAACAAGGGATGACATGACGCCTTTATGCGTCCGGAAGTTTTTCACGTTTAGTGGTTATCGGTTCCGCCTTCTGGGGTACCCCGGTATTAGGTCCCCGACACCGCCCATTTCTAATAGCTGACACATTGTTGTCCAAGGCACCTTGTATTTACCCGTGGAGAGTTCCTGATCCCCCACCCAAAGGAAACATCTTGGTAGCTTATCCCATTCTTTGAAAAATCGTTTTATCTGGTTGAGGACATGACCAGCTAGGTTGGTTGGGAGCTTAAAATCGATCTGAGAACCCCCTTTTTTCTTACTAAGAAGACGATCCTTTCTGTCAACCAACTTGCTTTTGGCCCTTGTCAACACCTACTTCTGAAGTCATCTGACTTTCTACTTCTATCCACAGGCTTCAGAGCAGTAATTCATCAAGCCATCATCAATTTCATCTATACTCGTTCTGCCCATCTCCATCTGAATTATTCTCAAAGTATTGTGTATCTCATTCCTTCATGGATGTCGATTATCTCGTGCCAGAAACACATTCATTTTCCTTCCTATCTCAATCCAACTACACCCTGGCTGCTTACTGACACCCCTGTCCTTCATGGATCTCCTCACTCTAAAAACTTCTGCCCATTTCCCCATCTCAGCATACATATTCGAGAGAAGGACATAGGGCCCAGAGTTCTGAGGATCAAGCTCAAACAATCTCCCAGCTGTCCATTCCCCCAACTCAACATTCTTATGCAGCCTGCAAGCACCTAGCAGAGAAGCCCAGAGCACAGAGTCAGGTTCCATTGGCATGTCCTTTATGAGCTCCTCAGCTTCTTTGAGATGACCAGCACGACCAAGCAAGTCAACCATGCATGTGTAATGATCTCGAGATGGCGTAATCCCATGATCCTCAGTCATGGAATGGAAGTATCTCTGGCCCTCATCCACCAATCCAGAATGACCACAGGCTGACAAGACCCCTATCATAGTGACAGAGTCCGGGTTCTCATTGCTGCACAGCATTCTCTCAAAAAGATGCAATGCATCTTTTGCACGGCCATTCTGTGCATAACCAACAATCATCGCATTCCACGACACATTATCTCTGGCTGCCATTCTCTCAAATACCTTAGCACCATCATCGATGGAACCTGTTTTCAGGTACATGTCTACAAGGGAGTTCCCAACAAACACATCAGATTCTGGCCCAAAGTCAAAGCGAAAACCTTCCTTGAGGACATGCACATGAGCTTGCTGACCAAGCTGAAGGTCAGCAATATTCCCACATGCATTCAGAACATTTCCATACGTGTAATGTGTCGGCCAAATGGAGTCTCTTTTCAGCTGGACAAAGAGCCTAATCGCTTCTTGCTCCTCACCATTCTGAGCATATGCTGCAATGAGCACATTCCAAGCAATGACATTCTTCTCGACCATCTGCGAGAACACCACCTGAGCATCTTCCACATTTGCAGACTTTGCATACCCAGTGAGTATAGATATTTCCGAGACAATACTCCTGGAAGGCATGGAATCAAAGACACACCTTGCTTCCCACGTCCTCCCACACTTCGCATACATGTCCACCAGAGCATTGTTGAGCACCATGTCATCCCTAAGTCTGTCGCACTTCACCATATGGGCATGGACCTGCCGTCCTTCCCTGTCCGCAGCAAGTCCTGCACATGCGCTCATGACACTTGAGAGTGTCACCTCATCCGGAAAGAAACCAGCGGCCATCATCTCGACGAACAGCACGAGCGCCTCACCCACGGGACCGTTCTGCTCGAAGCAAGTGATCAAGCTGTTCCACGAAACGACGTTCCGCTCCGGCATTGCGTCGAACACCCTGCGCGCATCCTCCGGGCGCTCGCACTTGGCGTACATGTCCACGAGCGCGCTCCCGATGTGCACGTCGCCCGCGTGCGGCGACCTGGCGACGAGGCCGTGCACCTGCTCCCCGGTCCTCGAGTCCCTCTCAGCGGCGCATGCGCTCAGGGCGCTGGCGAAGGAGTAGGCATTGAGCACGAAGTCGTCGGCGTGCATGGCGGCCAGGAGCCGGAGCGCGTCCCCGGCGTGCCCGCGCCCGTGCCGCGCGAGCGCCGCGACGACCGCGTTGTAGGAGCACTGGTCGGGGTCCGGGATGGCCTCGAAGAGAGCCCGCGCCTCGTCGGGGCGGCCCAGGCGCGCGTACGCGGAGAGGAGCGCGTTGTACGAGAAGGTGTTGCGGACGGGTATCTCGTCGAACACCCTGCGGGCGTCGCGGAGTCGGCCGAGCCGCGCGTAGGTGGACACGAGCGTGTTGAGGAGGAAGGTCTCGCCGGCTACGGGAGACTTCAGAACGCGCGCGTGCGCGGCTCGGGCGCCGGGGAGGTTCGGCGCGGAGCGGAGGAGGTCGGCCAGCGGCGACGACGCGCGGAGGTGCGCGAGGAGTTCTTGGCCATGGTGGTGGTGGAGGTTCCGCGCCATGCCACCGAGAGGCACGCCATCAGCTCGCATTCGCAAGGGCCACCCTTTACACTTACGGAATTCCTGGAATTCCTGGCGTAAGTAACGGCCAGGGTCAGTTGGCTTGCGATCTAGAGAGAGACAGGGCTGTAGGAGAACATTCTGCGTTATCGAATGATGAGGGACGAATATGTGAGTCCGAGTCGCATCTTGCGTGGACACAAATAATATTCTTCAGAGACGTTAAAATTAACATTCAAATTAGTGTTCAGTTTCAAAATGCGTTTGTAAAAGCATCACAGTTTCACACTTGCTGATGCATGTTTGAAGGATTGAATTGAGAATGCTCCTTGCCATCAACCACCCTATCATCAATTTCATCAGTCCCCTGAATTTCGTCATTTTCATCATCCATGTCCATGTGACCATGTCAATACAGCTGCATTGCAGCATCGGGGGCTCGGGGCTTCAGCTAATGCTGCATAGCATATTACAATCCTGTCCACTTCATACATAGATAAGCGTCCGGACAGCAGTTAATCTTTGTTTTAAGCATTTATAGTTAACATGCAGGGCACCAGATGCAACTACAAATGCCTCAGCATCTTATCTTAACTCAAGGCATGCCATTTGCTCTCCGAGAGTTCTCATTGTAGAGCAAGCTTCAACTCGATGGTTTTTTTAAACACAAATGGCAGGAGCTCTGCCTTTCAATTAAGGTAGGAAAAAGAGATACAAACAATCCAAAAATAAGGGGGAGACAATGGCCAGCTTCTACATCACATCACTAATAAAACAGGTAAAGCCCCAAAGGCTGAGAAACCTCCCCTGAACACAAGGAGACACTGAGCCAAAGAAACAAACACTACGGCATATTGTTAAAAGCTCTTTTATGCTGAGAAATGTCTTCCTTCACTTTTAGTGCAACCTGTTGCGCCGTTTGGAACACGCTGTCAAAGATGTGCTGCACTGGTTACGTTCTTTCCAAATGTTCCACGTGATATAGATGGCCATACCATTGAAACTGCGCCTCTTGTCCTTTGGGATCTTGCGGGCTGTTTCCCCCCACCATGTGCTAATCGTTGTGCTCACATCCGAAAGCGCAGGCAGGTTCACGCTGAAATGCTCCCAGGTCAGAACATGGTTCCAGACCACCTGTGCAAAGGGGCACTGCAAGCAAAGGTGTCTTCCACTCTCAGGGGCTCATTACACAGCACACATGCATCATGGTGAGGCCAACCCCGTAGCGCCAAATTCTCTGCGGTTAGGGTTTTACCTTGCACCAAAATCCAGGTGAAGAGCTTGCATTTGTTTTTCACATGTGCTTTCCAAATTAAGTTTGGTTTGGGCCTAGTGTAGGAGCCCTTGAATTGCGTCCTCTTTGCCGACCATGTGGAATACTGGCCTTCAGACATCCATCTCCAGATGATGGAATCTCACACTCTAGGCTGTAGATGCACGTACTTTACTCGATCGATGGCGATAGTCGTACTTTACTCAAGATACAGATGAACTGCTGAAAGTGAAGTCTGCAATTGGGAAATCCAGTGCTATATGGTCATACACTTCTTAACTACATTCTGACCCAATGCAAACCCCCAAGGCAGGAGAGGAGGTTGAGCCCTTGATAGACATCAATTATCAGGTCAGTCAGCGCATGAGCTCAGCATCCAGCCTGAATTGTCTTGGAAGGATATTAAGTGCTGCTGATCCTACCAGTTTATAGAACGCTAAAAGGTCAAATTCAAGTTTGTGACATCTCTGACTGCCCATTCAGCTTCTCAGCCACCAAAAAACCAGTCTCACAGCTCAGCAATAATCTCAACCATCACCAGTTTTTTCCGTCTCAGCAGAATGACATGGGCTCCGCATCATCACTGCCACTGCATTCGTAGTCAGGAGTGGACTCAACAAATACAACTGGAGTCAGGGGTTTGCTGTCATTGATACGCTGCGCAGCCCTCTCCCCTAATTTGCTGTTCCCATATTCCCTGCAGCAGTCAAAGATCCTGAGCCACATCGCGGTTGTTGGCTCAAAGGGCATGTGGTCCACGAAATCCTCTAGCTCAACCATGTATCCATGCTTGCCCAACAGCTCGATCATGCATTCATAGTGTTCGATGCGTGGGACGATGCTGTACTCATCAGTCATCAGAGTGAAATAACTCCTCCCCAACCCAACATGCCCTTCAGAGATACATGAAACCAGAGCACCAAGGAAAGTGACAGAGTCTGGCCTAATCCCCTGCTTCCGCATTTCATCGAACAATTCAAGCCCATAGTCACCTTTGCTATTGTAAGCACATGCAAAGATCATAGAATTCCACAGGATGACATCATTAGATAATCCCAACTCAAAGATCCTGGAGGAATAATCAAACAGCCTACACTTGGAATACATATCAACCAGTGCACTTCGCAGTATGTCATCAATATCATACCCGTTTCTGATCATGTATGCATGAATCTGCTTCCCATGATTAAGCAGAAATATATTTGCACAGGCTGCAAGGGCAGAGCTGAACGTGGACTGGCTAGGTTTTGCCTCAGATTGCATCTCACGTAGAGCATGCAGAGCTGCTTCACTCATGGAGTGGCGTTCATAACCTGAGATGAGTGAGTTCCAGGAGAATCTATCTCTCTCTGATCCCATCTCAAAAAGAAGAAGCCGTTCTGCATTCCTCAGGCATCCACATTTGGAATATAACCTCACAAGTGCATTCATCAAAAAGGGGTAACTGAACAAACCAAACTTGAGAGCAAGTGCATGGAGCTCCTCACCTTTCCCAAGGTCAAGCAGCCCTGTACAGGCATTGAGCACAGAACCAAGTGTAACGACATCAAGCTCCTTTGTCTCATGCCTCATCTGCTGGAACAAATCTAAAGCACCAGTCAGATCCATGGACTTGACATAACCGGTCAACATAGCATTCCAGGATACCAAATTGTGCTGTTCCATGCCATCAAACACCCTTTTTGCATCAGCAAACCTCCCACAAGCAGCCAATCCTGACACAACTGAAGTGGACATCACCACGTCCTTCTTTGGTGCCAAGTTGAAGAGCCTTTGTGCTGCATCAATGTCACCACACTTTGCATACATATCTACAACTGAGCTCCGCACGTGTACGTGGTGTTCATACCCATGGCGGAGCACAAAAGTATGTATACACCTCCCTTCTTTAAGTGCACCGTTATCCCGGCAAGCAAGCATTGCGTGTGTGACAGTATATACCAGTGGCCTAACACCAGCCCATACCATCCTGAAGAACATATGAACTGCCATGTCGCCCATACCAGCGAGAAGATATCTCCGGATGATTACATTCCATGAAATGTCATTGGGTTGCAGGATGCCATCAAATGCCCGCCTTGCATCTGTAAGCACGAGGCACTTCCCGTACACGTCAACCAGTGCTGTGCCTAGAATCACATTGGACTGGAAGTCCCTCTTTGCGATATGACCATGGAGCTGCTGTGCACCACGCAGGTCAAGGCACTCAGCACAGCAGGCAAGCACTGATGCCAGTGTGACGTCCTTGGGGCGAATGCCAAGAGAGTTCATGTCAGCGAAGAGGGAGAGCGCCTCTGCAGGGTGCCCAGCGCGGGAAGAGGCGGAGATGATGGCGTTCCAGGAACCGCCGTCCCGGCGTGGCATTGCGTCGAACATCTCCCGCGCGTCGGCGAGACTGCCACAGGCAGCAAGGGACTCGATGGCGCGGTTGGAGAGGAATGTTGGAGTGGACGAGATCGAGGTGGAAGGGGAAGAAGACGAAGAGGAGGCGAGGTGGGAGGCGACGCGGCGGGCGGCGGCGAGGGAGCGGCGAGAGGTTGCCAAGCGGAGGAGCGAGGCGTAAAGAGAGGGCGGGAGCAGGGAGAAGGCAGAGCACGCGGGGAGGGCGTCGATGGCGGCGAAAAGGTGCCCGGCGGCAACGTGGTTGGAGATCGCGGACACCGTTGAGGCGACGGCGGACGCGGCCGCCATGTTGGCGGGAACGGGAAGGCAAAGGATGGGTCTACGCGTAATGGGTGCTGCGCTATCTTGTGGTTGTGGGCCTAAATTGAGGGCTTTTTTTGCGATTATTTTCCTCTAAGAAAAGCTTATTGTAGTTTTCTCTTTTATTGTACTAAAGATGCGGTTAGTTCATGTAAATGTAGATGTTTTTATCGGGTACAACTTGGACACACACAATACACATTCTACACTCACACCACACGCGCGTTTGTACACACGTAAAGAATAGATTGGGAGGCTCTCTGGCCTCCAGTGGTGGGAAACGCGTATTACCACCGAACGCGCACGCATGCGTGTACCATAAATTTTCTGAAAAAATCTAGAAAAAAGGTGCGACAACCAGGGTTTGAACCCTGGTGGGTAGGTCCCACTGGACAGCTCTGCCATTGGATCACAGGGCCATTCACATGTAAATGTAGACTTGATTACATCGGGAAACAAATCATGTAAGTGACTGGTTTTGCCGAGGCCCTGTTGTAATCGGTCTCACCTTTAATCAACACCGCATGTACAAGCCCAATACTGTCCCGACCCCAGAGTAATAACGAGAATCTATATATCTATCTATCTAGGGGCTTACAGCCATTTTCTGTGTTGTTTTTCGCACGGTTTCACGCGCCTACATGGGCCTGTGTGCCCCCGAACGTCACCAGCATCGAAAAGAGAGGGAGGGGGCGGCGTATGCCAACCAACGCCAGGGGAGGAGGAGACACCGAGGCGAGGCAACAGAAAAGCGAGGATGAAGATGCAACACCCGATCTACTTTTGAAACATCTAGATATAATATTTGCAACATATGTCTGAAGGTAGATAAAACACTTTGAAACATGCATCTGAAACACTTACAAAAACCACATGAAAAACATAGTAAAACATACACAACATCCAAATAAAACAATTATAACATATAAGTGAAACATATGCAACATCCAAATAAACACACTTGCAACATATGTTTGGAAAAATAGATGAAACATTATGAATAGAAACTTGCAACATACGTGTACAGCCATTGTAATATATGCAACATCCCAATCCACTTTGCAATATCCGTATGAAACACTTAGAACATACCTCTGAAACACTTGAAACATATGTTTGCAACATGCACTTTCAACACAACATCTCCTTGCTGCTTGGGAGAATGGTGGCTTGTTGGCGTGTGATCACCGGAGGTAGCCCGGGGCGACGCTACTACACTCAGACCTTTCACAGCCACGTCGTAACCCCCATCGCAACCGTATTTTGGCCTCGGCAGTAAGCTATCGGGAGTGATGGTCATAGCCCTCACTGTCGGCATCCATCGTATTGGCTTATGATCCATCCGTGATAAGGTCCTTACTTCTGTCGCATTGAAGCATGACCCGTCTGTGGATATACACTAATACTGCCGCATTGGCAAACGATCCATCTATGTAGATGCTATCACCACCATCGTGTGGGCACATCAACCGCCTATGTAGTGGTCACCAACACCATTGCCTTGTACTTCGACCCGACTATCTACGGTGCAGCTTTGCTGTCGCTTCGACGGCCGAGACATCTATAGAGGTAAACATCACCATCGCTTCAGCGTATAAACCATCAGTACAAAGGGCATGGTCACCATCGCTGAAAGGACCTAGGATGTCGCCTAGAGGGGGGGTGAATAGGCGTTTCTAAAAAATCAACACCTTTAAAAGCAAAAACGATTAGTAATAGGAGTTTTCAAAATGGAAACTCCAAATCAGAGTAATACCACCCCTCACAAGTTAGCCACAAAGTATATAAAAGATACTAGATAAACCTAGGGAGCCAAACAGCTGCAACCAAAGAGTTGAATCAAAATGCACTACTCAGTTAATGTCAGAAGTCCTGACAGTTTGGGTCAGAACTTCCGACGTGTCAGAAGTCCTGACATTTGGGTTAGAACTTCCGATGTGTCAGAAGTCCCGATAGTTTGGGTCAAAACTTCTGACGCAAACTGTCAGCATTTCCGACCCCTACGGGAAATGAACTACAAGTGCTAAAATAAACTTTGTGATGCCGATAACTTACAAACCCACTTCCTAGTGGTAAGGTAAGGTGTTGGGTCACTCTCTTGACGTTGATAAGCCACCACTCCGTAGATCGAGTCCCAAACCCTAAGAAATAGCTAGAGAGAGGGAGACAACCAAATACAAGTAATTTCGAGCAAATCACAACAACAAGAAGCACGCGGGAGACAAGAATTTAGCCCGAGGTTCGATAGCCCCACAAAGGAGCTCCTACGTCCTCGTTGTTGAGGTGACCACTTTGATCGGAGTCTCTTCCACCTCCTTGCCTCACTCAAGGATACCACAAAGGTCACTTGAGTTTCTTCACTAGAAATCAAGGGTGATACAAACTTCCCAAGGCTCTTCCACAAGATGGAAGCTCTTGGGCGACGCCTAGCCGGCTAGGGGAAAATCCCCAAGAGTAACAAATGCAAATTAAACCAGCTTGACGAAGAAATCAAGTGCTTAAGCTTGCTCAAAGTGATTTTCTCACTCAATCCACTCTCCAACCACTCAAACTCTTTGGGAATTGAAGTTGGAAGCATAGGAGAGAAGAGTGGCGAGCCTAGAATGCTTGGGGGCTGTTTTGGCTGAGTGTTCATCGCAATGAAATGAGTGGGCCATGGTTAGAAGAGAGGAGAGGGGTATATATACTCCAAGGCAAAATCTTATCGTTCAGATCTACGTTGGAAGTTCCGACGTATGAAGAAAACACTGTTCACGCAAGGTCAAAGTCCACTCGAGACAGCCAACGTCGGAACTCCTGATGAACGTTGGGACTTCCGACAGGCACAGACAGTAGGTCAGTAGAACCATCGATGCTGGGACTCCCGGCTTGGGTCGGGACTTTCGACTGTCGGGAGTTCTGACTCACGTCGGGACTATTGATGTCCATAGTCACCGTGCAGGCTATGATTGGGAGTCAGCACTTCCGACAAGAGTCATGACTTCTTACTGTTGGGAGTTTTGGCTTACGTCGGAACTTCCGACACCGACAGTCATAGAAAATTATTCTATGTGCTCATGAAGTGCTAGAGTGTCTCTCTTTTGATTTAATTATTAGGCTTGAGCACTTTATCTTCCTCAGACCACCGAAACTTGCATCCCTCTTAATAGTACGGCATACCTATTAACTCAAGATCAAAAGAAAAATGAAATTAAACATTTTGAGTTGATCTTCTTTAAATTGATGCCGTGTCTTTCAATCTTCATCAAGTGAGGGTGCCAACATGTCAATATTGATCTTGTCACTTGAGCATAGCCATCTTGAGCACGTGACTTGATTCCATTCATCAAATATGAATAACTCCAAATGCATCAAGTCACTTTAATCAACTTGTCCAATATAGATTTGATCCTCCACATCAATATGACCATCATAGCTTGATTAGTACCTCAACTAAATGCAAGTACTTTCTTCTTCACCCTAGCTAGGTTCCTCGGCCATCAAGCCATCGCTTGCCCTTCACCCTTGCTTAGTACCTCGAAGCCTTTTCTTGCTATCTTCACCATCTCAAGCCGTCAAGTCACATCTTGTATTAAATCAACCATTCATTTGTATTGTTGCCTTTTTCATTTCAATTTAGCAAGCTTCAAATATGAGACCATTCCATATGCAATCCCTCATGTCTCATTAATTAACTCTTATCATGCTTGCTTTCACATAGATCATTGAAATCCCATAATAAATAAGCCTTTGCATGAATTCTATTTGCATTGTTGTCTTGTGCTTGTTTATACAACAATACATCATTTTGGCTTTATACAATTTCATCAAGTATCTGTGAGATAATCAATTTTCTATCTAACACTTAGCAAACATGTTAGTCCTTTTAATCGTGTTGTCATTCAATCATCCAAAACTCACTAAAGGGCTAGATGCACTTTTAATCTCCCCCTTTTTGGTGATTGATGACAACCCGATTAAAGCTTATAAAAAGATATAAACAATTAGGCTTTTAGATTCAATGATTTATGAGAGGCTCCCCCTTAATGTGTGCAATATGAATTGAATTAATAAATGACCTCAAATATCAATTTGCACATACTAAAACACATAGGAGACCCCCCTTAAATCATTGCATCCGTGGGGTGCAAGTGTGTGTCAAAATAAAAAACCATGATGCATATGATATGATATATCACACAAGACTAAACAGAAAGCATCACACCATACAAAGTCACTCTAAAACATGCATGGTCCTTATGAAAGTAAATACATCATATATATCACACACATAGCACTCATCTCAAAGATTTCTCAAGTCATATCTCTCCCCTTGTCATAGCTACTCTCCCCCTTTCATAGCTAGACACAAGGTTGCACTCCTGAAGCTTTAAACATATCCCCTTAAGCTTTCATCTCTCTCCTCCTTAAGCTTTAATCATATCTCTCCCCCTTTGTCATCTATCGCCAAAAAGAGACACAAAGCACAAAGGGTGCTTAAGGTTCAAACTTTGTACTAATCTCTCCCCCTTTGTATTAAACTTGCCCCCTTTGTCATGGCGTGGGTCATATTACTTGTCACTCCCCCTTTGTCATCTTAAAGAGGTTGTACTTGTCACTTGTTTGCAATTCAAAATAGATCAAGTACATGGGTTCACTAGCTCATGAACAAACTCATACACTAACCACTAGATCATATAATCATTCAAGCAATAGTGGTAGTCTATGAATCTAAAAATTTTCATTTGTAATGCATGATCCTATAAGGATGTACTATATGCACTAACCGCATACTAGTAAGGGATGAAAAATGATCATGCACAATATAATGATACCTTTGCTATGTTGGAGAGGAAGATAGTCATATAGATTTCAATTCATTTCTCCAATAGCACCATGAAGTCCAATTATAAGCTTGGTGAAGACTAATAGATACCAATTCTTTGAATTCCTATTCTTCACCCATATGAATTGAGAATCACTAATGATCAAGTGCACTCTTCTTATTGTGGTTGGCTTGCTTCTTCTTTGATCATTGTTTGCTTGAGAGAACTAAAAGATGCACCACTTGTAATACCACTTGAAATTTCATGACTTGTTCTCTTTTGGGTGTTGCTTGCTTTCTAGACCAATCCCTTGATTTTCTTCAACCAAGTACCTCAAATGTCCCTTTAGATTACCACTTCGATTTTAGCCATCCAAGCCTAGGGCGAAGTGACCTCTCTCCAAAGAACCATCCTTGATACTCACTTCAAATAACTTAAAAGAAAATCACTTGATCCACTTGAAAGATTTTGTTTGATTGATCCATATTGTTGGACTTAATTTGATGAATAACTTTGAATCCTTCTTTAAGTCCTTTTATTTCTACTTGTTTAAGTCCTTTTGTTTCTATCAAAAGA
Organism: Miscanthus floridulus; assembly: GCF_019320115.1. NCBI lineage: Eukaryota > Viridiplantae > Streptophyta > Magnoliopsida > Poales > Poaceae > Miscanthus > Miscanthus floridulus. The sequence goes on from NC_089590.1 coordinate 47,053,378, forward strand.
TCTCCAATTATCACTAGAACTTAAACTTCATCTTCATCTTGATCTTGGTCTTGATCTATAGCTTGAGTACCAAATGTGTACCAGATACACTCTTCAAACAAATTGTCTTGTACTCATCATTTGTCATGTTTCTATCTCAAACCAAAACCAAAACATAGGTACCTCAATCACTTATAGATATGATTCTAATTTGAGGACCTTTGCATCTAAGTGACTTTTGATCAATCCAATAATTGTTACTTTCCTGGTAGATTCTGTACTCTTCAAAGAATAAATCATATCTCCCAAAATACATATCCAAAAACCACAAAATTTAGTGAAGATGTGACACACTAAGTCTTCTAGTAGCTGTAAAAATTTTAGATTCTTTTGACTTCTATATTGATACCAGATTTCATATATTTCCACACTGCTATATGCTGAAAACTGCTGCACTATAGCTAACAAGATCTACTCCAAATCCGAAGTATCACTTATCCAAATCTCATGAAATTTGCACATCAACTAATACCATAAGTGTAGAGCATGCATACCAAATTTCAAGCCAATACAAATAGATTTGGTTACTCAAACATGTCTATGATCACTACTACCTCAGATTTTTAATATTGGACAGATTTCAATAATTGAGCTATTTTTCTCCAAATTGAACCAAACTTGAAATCAACTTGTTTGAATACTCTCACAAGATATATGTCCATTCAAACCACTTACTAGAAGAAATCTTATGAACATATCCAATTAAACCAACTTTAAACTTGATTACTTAAGTATTTAATCCATTCAAACATCTCATAGCAAGCAACATATGCATATATATCCAATTCAATTAACTCATATGCACCCAAATAAACTTTGATCAACAAGAGATATACCTTGATAGCTTATGATCATCTTTGCAAGCTTCAACTCCACTTATTTGCAGGCCTTCAAATATATCAATAAATTCTCACAACTTGAATATGACACTTGTATGTTGATAGCATATGGACTTCACTCAATTTTGACTTGGCATTGGGATAGAATTGTACTAGGTTTCAATACTTGACTCAACATAAGATGAACAATAATAATTCCATTGAATCAAGTCTCCAATGCTGTGGTACCTATAAACGATCATCCACTTTTCGATGGTACCCAAACTAGTTTGGGTCCTCTCATGTTAGACGCAACATACTTAGGCATAGTCTTAGTATGAATAGCGGATTTTTTTTGCAATACTAACCAATAAGATACCATAACAAACCTTCCTTGGCATAATATTTGCATCAATTGAAATAGGCTTAGGATTCTCACTTAGGGGACATGAATTAGCCAAGAATTGATTTTCTCTTTTTCAAATATTTGGCAAATTTATGATTTTTAAAACTTGAGAGAGATTTTAGAGGGATATAGGGATTTTTATGGACTTGAGAGAACCATGTCACATGTGATTAGGAAAATAATCAACCAAGGGTAGCAATAATCACAATATGACATGACTAGGTCACAAAGACCCAAAAACCACATGATTTTCAAAAACCACACCACCTACACATGCTAGTTAGGGATTTTGAAAAACATCTATCCTATATCACACAAATGCACACACTAGCATATAAAGGGCCTTAGATGCACTTACAATGCATGTATGTAAATACATACCTTTGCCTTGAGCCCACAATATCACCACTGAGATAATACATGGCATGACAACATCATGTTGACCTCACTTGTCAAATAATCATACCATATATGAAATCAATTTTCATCTAAAGGACTATAAATAATGCTAGATAAATTTGTTAGTCCACAATGGTGCAAAATAGAAACTGAGCTACCCCTAAATAAGTACCACAAGTAATTTGAATGACTTTCAACAAGCACTTTATTCTTTTAAGAATTTGGGAGTCAATTTTCTATTTTGACCAATACAAAGTAATTTGCCATATTTAAATTTCGTTGAGACATACTCATAACCCACTTAGGTTTGATAGATCACAAGCTTCTGAGCAAATTAAGGATATATGAAATCATATGGATCAAACCTCAATTGCATCCCAATTAGTGCTCTGGTTCCTGCCATACCAGACACGTCCAGTAGACATACCGGACATGTCCAGCATGTGAAGAACATAAACACTTTTCCTTTCTGCCCTGGCCATACCGGACACGTCCGGTAGGTGCAGGACAGAAACAATTGAAGCGCTGCTTGTGATTCTTCGTTTTAGCTCTAGTACTTCTTGTATGCCTACATCTGAACAAATGCATTGCTCTACTAGAGAGCCATTAAAAGCATCACATGGCAAACATGATAATTATTAAATGAAACTAATTAGTCACTTCCGATTATTTCACAAATATGCTTATTTGTGAGCCATTGAGCACTAAACACAAAGTGGCTATCCTATAAGATTTTTAGGTACTTGTTACCAATGGTAGAGATGAAGTAAATGATATGGTCATTGATTTATCTTTGGGTCAACCATATATAAGATTATGATAAGAATTGATTGATAGATGGAGTGAATATTTTCAATTTGCTTGCTCAACCACCCCGAAGCTTTCATCTCACCACCAAGTACCTACATTATCAACCTAAGCACATTTTGGTACCCAACTCTTGTTGGGTCCTTTTGGGTTAGTCAACAAGTGCTTAGGCACCCAAATGGCCTTAGTACTAGTTTGTGGTGAACACATCACCTTGCTAGTGCTAACTCCATTTGTGGTCTTCCTAAGCATATTATCATAAACAAATGTGTTCGACTTAGGGATGTTACCATTTGGGCAATCATAGCTTAGATGCCCCTTTTTTTTACAAGCATAGCATATGCGACCTTTGTTTGCTCTATGCTTGTTTTGTTTGTATGGACATCCATCAACCTTGTGGCCCATCTCATTGCATCCATATCATCTTCTTGTTGTAACTTGGGCTTCCTTTCTTGCCTCCTTGTACATTGGGCATTTCTTGGTTGGATGCCCTAACTTCCTGCACATGAGACAAGTGCTTTGTCCATCACTTTTCCTTTGGTTGGCCAACTTGTTTAAGGCCATTTGATCAGCCACTTCACACTTGTTAGCCCAACTCTTGTGTGGACACATGGTAATCTCATGTCCATTCACTCCACAACTATAGCATAGTCTTTTTTCATGTTTCTTGCTCTTGGTTGTGTTGACCTTGCTTGAAATGTGATTCTTTTGTTGGGATTTGGAGGAAGCAAGGTTTGAACCCTTCTCAAGCTTCTTCACCATGTTAACATGGTTATCTTGAGAAGGTTGTGCTCTCTCCTTACCCTTCAATCGAATCACATCATTTCTTAGCCTTTCCACTTCTTCCTTAAGCTCTACATTTTCTATAAATTTTTGCTCAATCGAAGATTGGCTTGCTTGAGAAGCACACTCATTAGCACAAGAAATATTCAATTGAGATTGTGTACAAGTGAGTGTGTGAGTGGGAGGTTGAGATGATTTTACCATTGTAATCACAACCTCATGAGCCACCTCAAGCATGATGCTTGATTCTACTAATTCTTCATGAGAGCACTTGAGATGAACATAGTTTGCTTGTAGCACATTATATTTGCTTGAGAGTTCATCTAATTTTGCCTTGAGCTCAAAGTTTTCCTTCTCTAGTTGTGAAACACTAGAAGAGGAGTTAGTAACTAAAGTATGCTCAATTGATAATTTTTCATATCTCTCATTTATGGCCTTTAGCTCTTGCAATTTGGAGATGAGAAACTTTTCTTGATTTTGAAGTGATTGCTCTTGTTTCTCATTCTCTTTCTCTAGCTCATCATTCTTCTCAACTAGCTTCATGAGAATGAGCTTGTCTTTGTTGCTTAGATGATCAAGAGTGTAGCTATCTTCAATTTCAATATCACTCTCTTCTTGATCATCTACTTGTGCTATCTCCTTGGCTTGATCTTTCTTGCTAGCCTTCTTCTTGCTTTTCTTGGCCATGAAACACAAGTGATGAGTATCATGAGATACTGAGGTTGACTCATCACTTGGCCACCATCGGGCTTGAGCCTCATCATCACAGATTGCCTGCTATCCGGCTGCCTCAGCCATACTGGACATGTCTGGTAGGGATACCAGACACGTTAGGTATGTGCTTGCAGATAGCGCAGTCGCCTTGGCTTGCACCTCTTGCTCTGGCTCAGCGCTCTTGAGGTCTTGTGAGGCTTCTTCGCTGCATGAAGACATAATGGACATATTTTCCATTAACTCGACCTCAAGTGCATCATCGTATTTGGATTTTCCATATAACTCAACGAGTTTGGTCCAAATGAGATGAGCACTCTCCAGAGGTGGTTGTCCATTGAATATTGCCTCATCTTGAACCTCTGCACTCAATGTACTCAAAATGATATTAATAGCTTGAGCATTGAGTTGCACGCATATCTCTTCCTCTTTTGATAAATTCTTATAGTTGCTCCAATCAACTATAGGAAGAGGTATGCTTGCAAACACAATATGCTCAACAAGAGGACTGATATCTCTAAAAGTATTGAGTACATGAATTGACCAAGGTAGAAAGTTTGAACCATCATTTTGGAGAAGCACCGGCTCCAACTCGATAGGTGTCGACATTCTTTTCTCACAGCGGTGAAGCTTGTAGTGAGTCCTAGCTCCGATACCAATTGAAAGGACCTAGGATGCCGCCTAGAGGGGGGTGAATAGGTGTTTCTAAAAAATCAACACCTTTAAAAGCGAAAACAATTAGTAATAGGAGTTTTCAAAATGGAAACTCCAAATCAGAGTAATACCACCCCTCACAAGTTAGCCACAAAGTATATAAAAGATACTAGATAAACCTAGGGAGCCAAATAGCTGCAACCAAAGAGTTGAATCAAAATGCACTAGTCAGTTAATGTCGGAAGTCCCGACAGTTTGGGTTAGAACTTCCGACGTGTTAGAAGTCCCGACGTTTGGGTCAGAACTTCTGACGTGTCAGAAGTCCCGATAGTTTGGGTCAGAACTTCCGACGCAAACTGTCAGCACTTCCGACCCCTACGGGAAATGAACTACAAGTGCTAAAATGAACTTTGTGATGCTGATAACTTACAAACCCACTTCCTAGTGGTAAGGTAAGGTGTTGGGTCACTCTCTTGACGTTGATAAGCCACCACTCCGTAGATCGAGTCCCAAACCCTAAGAAATAGCTAGAGAGAGGGAGACAACCAAATACAAGTAATTTCGAGCAAATCACAACAACAACAAGCACGCGGGAGAAGAATTTAGCCCGAGGTTCGGCAGCCCCACAAAGGAGCTCCTACATCCTCGTTGTTGAGGTGACCACTTTGGTCGGAGTCTCTTCCACCTCCTTACCTCACTCAAGGATACCATAATGGTCACTTGAGTTTCTTCACTAGAAATCAAGGGTAATACAAATTTCCCAAGGCTCTTCCACAAGATGGAAGCTCTTGGGCGACGCCTAGCCGGCTAGGGGAAAATCCCCAAGAGTAACAAATGCAAATCAAACCGGCTTGAAGAAATCAAGTGCTCAAGCTTGCTCAAAGTGTTTTTCTCACTCAATCCACTCTCCAACCACTCAAACTCTTTGGGAATTGAAGTTGGAAGCAAAGGAGAGAAGAGTGGCAAGCCTAGAATGCTTGGGGGCTGTTTTGGCCAAGTGTTCGTCACAATGAAATGAGTGGGCCATGGTTAGAAGAGAGGAGAGGGGTATATATACTCCAAGGCAAAATCTAACCGTTCAGATCCACGTCGGAAGTTCCGACGCAGATCTCAGGACTTCTGACGTATGAAGAAAACACTGTTCATGTGAGGTCAAAGTCCACTCGAGACAGCCAACGTCGGAACTCTCGATGAACGTCGGGACTTCCGACGGGCACAGACAGCAGGTTAGTAGAACCATCGATGCCGGGACTCCTGACTTGGGTCAGGACTTCCGACTATCGGGAGTTCTGACTCACGTCAGGACTTCTGACATCCACAGTTACCATGCAAGCTATGACTAGGAGTCAGCACTTCCGGCAAGAGTCATGACTTCCGACTGTTGGGAGTTCCAGCTTACGTCGGGACTTCCGACACCGATAGTCATAGAAAATTATTCTATGTGCTCGTGAAGTGCTAGAGTGTCTCTCTTTTGATTTAATTATTATGCTTGAGCACTCTATCTTCCTCAGACCACCGAAACTTGCATCCCTCTTAATAGTATGGCATACCTATTAACTCAAGATCAAAAGAAAAACGAAATTAAACCTTTTGAGTTGATCTTCTTTAAATTGATGTCGTGTCTTTCAATCTTCATCAAGTGAGGGTGCCAACATGTCAATATTGATCTTGTCACTTGAGCATAGCCATCTTGAGCACGTGACTTGATTCCATTCATCAAATATGAATAACTCCAAATGCATCAAGTCACTTTAATCAACTTGTCCAATATAGATTTGATCCTCCACATCAATATGACCATCATAGCTTGATTAGTACCTCAACTAAATGCAAGTACTTTCTTCTTCACCCTAGCTAGGTTCCTCGGCCATCAAGCCGTCGCTTGCCCTTCACCCTTGCTTAGTACCTCGAAGCCTTTTCTTGCTATCTTCACCATCTCAAGCCGTCAAGTCACATCTTGTATTAAATCAACCATTCATTTGTATTGTTGCCTTTTTCATTTCAATTTAGCAAGCTTCAAATATGAGACCATTCCATATGCAATCCCTCATGTCTCATTAATTAACTCTTATCGTTCTTGCTTTCACATAGATCATTGAAATCCCACAAAAAATAAGCCTTTGCATATATTCTATTTGCATTGTTGTCTTATGCTTGTTTATACAACAATACATCATTTTAGCTTTATACAATTTCATCAAGTATCTGTGAGATAATCAATTTCCTATCTAACACTTAGCAAACATGTTAGTCCTTTAATCGTGTTGTCATTTAATCATCCAAAACTCACTAAAGGGCTAGATGCACTTTCAGTCGCCTTGCACCACGATCCGCCTTTGATGATCATTTAGTTGGTGTCGGGTTACTAAACGATTCGGCAGTGATATACTTTTACCCCTGTCGCAAATACGTATAGCGACGGTGTTAGACATTTGCACCACCAACGGTGGTGGTGATAACAAAACAATAAACGACCCTTAATATCTTACTAAACACAAAACATACAGATATAATCATTGCATCCATAAACCATATTTTTACAATAACAATGACGCTTACCATAATATCTTTCTCAATTGATGTCCTAACACAAGCGGTACATAGATTGTAAACTAAAGGTACTGATCTCTATAGACTTACATAACGAAACGACGTAGCTGTGCTCCTCCTATGTGGCACTCCTGCTTGCTAGGAAAAAATAAATATAATTAGTGCATCCTTCCAATTGGTAGGCAATGCATCATGGAACCCCTCTTCTTCCTCCTAGTCAATGCAGGAAAATTGTTCAAAAGTACTCAGACTCCACCTGCACAAAGCAACAAAATTAATATTATTCAACACACCATTTCTTTAGTTACGAAGCCCAAATTGGCCTATATATAAAATCAAAACAAATACCTACCTGAACAAAGGCATGTTGTAATTACAACAAAATACAACATATGCACCTTTACTTTTCTGCTAATGACTCCATGAACAAGGTAACATAAGGAAGATAGTGAGGTCTATCACTCACACATAATAGTTTCTAGGTACTTCTAGGATAGCCGATGGCTCGGGCAGGGAGAACATGAACTTTACTATGGTTCATGTCATATGCAAGTAGTGTTTTGTGTCCTCCCCAATAAGGCAAATCAAATTCCATTCTGGATGAACTGTAATCACTCTATAGGCCGCATCACAAACATCGGTACCAATTTCAGTATTCTTCTTTCCAAATAGCTCCAGCGTGGTTACCTTATGCTTCAATGTCCATTTACTAGTACCATAATCTTCAAGAATCTAGATTGAAAGCTCATACCTATTCAAAGTATCAGCAATACATAAACATAACTGCCCCTGAGCTCCATGAATGGATATTGCATCACCAGTTGGCCTACGAATTTTCCTCCATATCTGGATTCAGGTCGGAGGAGCGAGGAGGTGGGGGGGGGCTGCAGGCGACGACGCGGTGCTACGAGCAGCGCTGGGGTGCGACGCGTTGGGGGGAGGAAGAGGGCCGCGAGGTAGGAAGACCGATTTTTTTAGAAACTCCTGAGCGAATAGGAAGGGGGAGTTGGGTCAGCATCGTGGCCCATCAACAGAGCGTCCGGGGCGGACGGACACCCAGTTTATAGAATTACTAAGATGCGGTTGGTTCATGTAAATGTAGCATGACTTGATTACATCGGGAAACATCCTATAACTCTCGCAAAAAAAAAACAAATCCTATAACCGACTGTCTAGTTTTGCACTGTTGTAATCGGTCTCACCTTTAATCAACATCGACATTGTTAACCAGTGTAGCAGAATCACTTTTTGATACGATGATTCCATTGAGGACTCAATCTGGGTCCTCCACTGCCCTTCAGAATCAACCCCACACCCAGTCCAAGGCTCCAAGCATGATCGTTGCCACCATTAAATCTCAGCTTTGCCGGCTTCTACCATGGTGTCCCCCTGACATCTTATTATGCCATGGCCCATGGCTAGCTTTTGCACCAACATCCATCAGCTCTTTTTTAACCCTACAAATCACATAGGGTTCTCGACAGGAACCGCTGTTCACATCACCCGAATTGTTTCCAGCAGTCCGATCCTCCATCGTGTGGCCCAGATCGCTTGTAGCCGCTTCTGTTGGAATCTGCTTCTGCCGACTCCTCGTCACTCTGGGTTCATTTTGCTACAGCTCCTGATTCTCCTTCAGGAAACTTCTCATCCCCTCCCCACTCTCCTGTATGCTCCCTCCCTCGCTCCCGAGTCGCGACACGACCGATGACGGCGTGGGGCGGCCTTGGCGGTGGCCGACCCTCCGTGCGGCGGTGGCCTCCCGCCTCCTCCTCCACCACCACCACCACGCCCCTTCCTCCTCGCGACGCAAGGCAGCGGGTCGCAGCGGCGCGAACGACAGCCTAGGGTTTGGCCCCTCTGTCACCGGTCGTCCCCATGGGCGCGCGGGCAGGTCGGCGGTGCGAGCAGACCTCCCGCAGGTTCGCCTCTCCTCCTGGGCTCCATGGAACGTCGAAACCCTTGGTGCGTGTATATTATTGGGTTTGTCTTTAAAGCTGCTACACAGTTTACTTGATAGCTACATGGATTTGGTGAAGATGATTCTTTTCCTCCTGCTGGGCGATTTGCAAAAATGGGACTCGAAACATCGGTCATTTGCAGATGAACCCACTTGTCATCCACCCGAGTGTCATCATAATCAAGGAGTCAATCTTTTGAGTGTCATTTTTGCAATTTTTTCAGCTAGGAGGTAGCACGAGGAAATTTTGTTTTCCAAAATGCAAAATAAAAGGACAATTCTGCTGAATAAGAACAGTACCCAGTAGACCACTAGAGGTAGACAATTTTTGTGTCTTATTTTGTCCTCGCAGGATAGTTCCAGTGGTTTATGATGATAGATCTCTTTTCTCAATTGACCCTTGCTAACAGCTAACACTACTGTAGAGCCCTTGCTGCTAAATAGATCTGCATTATCATGGTTTATGAATAACTTCAATTATTTATTGTCCCCTTGCAGGTCTTGGTTCCTGGTCCATCGAAGAAAGTAGAGGGGTGCGAGTAATTTCAGAGATAGCATTTTGTTTTGTTTGGTTTTTACTCCTATGCTTGCTTATTTCCACTTCTAGGGTTTTCGAAACCCTACTATACAGAGCTACCAGTTCTCGGTTTTCCATTCTCAGTTATCACTCCCTCAGTTGGCCAAGCTTTGGGGTGCTATCATGAACTAGAGCCACAGAAGTTTAAATCTCTATGCTAGGTTTTTTTAGATATGGTACCTGGTAAGTCCCTTCTATGGTATATAACTTCCAGTTAAATGAACAATTGTTAGCTATCCATAATTTGTTTTAGATTTAATTTACATTGACTGTTCTACAAAGGAAAAATTGAAAAAGGCTTCTGTACCCAGTGCAGCAATTACTGGAAAATAACATTCCTCTTTTCTTCTTCTTTTTATCGCTTCTCCATAGCTAATAGCCTAAAAGCAACCATTCCACTACAACATTTTATTATGATATGTCATTTACATTTTTTTTGCGCTGCCTGTGATTGATCCTTGCTGGGCGCTCAGAAAATAAATAGTCATTATGCTGACTTGCATATTTTGGTCCAATGAAATTAGTATGACTGGTCAATAAGGACTTATTATCTTACTTAGTTTCCTCACAGGCTGTAGCTTATGCCACTTGCACTCTAATACAATGAGGATTGATAGGGTTTGGTATTTTTTAGGGTGAGATACCAGTGCTTGCTTGGCATCCCATGCCAGTTTCATAATATTCCAATCCTTGTTTTGCATAAACACTGGGTTTTTAAAACACAATCAAACATTGATGTTAAGATGATGTCTTCTTTCATACATATCTATGGTCCTGCGTATCCTGAAACTGCTATATATGGACTGTATTATACCTGTATATTTTGGAGGACGACACTCAAGTCAGTGTTTCTATGGTACTGCTAGCACATGTATGCATTAACATCTTTTAATTATGTACAGAAACTGGCCATTCTGGCTTGCTCTGCCATCTTTTAATATATCAGTGCACAACCTAGACATCATGTTTCAGGAATGCATCTTTATGCTGCTCTCCCTTCCCTCCCCCTTCCCCTTGTTTGATTTTCTATAAAAAAAATTATCTCCTGGTAACCCATACTAATACTGTTGCTCTCCCTTCCCTCCTCCCCCCTCCCATCCTGCATTTCTTAGACCAAGGTAAAGTAGCACATTTTGAGAGGCTATTTATAGTTAAACTGAAACAATATATACTACAAGCAAAGATGGCTTAGTCTTGATCTATATATGCCATAGCCCTTTTATAGTTATATTTTCATGACAGGGTTCCATCCTCTCTATATCAGTTTGCTTGTGTCAGATTGTTTAGTCAATGTGTTACAGCATAGTTCCCAAAGATCTGCTCTACATTTTAGCCACCTACCTCACCTTAGTTAGTTGTTTTTACTTCGAGTGGCAGCTTGCATTACTGGATTGCAACTTGATTTTTGTTGATCACTCTTTACGAATTGCCTTGCTGGTTTGTCAATTTATGTAGTTACTTTCCATTTCCAAATAATATTTATAAGCATAGGTGGATTGCAACTTGATTTTTGTTGATCACTCTTTACGAATTGCCTTGCTGGTTTGTCAATTTACGTAGTTACTTTCTATTTCCAAATAATATTTATAAGCATAGGTGGATGACGCAATGAAGCAATACAGTAAAAATAGGCGATGAGACTTTCAGCTTGCACTGTTCCTCTGCTTTCGTAGAGATTAGGTAGCTGCTAATATCACCTCTTTCCTTTTGTTTTGATTTTTCAACCTATGAGCTAAAGGGAGGAACTTTATTCCCTTTTGTTGGTTTATAAGTGTGAATCCGTAGGATGAACTTTATTGTTTTGTCAACAATGAACAAGGATTAGCTTTAGTTTCTTGCTGTGAAAAAGGGGAATTTAGATTCAAACTTTAACTCTCTTGCAAAAGCATATGTACACTTCGTTTTACAAATATTGCTGATTTCCATTTCCTGCTCTCATTCATCCTGTCCTTTTTTTATATATTGATGGCATGTTGGCAAGGCGGGAGAACACTGAAGCACATGAACCCAATGTATTCTGTTCATAAGATCTTGTGATCATGTAGGTTTTAAGTGTCAGATTGCAGTACTATATGACACAACTTCACACTAGCTATTTAGTTGCTTAGATTTGCTTAAAAAAAGATGCTATGGTTATGTCCTACAAATGTGTCCTTAGCTTCGCACCGGAAAGAAGTTATTATTGAGCCTAAATAATTATTTCTGCTAACTTCTTTATAGTTGAAATCAGATTTTTACCTCCATTGACGTAATCGCAGGCTTGATTAGGTTAGTTCCTACGACGATAAGTTATTCAGCTCTTTGAGGTTATATATATGAGGTAAAGTAGTTGCTCATATACCTGCAGTATTTCCCTAGCAAATATAGTCATGGTGTTGGTGCCAACTAATGCTATCAAACAAAGTTAATTGTACTCTTATGGTTATTTTTTTATTTACCATTCTGATCTTATTATTTTACATGCTATATGGATCTACATGGAGTTGCTAAACTATCCTACAACATTGTGCCTGTCAAGACTCTTGCTGCTGAAAAGAAACGACCTTGTGCAGGCCGTACTTTATGCCTCAGGAAAGTGGCTAGATAAGGTACATTCTATCACTATTGGTTTGAGTATGGAACGTATTTGTAGTAATGATAGCTATATACACCAAGTCTCCTTGAACGATCTTGTATTCTTTCTTCTATACAGAGAAAAAATAACCTTCCAATACATTTATCCTAAAAGCATATGCCTGTGTCTAACGATCAACAACTCTACTGAATTTCAAAAGAAGGTCATGACTTCGGTCAATATAAAAAAGCCTACCAAATAGTGACAATAGGTTGCACATGCCTTATCTAAGTTGATCATTCGTTTGAATTCCTTGGTGTCTCCATTTTGATAACCCAAATGGCTACAAGTTCTCGGTTCTTATTCTAATGATGCTCCAAACTACTAAACTACTTGGTGAAACCTTGTGAAGTAAATAAGTTGAAAGCAGGAACACATTGTTTTGTTGTATATGGTAATACCATTTCCTGTTGCACCATATATAGGCATGTGTGACTATATCACAGTTTACTGAAACTCAATCATTTTCAGGTGACAATTTCTTCAAAGGTGTGAGCTATATTATTATTGAGGTTGTATGTGCTGAGCCCTTCTCTGCTTAAAAAAGAAGAAGCCACGAAGCGTGGAGGCAAACATAATTGCAAATCGATCCAAACTGTCTAAATTTGAGTCTAAGTATCGGGAGGTATACAGTTCCCTTTAATATATTTTATTCATGCAGGTTCTCCATTTACAATAAAGCTATAATTCACTCTGTTATTTCATAAAATTTTCTCTGCACATGCATATGTATAATTATATTTAGTGCATGCTCTTCATGTCCACGTACAAAGGAAGAGAGTTTCATGACCTTCAAAACTACATGTGTGTAATGCCTAGCACAACTCTTTAAATTTCTTATGCTTCGTTTCGAGTTTGGTTCATCTATACGTTACACACAAATTCCTGTCAATTTTATAGATTTGGTATTTATTGTAGTGCCCTCAGCTTTATTTAGAATTCATAGTTTTTTTTGTGATGGATGGTCCAACGTCCTAATTCGGACTTGCTCTGCAGAAAGTGCCGCATGCTCCATTTTATATGAGACTTGATCCAAAATGCTGATAATTGTGGACCAATAGCAGATTCATTGTTCGGAGAGATGGCTACAGAGCTTAGTATGCTTGTCGTCAAGCAGGTGGCACAAAAAAAATAAGCAATAATTCTCTGCATACTATGCTGTTAAGGAAGTCTAATTGAACACTAAAAAATATTCAGTGTAAGTCAAATTAGACAGTTCACATGCATGTCTCTGTTAGGTATTTTCTTAGTTGGTATTGAAGGGAAGTAAAGCTTGGTTATAGGTGCAGTGTGTGTTATGTTCTAAGCCATAACAACCTTTCAAAGTTCAAACAATAATATGGTTACTTCTTCTCTTTGGTCCATGAATGTGTAGCGGTTCTCCCCCTTTAGTGCGTACTAGCTGCGGCCAAGTGTATGTTAGTTAGGTGGCGCCTATTGGCAGTGTATGTTTTGTAGGTTGATTAATTCCTGTCCTGTTCTTGGTATAATGTGTTTATTCCAAGACAATTAATGACAGGTCAGAACAGCAAAAAATTTCCAGGAAGCATGGTAATTGTTATTTATTATTGTAACGTGGTGCCTATAGATCAAGGCTCAAGATCATTATATTGACAGTTGATGCTTGTAGCTAATTGATTCTTTCTTTTTTACCAAGATGTGATGCCATACTTTCCAGATGTTTGGATGAATTCCTGTCTACAATAGCAATACGTAGAGTTCCTATAGTTTATCGATACCATTTAGCATCAAGAAGATAGGGCTTCATATACGCGTCCCATTAATGATTCCTGCTTTCACCCTTACTCCACAATTTAACCGGTACAGCACCGCGAAGAGCATCTCATTTTCCCGTATACTTGGCTTCATATATGTTGTAGGCCATTTGTTCGCATCTTGGTTTTGCTTGATGCAGCCTGTTCTTAAGGTTTTTATAATGAATGCGTCCTTCTTTGTGCACTGCGCTTGTTGCTTAATAGTATATCTTAGTGTTTATGAACAATTTTATCTGACTAAAAAACCTTGAACCTCCATATTGTTAATTGAGTCCCTACAATTATAGAAACTAATGTCAAACTGATATCAGGTCCAGCCAAAACAAGGAAGAGATACATGGAGTATAAACTCTGTTCTTCAACAATAAAATCATTGAACAGTTAACAGTTTGTATGGTCCACATTTGGCTCAAACTTTGTCAAATATATGCGCCTTTTCCCATTCTAGGTTACTAAAGATGGCATTGCCGCCTTAGTTTAGGGCCCAATTTTTGCGAGGATTCGTGGTGTCCTGTTCTTATTAATGGTTCCCCTCACTATCGCAGAGTTGGATGCTTCCCCAGTTTTGGAGTTCACCTCAGCTTACATGGTGCACCAAGTCACCCTCAAGCAGTTCTGGGCTCCGAGCACGTAGGCAGAAGCTGATTTATTTGGTCTACATTCTCAACTTACTGCGGTTTCAGTTTTTTTTTATCGTTGGAGACGAACCAGGAACCATTTTAAAATGCTTTTGCCTGCGGCAGTTGGTTGAGTAGAGAACACCATATAATTAGCAAGCTATTTTTTAATGTTCCATTTGTACATAGCTGTTTGGTAAAAGAAATGTTTTACATGAGTTGCTTATGCAGCGAAAATGTTTTACATGAGTTTCTTATGCAGCGCAAAACTTCCTTGGGTGGTACTAAGGATTGTTTGCCTCTTACCTGACGTGGTGAGCTGGAATGGGCTACTTTCACAACTCCTGTACGTGCCGTACCTCCAATCTTAAGTTTCCATAATACGCTTTTTCATATTGCTGTTAAAATATGTGACATTTTTATGCAGTGGATATCTGATGCAGCAGTAACTTCTACTACAGTCTTTGCCAATATAGAATGTGGTCTCCCAGATGTTTAGAATGCATTTGTAACTCAATTCTTATCCTATACAACTACATGTAAGTTTTCCTGAAAAAATCGGTTCGGTTTCCCGGTTTTCGTGTATAGGGCTGATTTGTCTAAAGATGTAGCCGTTTCTCTCTTTACAGATGGCCCAACCTGCAATGCTGAATGCTTTGATACAGAATGAGGCTTCAAATTCCACCTTTGCTTTCTCAATCATGGGAAACACCTGATTTTGCAAATTGCTAATTCATCACTTGCAAGCTGCTGCTAATTCATCGGCAAAGGGATACAAAAATCGAAGCTCATTTTACTAGCTACTCATTGCTGCCTTATCATGATCATGATAGCAGTCTGTCTTTAGGGTACTTTGTCACGTTGACTTACCTTTATTAGTGATGCTTTTGTTGTCCAATGAACTATAGCATTAGTCTGTCTGGCCACCATTCGTTGATAAACGTATTCATTTAAGTCTAATTTGAAGATGTCAACCTAACATATGCTTTCTTCTATACCTGCCACGCTCTCTTCGTCCACGCGCGGGAGGGCGCGCGCTTTCTACTGGTTTGTCTTTGAAGACAAGCTTGGTTTTCAAAGATTTTGGTGATTGGCCTCCCACTGTGTGTCTTTTGATGTTTCTTTTTGGCAGAAGATTAGGAACAAGAAAACGGCCTCAACAAAGGGAAGCAGCAGCCATGGACCCAGCCTGAGAGGTACCTGCTATAGGCCCTGGAGCAATCTGGGACAGCATCATGCCTTTTGGCCTTGTAGAGCTTCTACAAATACGGAGTATATTATTTTTACTTCTATATATTTGGTTCATATAGTATATTTTAAATTTGGTTCAGTCAGCCTCGGATCTACTCATCTTCATTACTTCTATTTCAGGAACTTGTTGGTTCATGGCGTTGATTAAGATGTTATTTGTTTCCTATTCTCATCTCTGATCAGCCGTAATGCAGATGCACATTAGGTCCTTTGTACACGTCATTCCTGCGTCTTGCGTCCTGCCATGTATCTTCATAGGCATATATACCGTCAATTGCAACATGGCTTTAGCAATCATTCAAGAATAAATCATAAATGTTACTATCATCTTTATCTTATGATTTCCGCAGCAAGATTTTTTTTTATTTTTAACACTTTTTGTAAACTAATTTTAAATCTAACACTGTTTTTTTTTCTTCCAAAACTAACACTTTTGCCCACGCCTATTTCCCTGGCACGGCGAAACGCCTGTGCCGCGCCATGCATGGTGGCGCGACGAGAGGGATGACGTGACGACGACCGGGGAGCTGACCGGTGACGTGGCAGGATCTGCCGCGCCACCGATCTTGGCGCGGCGCCGCAGCGCCATCCCTCATGGCGCGGCAGTCCTAGGTAAATATCGCCCGCGAGCCGCCCTCCCTCTGTCTGCCTTAATGCGGTGGATGACTTTCGCGCCGCACCCTCCCGCCACTCCCAAGTGTTGTCGGCGCCCGGCCCTCCGTCGCCGCCTCCCTCCCTCCCTTCCCATCCATTCCCTGGCCGCCTCCCTCCCTCCTCGGCCTCGTTCAAGTGCAAAGTGTATGTGTTGAAATGTTGAGCTATATGTGTTCATGTACTAATGTCACCTTATTTAGGTGTTTTCAATGGCGAAGTGTCATTTCAAGGAGTCGTTGTATGGTCCTAAGAACCAATGGCCGGAAGAACAGCGAAAGGTTAAGGAAAAGAAGAAAGAAAGGGTAATTTACAAAGCACCTCCTGTCATGTGCGAATATGGTGTTAAATCCAACTATGGCGTAGTCCCTTCGGAGCCTGGAATAGGCCATTATTGTGGCCATATGGTTGACTATGATGAGGTTGGTTATTGGGGTTGAAAACCTAAAATTGTATTTTCTGGATTTTTTGAAGAATTAGGATATAATTTTTTGTTTGAACAGAGCACTAGGAAATGCAAGTGGGAATCTTATGATGATCAAGATAAGTTCTTGGATGACTTGAAGAGGATGCAAGTAATTGCACAGAAGAGGGGATATTGACGTGACTATGTCGACCACTTTGTTAAACTGCGAAAGAAGAACATGCGTGAGTTTGCTAGAAAGAGCGGTATTCGTAACCCGATCGATGTCAGGCTTAACAAATGGGGGCCGGAGAGACGGAGGGCATTAGAGGAGGATAGGGCAAGGAAGGCTGCAATGGAGGAGGAAACAGTACAGATGCAGGGCTTGAATGACCATGTTGCTGCATTGTGTGCAAGTGAGTCATTGGAAGTCTTCTTACTTTCGTTGCCTGCTTTTAAATGTACTATAATCATGTTGGTAACTTGTTGCATTTTATACATGAAGGGATTGGATGCAACGAGGACCATGCTGCAGAGGTGGCCCGTGCAAGTTATGTAGAAAATAAGTTACATGAGCACAAAACCCGAGCCAGTCATGGCGTTCTATGTCCGATTGTGTTGGACAATGAGGGGGACGAGGATGAGGACGACATTGCCAGGTTGAGCGATCTCATCGCTCTAGCGGAGATGGGCTTATACGTGGAGAAGGATGAGGACAACACTGGCAGACTGAGAGAGCTCATCGCTCTAGCAGAGGCGGATTTGAAGGCGGAGGAGGATGAGGAAGTGTTCTTCTCTTAAGCCACAGAGGACGCAGATGAAGCGGAGGCCGCTTACTATAGGCGACAGACAGATCAGGGCAATGCGGGTGAGCCTAGCCACATGAACGAGGAGGAAGAGAACGCGTTCTTGTCTTAGGCCACAGATGAAGCGGAGGCCGCTTACTATAGGCGAAAGGCAGATCAGGGCAATACAGGTGACCCTAGCCACAACAATAGGGTTGTGGTAGAGGATTGGTACTCGGACGATGAGTTGCTTACTCAGTATGTTTCTGATTGAGGATTTTTTATTGCGCCGTCTGTTAGTTCCATGCTTTATTAATGATCAATGTAGCTATGTACTAGAACTTTCATTGTGTTGTCTTGTTTTCCATTTGAACTATTGATGTATTGTACCCATGTATCATGTGCTCAGATTACCCATGGTCGATCTTAAGTGATCCCATCCATTTGTCACCCTCCGACCCATCCATTTGTCGCTCTCCGATGCATCCAAGTTTTTTTAATAATAGCGAATACGTTGAGAATTTCTAAAATGAACAAAATCAAGTAAAATTACTTTGAATACGGTTGGCTGGCATATATATCTTGTATGTTTCCCATGTATTTTAAAATAGTAGCGTGTAATTTATGTTATTAGCATCAGTTCAATGTAAAATAACAATAATGTTGTCACTTTACTCCAGCGTTCTTTTTTCATGAGTCACGTTTGGCACGCAACCCTAAGCCCAGATTCTGCCGCACCATAGCCCACGGCGCAGCACTGACGCGCCAAGGCCCACGGCACGGCAGGACCTGGACACAGATAAAAGCTGACCAGCCTCAATTGCAATAAATAGAGCTACTATCGGTGATGTAAATAACTACAAGTGCTGCCGCGACGCATTGAAACGAATATGAAGCAAATAAATGGAGTCCGTGCACAAGTTGACAAGTTGCCACATAACATTTTCATTGGTTCATGAGTCTGCAAGTTTCGGACGACAATATTCTCGATCACGTGGAAGAAAATAAGAGGTACGTTGCAGCGATACTCGTCTGACTCATCCCTAGTGATAGGACTCAGATAGTCCTGGAGCTCCGGAGCATCCCAAGGACACCAATGCACCTGAACATTTTATAATTAAGTTTGGTTGTGATATAGTGTATATCGAACAAGACACATGTATGCAGTAGCGGAGCTCGTCAATTTCTACGCCTAGGGCCACTACGTCCACACCGTGACACCAGATCAAAATACCGTCTGTATGGAATCTAATAATAATATATGACAAACTAGCTCACAAATAAATGCATAAGTTTAGCTAATGATGGCTTGACTTAGGTGCAAGAGAAAAAATGGAGTTTAATGTCTTATCCTCGAAACCATCAGTGATGGAATTTTTAGAGAGAAAAGAGGCGATGAATGGGTTCTTAGAACTAGAATTTACCATGGTTGAGTAGTCCATGCTCACGCTCTAGGGCCCTTGCAGCTAGCGGCCAGTGCGGTGATTGCGGCTGCGGCCAGGTGCCTAGGCCACAGGCGGGCAGCAGCCTAGCCCCAGCACGTCTACGACGGTTAGGCGGACAACCTCTAGCGACAGTCGGCAAAGGCCGAGACGGCGAGTTGCCGGTCAGTAGCTGTTGCCTACTGGGCTGATGAGCGGCGTGATTGCGTGAGAGGCGGAGTGCTGGAGTGGGGGATTTGTGGCTTGGCATGAGACGTGGAGTGGAGATTTGCGGCTCGAATTGCTCTCTCCTCTCCCTCTTTCTATGCCTAGGCCGGTTGAATTTAGCCCAATGTCTACGGTCACTTTGAATTGAGCCAGAAATTTACATATGGTATAAGAGACATTTTGAGCCACGCCTAGGGCTATTGCCCTAGTGGCCCAAGGCCCATATCCACCCCTGCATGTATGATAGTAAAGAGAGCGTAACCTGATGCTGTGTCAGGACGTCGAGACAGTTCGTGTACTCCCTGTACTTGCGCCTCGCATTCCCTCTAACTCTGCTTGCATCCAGATATACAGACCTGTAGGCAGTGTATCTTGTCCATTCTAATGCTGTATTGAACACGATAATGAATTAGCCATTAATAATTTCATCATATGTAACTGCCTCGAAGAATATAGTGAACCGAAGTACTTATAGGGAAACCAGTAACAAGGGGCCTCCCAATGGGCTATCGTTCCCAACACCAAACCTGGAGTAGGTAGGAGCAACCCCAAAGTTCACATACCCTGAGGTGCGACGGCAGGCAACACATAGCTGTCGATACGTCCATGCCAGGACTACGCTACCCTAGCTATACGCCGCTATGTTATCCCACAGCTGCATAGTATGTCAAGAAAGATCTAGCTGATGGTGTTGCCCGAGGCGTCTGGGAATAGAAAAGCACCAAGGAAGTGCTAGAGCCACACTCTAGCGAACCTGTCGATCTGAGCCTCATCAACCTATGGGTCCAAATAATCAAAGAGCTCTATGATCCACGACGATGAAACACCAAAACTTTTCCTGAAATTCACCAAAGAAAATGAGACCCGATGGTTGCAGGAAAGCAATGCAAGTATTAAATAGGCTTTAATTGCTCACTTATTTTTCTTAGAAACCTCATCATCCGATGGAAGAAAGCTAATGAACTGAGCCACCAGCTCCCTCCAGTGATCATTGTCAACTATACCTGTCACTGGAAGTCCCCCCAACCGAAGGCTAAAAATAGCATTCACGTCCTGCATGGTCAAGGTCATCTTGCCACAAGGTAGGTGGAACGTGTGGGTCTCAGGCCTCCATCTGTTATAAGAATAGAACCACTGTTAGTTACCTTAATTTTGTTATAAGAATGTTTACGTACAATGAAGGCACTCGCACCTATCTACAACTGCAATAAGTAGTGTTGGGTCAAGGGGCGGAAGACCGTAGTTGACAACATGGACAAGCTTGAGGAAGCCGGCACGCTGTATGTACGACACGTAATGCTCGTCCCACTGGTGTGCCCTGGTGTGTGTGCGAGGCCTCAAAGGAGGAAAGGGCACCTCTGCGTCGGTGTCAGTCAAGAAGTGTGCTCGGTGCGGGTCATCGTACTCCACCTCAAGAAGGGGGTACAACTGGTGCTCCGTGGGAGGAGCCATCCTATTACAAATTGATAAACAAAGGGTTAGAGTATTCAAATTAACATACCTCTACATTGCAAAATTTGAACTACTTATTATGCAATAGGA
The DNA here is from genome assembly GCF_019320115.1 of Miscanthus floridulus. Taxonomy (NCBI): domain Eukaryota; kingdom Viridiplantae; phylum Streptophyta; class Magnoliopsida; order Poales; family Poaceae; genus Miscanthus; species Miscanthus floridulus. The sequence goes on from NC_089590.1 coordinate 47,074,366, forward strand.
ACACAATATGAAAGCACATGTATATATTCAAAGTAACATTAATAGACATATTAAACAACTTCACTAGGAAGATAAGCAACTTCTATGTATGAACCTACTTCCCTCGTCTTCTATGCCTGCTAGCCTTGTGACCAGGTTCTTTGCAAACGGAGCAAAGATTCCTACCACGGGTCTCGTTGAAGTCTCCCCCTCCATACATGTCTTTGCCATATCCTCTCATAGCGTCCATGTCCCCCTTGAGTCGCTTCTTCTTCCTCCTATCCTTCCCTACCTTCATTAGATCTGGATGCGACACATAGCCATAACCATTATAAGGTGGCCACTATGTCGAGTCAAGGTATGGCTCAAAGCTCATCTCCCAAATACTAACGGTGTTTGAACAGAGATACAAGGGTGACATATATGGTAGATCCTTATAGTTGTACCCGCAAACCCTGTAGGCCATGATCATATGAGAGCAAGGGGCATGCATGATCTGAGGGACGTTGCAACTACACTCTACCTTTTCAAGATCAACTCGGTAGTTTCGTCCACCATAACGTTCATCGCCCAAGCTTATGCCACCCTTGCCCTATACACTAAAGATATGGCGGCAGGGTCCATACGGCTTGGCGGTGTGCTACTTGGCCAATTCCTTGGCCTCCTTCAAATGTTCTACTCCGACCTTTCCAAAATGCCCCTGCTCAGCTATATTCATCTATGCAAGTTCCCACCTCTTGACAAAATATTCGTTGCACTTATGAAAGGAGAACTCAACAATTCTAGACATAGGCAATGATCGAACTCCGGTGAATACATGGTTGAAGGACTCCGAGGAGTTAGTGGTCATGATGCCATACCTAAAACCCCCCTCGTCATATGCTAACGCCCACTGAGCCTTATGTTCCATCTATGCATCTAACCAGGCTTTTCCCACTTCATTTAGCATCTTGTCTAGTTCTCTCTTTGTCTCCTTGAATTGGTGCTCTATACGTACACAACATAGAGCCTTTACCTTGTCACATACCTCCTGCTTCCTCTAACGTCGCCAAAAATTAGCGGCAAAGTGTCTCATGCACCATCTATGCACTAGAGGCAAGAACCCATCTATATGCTCAGCTACAGCATTAAGAAGCCCTGGGTGATGATTTGAGATCAAACATATAGTGTGAGATGGGCCAAGCACTTGCACACGTAGAAGCCGCATGAACCATGACCATGATTCATTATTCTCTCCCTCTACCAAAGCAAAAGCCATGGGTACTATTTGGTCCTCAGGATCAATAGCAGCAGCCATCATCAAGGTGCCCCTATACTTTCCTATCAGGAAAGTGCCATCAACAAGTACGACTGGCCGACAAAACTGGAATGCATGTTTTATTTGTGCGAACGATCAGAACACATGATAGAGGACATGCCTCAACAGGTCCCAAAAATACATCCCTCTGGTGTCCATAAACCATTTCAAGCCAGGGTTGTAGTAATGCATTGCACATAAGATGTGGGGCACCCTGTTGTACGCTTCCTCCCAACTACCCCATCGAATCACTAGGGCAATTTGCTTAGCACGCCAAGCCTTTCTGCACTTCACATCGTACTTAACGAATCCAGATATGGACTGTTGTAAAGAAGACACCAAAATGTTGTTATTATCATCAACGAGCCCCAATATACGATAGACAAGGTAACGTGTAGTGAGCTGCTGATGATTTTCCTTCCCCCTATTTGTTAGGCAAGTGTGGGGTTTGACAACTTTACTTATCCTCCACTTGCCATCACTTTGTCTCTTTCGTGCATTTAACCTCCACATACAACCGTTTTTGCATATCACGTGGTATCTTAACTCCTGGTCCGAATGAGTGATGTTATACGGCCTATGATGATACACATCATAGTCCTGAAGGAAGAGCTTCATCTCTGATATTGTATTGAATATCATCCCTTTTCTAAGGGTTTCTTTCTTATGGTCATACAATGATTTCGTACACATCTGGAGACCGGTGTCACAAACTACCATATCCATCATGCTGACATCCCTATAGTTCGAAATGCCCCTGAAAGGTACTTTCATCGATCTTAGTTGCTCAAGCTCAGTCGCTGTGTAAGGTGGTGGTGGAACATACTGCTGCGCTTCGCTAATTCTGCCCCACAAATCATAGGGGGTATCATCTGCTGGCAAATCTGTGACTAGTCTACTATGAGCCTGGATAGCATGCAAAACCTCAGTTGGTACTGGTAATGGCATACCATGAATAGGTACTGGCATGGCATCAACCGATGTGGGCATAGCATGTCTATCTCCCTGGTCATTATCTGAATCATCCGAATCACTGCTAACTACATCATCGATCCTGTCCTCCTCCTCCTCTTCTAGTTTGAACTCATTCACATCGAAATCATTGCTTATACGACCTACTTGACTTGAATGAAACTGCTCCTGCATCAACTGACCGTCCAAATCCATGTTACCCTGAGCTGCTTCCCCTTTGACTCCCAATTCTTGCTCATTGCCTCCAACACCGTCAATGGACGGCCTGTCCAGGACACCCTACACCTGTACCCATTCTCCACCATCACCTCAGCCATAGGCATATTGGAACCTTGGAGCACCCTAGTGTAGTGGGACCAGTGAGCAGGTTCATGCAAGGACATGAGGACATAGTGTGCCCTAGTCTTCCCAGTATCAAACCTCCCCTTCAGTGTGAAATCATCGTCAAACTTTGTATTCAAACGGACACAATGGTCATTGAAGCTAGGAGGTTCATCAAACCATTTCAATTCTTCTTCCATATCCTCAAACATACCATCTTCTCTCCTAACACTTCCTCCGTAAAAAACTCTAACACAACAATCCATCTACAAAAGCATTTTAAGAAACTTCATCAAGTCGTCGAAATCGTCGTATGTAATGTCCATAGTAATATTAATACCTATTCTAACTATAACTATACTAACTAATCTAATATTAACATCTATACAAAGCTAACTACAACAACTAATTATACTAAATACAATGTATAACTAGACTCACTAACTGTACTAACTAAACTAACTAACTTTACTATCTATACCAACTTACTATATTGCCTATACTAACTAAACCAACTAACTTTACTAACTATACTTTACTAATTATACTAACTTTATTTATTTTACTAACTTAATATACTAACAATGTCGATTCAATCAACAAATACACTAGGGGAGTACCTCGTGGCGGCGGCGGTGCTCGTCCTCGCGGTAGCAGCGCGCGCTCGTCCTCGTGGCGGCGGCGCGCTAGACCAGGTCGGGAGGCACGGGGGCTGGCCTCGGCGGCGGTGGCGAGTGGACACGGGATAGAGAGAAGGGAGTACGGCAGTTGGGAGTGGTGTACAGCGCGGCAGTGAGGGCGGCAGCGGCAGTCGCGGGTGCTGTAATGAGGGCGGCGACACGGCAGTGAGAGCGGTGGCGGGCGCGGCGGGCGCCATGGTGCAGTGGGCAGCCGCCATGCATGGCCGGAGGGCGCGGCGGGTGGCCGGAGGGGTGGCACGTCGGCGTGCAGGCACGGCAGGCGTAGTGGGTGGCCGGTGGGCGTGGCATGCCGGCGTTGGTTGTAACACCTCGGGTGTTTTAAATACTAAAACCTACCATGTCATCATATGCATTGCAAATCATTCATGTGTTAGTGAAAATTTTGATATGCATACACTAAAACAAGTTTACCCTTATGTTATATGTGTTGACTTGTATGGCTTGAATTGAGTTAAAATTCTTTGTATTGAATTGAATTTCCGAAAACCCTAATTTTCAGTATTTAAATCCTACCCTAAAAACCTAATTCAAAATCTAAGCACATTTTGGGGTTGAGCCCAAAAGAAAAAGTGTAGAGCTTGTCGAGTTGTACAAAGTTGGTTTTTGGAGTTTTCAAAGTTGTTTCATAAAATTTGAAGTAATGTGAAAAGGCGTAATTCTTTAAATGTCCCTTTTTTGAATTCAAATTTGCATTTCAAAATGTAGACCTAATTAGGGGGTGGTTATAAAAGCAAAGTTGTAGAACTTTGAATTTTGAACAACTTTTATTTTTGGAGATTTTTTAGTTGTTACATAAATTTGGGAGTAATTTGGATTTTAAATCAAATGGCATTTTGGTAAATAAGTTGAACAAGTGCCATCGGGCAGCTGTCACCGCCGGCGATCTTCTTTCTGCTTCCAGGCACCGTTGTGGCCATCCTTGGCTTCGCGCTGGCGTGGAGAAGGCCCCTGTGTGGCTTCTCTTTGCTTCCTGGTCACGTTTATAGCCCAGGCGTCGTCGCTGTTCTTCTTTTCTCCTCCTCTACTTTTCCAGTCGTCGCCGCCGCCGCTCCATTGAGCTTTGTCGTCATCGTAGTGCCTTCTCATCCTCGACAGAGCACCATCTGAGCTCCGCTTGTTCCTTGCGCACCCAGTCCTCCAGCCCTTGTTGCCTGATTGCGCCGGGAACCACCGTTCTTTGCCTTTCTTCCTCGCGGCTGGCAACACCACCATCGAGCGAGCGCCGTCGTGGCCAGCGCTCTACGGTGAGCCTATGACCTTGCGAAGTCTTGCTTCAGCTTCACCATGATGCCGTGGTGCTTTGTGCCTGGTTGGTTGACCATTTTGTCCACCACAGTCGTCAGATCATCGCCGTCATCATAGCTTGCTCCGCCGTGGTTGCTGTGAACGTCGACCAGTGTCTCCGTTGATCCTCCGGCCTTGCTCCTTGCTCAATCATGTTCGGGGTGAGCTACTGAACCTTTCTGTGTAGTTTGTTTAAGCTCTACCAGTCTCACATCGCTAGCATAGTGCAGCCGCGCCGTCGTGGCCGCCATGGCCAGTGTCATGCTCGGTCCTGGCCATGTTTAGTCTTGTTTGTGCCACCAATCGACGCGTAGGTGTGTAGGGGACGTGGTGGTGCTCTCGCTATCGCCGTTGGTCTCACCGGCGGCGAGAAATCGCCAGTCAGTGCCGTCATTGCTGTGGTCAGCGCGGGAGGAAGGGGATGACAGGTGGGGTCAGGGTGTCAGTGACCGTGGGTTTCAAAATGGAATTTTTCTATTTTCAGAAATGAATGAATAGTGTATGCTTTTGTTATTTTTGTGTAGAATTAATTAGAGCTCCAAAAATTATGAATTTTTTTGTGTGACCTCTCTGTGATGTATATTATTTAGGAAAAATATGAAATGTTGTTTTTCAGTACTTTTTAGATGTGATAAAAATGGCTCAATTAATTAATAAATGAGTTTCTATGATTTTTCTAGGCTTAAATAATTATCCTTAACTTATGAAAATTGTTTTGCCACTTAGTTATCATGTGATGCACATTTACAAAAATTTTGAGCTCAATTGGAACAAGTTGATTTATTTCATAATTTTGAATTAAATAATTAATTCATAAAAGCAAATAGTAACCTTTAATGATTTAGGTTTTGTTTGAAATTTTGGATTGAGTGATGACCTTGGGTCATTAGTTGGTAATGATCCTTGGCAATTGAAGTAAGTGTTAGGAAAAAGGTTTAGTTAGTTTTGACTTGTAACTGTACCGCGAAGGAAAGTTGTATTCAAGTTTTTAACTTTCGCATCCATCATCAAGCATCATGTTTTATATCTCACATCATATTAAACATGGCATTGTTACTACATGTAGTGAACGAAGGTGAGCACGTGGTAGTTAATCAAGTTATAGAAGAGGTTAATCCGTCTGTTGAGGTCGGGTTTGATAATTGTGGAACGACTCCGGAACTGGACTTTTCCATCAACGAAGGCAAGCCCTGGATGTATTTAAACCTACCTTGTGTTTTACAAATTTATATCGCTTTTGCTTTTCAATACTGCATTAAGTGATTAGGAGTTGAGTGAAAACCTAATTGGTGCATTACCAACCTTGTTTTTCCATATCTACCTTGTTACCAGTTTTACTTCGTAAATACCTAGTTATGCTGAGCCATGCTTAGACAGATAAAAGTTGGGTGATTACCTGTCACCTGCAAGTTTATATGGATCTTTGGTTACATTTGGTTACTTATGTTATCATGAGATATGAGCATGTGGAGTAATAAATCTAGACCGGGCGGACTCGGTGTGTGAGAGCCACAAGACATGGAGGTCTTGTGAGCGGGTTCTTTTCGCCTACGTCGATTAAGGTCCGTCCGTTGTTGAATTGCATGAGGTGAGACTTTGTAGTACTAGCCACATACTTCGGTAAGCCTTAACTTAGTTATTCTATTATGAGAATGGCTACTCGCGCACTGGAAGTGGAGAGATGGCGGGAATAGCGTGTACCCACGTGGCAATGGGCTGGATTGGTAGAGTACTGTATTCTCGGGTGACGCAGACCCATTCTTGTTTTAGAGGATCCAAGGGTAGGTTGATATATGTAAGTCGGGGACCTACATATGTCGTGTGGTATGGAATTCCCAGCTGGGTTTAATCGGTTCAAATCGTCGTTGCTCCTCGGTTATGGAGACTCAACTCACTGTTCATCATCGTAGTTTAATAACTGGAACTTGAGTAAGGTTTGAGAAAGTGTTGAATATGAAGTTTCATGATCTCATTATGGATCATGTCAGCTTTGTATATGATCTTTTGAAGATAAAAATGTTAATATAAAGAATTTTGTTAGAAAGCTTTTACGCAAAAGAACTTTGATTATTGCATAAGCCATACCTTGAATCAATGAGCCTACATTCCTGAGTCCTATCAGTTTCTATTTTGGTTAAGTCTTGTTGAGTACTTTTGTACTCAGGGTTCATTAACCCTTGTTGCAGGTGAGCCTCATGAGCAGGTCTATTTTGGAGCGTGTTGCATGACTGTTGTTTAGGTCGATGACGATAAGTGAATGTGTGATCCTTGGGCAGGATATTTATATTGTGTGTTTGTATTATGTTACTAATACCACTCCACTACTACTATGGTTTGTAATAATTATCTAACTTAGTTTGTAAGGTTTGAAACAACTGGTTTGTAAACTAAGTTATTGTAAGACTTCCGCTATTTTACTCTGATGTAGATATTTGAATAAATGTTGTAATACTGCAATGACTCTATAATGGGATCCTGCTCAGAAATCATGGATGATTCGGGGTTCTCCGTGGACACCCGATAGTCTTCTTAAGTTACCAGGAACATATGCATAGTCGTCAGAGGTTGTTGGACAGTGACAGGTGCATGTGGGTCCTATAATTTAGGAGGTTATGCCACAGAATGGTATTAGAGCGATCATTACAAAGTCTTTGTTGTATTGTTTTACAAAAACTTCAAAATAATTTGGGACAAATCTATTTAACTTATTAATTTGGTCCAAATGGCTTCTGACTTATCTTATTTCATTCTCACCATTCCTTATTTGATTAAAAAGGCTTTTGTGTGGTGGAGTAGTAATCTTATTATGCCCTATATAAAAACAACTGTTGTTTATGTGCCTTATAAGCTTTGATGTTTTTGTTCGTAAGAACGATTCATGCATCATGATTAATCCATTCGTTACTTACTTTCCCTCTGAGTCTGGGTTGGGTAGTGAGTCTAGGTTGAGTTGTGTAATCCATCCTAGCTATTATTGAGACTTATATCAAATTGTCTTAATTGGATTAATCTTGCTTCCTACAGTATGGCTCGTACCAAGATAACGCCCCGTAAGTCTGTCGGACCCAAAGGAGTTCCTCGTCACCAGCTTACCCCTAGGAATGATGGTGCTAGCAGTAGCAGCTCTAGGCCTGATCCCTAGGCAGAGATACAGAGGCTTACAGTAGAGTTAGCTCAGGCTACTAGAGATAGGGCTGTGGATGCCATCCATGTGGGCGAGTTACAGGATAGATTGAGGTGTCTTACCACCACTCACAAGAACTACGAACGTATGTTAGTTCGTATGGTGGAATGAAGGAATGAAGCTTGGCAGAGAGAAGATGTAGCTAGAGCTAGGGCTCATGAGCTAGAATTCTATGTAGAAGACTTAGAAGAACATAATACTTATCTGCATGAAGAAGTTCATAGGCTAAGCAACCTCCTAGATCCAAATCATGCACCCAAAGCTAATGCTATGGACCCAGGTGTCATCCTTGCCGATGATAGTGAATCAAAAGAGGAGGAAGAAGAAGATCCAAAAGAATTAGTGATGATCGATGAAAGTGATAATGAAGGCGGAAATGTTTCCGAAATGGATACCGATCACGAGGTTTGAGGTGATCGAGGAGAAGAGTAGAGTTGTAAATAGTGAGATCTAGTTAAGTTAAGTAGTCTTGTGTAAGTGCGGGTTTGTGTTTAAATAAGAGAAACCAATGTAATGCGTTGTAGTAAGCTCTTTTATCATTTAATAAAGGCTTATGAGTAAAGTTTGGTTTGTTATGAACAGATGCATCATACATGGGGTTCGACTATTCCTAGTACTTCACAAGATGAGGACGGTATTCCTGATCTGCCACCAGTTCCTCCAAATCTGGATGATGCTATCGCCGCCCTTGTCAATGTGAATGTTGAAAATGCTCGATTGCTTCGAGAGATAGCTCAAAGTAATTAGAATATGGTGCAAGGGAACTATGGTCGCAATTATCATAGGCATGAAGCTACATATGTTGATTTCATAGATACAAGACCACCGGTGTTTACCAAGGCCAATGAACCACTGGAAGCTGACAATTGGCTTTGGACTATGGAGCAGAAATTTGATCTTATTCCATGCATAGAGATGCAGAAACCTGTGTTTGCCGCCTAGCAACTTAGAGGTGTAGCAGGTGCTTGGTGGGCAAACCTAGTGGCTATATAACCAGCTGGCATTCTAATAACTTGGGCTAAGTTTCGTACTGCCTTCAGAGCCCATTATATTCCAGAAGGAGTGATGGCCATGAAGCTGGATGAGTTCCTTGCTTTGAAGCAAGGGGACCAAACGGTTATGCAGTATGTGGGTAGATTTAATCACCTGTCATAGTATGCATCTGAACATGTCAATATAGATGCTAAGAAAAAGAAATGGTTCATGCGAGGTCTGAATACCAAACTGCAGACAATGATGACTACCTGTACCAATGTTACTTATCATGAGACAGTAAATATTACAATTGCTTCTGAGGAAAAGTATCGGCAGCATAAGGAGATCAAGAAGAAAAAGAGTGTGTCATCTGGATCCTTTGGTGGAAATCAAAAGAGGCAAAAGATAATCTATCACCCAGTCAATCATTATCATCCTCCTTATCGTCCGCCGCAATTCCAAGCCGGGCAACAATCAAATGTCCATCCTACCACAACTTACCAGAATCCACAATAGACAAATGCTCCTGGTGTCAATGCTCCAACATCCCAGGGTCATAGCTATCCATGTTACAATTGTGGAAGGTCTGGTCATTTCTCAAGGGAATGTCCGTATCCAAAGCAGTCTAATCCCAATTATTAGAAGGCCCCTGCCAATCAACAACAGGGTCAAGCATAGAACAAGAACAACAATCAGAATGCTTAGAAGGGCAAAGATGAAAGGAAGACAGGATGGGTTTTCTATATTCAAGCTGGGGAAATTCTAGAAGGGGAGCTAGTGATGATGGATATATTTCCTATTGCTGATCACCCTGCTGTTATGCTTTTTGATTCTGGTGCATCTCATTTATTCATCAATAGAACCTTTGTTGTAAAGCATGAAATTCCAATTGGGGAAACAAAGGAAAATTTCTTTATACAGTCACCCGGGGGACGTCTGTGTACTAAGGAAATGGTATACCAAGTACCCATAAACCTGGGTGGGCATATTTTTCCCACTACCATGATTATTCTCAAGGATCAGGATATAGATGTGATCTTGGGAATGAATTAGATGTATCAGCATAAGACTATTATAGATGCTTTGAATAGGACATTAAGGGTGAGTTTGCCTGATAGTAATTCTCAGCTTCTTATCCAACTTCCAACCTTAAGGAGATCAGTGGAAAGAGTTTGTGCAACTTCTGTCAAGGAGATTAGGGATATCCTGGTAGTTTGTGAATTCCCTAATGTTTTTCCTAAAGATTTACCCGGTCTACCACCTGATAGGGATGTTCAGTTTAACATAGAGTTAAAACCTAGAACAACTCCGATCTCTCGGAGAGCTTATAGGATGCCTCCCAAGGAATTAGCTGAGTTGAAGACTCAGGTTGCAAGAGTTGATTAATAAAGGATTTATCCAATCTAGTTATCACCTTGGGGATGTCCTGTAATTTTTGTGAAAAAGAAAGATGAGACCCTAAGGTTGTGTGTTGACTATCGTCCATTGAATGAAGTGACCATTAAGAATAAGTATCCCTTACCTCGGATATACTTGCTTTTTGATCAACTGGCTGGAGCCAAAGTTTTCTCCAAGATTGATTTGAGGTCAGGCTATCACCAAATCAAGATTAAGCCTGAAGATATTCCCAAAACGGCATTTACCACAAGATATGGATTATATGAATACTTGGTAATGTCTTTTGGTTTGACAAATGCCCCAGCTCATTTCATGTATCTAATGAATTCAGTATTCATGCCTGAGCTAGACAAGTTTGTAGTGGTGTTTATTGATGACATTCTAGTATATTCCTAGAACAAGAAAGAACATGCGGAACATCTCAGAATTGTTCTGACCCACTTAAGAGAACATCAACTATATGTCAAGTTCAGTAAGTGTGACTTCTGGCTTAAGGAAGTATAGTTTCTTGGACATGTCTTGTTAGCTGAAGGAGTTGCAGTTGATCCAAGCAAAGTTAAGGATGTGCTTGATTGGAAACCGCCAACCACTGTTCATCAGGTTTGGAGTTTTCTAGGAATGGTGGGGTATTACCGTCGTTTTATTCCAGATTTCTCTAAAGTATCCAAGTCCATCACTAGGTTGTTGAAGAACCAAGCCAAGTTTGTCTGGTCACCTGATTGTGAAGAAGCTTTCCAGACTTTGAAGAGATTATTAACCACTACACCAGTATTAGCCCAACCTAATATCGAGAAGTCATTTGACGTTTATTGTGATGCTTCAGGTATTGGTATTGGATGTGTATTGATGCAAGAAGGCCGAGTCATTGCCTATGCTTCCAGACAACTTAAGCAACATAAAGAGCACTATCCCACTCATGATCTAGAGTTAGCAGCAGTTGTCCATGCTTTGAAGATTTGGTGGCATTACCTACTTGGTAATACATGCCATATTTATACAGATCACAAGAGTTTAAAGTATATCTTTACTCAATCGGATTTGAACATGCGACAGAGAAGATGGTTAGAATTGATTAAAGATTATGACTTGGAAGTACATTATCATCCTAGTAAAGCAAATATGGTTGCAGATGCCCTCAGTCGAAAGAGTCATTGCAATTGTCTGACAATAAAAACAAGGGATTTGACTTTATGCCAAGAGATGGAAAAGTTGAGTATAGAGGTAATTCAATAAGGTAGTTTGACCAATAAAACTATTGAAGCCACTATTCGAGACCAGATTATTGCTGCTCAGAAAGAAAACAAGGGTATAGCCCATATCAAATAAAGAATCAGGAATAGGAAAGTGGAATGCTTCAAAGTAGATGATGAAGGTGTGTTATGGTTCAAGAATCGCTTAGTGGTACCAAAGGTTCCTGAGTTGCGATAGTCAATTTTTGAAGAGGCACATGCTACTAGGTTATCTATTCATCCGAGAAGTAATAAGATGTACCATGACTTGAAACAGAGGTTTTGGTGGACTAAAATGAAGATAGAAATTGCCCGGTATATAGCAAAGTGTGATACTTGTCAAAAGGTGAAAGCTATACATTTGAGGTCTGCTGGAGAGTTACAACCATTACCTATTCTAGCTTGGAAGTGGGAGGATATTAGTATGGACTTTATTGTTGGTCTACCCAAGACATCAAAGGGCTTTGACTCAATATGGGTTATTGTAGATCGACTAACTAAGTCAGCACATTTTCTTCCAGTCAAGAGTATATATCCTACTATCCAGTATGCCAAGATGTATTTAGCAAGAATCATGAGTCTACATGGAGTACCAAAGACCATTGTGTCAGATAGGGGTACATAGTTTGTCTCTAGCTTTTGGAAACAATTGCATTCTTCATTGGGTACCAAACTACTGTATAGTATAGCTTATCATCCACAAACCGATGGTCAGACTAAAAGGGTCATTCAAGTACTTGAAGATATGTTAAGGTGTAGTGTCCTTAATTATTCCAATAAGTGGGATGAATGTCTACCTTTGGCTGAGTTCTCATACAATAATAGCTATCAAGAGAGCATTAGAATGGCTCCGTTTGAAGTACTCTATGGTCGTAGATGCAAAACATCACTGAGTTGGTCTAAACCCGAGGAAAGAAGGTTCTTTGGAGTTGACCTTGTGAAAGAAACAGAAGACAAGGTTAGGCAAATACAAAGTAATTTGAAGATAGCTCAGTCCCGATAAAAGAGTTATGCAAATAAACGACGTAGACCATTGGTGTTTAACAAGGGAGATTTGTATATCTGAAGGTATCGCCAATGAAAGAAGTTACTCATTTTGGTGTTAAAGGCAAGTTGGCACCTCATTATATTGGACCATTTCAAATTTTAGAGAGGTATGGAAAAGTGGCATGTCGCTTGAAATTACCAGAACATCTCTCAGCTGTACATGATGTGTTCCATGTTTCTCAATTGAAGAAGTGTCTCCGAGTGCCTGAGCAAAATGTTGAGGTTGAAGGAGTGGAACTTGAACCTGATTTGACCTATTCCAAATATCCTATCCAAGTTCTAGATCAGAAAGACCATGTCACACGAAGGAGAACAATCAAGTTCTACAAGATACAATGGAATCAACATTCCGAAGAAGAAGCTACTTGGGAATCCGAAGATTACTTGTTAGAAAAATTTCTAGAGTTTCTTGTGTTGATATAGAATAATGTTAGTTTTGCTCTATTATTATGAACCATGTTTGTAAAGGAACCTCAGCTGTTTTATGGACAAGTTTTGGAATGTTGATGTTTGACACATTTCCTTTTCCATTACTTACCTTATGACTTTGAATCTCGGGATGAGATTTCTTTTAGGGGGAAGGATTGTAACACCTCGGGTGTTTTAAATACTAAAACCTACCATGTCATCATATGCATTGCAAATCATTCATGTGTTAGTGAAAATTTTGATATGCATATGAAAGGGTCGAGATGGCGACTAGAGGGGGGTGAATAGTCCTTTTTAAAACTTAATCACGTTGGCTAATCGAAACAAGTATGGAATTAAAACTATCAGTCTAGCCAAGACTACACCCCTCTTATCTATGTTCACTAGCACCTTACAAAGATACTAATCAAGCAACAAAGGTGCCGGGCTAGCTAGAGCTCTCCTAACCAATTCTAGAAGCAAGGTCACATAAACCTATGCCACTAGTACTTTAAGCAACAAGGGAGCTCTTACGCATGCTAGTAAGCAAAAGCACAAAGCCAACTAAGCTCACTAGCAATGCTCAATAACAAGGCAACCAATGCCAAATTAGAGAGTGCAATTATTTAGCTACACAAACTAAGCAATGTGACTAACAAGGTTACACAAACCAAATTAGCCACGCAAAGGGAGCTACTTCTATGCTACACAAGCAAGAAGGTAACTAGCAAGCTACACAAGCTAACTAATTACAAAAGCAACAACACAAGCTCAAATGTATATGAAAGTAATCGCAAGCTTGTGTAACGGGGATACAAACCAACAGGAAGAACAAGGTTGACACGATGATTTTTCTCCTAAGGTTCACGTGTTTGCCAACACGCTAGTCCCCGTTGTGTCGACCGCTCACTTGATGGTTCAGTGGCTAATTGGCATCACCCACCAAGCTCGCACATCGGGCGCCGTAAGAACCTACCCCTTGAGTGAGGGTAGCTCAATGACATGCTTTACTAAAGTTGCTCTTCGTGACTCCCATGGGGCGAGCACAATGCCCCTCACAAGCACTTCTCTGGAGCGCCGCACAAGCTTCTTGCGGGCTTCCACGGAGACCACCACCAAGCCATCTAGGAGGTGGCAACCTCCAAGAGTAACAAGCACCACCGGCTTGCAACTCGATCACCTAGTGCCACTCGATGCAACCTCATGATGCAATCGTACTAGAATCGCTCACTCACACAATCGAATGATCACTATCAAGTATGTGTGAGATGGAGGGCTTCTAAGCACTCTCAAGCATGGACACAAAGTCCCCCAAGGTGCTCACCACAAGCCATGGCCGAAGGCCACTTCTATTTATAGCCCCAAGGGCTAAACTAGCCATTACCCTTTTACTAGGCAACTGTCGGGTCGACCGGACGCTCCGGTCGTGTTGACCGGATGCTGGACCTCAGCGTCCGGTCGCCTGATGATAGCCATGTGTCACCTGCGTTCAACGGCATTCTTCCGATCTCAATGGTCATCTTCTGACCGGATGCAGCAGCTTCAACTGACTAGACGCTGGACCCTCAGCGTCCGGTCGTTTACAGTAAGGTATCGACCTTGACCGGACACGTCCAGTCGCACGTGATTGGACGTAGCCCAACGTCCAGTCAAACTCCAGCTCCTGCATCATCATGCGTCAGCCTGACCGGACACGCCCTGCCAGCGCCTGGTCACTTCTAGTGCCAGTGTTCGATGCACCTAGTGAGACTCTGTCTTTTCTGTGTAGGGCGCCGGTGGCACCGTCGGACTGTCCACACTCTATGGGCGGACACTCCGCCGGTGGGGTTTATTCACCAAGTTGATCCACATCAACTCCAACTCCATCTCCATTGTAAATGTACCAACACCACTAAGTGTACATCACCATGTGTATGTGTGTTAGCTTTTCACAAACATTTCCCAAAGGATGTTAGCCACTCAACTTGCCATGCCACTCGATCCTAGCGACGATGCAAAGTTAGATCACTCGAGTGGCACTAGATGACCGATATGCAAACAAGTTTGCTCCTCTTGATAGTATGGCTATCTATCCTAAACCCGGTCATAAACTTCTCTACACACCTATGATCGGTGAAATAAAATGCCCTAGGTTATACCTTTGCCTTGCGCATTCCATTCCATCTCCTCCTGTTGATGCAACACATGCACCAACACGATAAACAATGATATGATACACTTTATATCATCACGTGATCATATTGGTTCATCGATCTTGACTTTACTTGCTCTTCACCGTTGCCATCGTCCATCGGCGCCAAGTCTTGCTCAAGCTTCACCACCAAGCGGTCCATCACTCCAAAGCCTTCGACTTGCCCTTCACGCTTGCAACCGGTCCATCAAGCCAAGTCTTGTCTTGATCTTCTCCACCTTGATCACATGACTCAATGTCATGTCTCATGTGCATTTAAGCTCCTTCATCATCACATGTGTGAGCTTTGCAACATCTCCAAGCCATTTTCACCTTCATGGCATATATTGCTTACACACATGTACCTGTGGACTAATCACCTGTGTATCTCACATAAACACAAACAAGGACCTTTTAGCATACACTAAAATAAGTTTACCCTTATGTTATATGTGTTGACTTGTATGGCTTGAACTGAGTTAAAATTCTTTGTATTGAATTGAATTTCCGAAAACCCTAATTTTCAGTATTTAAATCCTACCCTAAAAACCTAATTCAAAATATAATCACATTTTGGGGTTGATCCTAAAAGCAAAAGTGTAGAGCTTGTCAAGTTGTACAAAGTTGGTT
Organism: Miscanthus floridulus; assembly: GCF_019320115.1. NCBI lineage: Eukaryota > Viridiplantae > Streptophyta > Magnoliopsida > Poales > Poaceae > Miscanthus > Miscanthus floridulus. Next base: position 47,089,961 of record NC_089590.1, read on the forward strand.
TTTGGAGTTTTCAAAGTTGTTTTATAAAATCTGAAGTAATTTGAAAAGGCGTAATTCTTTAAATGTCCCCTTTTTGAATTCAAATTTGCATTTCAAAATGTAGACCGAATTAGGGGGTAGTTATAAAAGCAAAGTTGTATAACTTTGAATTTTGAACAACTTTTATTTTTGGAGATTTTTGAGTTGTTACATAAATTTGGGAGTAATTTAGATTTTAAATCGAATGGCATTTTGGTAAATAAGTTGAACAGTGCCAACGGGCAGCTATCACCGCCGGCGATCTTCTTTCTGCTTCCAGGTGCCGTCGTGGCCGTCTTTGGCTTCGCGCTGGCGTGGAGAAGGCCCCTGCGTGGCTTCTCTTTGCTTCCTGGTCACGTTTATAGCCCAGGCGTCGTCGCCGTTCTTCTTTTCTCCTCCTCTGCTTTTCCAGTCGCCGCCACCGCGGCTCCGTTGAGCTTTGCCATCGCCGTAGCGCCTTCTCATCCTTGGCAAAGCACCGTCTGAGCTCTGCTTGTTCCTTGCACACCCAGCCCTCCAGCCCTTGTTGCCTGATTACGCCGGGAACCGCCGTTCTTTGCCTTTCTTCCTCGCGGCCGGCAGCACCATCGTCGAGCGAGCGCCGTCGTGGCCAGCGCTCTACGGTGAGCCTCTGACCTTGCGAAGTCTTGCTTCAGCTTCACCACGATGCCGTGGTGCTTTGTGCCTGGTTGGTTGACCATTTTGTCCACCACAGTCGTCGAATCATCGCTGTCATCATAGCTTGCTCCGCCGTGGTTGCTGTGAACGTCGACCAGTGTCTCCGTTGATCCTCCGGCCTTGCTCCTTGCTCAATCGTGTTCGGGGTGAGCTACTGAACCTTTCTGTGCAGTTTGTTTAAGCTCTACCAGTCTCACATCGCTAGCAAAGTGCAGCCACGCCGTCGTGGCCGCCATGGCCAGTGTCATGCTCGGTCCTGGCCATGTTTAGTCTTGTTTGTGCCACCAATTGACGCGTAGGTGTGTAGGGGACGTGGTGGTGCTCTCGCTGTCGCCGTTGGTCTCACCGGCGGCGAGAAATCGCCAGTCAGCGCCGTCGTTGCCGTGGTCAGCGTGGGAGGAAGGGGATGACAGGTGGGGTCAGGGTGTTAGTGACCGTGGGTTTCAAAATGGATTTTTTCTATTTTCAGAAATGAATGAATAGTGTATGCTTTTGTTATTTTTGTGTAGAATAAATTAGAGCTCCAAAAATTATGAATTTTTTTGTGTGACCTCTCTGTGATGTATATTATTTAGGAAAAATATGAAATGTTGTTTTTAAGTACTTTTTAGATGTGATAAAAATGGCTCAATTAATTAATAAATGAGTTTCTATGATTTTTCTAGGCTTAAATAATTATCCAAAACTTATGAAAATTGTTTTGCCACTTAGTTATCATGTGATGCACATTTACAAAAATTTTGAGCTCAATTGGAATAAGTTGATTTATTTTATAATTTTGAATTAAATAATTAATTCATAAAAGCAAATAGTAACCTTTAATGATTTAGGTTTTGTTTGAAATTTTGGATTGAGTGATGACCTTGGGTCATTAGTTGGTAATGATCCTTGGCAATTGAAGTAAGTGTTAGGAAAAAGGTTTAGTTAGTTTTGACTTGTAACTGTACCGCGAAGGAAAGTTGTATTCAAGTTTTTAACTTTCGCATCTATCATCAAGCATCATGTTTTATATCTCACATCATATTAAACATGGCATTGTTACTACCTATAGTGAACGAAGGTGAGCACGTGGTAGTTAATCAAGTTATAGAAGAGGTTAATCCGTCTGTTGAGGCCGGGTTTGATAATTGTGGAACGACTCCGGAACTGGACTTTTCCGTCAACGAAGGCAAGCCCTGGATGTATTTAAACCTACCTTGTGTTTTATAAATTTATATCGCTTTTGCTTTTCAATACTGCATTAAGTGATTAGGAGTTGAGTGAAAACCTAATTGGTGTATTACCAACCTTGTTTTTCCATATCTACCTTGTTACCAGTTTTACTTCGTAAATACCTAGTTATGCTTAGCCATGCTTGGACAGATAAAAATTGGGTGATTACCTGTCACCTGCAAGTTTTATATGGATCTTTGGTTACGTTTGGTTACTTATGTTATCATGAGATATGAGCATGTGGAGTAATAAATCTAGATCGGGCGGACTCGGTGTGTGAGAGCCACAAGACATGGAGGTCTTGTGAGCGAGTTCTTTCCGCCTACGTCGATTAAGGTCTGACCGTTGTTGAATTGCATAAGGTGAGACTTTGTAGTACTAGCCACATACTCCGGTAAGCCTTAACTCGGTTATTCTATTATGAGAATGGCTACTCGCGCACTGGGAGTGGAGAGATAGCGGGAATAGCGTGTACCCACGTGGCAATGGGTTGGATTGGTGGAGTACTGTATTCTCGGATGGCGTGGACCCGTTCTTGTTAGAAAGCTTTTACGTAAAAGAACTTTGATTATTGCTTAAGCCATACCTTGAATCCATGAGCCTGCATTCCTGAGTCCTATCAGTTTCTATTTCGGTTAAGTCTTGTTGAGTACTTTTGTACTCAGGGTTCGTTGGCCCTTGTTGCAGATGAGCCTCATGAGCAGGTCTGTTTTGGAGCGTGCTGCATGACTGTTGTTCAGGTCGATGACGATAAGTGAATGTGTGATCCTTGGACATGATACTTATATTGTGTGTTTGTATTATGTTACTAATACCACTTCACTACTACTATGATTTGTAATAATTATCTAACTTAGTTTGTAAAGTTTGAAACAACTGGTTTGTAAACTAAGTTATTATAAGACTTCCGCTATTTTACTCTGATGTAGATATTTGAATAAATGTTGTAATACTGCAATGACTCTGTAATGGAATCCTGCTCGGAAATCGTGGATGATTCGGGGTTCTCCGTAGACACCCGACAGTCTTCTTAAGTTACCAGGAACATATGCATAGTCGTCAGAGGTCGTTGGACAGTGACAGGTGCATGTGGGTCCTATAATTTAGGAGGTTCTACCACATTCGTGGCGTGGCCGGAGGCAGGCGCGGCGGGCAGGAGGGCAGGCGTGGCGGCGGGCAGGCATTCGTGGCGCGGCGGGCGCGACGGGCAGGCGCTGCTGGTGGCAGGCGCGGCACAAAGGCCAAGCACGACGGCCGCAGCAGGCTGGCGGCCAGCCGCGGCGGCCACGTGCGGGCAGGTGGGCAGGCGCAGGCCTGCGTGCGGTGGGCAGGGTGTGGTGCGGCGGGACTGGGCCGCGGGCCTTTAGCCGTCTCTGCCGCGCCCTAGGCGGTGGCGTGTCACCGCCGCGTCAAGATCGGTGGCGCGGCAGACCCTGCCACGTCACCGGTCAGCGCCCCGGTCGTCGCCACGTCATCCCTCTCGCCGCGCCACCATGCATGGCGCGGCACAGGCGTTTCACCGCGCCAGAAAAATAGGCGCGGACAAAAGTGTTAGTTTTAAAAAAATTAAAACAGTGTTAGATTTAAAATTAATTTACGAAAAGTGTTAAAAAAATCCACAGCAATGCGTGGGGACTTTACCTAGTTGCTATATATATTTGTTGACAAATTTATATGTCTCGTATCTGTTAGATTTCTCAATCATGTGTTGATTTTCAGCCTGTTCGTTTGGCTGTCGCTTGTCGAAAACGATCATAAATTTCCAGCCGGAACAGTATTTTTCTCGCACACAAACCAGTCAGCAGTAGTTCTTCACGAACCAGCGACGATACGAATCAGCCAACCGAACATGCTGTTTATATCTAGTGGTTGAGAAATCTAAGAGACGTATAAATCTGTGGATAGATTTATAGCAACTCCCCTGTTTTATTTATTGAATACTGAAACGTTTACGGAAGAAGGCGTGGCGAGAGCGTAGCTGCATCCAGACTCTCACGAGAACAAAACATCCATGTGCCATCCGCGCGAAAATATATCTGGCCAACATTCAACAATGTTCAAATGTCTTTTTTTTGAAAAAAAAATCTTCAAAACGTTCCTGTTCAGAAAAAAAATCCTGATGGTTTTGTGTTAATTTTAGGATTTGGGCTAAAGCAAACAGCAGAAAATGATGCGTTGCAAATCCAGCTCTCGATGCATTGCTGGCCTCACCTCAGCGCAACCTGGCTGGTTGTACCGGACCAGCTGGCTCCTCTCCTCTCGTGCTCATCCGTCTCTCACATCACAGCCACACAATCTCGCTTCGCTTCTTGTCCCCAGAAGAAGACGAAACCCTCGATCCCCGCCGGCCGCCGGAGTCCGATTCCTTCCCATCAGCATGGCGGCGGCGCCCGCTCTGTTGGACGAGCTCATCGAGGAGCTCCTCCTCCGCCTCCCGCCGGCCGAGCCCGAGATCCTCGTCCACGCCGCCCTCGTCTGCAAGCCCTGGTACCGCATCATCTCCGATCCCCGCTTCCGCCGCCGATTCCGGGAATTCCACCGTGCGGCACCGATGCTCGGATTCTTCTGCAACCTCATGGATGCCCAATTCATCCCCACCTCCTCTTTCCGCCCGCCCCACGCCGGCAATTTCCGCGCTTTGGACGCCCGCCACGGCCGCGTCCTCCTCGACCCGTGGGACGACATGGACGAACGCTTCGTCGTCGTCTGGGACCCAACCACGGATGAAAGGTGGGAGGTGCCAGTACCACCCCCGGACGTCTGGGACCTACTAGAAGAATCGTACGCGACTGTGCTCTGCGCAGCCGCAGCAAGCCCCACCTGCGACCACCACGACTGCCACAGCAAACCCTTCACCCTTGTCTTCGCGGGCCCTGGCACTGAGCCCGAGCACGAGCATACGTCCTTCTTGCACGTCTACTCATCAGAGGGCGCCTCCTGGAGCGAGCCGATTCCGGTCCCAAGGTGCTGTGTCGATGAGGTGCTCACTGCACTTGTTGGAAGCACACTCTACTTCTCGATTGACTGCGGCAGTCGAACTCTCAGTTATAATCTGGCTACACGGCAAACTTCTGTGATTCACCTGCCTCCTATGCCTGATGAGTGTGCTACTGCGCTCATGGGGATGGAGAATGGTGGGCTTGGAGTCGCAAAATTGGACAAGGCTGCCAAACTCTCGGTCTGGTCAATGGAGGTGAATCCCAACGGAGACATAGGGTGGACACAAATCAAAGTCGTTGAGCTTGACAAGTTGCTTCCTGTCAACGCTTGCTCCATATCTTCTGAATTTCTCTGCTATGCGCAAGGTGTTGGAGTATTTTTCGTTGGGACCTATGATGGGTTATTTAGTTTTGATTTAATGTCTGGCAAGGTGAGGAAGGTGTTTGAGGAGCCATGTGATCAAATTGGCGTCCTCGGTGCTTTTCCTTGTGTTGTTCCCTATGTGAGTTTCTACACTCCAGGTACTTCTTCGTGTTTGGTTTATATCGTTTGCCATTTTTTGAACTTTGAATTTTCAGTTGTTCACATGAAACCATATATGGACAAATAACATAATATTTATTCATCTGTTCTGCCTACCTACCACCTACACCTCCTATTTTGGTCAGGTAGATGTATAACTCTGGTACGTACGCCTACCTACACATTCTGTTTTGGTTGCGGATCATCCTTGACACATGTCTTTAATTTATACATATGGTACATATCTTATGATAGACATATCGGGGGTGTATTGACAAGTTTAGGTACAACATACACAGTAAAGTGAAGTCATTACTCTAACCTCCAGATGCCTGACTTGTGTCTGTGTTTAATGCTGCACATTTCTTTTGCTCAGATCAGTCATCAGATAAATATCACTTTAATAATATAAAACACACAGTGATGATATGTTTGTTAAACAAAGGTAGGTTTTCATCAGGAGGTTTGAGTTGATCTTATCTTAATGATTTGTGCAAGTATTTGCTGTTAACTAGTTGAGCAGTGTTGCGCAGTGGTTAGTAAGCTTGGGGTGCATGGTTAGCAGCTTGTTGGAACATATGCTTGGTTGATGAGAAAAATTTTCACTGATGGCATATCAATTCCTCAATCAGCATTTTTCATTTTTTTTCCCATGTTTCTTTGGTGCAGCACTAGGATCGACCACTAAAGATGAGGAACCTGGAGTTGATGCTACAACTGTATGAAATAAAAAATTCTAGCAGCTGGAGTAAGACTGTCTCCAATGGTGCGGACGCAAAAACAACAGGCATTCGATGTTTTGGGTCGCCCACAGCTAAAGGTTACGGACCTAAAAAAATCCACTTCTCCAACGAGCGACGCAAACGCGAAGCGAGCGCCGCCCGCCTCACCGCATCGGGCCGCTCCTCGCCGGCCGCGCGCGCACCGCCGTGGACCCGCCTCGCACGGAGCTGGCGACTCCTCCCGCTTCGTCCTCGCCGTTAAAAGCCCAAGCTGCCGGCGTTCTTCCTCTTTTCCCCTTCCTGTTCGCCACCGGCCGACTCAACCCACCAGTGAAATTCACCGCCGCCGCTGCACCTCCGCCTGATAGCTTGTGCCTGCAGCTTCGTCTCGCCCCTGCGCCCGCCGTGCGTGTGCTCCCCTCCTTGGCCCACACGCTCGTGCTCTCCCCGCCCCTCGCGCTGCTCTTCTCCGGCGGCTCCGGCGTGGAGGAGCGCGACGCCGGCGTTGAGGTTGCGGATCTCGGGCTCCGGTCGTCCGCTTCCTGTGGTGGGCCCTGCGTGGAGACGCAGAAGGAGCGAGCGAAGACGCATTTTTGGGTTCTGCCTCAGCTCCGACGCAAAATGGGTCATCGGTTTGCCTCCTCCGTTGAAGCGCGTTTTGTCCCGCAAAAACACTGTATACAACGCAATTTTAGGTTTGGGTCACGTTATGCGTCTGCTGTTGGAGTCGGTCTAAGGTCTTCAAATACAAGAAGGAAGCGTGCTACTGGTGTGGGATAGCAGTAGGACTGGTGTTACGTTTTAGTGACTAGTACTGGTTGCCTGCTGCCTATTGTTGGATAACACTGTGTTCAGTTTTAGTGCGTAGTACTGGTTGCCTGCTGCCTATTTGCTATTTGTGTGACTGTACCTGGAACTTGTTTTTTTATATTGACACAGTGCTACAAAATTGATTCTTAGAGACCATATAAGAGTGTTATGTCTGAAAATCACTAGAAAACCCAACAACTAATAATTGTCTCTACAAATCAATTTTCAAAGATGATGAGCTTAAGAAACTCATCTCTATAAATCAAGTGATTTTTAGAGTAGAGCTAGGATTTGGCCGTGCCATTTGAGGGCGGGGCGTAACACAACTCAAAGCACGGCACGGTGTGAATGCAAGGGATGTGTCGTGCCTGGATCTTGGCATGATGGGTTGTACAACCCGGTCCGCAAGCACGACACAAAAATAGCACATAAACAAACATACAATGCTACAATGCAATTTTCTAATATTTACTGTACTACCTCCCATCTAATTCTTGAATAGATTATAAAAATCATTAAATTTTTATGAAAATTGTCATGACCCAGTGGTTGTTTCAACTTAAAGTTTTCAAAAACGCCCTTGGAAGGTTGGAACCCTAACCTATATCTCCCTTGGACTCAAACCTGAACTACTACTACACACTGAAAGCATATGGATCACGAGTCTCTGTTAACCCTAGCACATGACCTTTATCTTTTGGACCTCTTCCTGCAATGGACAACCTCGCCAACCGAGTGGAAGCCTTCCTATCTCAACTCTCGATGGACAAGGACCCCAAATCTAGCTAATAGACTTCACACACCCCCTGGTCAACCCGATCATTTGACCGTAGCTAAATCTCGACGTTATCACCCGGGAAGTGATCTTTGAGCCTCAAGTGATTGCTACAACCTTTATTAGTTGTATTAGAATCCTAATTTCAATCCCTTTATCTTAAAATCCAAAATTCTCAAAATTCATGTCCTGTTGGACTGTCCAGCGTTCTGATGGACTTTTCACCATAACACTTATGCAATAGAGTTAATCTAGCTAAGTTGTCCTCTCTCCCTACCTCTTGGACCCACCTGTCAACACGAGGTGGAGACTTCAAGGCACCTGCATCAGATCACTCTCCATTCATCTCATCACTCTCATCGCCCTCACTCTCTCTTCAAGGTGGAGGAAACAAGGGCTAGAGAGAGAGAAAGGAAAGACAATAAGAAGAGATCCAAGTCAAGGCCAAGAATCACCGACTCAAGGAGAAGATGAAGATCATCATCTCTATCTCCATCCTTTGAGTGAGCTTAAGAAACATCCCCTTTTCTTCTCAAATGCAAATCCCAACCCAAAGTCTTGATTTTATCTTGCATGAGACGAAGATGAAGATGCTAGCAACTCAATCCATCTCAAGTGTAAGCCCTACTCCTATCACACTAAATCATCTCATGGATTTCTCAAATCTCTCTAAATGGAAGTGTATGTTCTATGCAATTAAATCTCAACAATTCCTTAATCCATCTCTCTCACTTGGAAGCAAGAAGGAGCAAGGCACAAGTATGGGCTTGGTGACCCAAGGGTCACCAATCCACCAAAGTTAAGTTACCAAAGTTCAATTACATGAATTATCTCTTTATTGAAGTTTTGTTCAAATCTTAACCACTAGTTTCACCCTCCATATGCAAGGCCAAACCATAGACTACGTACACCACCCCAACCCCTCATCCAAACACTCCTAGATGATCATCAAACACCCCTAGGAAACATCACTCACAAATCTTAGACCAAACCTCGAGAACAAACAACCTACATAGGTTTTGTCGATGTCCTCAAGGACTGTCTGGAGGAACACCGGATTGCTGTCTGCAGGATCACTTAGAGCCATTAACACAACCTTAAGTGCATGCACACACTGTTCCCTTACACTATCCGATGTTTTCTCGAACTGTCCGAAGGAACCCCGAACTATCCATAGGAACATCATAACCCCAACTCAGAAAGCCCCCCTTTGGGAATGCACCCACGGACTGTCCGAAAGCACACTGGACTGTCCGATAAATATTCAGGAATATTTATTTTTCTACAAACCTTTGAACTCTAAGCCCAACCAACCTAACCCATGCCTATTTACCTCTTAATACAACCCTAATCCACTCTTGATCTATCCAATGAGCTCTCCATTTTGGCTTACCATGTTTTATTCCTCTTTATCGCTCGATTTCATCAATCTTTATGGGCAACCTCAATTCCATTCCCTCCAACCCTATTGGAGTCTAGGTATGATGTGAGGTACGCATATGAGTTGTCATGATCCTCCTGGACTTCATGACAAGCGGGCACCACTACTAATGACCCCCTATTTTGGATACGTATAATACATGTTCATTATGTGTTTTCATTTTTCATTCTAATACTATTTGATCAACTAATGTGAGTCCACTAGAGCTAGCTCAACTCACCTAAGTAATGTTAGCCTCTTCAACTAAACGGGTTTGGGATGATTAATCTGCTTAGTCGGGTAGCACCGGTATAAGTCGAGTGTGAGTGGGAACACTCTCATGCATGTAGATAAACAGATGCTTAGTCCACAAGTACACTTGATTGAGCAAGGCATAGATCCATGGTGGAGAGGTGGCTTGGGATGTGAAGATAGTGCTCAACTAGTAAAAATTAAGGAGCTCATTGCATATGAGTCATGACATGGTGTCATGTAGCTAGGTGAAGAAGATCAAGAGGAGAGACTTGGATATGAAGGACCGAGTTGCAAGTGTGAAGGGCAAAACTAGAGGCTTGAATGCAATTGACCATCGAGGCAGTGAAATGCAAGTAGAGGGATTGGCACCGATGGACCGAGGCAATGATAAAGAGCAAGCAAGGCTGCGATCGATGAACCAATAAGGCCATGTGAAGCTATGAAGTGGTCATATCATTCATGAAAGATCAAGTCAAGTGTTGATGATCAAGTGGCTTGATGGAAGAAGATGGACAAGCTTCATTCTATGGGCAATTATCAAAAGGTAGCGTAGTTGGCTACACTATGAATGATCATTGTTCATCATCTAATGAAGATGGAGGTTGGATGCTTGTGTAGTTGCGTGGCATCACTGACAATGGAGATGGAATGGAATGCTCAAGGCAAAGGTATATTTGTAGGGCATTTTCGACAATGGTTGAGTAGTGCTAGTGTAGTATTAGTGTAGCTTGTGCTTAGGGCTTGCTTGTTTCCTAGTATGCGTAGGAGCTCCCGGTTGCTTTCTTAACTAGTTGCATAGTTTTATGTGACCTTGCCAACTAGAACTATGTAGGAGAGCTCCCACTAGCTCGGCACCTTAGAAATACATTGTGTAGGATGTTTTGTAAGGTGCTAGTGTTAATAGATAGAGGGATGTAGTCAAGGCTAGATGATTAGTTTAATTATGTTGCTTCGGCTAGCCGTAGCAATTAGAATTTAGAAATGACTATTCAACACCCCTTCCCCGTCTAGTCAGCCATCTCTACCCTACATATGGTTATTAGAGTCTGCTGATGAGTTGACGGCCATATGATTTTTTGTGACAATTTCTAGAATTTATCTTGTTTGTACTGTGTCTTGTGAGGATTAATGTGGAGGAACCACTAATTAGTAATAGTAAGATTTTGTGCACTTCTGTATTTTTCAAAAATACTTGTTAGAACAAAAAATAGTAATAAAATAGTTGCTTCTTCACAAATAAGAAACAAGTTATTAAATAGTTTCTTCTTCACAAATAGTTCCTTGTTTCAAAATATAAACCACCATTTGAGTTACACTGTTATCGAACTATATTTTGACCACTTGTTTCTCTCCTATATTATTGTAGTGCTTTGCTTATAGCAATGAAATTACAGCCATGACAAAGTGTTCTCAGACACCCATGGCTAGTTTTTTAGTTAAAGATTACAGTTTTAAAATAGTGCCTTATTTAGAGGGAAATGGGCAGCAATAGTTTGGTCAATCCTTTTTTTACCCAACATCTAATTAAGAGAGCAATTAGTCTTTATTTGATATATAATATTTAGTATCTATCCAAGTGTGAATTCCACCCAAACACCCTTGGCCTATGCACAACATTTGTCTTTGAGGCAACCAGCTTGCCTTACTTGACTAAAAAACAGCTTACCTTACCACTCTACTACTACTTGTACTAGTGTTGCACATATTACATCCTGCCCTTTTTGATTGAGAATTGTACCATGGCTACTGTTGTTTTGCCAGTTTGTCTGTCCCCAATAATTAACTCTTGATGACTACGCCTAGGGGATCATCAAATCGATAGCAATAAGCCCTGTTTGAAGGGGGTTCATATATATAGGAAACACCTAGAAAATATACCCGGAGCAGGGGATTCACTTAAGCGAGATTCTGAAGCAACAATTTTGCCTCTGCCATCAATAGGTTTAGCGAGATCATTTATAACACGACCCAAGTAAGCCTCGCTCATGGGAATCTGAACAGAATTAATCAAAAAAAAATGCTGATACATTTGAATAATTAAACGTTTCACAAGTATTGAACTAAAATTCTTGTTATTACAACCAAAAAGTTCCACGGGTTTGGAACCATTTAATCCTGTCCCAAAAAAGTATCGCTATGGGGTTCATGCTAGTCCAACTTTTTAAAATTTGACTAGATTTATAGAAAATATTAGTATCATTTATATATCCAAATAAGTTTATTATAAAAATGTATTCAGTGATTCATCTAATGATACTAATTATACACCATAAATATTAATATTTTCTCAAATGTTTGACTTATAAGGAGGTGAGAATGACACTTTTTTTGAACGGAGGGAGTAGCTAAAAGGATCTAGATGGCTAGAGGGGGAGGGTGAATAGCCTATAAAAATTTCTCTATAAACTCACACACTAGAGCAAAGTAGTTAGTAAAACAACAAAGCCTAAAAGCCACTATTTTTCGTAGCTCTATCTCACCCAAAGCAAGCCCCTACAATTCTAGTAGCAAATGAATTCTACTACTAGAGCACTTCACCACACAATGCTAGCAACTAAACTAGCTACACTTGAAAGCTAAACTAGTGAGCAACTAAACTAGTTACTTCTACCACTAGAGCTACAACTACACTAGTGAGCTACTCTACCAAGAAACTACCACACACAAGCATTAGATAAGAATGTAAAGTACAAGTGAGTAGTATGCAAACCGACCTGTGCAAGAGAGATGACACAACCATTTTATTCTCTTGAGGTTCGGTTGCTTGCCGACAACTTAATCCCCATTGTGGCGAATCTCTAGGTGAGTGATTCGCGTACTAACAAGCCTTACAAGCTTCACCCACAACTTGGATGTCGCAAGAATCAATCACAAAGAGCACTCCAACTAGCCACGAACATCCCACTAGAATTGCCCTTCGTGATCTCCTACAGGGTGAGCACAAAACCCCTCAAAAATCAATCGAAGCAAGCCACCGAACAATCACCAACATGATGCTTTGACTTCCTCGCTGCTCCAAGCCGCCTAGGTGGCGGCAACCATAGTAACAAGAAATCCACAGCCCAAACGATGAACTAGTGCCACTAGATGCATATCAACTAAGCAAATACATTAGATATCTTCCAAACTCACTTTGGATCAAGCAACAAAGCAAGGAGATGAGTGGGACGTGTTCTTGAGAGCTCACACAAGTGTTTGATCATTTATAATGCCAAGAGAAGGCCTCAAGGGCCAGTCAACCATTATTTATAGAGGCTCCATAAAAATTAGCCATTGGGCTGGCTGAAAATTGCTTCATACCCACCAGAAAAGTCCAGTGGGAACTGGAGAAGCCACCATCGGAGAATGCAGTACTGCATCGGACGGCTCAGATTAAATCTAAAATTTAAATCCCCAGCCGCTTTCTCCAGTGTCAACTTAAATGACCAACGGATAAATCCGGTGACCACACAAGCTCTCGGCCTAGGTCAAACTAGCCGTTGGAGACTCCAATGGCTATCACCGTTACTCCGATGACCTCCGGTGAGGGCACCAGACTAATCAGGTGACCTCCAAAACCTCTTGGTGTAGCTACTTGAGAGCAATAGGCCACCGGTGATGAGCATCGAAAACTCAAGTGAGCAAGTTCAAATATACGGTCAAGTGAACAATGCTAACTCATACTCCGGTGTGGGGTCAGTGGCTACTGTCGGATAAATCCGGTGAGTAACTCTAGGCTTGGTTAGCGCTTTCTCCGGTGACTTCCCACAGAGGGCACCGGATTAGTCCAACGAGTGCAAAAACCCTGCATTAAGTCCCATTTCTCGCAAGTGTCTGAAATCTGCATACTCCAATGTGTTCCAACGAGAACATCTTCACCTTAGGCACTAAATTAGCTTTTCAAAAATATTTTTCACTCGCACCTCACCACACACTAGATCTAATGCATATGCAAATTTAGTTCACATCTATTGGATTAATCCGGTCATGCTAGAAAAATATGTTGACAGATTGACACTAATGGAATTTAAGGCGTGGCAAACAAAACAACCTGTAGCTATTATTAGGGCACCTTAGTATAGTCAACTTATTAGCTCATATATTTTTTTTAAAAATAAAATAACCTAACATTTTTTGTATAGAAAAATGTGTAAGCACATAAATGATAGGAAATTGTGAGAGCTCAGTTCTTAATGAAGCAGAACTAGCTTATTATTCTCTTTCTTTTTTATTAAACAAAATATTCTATGAGCTAACTCTTTTAACGAGGTTCAAAGCTGTCCTTAGTACCTTATTACACGTCATCAATAGTATTAGTAGCGGTATGCTATTACATTCACAAGATACTGCCAAGCTGCAATCGATTACCATAGCCATCGTTAAGCCTCAGGATCAAAGACAATACATAATGAACTACTCCTACTACGTTTGGTTACACGCGGGTTATGGTGGATACAGCGACTAACTTCACTAGCAATATTTGCAAGGGATTTGGCCTAACCAACAAAACTCCAGACAAGACCTGTTGACGAGTTAGCGTGTGGTACGTTAGTAGGACTTGGATAGAACGTGACTAAACCTGTGCTACCAAGACAATTGTACCATATTGGTCGTCCATCGCGACCGTACCGGCCCCTACTTGACCCGTCAGTCAAGTTCATTCTGTGGGAGATATCTATCAATCAACTGTAATGGCGATCTTTCCAGGTGTTTGTATTTTGTCGGCAATGGTCTCTTCTCTGGACCCTTCTGTCGATGCATGAAACAACCAGTCGATCCGTATGAGAAGAAAACAAAGCATGTAAGAACAATCAGTAATAACAATCTGAAGAGGTGTACTCCTAGGTGTACGTAGCAGTAATAACAATCAGTAGGCTGCCAGTTTTTCCACAGAACAACAGAGCACAAGAGCATATGATTGCCAACAGAAAGGTAGCAATTTTGGCACAGAATAATTAACGAGGAGCCCAAGGATTTGCTGCCCATTTTTTCCACAGAACAGACAAGAGCAATAATTGTCAACAATAGTCAATAAGCTTACCCTCCCCTCCATGAAACGGCCCAGCATTCCAATGAAAACTGAGTTAGTCACATTAGAGCAAAATCGAGTCGATGTTAAGCCTGTATTTCATGTCAGTTGCTTACTTTGTGTAGTCACTAGATAGCATACAAATTTGTGTGTTTGGAGTGCCCAAATTTTACAGGAAACACTTCAATCCCTATAGGAATAAGGGAAATCCTAGGGTTCCAGATAGGCGGACATGTTATATCTGGTTACATTCATGGATGAGACCTCGCTTGGTATAGCTTTGCTTCACTGGTGGATTAGTTTTTTTGGTTTCGGCTCTTCGAGCAGCTCTACTGCTAGAGTTGAAGGTATTCTAGTGAAAGTGTCAAACATTTGATAAAACAGTTCCTCAGAGTAGATAAAAAGAATAAAACATCCATAATGTTTTTTTTTACTTTTTTATTTTCTTCCTTTATTTTTTCTCTTATCTCCTATTTCTCCTTCCCTCCACTCTCTCTCTCTTCCTTATCTACTCACGCTGTCTACCTCTGGTCGACCGCCCCTCACCCTAACAACTCCACCCTGTCCACCTCCGCCCTTGTGCCTCTATCTGTCCTGCCTCTGCCCTGGTGTCTCCATCCACTCTGTTCCTCGCTCGCAGCAAGCAGGGGCATTTCAAGGAGGGCCCCCACACCCGTATCGGGCATTTTGAGAGAATTGATTTTTTTTTTTTTGGCTTTCGTGGAGACTTATGGCTTTAGAGAAAACAAATCATATGGATGAAGTGGCGTGGAGCAAAAGCCCTCGACCCCAATTTGGTAGGCGGAGTTATGGAGCTACCCGCGGAATGGCTCAGGGAGCGCTACCAAAGTAGGCCGAAGTTGGTATTGAGTAGCTATCTTTGAGGGTGCTTCGTTTTTAGGTTATTATTAGTGCACAGGCAGAGGCAGGCTTACCCCTACTCTAAGAAACATGACACATGCCTGCCGACTTGCCGATCGAGCTGAAACAAAAGCTTAAAGATTTGCCTAGTTGCTGAACCCGTGATTATCTTGGTGCACATTCCGGCCGCAGGGCTCATCAGGGACGACGCAGAAACAGAAGGAGAGCTGCGTCATCAGTACGTCACCTGGGCCCATGGAAGGGTTAGGTCGCCCCACGTGTAGCTCTGCTGCCACCAGCAGCACCAGGGCTGGGCTGCCCCAGCCAGTATCAAGTGGACCTGTAGCCTAATCCTGCATGTTCTGCCGAAAAGGGGGACACGGCATGCATAAAATGAAACATCCTTCCTCCCTAAAAGGAGAGGGCAGGGCATCATTGTGCATGGGCTTGAGCACCATTAATGAAATGACTGAATGATTGTATGTAATCCTTCCTCTTCTTTTATTTATTAGACTCCGGCCACGACGACAGAGATCGAGCTGCTGCAGTTATACTTACTGGAAGATTCTGACGATCAGGAGGAGGAATATGATTATCCCTGCAATTAATTAAGCTGCACCTGCACCAAGTTTATTAGCAGCAGCATCTATCTTACCAACTGTTAGGGAGCACAGCACAGCACACACAGACACACTACTGATCAGTATATATATCATTGATCCATTGAAGCAAAGAGGGGTTGAAAAACTCAGTACAATATTGACAAGGGTGCTCGCTATCAGTGGAAAAGCCTTTTTCCGTGCAAACGATGTGTGTCCCTTACCCATTGGCCTGGCGCTTACTTAGCAAGGCGGTATTTGCCAAAAGATTTGGACAGGCCAGGCCTGGCCAGTGTAGGCATCGCCAGCAGCATCGCTGTCATAATGCATGTATGGTGGTAAATTTCTCTGCCATACCAACCTGTTTCAAACTGACCATGCTGGATCGAGGCATGGGATCGATGCAAGGTAAACTTGAAAATGATGATTGCTGAGACTCTTTTTGACGCGGCGGTTTTTGCGAAAATGGGTACATATAGAATGGATGGGTGAAAAGGGCACATGGAAATGGAAGTTGAGTGGCTTCATGCCCAAGTGATGCTCCCTCTGTACTTTCCCATAGCTCCACTGAACTCTCTGATACCTTTTTAGTTTGGTGGGTATGTTATGTGCGACAAGTGATAGTGTAGCAAAGCAATGGTCAAGAGGCATGCATGCTGGTTGTGACGCCTGCATGACATGAGGAGTACTGTTGCAGCACTAACAAGATCCAATATAGGTATAGGGGTAGCAGCATATGGTCCATTTGTGCTGTTAAAATCTGGTGCAGGCCATGTTAAAATCAAGCTGTTTAATTCTGGTGCAGGCCATGTTTTCTCGGTACATGATGAAGTGACAAGAAGTTAAGCCTAGAGAGGCCCTAGACTATACCTTTCAAATGACTATACAGAGTACGAGTATAGCACTCAACTCCCTGGGTACAGTACCTCAACCTCAACCTCAAGTCGATTGCTTCAGAGTTGCATGATGACGTCATTATACTGATGACTAGTTAGCTAGTTATCTTCAAATAAATGCTAAACTTATTGATGAAGAGATGGCCTCCTTTATTTTACACACATAAAAAGGCTGGCTAAATTATATCAAATAGATCGAGTACGGAACACCCAGAACAAATTACATCATTTATAATAGGCCCAGATGAAGTTGACTGTTCAAGAATGTATGCATATCATAACTGCGTTGGAAAACAAGCTTTCATCAAGTTACTATTTGCCTTATAATTGATCGACATATATTTATCTACATGTTGTCCAGCACACATCAACGTTAACTGTAAGCAAGTCAAAGCTTCTGTCTAATCAGCACAATAATTTAATTGCAACATTTTTTTTTCAGACAACTTGCGCGCGCAACCGAAACATGCCAAGCACTGATTCTGTCAGCTCACCTAGCTTTCCATTCACACATATCCTGATTTCAGATATGGACGAGCACAAGAAGAAACCAATCACCTGGTATTACGTTCAATCGCGATTTCTTGGGCAGCCATGATGTTTTGAAGTTGCATCTAATTAAAGTAGAACAGAAGCAATGTGGTGGTATATGATGATCCAAGAACCTGGAAATGAAATGAAACTGCAAATTAAATGTTCTATCTTGAGTAGTAGTAATATACACAGTATATGGTATCGAAGAGGAGTCAACGATAACACAGTACACGTTATAGAGAGAAGAGATGTAAATCCTCATTAAGTGCTCCCTTGACAGCATCACTGCTGAACAAGAACTGTTTCTCGCTCGTCTAATCATCTTTTACCGATAAAATAAAGAGAATACACACAGAGCATGATGATGCACCAACAAGCATGCATGCATGCATGCATACATCCATTGATGGCCTTCCATAGCACCGGATCGATCCTTCTCAATAGAACTGAACATCAAGGCAAGATATACATTCTCATCATATCTCTCTTTATCCAACAGCATGCAGTCTTTACAAGGCTTACCCCATATTCGGCTTGTTCAGCTTGTTTTTTCAGCCGGAACAGTATTTTTCTCTCACCACAATTCAGCCAGAACAGTGTTTTTCAGCCAGTTTCAGCCAAGATTCAGCAAGCCGAACGTGGCCTAAAGCTGAACACTTGAGTTGCCAGGCTTCTGCCGCAGCCCCCTCAAAAACCTTTCGACGCTCCTTGAGATGCACGTCTCTCTCCCTCCCTATCTCCGAAACGCAAACGGCGCCTATAAGTAGTGCTAAGCCATCACACTAAGCAAAGCACTCCTGCATCCATTATTCCAGCTTCCTGCATGCACCTCACCTCGCCATGGGGGGAGCTTCTAATTCTAACCTTCCCCCTGGCTTCCACTTCTTCCCATCAGACGAAGAGCTCGTCGACCATTTCCTCCGCCGCAAAGCCTCGCTCCTCCCATGCCAGCCAGACATCGTCCCTACAGTGTGTATGAATCACTACGATCCATGGGAACTGAATGGTATGTATATATCTGATCGATTCCAAGCTAATGATATATATTCATTCTTGTCAGCATCACTATTTGGGGTGTGTGTGTGTGAGGGTCCTGATTGCTGGCAACAAATCTTCTTTTTTCTAGGCAAAGCACTTGAGGCAGGTAACCAGTGGTACTTCTTCAGCCATGCGAAGCACAGCAGGGTCACACCAAACGGGTACTGGAGCCCTGTTTGTGCAGACGAAACGGTGAGCAGTGGTGGCTGTAGTGTCGGCGTGAAGAAGACACTCGTCTTCTTCACTGGAGAGCCCTCTGAGGGGACCGAGACCAACTGGATCATGCATGAGTATCACTTACTGGATGACAGGAAGGGGATTAGCAGTAGCACTTCCTCAACTAATAGTTCAAGCAAGAAGTTGCATCATCCAAACACAGTAAGAGTTACATTCAGATATATGGTTGCTTACTTCATGTAGCACTATTGTATTTGTATTTTGTACATATATACTACATGCATGATTATCTTGATAAGGGTAATTAATAAAATGCTTTCCTGATCATTGCAGGAGTGCAATAACTGGGTGATATGCCGAGTGTTTGATTTGACGACCGGTGGATCGCAAGCAGCGAGCTGCCATGAGGAGGGCATGGAGCTTTCATGCTTAGATGAGGTGTTCCTATCCCTCGACGACTATGATGAAGTCAGTTTGTCAAATAATTAGAACCCTTATCACCATAACTGGTAGTAGTACTACTAGTAGGCCCCTACGATTCCAGAAGATCAAATGATCATTCCATAGGTGTTTAGCCTTAAACACTGTGTCTAAACCACAGAGATGTAATTATTATTCTCCTCATCAAAGGAGTCGAGGCACATGCATGTAACAAACTTGAGTTAGCT
This sequence comes from Miscanthus floridulus, assembly GCF_019320115.1. Classification (NCBI taxonomy): domain Eukaryota; kingdom Viridiplantae; phylum Streptophyta; class Magnoliopsida; order Poales; family Poaceae; genus Miscanthus; species Miscanthus floridulus. Next base: position 47,109,094 of record NC_089590.1, read on the forward strand.
TTATAGAAATATTGCATATAGTGTGGATAATCCACTATACTACAACTACAAGGTTGCTATGTTTGAGCATAAAAAGGTGATAACTATGTCTCCGAGTGTCTCTGTATGTATTAAAAAACAATTACACGTGTGGGTTGCCTTGCCTGTATGGGGAAGTGCTGCTGCATGAACTCATTGACTTGACAAACCAGTTACTGGATACACAGGTAGCCACTGCACTAACATTTGTAAATCTTTGTTGGTGGATTGCAGAGCATAGTGCACTGGCTTTAGATCAATAATATGGCTGTCACGCGTTCAGTTAGAAACTATGCTTAAAAAGGATACTAGATTACTAGGAGAAACCTAACCATGGAATGTGATTAACACTTATTAATGTACTAGGAGAACTCGTTACTGCATATCCCTCCAAAACTTTAGCGCGCATGTCCTTGCTTTTCCTAGCTAAAAGACTTGACAATGATCTAGCATATGGAGTATAATGAACGAGAGAAACATCAATAAGCAAAGGAAATAATTAATGATAATTATGCCATGACAGTAGTGGTTAAATCTGTAATCATTTGAGTTGTACTCTTATGATTAATTTTATATATGTTGATGGAGAATACCTAGAGATAAAGTAAGTAGAGGAAAAAGTCTAAATTACTCCCTCCAAGTATACTCATAGGGATAAGATTTGCGTGTGTGCGTTCATAGGGTGAGTGTGCATGCGTTGTGAGTATCTATGTTGTACTATGTAATTGCAAAAAGTTTGACCTATGTCCAAATAAACCCCCTAAACAATTTGGTTCAATTTACTCCCTACAACTATTTCAATTGGTCTAGTTTACCCCTTAATAGATTTGTTATTTTTGTTTCTCCACGTATAGTTGAGTTTTAATATTAAATTTTGTAAGGTGATAGAGGACACCATAAGTTAGGTTAGAAAATATCTTTTTTGCCACTGTTTTGATAGCTTAAGGAATTTAATAATAAAGTTAACACTAGAGATACAATATTGTACAAAACATAATTATGAAAATTTTATAATTTCTTTTTCTAACACAAAATATGATATCCTTTGTCACTAACACAATTTGTACATAGAGAAACAAAAAATAAATATCTTTTTAAGGTGTAAAGTAGACCAACTGAAAATGTTGGAGGGAGTAAACTAAACCAGATGTCAGTTTAGAGGGTTATTTGGATATAGGCTAAAATTGAGGGGAGTTATATGGACTTTTTCCTAAAATAGAAGTGCACATTATTCTGAGACAAACGAAACATAAGCTACAAGTTTTAAAAAACTACTCCCTCCATTCCCCTCAATTCTAAATTGTAAGTCATTCTATCTTCTCTAGATGCACACTTTTTACAATGTATTTAGACATAATGTGAACGACTTACAATTTAGAGCGGATGGAGTATTAATCAAATTTGATGTTGCAAGCCATCCTTAATATTGCTCTAACAAGTACAAGTGTTCTTAACCTCTTAATGAAACACGGACTATGCCACATTCTCGAAAAAAAAGAGTACAAGTGTTCTTAACAGTGACAGAGATACAAGACCAAAACACAAAAAAAAGAACATAAATGCACTTAACAATTAGTAACAGTCAATAAAATGATTATAACTAGGCATGACCAAGGAACTAACAGTGTAATAATGGTAAAAAATAATATCAACTTACATTTTGCAGGTATTGCATTTTACCATTGTTGTAAATAGTCCTCTATAGCTTTTTTTAAGGTTCTACCATTATAATATTAATTACCAATTATTTCAATGTTGACGTTAATGACGCTTTATGTTGGGGACCAATACTAGGGTACCCAAAGAGGAGGAGCTAATGACCATCAACATTGATTCATCCAAGCAGTCAAGAGCGCGACTACAGTTCCAATCGACCCCTAGGCACGCAAGCTCCGCCTCGCTCGACCTCTGTGGGCGGGCTCCGCCTTGCCCGACCCCGACGCCACGGGCTCCGCCTCGCCCGACCCTTGGGTTCATGCTCGCCTTGCCCGACCCCAGGGCCACGAGCTCCGCCTCGCCCGACCCCAAGGTCGTGGGCTCTGCTTTGCCCGACCTTTGGGTTTATGCTCCACCTCGCTCGACCTTTGGGGGCGGGCTCCGCCTCGCCCGACCCTGAGGCCGCAGGCTCCGCCTCGCCCAACCCTTGGGTTCGTGCTCCACCTCGCCCAACCTCTAGGGGTGGGCTCCGTCTCGCCTGACGGAGACCCATACCATCGCCAACCACTCTAGGTCTAAGCGTATGTGCCTGGGTCAAAACTCTGACACCAAGGAAGAGACCGGCATGCCCCGATGTAACCCATGGCCATGATGGGACATACCTAAGGATTCACATCAGGAACAACATTGGGCGTACCGGTGTTGTTCTGCCTAACCCCCATACGAATGCTGACAGGCGCGTCAGCTCACCACGACGTCCGCTGCAATGGAATGGAACGCCATGACCGGTAGATGATGCCTGTGCATGGCGCTAGTGATGGATAGGGCCGCGACGTGGTGCTATCCCTGTTGACATCTACAGGGCCAGCGGGACCTGCATAAAGGATAAGAAGGATCCGGCGATCCTGAAGGACTTCTCTCTCTCATTCATCTCTTTTTCTCTGTTGTAACCCATGCTTTCCCTTAGCCTAAAAAAGGGAAAGCAGGGCATCCCATGAAGGGGATCCGATCCGACCCCGAACTGATCAGATCCAGATACACACAAGAGCAGCAACCGAACTCTCAGCACCCTTTCACTCCTTTTACTAGAGACTTGGGACCTATCCCTCTCTCGCCTGTTTGTAACCACTACTATAAACTTTCAGTGCTAGTAACACGAGCAGCAGCGACGAACTGGACATAGGGACTTTCTGCCCGAACCAGTATAAATCTCGTGTCCTCTAAGCACACCATCTGAGCCAGATGTGCAATACTAGAAATTTACTCAATGGTGGTAACTCAAAACACCAACAGTTGGTGTGCCAGGTAGAGGTCTTTTGCGTGTCTCGACGTCCACTTCAGGTCTCGAATGGCCATTCACGGCGTCAGCTGGGTCCCGGGCGCTCACGTGCGCTTCAAGGACCTAGACTTCATCGTCACAACGGAGGAAGAGTTGGCGCAGGCTCCCGCCACCATCCAACCTCTCCACTCTGCTGGCCTTCACGCAATCGTCGAGGCGCTTGAGGAGCTGTAGCTGCATGCACCGGAGGCCCGCACCCCCGGGAGCGACCAGCTCCTCATCTTCAACTATGGGAGGTTAGAGTGCCAGGTCGGAGCCTTCCTAGGACCCCGACCGTCCTGAGAGGACATGCGCCACCTCACCTTCTTGTTCACCAACGTCATGGCATAGCTTGCCAGTGGAGAGCCGCTCTCTCTGGAATACCTCATCCAGAGCGCCCCGATAGTGCTCCCGTATGGTCCTCGCAATGCCGCAGAGACCGTTGGCCATCTTGTGGCACAATGCACTCCTCCATCCCCCCGTAAACGATGAGTTCGTGGGGATGACCGAATATATCCTGGAATCTTTCCATGACCTCCTAGTAGGAGAATTGGAGTTGCCCTCTAGCTCTAACTCTAGTAGGGGGAGCCATCATCCATCTCATGAATGTTTCATGGCAGGTACCCCCAAGGGACACATTGAAAGCATCCATGAGGGAGAGGCTACATCGATGAACAATTTTGACGATGAGGTCCAGAGGGATGCAGGGGCCCCACCTCACCTACGGGTAGGGCAGCTGAAGGCCCGACACCAAGAGCTCGAGGAACCATGACTCTAGCTCGAGTAGGAACGCACGGAGCTCAAGCGAGAGATTGAGCGCCACGGAGATGGTGGGCGTGCATACGCCATGGCCCACGATGTGAACCAAAGGATCATCGAGGACGATGAAGCCCTCCCACACTTCACTCGGGCGAGCCAGAACATCGCTGCTATGGCGGCCTTGCTCTAGGGTCTTCTGGGGCCCATGACGCCCGAGGATCGTTGGGCCCATCACGAGATTTACACGCTATCCTAACGACGTGAGCTCGACGCTAGATAGCACATGCCCTCAGAATGACCCGACAAGGACGCGTCAGTCCACCAGGCACCGCAAGGCAGTAGGCCACACATCGTGGTCCTAGTGCATGAGCATCTCGGCCGCAACTGTGACACGCATGACACCCTCGATGCCTACAGGTGTGCCCATGGCGATGTGAGGGAGGGGGCTAGCCATGGCTACCACCCTCGTCATGGCGGACGCTGCAACAACGGCGAGGACTAAAGCCCGAGGCCTAACTTGCCAAGACCTCAAGCCTTCAGTCGACACATCCTCAACGCGGCCGACACATCCTCAACGTTGTCTTCCCACCATGGTACCGACCACCGACCAACATCCTGAAATACTCTGGAGAAATGAACCTCGAACCACTTCGAGAAGCTGCTCAAAGGACCATGTCCGAACCATGCCTTCTCCGTCAAGCATCAATATAAGGACTATGTTCTCATGAAGCGGTTCTTGTCTAGAGGCTCCAATAAGGGGGAGCATAGGAAGGACCCCAAGCCATCCGTGGACGATGCCAAGGGGAGGACGATGGCTTTTCGAAGCTAGATGGCTGCCTCATGATCTTTAGAGGGTTGGCGGCCTATGACTCTAAGCGTCGGCAGAAGCTCACGGGCCACAAGGTCTATATAGCCAAGCCAGCCATGCCTACCTTCCTCTGATGGCCAGAGTCTGCCATAACCTTTGATCGAACTGACCACCCGGAGAGCGTCCCACAACTGGGTAGATATCCGCTCATGGTTGACCCGATCATCGACACGAAGTGGCTCACCAAGGTACTAATGGATGGAGTCAGTGGCCTCAACATCATGTATGCCGAGACGCTCGATGCCATGGGCATCGACCGTTCATGCATTCGACCAACCGAGGTGCCTTTCCATGGCATCGTGCTTGGAAAGCAGGCCATGCTGCTTGGGCAGATCGATCTGCCCGTCACCTTTGGGGATCCAACCAATTACAAGACAGAGACCCTTACCTTTGAGGTGGTTGGGTTCCACGAAACCTACCACACCATCCTAGGATGTCCATGCTACGCGAAGTTCATGGCTGTCCCCAATTACACCTATCTAAAGCTAAAGATGCTAAGATCGTGCGGGGTCATCACCATCGACACCTCCTTCCAGCACACCTACGAGTGCAAGGTCAAGTGCTGCAAACACACCATGACAATCATTGCCTCCAAGGAGCTTGCGGCCATCAGGAAGGAGGTCGCCGAAGAAGCACCCGACCCCAAGTGGTCGGCTAGGTCTTTTGAGCCTGTAGAGGGCACCAAGGAGGTCCTCATAGACCCCAGCGACTCCAAGGGCAAAGCGGTGCGCATTGGCACCACGCTTTTCTCTGAATAGGAAAGCACGCTAGTCGACTTCCTCCACGCCAACAGAGACATCTTTGCATAGAAACCCTCGGATATGCCAGGCATTTCAAGAGAAGTCACCGAGCACGCCTTGAAGATCAGGCCAGGCTCCAAGCCAGTGAAGCAGCACCTGTGTCGCTTCGATGAGGAGAAATGCAGGGCGATCGATAAGGAGATTGGGAAGCTTTTGGTGGCTGGGTTCATCAAGCAAGTATACCACCCCGAGTGGTTAGTCAATCCTATTCTTGTATAAAAAAAGAGTGGAAAATGGAGAATGTGTGTTGACTACACGGGTCTCAACAAAGCATGTCCAAAGGATCCATTTCCTTTGCCATGCATAGACCATGTAGTCGACTCAACCTCAGGGTGCGAAACCCTTTGCTTCCTCGATGCGTACTCCGGGTACCATCAAATCATGATGAAAGAGTTCGACCAGCTTGTGACATCTTTCATCACCCTATTCAGATCGTTCTGCTACGTCACAATATTGTTTGGTCTGAAAAACATGGGGGCTACATACCAGCATTGCATGCTCAAGTGTTTTGGGGACCTCATTGGGTGAACCATTGAGGCCTACGTGGATGACATCGTGGTCAAATCCAAATGGGATGACCAGGTCATAGCCGACCTAGAACAGACCTTAGCAAAACTCTAAGAAAACGATATTCAGCTCAACCTCGAGAAGTGTGTTTTTGGGGTCCCAAGGGGTATGTTACTAGGTTTTATCATTTTCGAGCGTGGCATCGAAGCCAACCCAGAGAAGATCTCAGCCATCATGAGGATGGGCCCAATTCATAACATAAAGGGGTACAACAAGTTACAGGGTTCCTCGTCATGCTCAGCCACTTTATCTCGCACCTCGGCGAATGAGGTCTCCCCCTCTATTGGCTACTAAAGAAGGTCGACCATTTTGAATGGACGCCCGAGGCCCAGGAGGCACTTGACACGATCAAGCAGCTTCTGATAAAGGCTTCAGTCCTTGTCCCCCCGACCGATGGGGAACTGCTTCTGCTCTACATCACGGCCATCACGCAAGTGGTCAGCGCTACCCTGGTGGTAGAGCAAGAAGAAGAGGGACACACCCTCAAAGTGCAGTGTCCCATATACTACATTAGTGAGGTCTTGTCCGATTCCAAGACCCGCTACCCCCAAATCTAGAAGCTCCTATATGCCATCCTCATCACCAAAAGGAAGTTGCGTCACTACTTTGAGTCGCATCCAGTGATGGTCGTGACGTCATTCCCTCTTAGCAAGGTCGTCCAAAACAGGGATGCCACAGGAAGAATCACCAAGTGGGCACTCGAGCTGATGGGTCAAGGCATTTCGTATGCCCCCTAGACGGCCATCAAGTCCCAAGTGCTGGCTAATTTCGTTGTAGAGTGGACCGAGGTCCAAATGCCACCAGCAGTCGTCGACCAGGAGTATTGGATGATGTACTTCGATGGATCGCTGATGAAGAAAGGCACCAGCGTGGGGCTGGTCTTTGTTTTGCCCCTCGGGGTACGCATAAGGTACATGGTTCACATCCATTTCCCCTCCTCCAACAATGTGGCCGAATATGAGGTGCTCGTCAATGGCCTGCGCATCGCCATTGAGTTGGGTATCCGATGGCTTAACGTCTAGGGTGACTCCCAGCTGGTCATCGACCAAGTCATGAAGGAATTAAGCTACCACAATGCCAAGATGGCTATGTATTGCATAGAAGTCCACCAACTAGAGGACAAGTTCGACGGTCTCGAGCTGAATCACATCTTGAGGCATCTCAACGAGGCGACCGACGCGCTGGCGAAAGCAGCGTCTGGCTAAGAGCCGGTGCCGACAAGCATCTTCACCAGTGATCAGTACAAACCCTCGGTCCACTATGAGAAGCTAGAACAAGCCAATGATGGGCCGCCTGCCTTGGGCTTGGGGGCTAACTAGCCGTTGGCTCCATCCGACCCCAAAGTCATGGAGCTTGACGTGGATCCAGCGATAGAGCCTGACCATCTGGCTGACTGGAGGGCACCTTACCTTGACTACCTCCTCCGCGAGGCGCTACCAATGGACAAAATGGAGGCTCGGCGGGTCGCACATCACGCCAAGTCCTTTGCCATTATTGATGGCAAGCTCTACAGGCGAAGCCACACCAAGGTCCTATAGCGTTGCATCCCCATCAAACAAGGAAGCGGTTGTTGAGTGATATGCCATGCCTAGAACCCTAGTTAGAAACATGTTCCGACAAGGCTTCTACTGGCCGACCGCGATAGCCGACAATGAACATATTGTGCGCACCTACGAAGGGTGTCAATACTACGCTCGGTAGACCCACCTACCAACCTAAGCACTCAAGACGATCCCCATCACATGGCCATTCGTGGTCTAGGGTTCGATCTGGTTAGACCTCTCAAGAGGGCACCCAAGGGCTATATGCACTTGCTTGTCACCGTAGATAAGTTTAAAAAGTGGGTAGAGGCTCGACTGATCTCCGCGATCAAGTCTGAGCAAGCCGTGCTGTTCTTCCTTGACATCGTCCATCGCTTTGGAGTCTCGAACTCCATTATCATGGACAATGGCATGTAGTTCACCGGAAAGAAGATCCTCCGATTCTACAATGAATACCACATCTGCCTCGATTGGGCCATCGTGGCGCACCCCCGCACGAATGGGCAGGTCAAGCGTACGAATGGCATGGTCCTAGAAGGCCTCAAGCCTAGGATCTTCAACCGGTTGAACAAGTTTGGTGGACGATGGGTCACGAAACTTCTCACGGTGCTCTTTAGCCTGAGGATGACCCCTAGCCAGGCCACTGACTACACGCCATTCTTCGTGGTCTATGGTTCCAAGGCTATCCTCCCAACCAACCTTGACTATGGAACGCCAAGGGTCAGGGAGTACGACGAATAGGGAGCCGAGGCATCCCTCGAGGATGCCATGGACCAACTAGATGAAGCGCGCGATGTTGCCCTCCTTTGCTTGGCTAGGTACCAGGAAGCATTACGCTGGTATCATAGCAGTCATGTGCGGGGTCAGGCCTTCAACGTTGGGGACCTGGTGCTCTGCCTCATCCAGAGCAACAAGAACTACCACAAGCTCTCTCCACCATGGGAGGGACCATACATTGTCACGTAAGTGCTCTGACCAGGCACCTACAATCTCAAGACCATCAATGGCGAAGTCTTCGTCAATGTCTAGAACATTGAGCAGCTATATCGCTTTTACCCTTAATATACGCATACTTTCTCTTATCAGTTTCGCTATTGACTCCTTGATCTTTAGTGACACCCGACTCCTGCAACGGCAAGGGGTTAGGCCTCACTCGGGGGCTAATAAGAGCATATATATCCGGTAGACATTCTCTATGTCCGACCCTTTTCTCATGTTGAGACCTAGAAATAAGAGTTGTGAAAATAAACGCTGAGTAAAACTGATCGGACTATAAGAAACCTACGCCCTAGCATCTACGGTGTTTTTGCTCACCAGCATGATCATATTTTTTCCGCACCCCGAGCTTTTTAGCCTTAACTACAGAAAGAGTCGGTACACGTCTAAGAGTATATCCACCTAGCAAACATTCTCTATGCCTGACCCTCTCTCACATTGAGATCTAGAAGCTAGGGCTGCGGAAACAAACACTGAGTAAAACTGGTTTGACTGCAAGAAACCTACGCCCTAGCGGCTACGGCATTTTTGCTCACCAGCGTGATCAGAGTTTGTTCACCCGCACCCTGAACTTTACGGCCTCAATGATGGAAAGGGTCAAAACGCACTAACCTTTTTATACAAAAAGGGGAGAAGGGCTAAAAAGTTGTTTGGCCATAATGAAATTTAAGAGCTTGTCCATTTATTACAAGTTCGCCGCCTGGCTTATCTGCCTAACTAATTTCTTGGGCGGGACTGATCTCATCCTCTATCTCCGTAGGTAAGTCCTATGCCAACGGGTCACACAAGTCGATCGAATGGCTTGGCCACTACCGAGAGATGGGTCAGGAGCAGTAGGATGCCCCATGCGGGTTATGCCGACTCTGTCATAAACGATGGACCAGATTCCACTCGAACATGTCCGATAAGAGCTCTCCGAACACATCACTCGAGCCATCAAGGTAAGTCCTATGTCAGCAGGTCACCCAAGTTGATCGGACGGCTCGAGCCGCTACCGAGAGATGGGTCATCTCTAGGTGACACCTGACCCTAGCAACGGCAAGGGGTCGGGCCTCACTCGGGGGCTAGCAAGAGTGTCTATTCGGTATACATTCTCTATGCCCGATCCCTTTCTCACGCTAAAACCTAAAGGCAAGGTGTGCGGAAACAAACACTAAGTAAAACTAGTTGGACCACAAGAAACCTATGCCCTAGCGGCTACGACATATTTACTCACCAGCGTGATCAAAGTTTTTGTCCCCGCATGCCGAGCTTTAGCCTCCGCCTTCCTAGGAAGGGTTTGGAGGGGCCCACCGGTGGAATCTCCATCGAGGAGAGGCCAGCAGGTCACCTAAGTCGATCGGACAGCTTGGGCCACTATCGAGAGATGGGTCATCTCTAAGTGACACCCGACCCTAGCAATGACAAGAGGTCGGGCCTCACTCGGGGGCTAGAAAGAGCATCTATTCGGTAGACATTCTCTATGCCCAGCCCCTTTCTCACGCTAAAACCTAAAGGCAAGGTGTGCGGAAACAAACGCTGAGTAAAACTGGTCGGACTACAAGAAACCTATGCCCCAATGGCTATGACATTTTTCCTCACCAACATGATTAGAGTTTTTGTCCCCGCACCCTAAGCTTTAGCCTCCGCCTTCCTAGGAAGGATTTAGAGGGGCCCACCTATGGAATCTCCATCGAGGAGAGGCTAGTAGGTCACCTAAGTCGATCGGACGACTTAGGCCGCTGTCGAGAGACGGGTAGGGAGCAGCAGGATGCCCCATGCGGGTTATGCCGACTCTGTCATGAACGATGGACCTAGATTTCACACGAACATATCCGGTAAGAGCTCCCTGAACCCATCACTCGAGCCATTGAGTTAACTTTACCAACCCCACTTTACTTCTCTAGTGCATGAGCATTCATTTTCATGCATGCATTCATACATTCATCTCATACATCCAAGCATCGCATATGCAATTATTGCGTCACAACACTTTACGTCGCATCACGAAGCGGTAGTCGTCTCATTCGATATGAGCGGTGACCGACTAAGGTTCGAAGGTCGACCCGCAAAGGGCTCGGGGCCACCTTGTGTCAAATAGAGCTAGGGAGAAAACAAAGATGAGCCCTAGTGGCCTTTGCCCAACCCGCTCAGAAGCGGACAGGGTCATCTCGACCTTCTTGTTTGATCCTAACCTCAAACCAAGCCCACAGAATCTCTATCGAGGGGAGGCCAACGGGCCACCTGAGTTGATCTCTGGAATGATTCGGGCTTCTACCAGGGGGTGGGTTAAGGAGCGGTGGAATGCCACATGAGGGCTATGCCGACCCCGTCATGAATGATGGACCTGGATTCCACTCGTACATGCCCATTAGTGATCTCACCGAGTGCGTCACTCGAGCCATCAAGGCAAGTGACGTTAGCTCAACCCCTCCGGTTGCGAAAACCACAGACGGGGTGACAATCACAAAGACAAGCCGACCCTCGATCGGACTCCCACTACATGTGGGGGCTCGAGGAAAGTTTGACTCGCAAGGAGACCGAATGCGTAGTCGTAGAATGATGGCTCAGATCCTAGGGAGGGGGTATGTGCAAAAACTAAGAATAACGTTTCTAAAATAAGAGACGCTCTCTCCTACTAGTTTTGCTATCCTCTCCTCGATCTTTAGTGACACCTGACCCCAGCAACAGCAAGGGGTCGGGTCTCACTCGGGGCTGATAAGGGTATATATATACCCTTTCTAAAACAATTGTCGTCCCTGACCCCTTCCTCACATTAAAAAACCTAGTGGCAAGGTTTACGGAAATTAACAACTGAGTAAGGCTGCTCGGACTACAAGAAACCCACGCCCTAGCGACTACGGCACTCTTGCTTACCAGCATGATCAAAGTTTCCTGCCTACACCTCAAACTCTATGGTCTTAACAAACGGATGGGTCAGAACGCATTAACCCTTTTTCACACATAAAAAGAGAGAAAGAACAAACTTGTTCAACCGAAATAAAAGAATAGACTTGTTCAATCAAAACACAAGGGTCGGAACTTGTCCGATTATTACATTAATGATTGTCCAACCTATTTAACTGACTAGCCCCTTTGGAGGAGAACTATGCCTTCTATCCTTTCCGCCAGGTCCTATGAAAGGGGAGCCACCACCGTTTCTAACTCCTCCAGCTTATGGACTTCATAACCGAGCACGTAGCCATGGCTCATCGCCTCCAGATCGATGATGCCCCCATAATGAGAATGAGTAATCATGAAGGACTGATTGACCCCGGCATGGAGGGCATTCCTCTCAAGTTGGCGCACCCAAGCCATGATCTCGATAGCATGAGCCGTGAGTGAGCTGGCCCCTCTAACCGCACCACCTCAAGGTCATCGCAGACCACTCCGAGGGCGGCGCTTAGGATATTGAGCTCATCACTCTCCACCTAAAGATCTCTCCTCACCTTAGCGAGATCCACGGCCATACCGGTAGAAACGCTCTCGGACTCCAGCTTTTGAGTCATCGTGCTTTCGAGCTCGGCATGGAGGGAGCTGACCTTCTGTTGTGCATCGTCGTGCTCTTGGTAGGCCTGGTCATGCTATTGGAAAGCCTAGTTGTGCTCCTCATGAGCCACGCCATGTTCTGAGTAGAGCCTCTCCGCAGTTTGGATTAGCTCATCCCATGCCTTGCGCAGCTGAGCGACCGTCGTGGCATCCAGGCTCAACCTCTTCTCTAGGGCCATGAGCTTTTCCTCAGCCCCCAGCTTTAGATCCCTCTCCTTCTCAACTTTGCTAAGAAGGTCAAGGATCCATTGATGGGTCTTGATGTCCTTCTAGAGCAACTCATCCCACTCCTTCCTGACCCTGGTGGCTTCTTCATCATCCTTTCACAACCTCACCGATAGGGCCTCGAACGCTTTCTCGGCCTCGTCAGCATCCCGATAGGCCTCGGCCACCCATGACTTAAGATTGGCTACGTCCTTGGCGATGGGAGTCAGCTCGGCCACCCTCTATTGGGCGGCAACAAGCTAAGCTATCACCTCCCCATGTAGTCGTGCCTCCTCGACGAGGCGGTCCTAGGTTTCCTTCTATTGATAAAGTAACCGAGATTTCCCCTGGCTATGAGCTATAAGGGACTACAGAAAGATGATGGCTAGGATACAAAAAGTATATAAAGGAAGATAAGTGCAAGAAGCAGGACCAAACAATACCCGGTCGGAGGGAACAACAACGTCACCCAATGCACCCGTAGCGTGGTTCAGGGCTTCGAGCATGAACGTGGTCCCTACGTCGAGGCTCTCCCGCTCCATGCTCTTTGGGGCATCATTGAGGGTGAAAAGCGTCGATGCCAGATCCTGTAGATCCACCCACTAGAGCAGGGGCTCGCCCCATGTGGGCAAGCCACTGCCCATCGATGCTAGGGCTAGGGACGACTCCCCATCGGCTCCAAGCGCCGCTGCCCCCTCTCACCATGATGTCCCCACTAGGACACTCCCTCCAGCGATGAAAGGGGTTAGCGGTGTAGACACTAACCTCTCTCCCAGCACCATGACTCCGGGGACCCCTCAGCCACGTCCCCCTCTGTCCGGCCTACGCCTGGCGCCGTTACTTGGGCCACCGATGGCACGGGTCATGTCGGTGCCTCAGGCACCGCTACGGTCACGCCTGACTATGACCTGTCTATCATGGCCACCGCTAGCTCCACCTGCATCAGCGGGGTCATGACCACCTACGTCGCACCCGCCATGATTGGTACCATGAGCGCAGTCGATAGCCCCATTCACCCTGCCATCAGCAGCGGTATCGCGGCCATCACTGGCTGCTCCGCAACCTCCAAGGGTGCCCCTTGAGCACCTATGTCCTCCCATCTCGCCGAGGGCATGGGCACCACCTTGGGCGACACCTAACCAGCCAACGACGTAGTCACGCTAGCACCGCTCCTGCCCGAAACAGGCGTGACACTAGCCAACGGCTACCGCCTCTATTGGAGGGTGATGCACTTCTTCGGTGCCAGCGCCAAAGGATTCCGCTGCCTGTCGACGCGGCAAGGGACGAAAAACATAAGTCACGATGAAATTCGACTAAAACGAGAAAAAAATAGAGGAACTGATAACTCACCTTAGCGTCGTCGGGCGGCAGATGCATTTGGGGGCGAACCCCCTAACCCTCGATCCACCTCATCAGGAAGAGGCTATTTCAAGCCCGCACCCTGCTTCTGGACAGAAGGGCTCGCTCCCCTTGGCTCTTGAGGTGCGACAGCAGAGTCGCCCACCTTCGTTGGCACCTCGAGCGCGACGATAGAGCTGCTCGCCTCTATAGGCTCCTAGGGCAGGCCTATGGTACACCCCACCTCCGCTGGTTCCTAGGGGGTGCCGACGGTATAGCCTGCCTCCACTGGCTCCCCAGACGTGCCCTCCCTCCATGGAATGGGAAGGGTCTCAATGCCTGCAAGGATGAACTGACGCCTATTAGTGCATTCTTGTTCTCGAGGTTATTCCACTCGATATCGTCGGCTACCATCTCTTCTCCCTCCATCACCTCATCATCGTCACCATTATCATCATCGTCGTCATTGGTGTCCTCTCCTTGTTCCCACGCTTGCACCTTCCGCTGCTTCTTCCTCTTCTTGTCCTCCTTCGCCTTCCTCAGCCGCTCACCCTCGGTGCGATTCGCCATCCTCACGGCCGAATCCCTCGGCAGCGGCGTCGGGTGGTCCATGAGGATGAGATCCCTCGGCTGGTCCTACCCCTCTCAATGTTAGTATCACGGGGTCAGCAAAATCAATTAAAGAGAAGGCAAGAGGAAGAGAAACTTACAAAGACAACGTAGCCTGGCTTTGGCTACATTGGAGGAAGCCCCGGCACTAGGTAGATGAAGTTGAGGGTGGCACCCGCATCGTCCCACAAAGGCTCCATCGCCTCCTTGATGCGTTGCGTGATCTCAGAGTTGGGGAGCGTTCCCTCAGCGAGTGCCATTCCGTCGAACGACGCCTTGGGCGCCATCATGTATAGCAGGAGCGCGCGCGTCATCAACGGCGCCACCCTCCTTGCATGGTAAGCCCCGATGATGCCTGACCCCTTTAGGTCATTCTCCTTTAGGATGTGGATGGCGACAATATGGTCTTAGATCTTCTTGTCCTTCTCTAGGACGCCCCATTTCCTCCACTGCTTTGGGGCCTCTTTGATTAGGCGCCTAATGAACTCTGGCAGAGGGGCAGCGGTGTCATTCTTGAGGTAGAACCACTATGAGTGCCAATCCTTATTGGACATTGAGAGCCGCATGGATGGGTACTCGCTGACCTAATTATTTCAAAGTTGGATGCCGGCGCACCCCATCGGCATATGTAGCTCCTACCTGCTGCTTTTCTCCCTCTTCTTCTAGAGGTTGACAGCGAAGAAATGCCTCCACAAGTTAAAGTGGGGGCTGATCCCTAGGAATCCCTCGTACAGCGCGACAAACACTGCCATGTGCTGTATCCCGTTGGGATTGAGATGCCACAGCTCAATCTTGTAGTGCTGCAGCAGCCCCTGAAGGAATTTGTGGGTGGGGTCGCAAGCCCACGCCCATGGAAGTGGGCGAACGACACCACGTAGCCATCGGGCGGTGACAGAAAACCCTCATCATCAGGCAGCAACCACTCCTCGGCTAAGGTCCGCGTGTAGAGAAGACCACAACGGATGAGGCCCTCCATGTGCTAGAAGGTAATGTCATAATGGCACCACGGATCCTTTGGAGGTAGGGGCAGATGGATGCGGGCTCAACGATGGCGGAGATGCGGAGGCAAGAAACCTAAGCGATGGTGGTGGCGGCATGGCCATGGAGGCAAGGATGCAACGTATGGAACCTAGAGGGCTAACCCTTTGGTTTTATAGGGGCAACAGGTGCGAGGAAACCAACCGCCCGCCTAGATCTCCATGCCTGCCATGACGTATCACCATGTCTCGCTACGGTGCATGTGCACGCAACCTATGGTTGTCCCCTCGGAAAACTCGCTAAACATTTTGCCTCCCTAAACGGGCCATGACCCATCATAGGTAAGAGGGATACGGAGCTAAAAAAACTCGTATAGCCCGTCTAGGCCCAGGAGTTCGAAGGTTAGCCCACCGATGGATTCGACAACCACTCCAGGCACCTTTAGAGTGAGGGTGGAAAGGGATAGGCCCGCTAGCGGCTAGTACCAGGGCACATAAGACCATGGGCATCCTAGCCCATGTTCGAGTCTCGGCCGGATACGATCCATGGTTTTTTCTCAAAGAAAGATAGAGAGCCCTCGGGACCGGTCGAATGAACCTGAGAACTATATGGATTGACCGCTGAGAATCTAGAGTCGGTCACCAGCTGACCCAAGTAGGATCCCCATGAATGGGATGTCAGGGCCTCATTCCAACCAGCCCATTAATAGCTCATCGAGCACCATGATTCGTCCATAGAGGAAAATCATGGCACGGCTCAGCCCCTCTGTTTTTATCAGAAAAAATGCTTGAGGGAAGACGATCATAAAGACAAGCCAACCCTCGACCGAACCCCCGCTATGGGCGAGGGCTCAAGGAAAGTGGGACTCGCACGGAGATCGAACGCATGGTCGTAGAACGATAGACCCCCATAGGGGTCGAAATCAGGAAAAGGCCTTTTCCGACCCACCAAATCTCACGGCTATACCCCCGAGGGGTCCAATCACAACAAAAGGGAATCACCGTCCCCAGGTCACGCCATGGCCGACAAAAGAAGGCCAAGACCCTCAGAGTCCTCCCATTCACAAAAACCCCCAAAGGAGTATTCTACTCCTCCGTAGGCTTAGGGGCTACTATCGGAGACCAATACTAGGGTACCCGAAGAGGAGGAGCTAATGACCATCAATATTGATTCATTCGAGCAGTCAAGAGCGCGACTATAGCTCCAACCGACCCCTAGGCGTGCAAGCTCCACCTCGCCCAACCTCTGGGGCGGGCTCTGCCTTGCCTGACCCTGAGACCACGGGCTCCACCTCTCCTGACCCCGGCGCCACGGGCTCTGCCTTGCCCGACCCTTGGGTTTGCACTCCGCCTCACCCAACCTTTAGGGTGGGCTCCGCCTCGCCCGACCCTGAGGTCGTGGGCTCCATCTCGCCAGACAGAGACCCATACCGCCGCCAACCACTCTAGGTCCAAGCATATGCGCCGGGGTCAAAACTCTGACACCAAGGAAGAGATCGGCACATCCCTATGTAACCCGTGGCCACGATAGGCCATACCTAAGGATTTACATCAGGAACAGCGTTGGGTGTACCGATGTTGTTCTGGCTAACCCCCATATGAACGTTGATAGACGCGTCAGGTCTTTTCGACGTCCGCTACAACGGAATGGAACGTCATGACCGGCAAACAATGCCTGCGCATGGCGCCAATGACGGATAGGGCCGTGACATGGTGTTGTCCCTGCTGACATCTACAGGGTTAGTGGGACCCACATGAAGGATAAGAAGGATCCGACGATCCTGAAGGACTCCTCTCTCGTTCTTTTCTTTTCCTCCGCTATAACCCGTGCTTTCCCTTGGCCTATAAAGGGAAAGCAGGGCGTCCTATAAAGGGGATCTGATCCAACCCCGAACAGATCAGATCTAGATACACACAAGAGCAGCAACCGAGCTCTCAGCACCCTTTTACTCCTTTCACTAGAAACTTGGGACATGTCCCTCTCTCGCCTGTTTGTAACCCCTACTACAAACTTTCTGTGCTAGTAACACAAGCAGCAGCGACGAACTGGACGTAGGAACTTTCTGCCCGAACCAGTATAAACCTCGTGTCCTCTAAGCACACCATCCGATTCAGACACGCAATACTAGAAATTTACTCGTTGATGGTAACTCGAAACACCGACACTTTAGCTCTGCTAAATACCGCTATTTGGCTTATCCGCAAAATATTTTAGAACCACTAACCATGGCCAAGGAAAATTTAAATTCCTTACTAGAGGGTATAATCTATGCATATCTATCATGTTTTTTTCTTAATAAACCATTAAATAATTACTAAATCATCAAGTATTGAGTGTTGAATGAATATGAATGTTGATTGTAGCTATGAGTATATTGACTGATATAGTGAATATTAAGTAATTGATGCAAAGATATGTATATATATTTAACTAATTAAACTTGCTATTATAAACTGATTTAGTAAATATTAACTAATTTAGCCTATATATGTATTTGAGTATTTGTGTTCATGAAATTTTCCTTAGTTAAATGTTTTCGTGCATAATTAGTTAAGGTTTTTTTTTTATGTTTTCTATAAAACACGCTAAATTAAATAGCCTCCGCTATAACGTATTGTAACTTTTATAGCTTTTGGAGCAGAGCACCAATAGATGTCATAGGTAGTTATTACCACACAAACCTTGTAGAATTTCCACAATTTATTTTAATTTTTCTTAAGCACACATGAGACTGTCTAACATACCATTGTACAACATGTGAAACATTCTCCAAAGAAACAAAGAGTAAGCAGCTGATAGAGCATTGAAAATGAAAAGGGAACATCTTATCCAGAAAACATATTATTTTTTTTGTTAGCAATTTAGAATAGTGACATTTATGGGATCCACCTATAATATATATATATATATATATATATATATATATATATAGCTATGATATATATTGCCCTGGGTGCTTAATAATAATCAGTACCCTAGCCCGCCCGACGCACCCGCTCCGACCCCGAGCCACCCAATCGGTGGGCGCTGGTCCGTCATCCCCTCTTTTTTTTTTTCTTGTACTGCACCCACCTCCGTTTTTTATTTATTAATTAATAATAATTTTATTTTTTGGTTCCACTTTTAGATCGTGGGAGACGCCGGTTTCTTCGCACAAACCTAGATCGCCACCACCGCAGCAGCACGAGCCCAGCTCGCCGCCGCACGGCCTGAGCTCGCCCCCGCCCCCGCCCCCGTCCCCATCCCCGTCCCCGCCGCACGACCTCAGCTCGCCGCCGCCCCTGCTCCCTTGTTCGGCGCCGGTGAGCCCGCTACACCTGGGCCCGCGGCTGCTACCCATCTTGTTGCCTCGAGCTGGCAGCAGTGTCTTCTCGTCTCCACCTCTTCACCTTGTTCCAATCCCTATGTTGAGTGAATCTGCGGCGGTGGTAGCGCCTTATCCGCAGCTACCATGCCTGAGGGATTCGGCGTCGGCGGCGTCCTGGCCATACTTGAGGATTCGGCGTCGTATCCACGGCATCCACAGCGTCCGTCGACAGAGCCCCTCTGCTTTGATTCGGTGGCGGCGGCGGCGGCCTCACCTAATCCGCAGCCTCATAGAACGCTGCCCATGGTGGATCAATTTCAGGCGACGCCATCGGCATCATCTCCTTCAGGCGTGCAACGCGACGATCGTACGAGCAGAATCGCTCACCCCAACCATTCCCTGGTATGGTACCCATCCATCCAGACTCACATTCGATGCCCCAATTTTGGTCCCTTTTAATGTTGGGGATGGGGATCTGACTTTACCCTGTTGTGTGTAGATCGAAGACCCTAAAGAAGATTGTCTGATTCTGATATTTTTGCTCATGGATCTGGAATATATTTGCACGAAGATGCAATGCAAAACAGCAGTATAGCACTGCTGCAGCAACACGGCATTATCTCATCTGCCATTAAATGGATCTATGATCTGCTCCCCTGGGTAATTCTCTTTCTTCCTTGTTGCACGAATTGAGCCTGACGGCTGTTTAGCTTACTAGATATAGCTTATTTGTGTCTATCATTTACAGATTACTGTAAGGGACCTTTTTGCCTAATATTTTTCTTACCAGTTCAGTTATGCATCTTACTCGTTTTTTATTTTCACGTCAACATTTCTGACACCTGTCCACCTGTCCAGTTTTCTATTCTTCTTTTGCTTGTTTAATCTAATGGGTTGCTAGTGTGTTATTCATGTTGTTGTTATCTCCTAACTATCCTCTGTTTTCTCGCGCTTTCTATTTTTAGAATAAAGAATCATATATACAATAGTAATTTGCTCTTTAATCAATCCAGTTCACTAATCTTTCTAAAATAAGTAAACATCTCAGAGCCATGGAATTATTGCTTAAGCAGCACTGTAATGATAGGAAAGGTTATAAATAAATCTGAACTTACCTTTGTCATGCAAATATAATAGTTAGCCTTCATTTGTTCATCACTACTTTTCCTTTCCGATCCCTCCAATTTTGATTTATCATGTTCTTTCAACGCCTTTCTTTTTCTATATGCAATGCCGAATATCTAGAAGCCATTTCTGTGTATGCCTGTGGTGTTAGAGCCTTCAGTGGTGGACTGGTTGTTGTTTGGGACAACTATTTCGGAAACATTGGTGTGTAATCTATATGCGCCCTGTGTTCTTGTTGTATTGAAGATAATTCCTTTTTTTCCTTATTTGTACAATTTGTGGTACCCTAATGGTACTTACCCTCTATTTTCACTTTTTATGCTCTGTTTTTGGACGCGCAATGCCCGGTTGCTGGGCTGCCACATCTTGATTGCACACATGTCGAATGCCAAGCTTGCCTTACTCAGATGGAGTCCTCCGGTACGTCAGGTCCCCTATACCCGCCTTAATCCCTTTCTCGTGCATCTTGTAAATTTAAGCTAGCCTTAATCCATTTCTCGTGCATCTTGTAAATTTAAGCTATTGATAGTTGAAATGCGGTATTCTAAATAGATTCTTACTCAATGCCTTCAGTTTCGGGTTGGAGTTGGTCGATAAGATGCCTAACAACCCAAAAAGGGTTGTATTTGAGAGCATAGAACAATGTTCAGTACATGATTGCAATTTTTAGTGGCCTTTTTTATGTTTAGGAGCTGCTTTCCTCTCTAGGTCTAGAATGTTAATGTGATGATTCCGCATTTAGGTACGAGGTTCCTTTAACCAGGTCGACCTTCTGTGCCGGCTCCACAGAACAGAGGTGCAAAGGGGATTATGGCTGTACTATAATGTTAATCTCTTGCAATCTGGAATTAGTATTTTCAAAATGACCTGACAAAATTATAGACATTCATTTACAGCTAATCTAAGCTTGAGTATGGTTTTTTTTTCTAAAAATTATATGTATATGAACTGATGTCTTGACACAGAATTAGAGAACAAATTAACATACATGTATTTCAAATTTTGCTTGCCCAAATTTTGTGGCCAACCGTAGTTGAAGTGCTCGCTTCACTTCCAAGCCAATGGGTACTCAACATTATTTTTCACTGATTCAAGATGTTTCCTTGCAAGTCACGATCTTATGAACCTTTTAGCTTTTTGGTTTATACTGACTCTGCGTGTATTTTATTGTTCTTGATCCAGAGGCTAGAGAAGATTTCTGTGCTGACAATTGCTAATTTGCTACATATATTTTTTTTTCAGAACTAAACCTGAGGTGCCACTTGAATAATACTTGCAAATTCAAAGCTATTTTTCCTTGCAACTATCTATCATATTCCACTGAGTCAGATTAGCAGCTTATTTTACATGCAAATTATGCCTTCGTCTTAATCTTGCCTAGCATTTTAGTATCTCCCATTGAGCTTTCTGTATACCCAAATTAAATGTGCTCATGTATCTGACTTTTAAATTTGAGTATATTTCAATGAACATATATGTTGTAACATAACCTGTGTTTCCTCTTGGCCAGTCATACAAATTTGGTGGGAAAATAGACAACATAGCGGTTGGTAGGATGATGGAGGAAATCGGTCAGGACTCAACAGGGCAGAGGACCGAATGAAGCAGGGAAGTGTAGCGGAGGACATGCAGCAGCCCTCCCTCAACTAACAGTCGGTCACGCGAGCAGGCGACATGGTATAGTGAAGTGCGGGACACAAAGGTGGATGTTAGTGACATAGGAGTTAAGGAATTAAATTTCTCAAGGAACTAGAATCCACTCTGCGACTTACCACTGAGAGTTATTCATCTGTCCGGCTCCCTCGTCCAGAGGTGTCCTCGA
The DNA here is from genome assembly GCF_019320115.1 of Miscanthus floridulus. Classification (NCBI taxonomy): domain Eukaryota; kingdom Viridiplantae; phylum Streptophyta; class Magnoliopsida; order Poales; family Poaceae; genus Miscanthus; species Miscanthus floridulus. The sequence goes on from NC_089590.1 coordinate 47,130,528, forward strand.
CATGATCAAGCTGTGGAGTTTTTTTTTTATTTATTTTTTATATGAATCAAGCTGTGGAATTCATAAAGCATCTCCTTTCTTGCCTCTTTGCTATAGATTTTTTGTTCAAGTTGTCCCAAAGAGTAGGCCTACAGATTCTTTGTAACTATGATAGACGAAATAGTACTATTTTTGATTTGCAGCATAGACTATTATTGTTGACAAGATATGTTTGTATTGATCAAATTGAAATACTATTTATAGTTTACATAATGAATTGTTATTTTTGACAAGTAATTCATTATAGGGAACCTGGTATATAGCAATAAAATATGGCCAAATATATGCATCCCTGGAGGCCTAGCGAAAAAAATGATAACAAAAAAAAAAAAAATCGGCCAGAAACAAAAAGAAATTGATCGGAAATAGAAAAAAAATTGCCGTAACCAGCGCGAGAGGGCAATAGACGCGAAAGAAAAAAATCGGCCATAAACTCAGAAAAAAATTGGCTGAAAAAAACAGGCAAAAAAATCAAGACGGAAGCAAATAAAACCGGTCGGAAACGAGCACAGAAGGAAAAAAAAATCGACCAGCGCCCTCCTATCTGCGCGAACGTGGGCAGCGGGATGGCCTCGGTTACTGAATAATATTTAGTATCCTGGGTGTTAATTAGCGCAGTCCTATATATATATATATATATATATATATATATATATATATATATATATATATATATATGTGTGTGTGTGTGTGTGTGTGTGTGTGTGTGTAATTACTACTGCATTTGCTTTGCACTAATGTGACAATTAGTTTATAATAGCATGTTTAAATAACAGAACCTTAATCATAGTTGTAAATGGATGAATGGCTGACTTCCTAGTTCCTAGTTTTTCTTATGTTCACTCGCAAAAAAAAAATGTTCCACATTGTGTTTGATCCTCTATTCTAATTCGCGCACTATATGGGCGTGTTTGAGTTTGGAACCTTGAGCTAGGCAGCACTTCTCTTGATGAAATATATGCATTGCATGTCCTTATATATTTTTTTCAAAAAAAAGGACAGCTGGAGGTCATGAGTACGAGCCCCACGTCCGCACGCGTGCATATATGCGCGAAAAAACATGTCACCGTGTGAGATGGCAGGTCGGGTTGCCCGGAACTAAAAAAAATTGTTGTTTTGGGACCTATTTGTGATTTTTGAAATTTGATTTCTAGAGACAACTGGATTCTGAGCTGCCTCTAGAAATCCAATGTGTTGAGACATCTCCTATTTTCAGCCACCTTTAGAAATTAATTTCTAGGCTAGCCGCCATTGACTTCTAGAGATGTAGAGATAGAGGTGGATGTGGATTAGCCGTTTCCATAAAGGCTTCCCAATGGCCTCTGCAAATTGTATCTGTAGTGTGTGAAATGGTTGCAATGGTCCAAGCAGCTCGGGTTCATGCCTAATCCAAATAGACCCATATGCTTATAGTAATAAGTGCATCAAACCCTATACGCCTTCCCATAGTTACTTCACGAAGGCTACATAGTACTGTGGCATCTGGCATGTACCGCATGGTTCCCATATGCTTCATCATGCAAAAAAAACTTCCTTTAAGGTCATGTTCGGATGTTATCGGATTTACCTTAATCCACATGTGTTAGATTAGATTGGGGTAGAATTTAGTTCAAGTTTCACTTCAATCCAACCTAACACATGTGGATTGATGCGAATCCGACTACATCCAAATAAGACGTACATAAACCTTGTCAAGCTGTCATGAAAGTCATTCCAAAAATAACAAAGCTGGCAAAGCAATTTCAGAAGAAATTTAGACCAAAACAATAGCTCTAGTTTTCTAGGCATTCTCTGGAAGCCATCTGTACCTACCAGAGAAATAGATAGCTGTGAACTTCATAGATGAGTCAGGATATGTTACATTGTTACTTTAAACAAGCACCAGCTGTCTTTCTCAGGTGATGACAGCAAGTTTTACTCATCGAGTACGCAAAACCGAATGGGTCCAACGTCATGCATGTTGTACTCTTATGCTCACAGGCAATGATGCCCATGGGTAGAGATGAACTGAAAGTGCGCTTAGTGGCTAGGTCAATTTTAATCCTGCCAAACTCATTGTCACATAGCATCAAGCATCACAGGACCACAGGAAGGCCATCCCTAGAAAGACACTAGGACAGGCCATTGATCCTGTATGGACCAATGAAAGGTAATGAATTGACATGGCAAAGGGTTGTTGATAATCAGACACTGACCATATTCCTTACTTGGTGTAGGATCATCGCAATCCCTGACTTTTCGCCGCACCTGAAAATATGAGTGACTAATAAAAGATCAATTTTTTCCAACTGTCGGCAAGCCAAATCATAGAGAAAAATTCAAGGCCGGTCCGCAAGAGGTGTCATCTAGGTCCCTCTACTCTCAAAATATTATTTCTGGGCCCATGAATTTGGCTTTGGGCATCATCCAGGTCCTAACCTGCTGTGTTAACTGACGTGGTCCGATGACTGTTCATTGATGTGGCCCCCACATGTAAGGCCGATCCTTCTACTGGGCAAGGTGTGTCACCTAGGTCACTCTACTCTCAAATGCTCTTTTTTGGTCCATGAACTTGGTTTTAGGTATCATCAGATCCAAACGGGTTCTAACTCGTTCTGTAGGCTGACGTGACACGCTGACCGTGCATTGACAAACTTGAAATGTTCTGACTCTTTAGAAAAGTTGGAATGACCTACTAATGAATTGTAAAACTTCAATTAAACCTTAAACATCCATGCCCAAAAAAATGAATAAAAAAGAATCCTAAAAATGTTTCTGTTGCACCAAAATTCACCATTCACATGAAAACTAGCGCGAGAGACCTCCAAATTAGCATCCATCTCGCACGCGGAACCTCCAACTTGGCGTGTGCAGCAAGCTAAGCGACCGTGAACCCGTGATCGACAGGTGCCATGGCGATGGTATCCTTCCGTCCAGATTGGCTACCAGCATATCTTGATGGCGACGACGATGACGAGGATAAGAATGAAGTGGATGGACAAGAAAGGGATGCCAGAGTGGCAAAGTCAAAGCAAAGCAGGAGTAGTGAGAAGAAGAGCCGCAAAAGGCCATGGTGAAGCTTGGCATCTAGCCCATCACTGGTGTCAGCCGTGTCACTGAAGAAAAGCCCGTCACAGGAGGACAATGAGGAGGAGGTGGACGATACTGGTGTTGAGGCTGAGGGACATCTGTTTCGAGGCCGAGCCCGGGTTGCCAAGGCCCCTCAAGGCTTGCAAGTTACAACGGGGATGTTATGGCGGGTGGAGCCGGCCAGGGGCCCACACGGCACTATGCGTGTGAACAGTACCGGATCAGATTAGATTAGATTGGTTTGGTTTGTTAGGAAAGAGATAAATTAGATTGATTCGGTTAGGATATTACTTAGGGGTCAAATAAGTTATCTCTATAAAAAGGATCATCGTGTATCAGTTAGAGTCAAGAAAAAAAAATCCTAAGATAGTTCCCGAGGAAAGGGCAGCTATCCGGGGTCTCTCTGCTAATCCATCTATCCGTAGCCAATCCATAACAGAGGATGTCGTCCATTATAGATTCTCCCCTGCAAACAAGCATTCCTCTTTTTTATCTAAAATTTCGAATTTCGAAAGGAAAATGGAAGAAGGATTTACTAGATCACGAAAGCCATGTTGTCAGTTGTGAGTTGTTGCCACTGCGCATCATAGCGTTGCTGGCAGAAACCAGTCAACAAAGTTCAGCGGTAGAAAGGGATGTTCTTCAGAAAGAGGGAGACGAGCTGTTCGAAAAAGAAAAAAAAAACAAAGATATGTCGATGGACCAAAGTCGGCACGAATTAGCGTAGACAACCTTTGCTCAGTCAACGCTGCACGTGCGCCGTCTGATGATCTCGCTCTTCTCTTGCTTCATAGGCCTAACCTTATATCGGTTAAAGAAACACAAACTAGCATAGCGTCGTACATAAGAGGAAGCTAAGGACTCAGGAGTGGTTCAGAGAGATCACACGCATGTGGCACTTGCATTGAGTGTTCAGAGGATGGTTCAGCCTAGTAGAAATTATATATTATACTGATGCTGATGTTGGCATGTTGTATATAAACTGACCAAATATGTACAAAACAAATCAGGGAAAAGGAATCCATTCATCCCAAATTCTAAGTCATTTTAATTTTTTTAGAGTGAAAACATCTTAAGTTTAACCAAATTTATATAATAGAATAATAGTATTTATAATATCAAATAAGTATCGTTTGATTCTTCAATTATATTATCATAATATACCTACTTAATGACATAAATATTTGTAATTCTCTATATAATTTTGGTCAAACTTGAGGTATTTTGACTCTCCAAAAAAGCTAGAATAACTTATAATTTTGGATTGGAGGGAGTACTATACTCTAGAACGAGCATGTTGCACAACTTTGCCAGAGCATTTGTTATTTGTCCAAAGCTACTGCTTGCTAGAAGCCTCATACTTATAGATGTCCATCGGGCCGGGCCGGGCCGGCCCAGCACGGGCCCGTGCTAGGCACGGCCCGATTGAGGCCATGCCGGAGAGGGCTTCGTGCCTGGCCATCGGCCTAGGCACGACCCTATGGGTCGATTTTTGGGCCGGGTTGGCCCGATGAGCACGGCAATCCCAGCAAGCCGGGCTAGCCCGCTACCCGAGCAAGTGCCCGCCGGATGGGGCAGGGAGGAGCTGCGATAGAGATTGGGAAGTGAGGATGGGGTGACTGCCGCGGTCGTAGCACTGTGACGGAGTCGGAGACGGAGCCTCCGCGCGGCCACACACAGGCACGACCTGCACGCGCTCGCCGAGGCAGAAGGGGAGCCGCCACCGCGCTCTGCTCCCACGCGCTCACCGAAGCTCAGGCCTCGTGGTAGTCGGGTCTGGTGGACGCGGAGGCGCGGCACCCACCGGCGTCGAAACTGGTGGAGGCGGAGGCGGCGCGGCGCTTGCCCAAGCTCAGAGTGGGAAGCGGTTGGGGCTACGAGTGGGGAGCGGGCGACGGTCGCGACTCGCGACTTCGCGAGTGCAGCGCGGGGAGGGAGGGGAGCCGGGCGCGAGAGAGTGCGGCGTGGGTGGGGAGGGATTGAAGTTAGGGTTAAGGATTGGGGGCGCAGCGCTGCTTTTATCGGGCCGCCACCATGCCTGCCTGTGATGGTCAGGCCGTGCCGTGCCAGCCCACAGGCCTGAGTAGCAGCCCAGGCACAACCTACTCCCCCGGCCCGGGCCCGCTGACCATCGGGCCATGCCGTGCTTGGGTTGGGCCAAAAATGCGGGCTTCATGCCGGGCCACCGTGACTCGTGCTGCATGGACATTTATACTCATACTTTGAACAGTCGGTTGTTCTTGCTCCAGTTGAGCGCGTTCTGAGTTTCACGTTTCATTTGCTATAGCATCATTTCTACTCCCTCTGTTAAAAAATTTAAGACATTTTGCAATGTGTCTTGAAAACAAAAAACAATAGAGGAAGCATCATCCGGGTATTGTTCCAGTAATGCGAAACTTCTGACACTTGCCTTGGTCCAAATCAGTGCATGCTTCATAATTGGGTGTACCTCACTAATGTCCCTGTCACAAAAACCTCATCTGTTTTCTGCATATTACCATATTTATTCACAACGTTGGAGGTGAAACCAGTAAATTAGAACCGTGAAGCCTACGCAATGGGCATCCAAGTTGAACAAAGTTTTAACTAATACTGGGCTTTTTTATCAGATAGCAATAGTCAACCATGAAAATTCCTAGCCAGCAATCCGCCATATAAATTAAAGGAATAACATAGGTTCATGTGACTGGTGAAAGAGCTACTAGAGTTATTTGTAAGAAGTTCAAATACACGAATTGAATTACTGGCATTACATGTAGACTTATGAAAAAAAAACAAAAAATTGAAAGGAATTATTTTTTTTATGAAGATGAAGAATCAGGAGGGGATTGGAGCCTCTAAGGAATTACATATTCACTTGGGCTTTCATATGATGGACTACTTCCATCCTGATAAGGATGTAATTTTACTACTATACTTGGTCAAACTAAAAGTTTGACAAAATGTATAAACACATTAATATTTATAATAAAAATATATTTCATGATGAATACAACAACACTTATTTGGAATAAAAAAAGCATTTATATTTTTTGTATAAATTTGCCGGATTCAAAATCATTTGACTCGATACTATACTATAATTCTGCTCTTTTTAGGATGGGGTAAAGCAGTCATTAAGTCAGTGGCCGTTAGTTTCTATTTTTGCTATTTTTGGAATCGAACTACTCCCTCGTCCCAAAATAAATCAGTTCTTAGAGTCACCTTATGTCTCCATCTCAAAATAAATTAATTCCTAGAATCAGACTAAATCAATCTGTTTAGAGTTTAACCAGCTTGATAGTGAAGAAAAACAATATTTATTACATCAAATAGTAGGTTATCAAAATATATTTTTATGATGTATCTAGTGATACTAGTTTAAATCATAAATATTTATGTTTTTTTTATAAATTTGATTAAATTTAAAAATAATTTAATTCATGGTAACTTTAAAATTTAATTGAGGGAGCAGTACTTTAATAAGCCCTCTAACTCAATTTCCTTTTTTGACAACATCCCTCCAGCTCAATTAAATTAGCAGCCCGTTTTGCACGGAAATGCAACTGAAGTGGGAGTTGCAAGGCACGGAAAGAACGGACACGTGGGCAACTGGCTAGGCGGGCCCACGCGACAACTGAACAGGCTCGAACGGAACTGATCCGGTGATCCGCCCACGCGGTTTCGAGTCCTACTGGTGGCGGCGCAGTGCACAACGAAACAGGCAGCTTGGCTTCCCCGCGACGATGAATCGGAGACGAGCTGGGATGGAATTCGAGTCGGAGCCGGAGACGACGCTTGCTCCCGCGGGGATCGAACCCATTATATCCTTCCTCCGCGATCCATCCACCACAGCCGCCGCCACCGCGGCTCCGCGAGATGGCGATGGCGTTCGGCTCCTCCGCTTCCAAATCGGCCGCCGCCGGCACCTTCTCCTCCTACGACTTGGGGACGTCGCTCGGCTTCCGCCTGGTGACTGTGCGCGGGAAACGCTTCGTGGAGCTGGAGGGCGTCGCCTTCGACTCCGAAGTTCTGCTTCCGGCGGACGTCGTCCTGCTCGACTCGCCGCGATCTGGATCTCCAGATTACACGCCCCTAACGCCGTCGTCGCAACAACCTGGATCGCTGGATTATTCACCGGCCACCCCAGAGTATACTCCCTGGACGCCGTCGTCGCAGCGATCTGGATCACTCTACTCGTCAGCCACCCCGGAGTACACGCCCCTGACGCCGTCGTCGCAGCGATCTGGGTCGCCAGTCTACTCGTCTGCCACCCCGGAGTACACGCCCCTGACGCCGTCGTCGCAGCGATCTGGATCGCCAGATTACTCTCCGGCCACCCCTCCCCTGACGCCGCCGAAGCGATCCGGGTCTCCAGGTTACACTCCGGCCACCGCGAACTACACGCCCCGGACTCCTTCAGCCTGCTGTTTATCGGACTACTTCAACGACTTTGATCGCTACTGCATCTCGCCGTCTACGGGCTACTCATCGCGTGCGCCCGCGTCGCCGGAGTACACGCCCGCCAGTCCTTCCGGCTGCTGTTCACCAGACTACTCCGCCCTCTTCGATGACATCAACGACTTTTGCTACACTTCGCCGCCGTCTGCTGGGTACTCACTGCGTGCCGCGTCGCCGGAGGACGCCCCCATCCCATACTACACGCCCGGGAGTCCTTCTGGCCTCTGTTCACCGGACTACGCAATGCTCTTTGACGACATCAACGCCTTCTGCTATACTTCGCCGCCATCGTCTGCTGGGTACCCGCTGCTTGCCGCGTCGCCAGAGTACACGCCTGCAATCCCAGAGTACACGCCGGCCACCCCAGAGTACACGCCCTTGGCTCCCCTCAGCCCTCTCCGGCGTGCTTCTTCGCCGGAGTACACCCCAAGCTCACCTTTAGTGTCAGACGCCGTTTCAGGCACGTCTCCACCGAGCCACCGCCGCCACCACCCGTACCAGAGGAGCCGGACCAGCTGCTGCGAGCGTCGCCCTTCATCCTTTCAGTAGTTTGTAATAGAGGACAATCTTGGTTGAGGCAGATCAACATGTTGCCTAAAATCAATTGAATAGCAAATCTGTCAAATGTTTGTAGTAGGATATCCTGTATGAAAATCATCAGTAGTTTTTGCAGTAAATTTGATCTGACATTGTTCTCTTGCCTGTTGCTTATTCACCTCTGAATTTTCATTGTTTTGTTTACTGAACTTTATTTATTGAAACCACGCCATTTATTTTATATGAACTTCAGATGCCTATAATCCTGGCATTATAAGATTTGACAGAATCGTCATCTGAAACTGTAACACTCAAAAGAAACGAAAGCCTGAACTGACAGAGTCCCATAAATCAGCCAGAAACTGGAGCTCCTTCAAGCTTCAGATCAGTCACAAGCCTAAGGACACTTTCTATGTATGGCGCTACTAATCATGTATTGGTTTGCCTTTGCCTTTCTTCTATATCAAAATCATCAGTATTTTTTTTTTTTTTTTGCTATTTGGTCTGAAGTTGTACTGCACGTTGCTTCTCCACCTCTGAATTGTGATTGTGACGTTTTTCTTTTCTGAATTCTATGGACAACGTGCACCGCTTAATTTGTAGCAAATTCAGATGCGTACGACGATGGCATTACAGGATGGAAGAATCGCCATCTGAAATTGTAACACTGAAGAGGAAGAAAAACCTGAAATTGACAGCCCGATAAATCAGGCCGAAGCAGCAGGCTGCAGCTGGCTCGAGCTTCAGATCAGTCACAAGCCAAACGACACTGCTTTCGTCTTTGGACAACAAAGGTAGGATCACGAAAGGCATGCCTGCTTCTTATCACTATGAATGGCAATATGGCATCTCTCGAAGACACCGGTCAACAAAACTCAGCAGCAGAAAGCGACGCTTCATCAGAATAGGCTGTTGGATCATCTAGAAGACATGTCGATGGATCGATCAAAGGCGGCACTACAAAGAAATCATTCAACGCTGCACGTGCAACGTCTCATCCATTTTCCTTGCCTTGCTTCATGGCCTAACCTTATCGGTTAAAGAAACGCAACATGCATCACGGCTGAAAGATATACTACTCGTAGCAAGGAGATGGAGTGGTTCAGACTAGAGAGAGATTCCACACGTGTGCAGCTCGAGCTGTTCAAAGAACAGTTGATGATTCCTCGTAGGGAAATTCTTCTCCAGAACCGGAATGTTCTAGTGATGATTCATGCATGTACATTGTACACTGAATCAAAACGCTTCCAACCGACAAGGGAAAAAAAAAAGAGAACGAGCATGCTGCAAGGCACTCAGTTGACCACAATTTCTGCAAGAGCATGATCAGCATCTGTCTGCTTCTAGTCCAAAGTTACAGCTTGCAAGTAACCACAAACTTTGAACAGAGTCCGTGCTTGGGTTCATGTCATCCATGGAATCTGACTTGGAACGGCCGGGGAGGGGAGAGCAACCCTAGTTCAAAGCTGTTGCTTTGAACTACCACTTTGCTCGCCGGCACTTAATTCATTCGTCATTATTTTCTTTATCCTTTTGGTCTGCTTCCAGTAACACGAGCGAAAGCGATAGCACTCCCTGCTTGTGCTTGATAAGTAGGTTTTACGTCACTAATGTCTCTGTCATGGATAAGTTTCTCTTTTTTGCATGTTGCCAGATTTGTTCACGCTCGCGGAAAAAATCAACAAACCGACAAAATAGACTAGTGAAAAAACCTACAAAATGGGGCCAGGTTTTACCAGTACTAGGTTGAACACTTGCTATGATTCCACATGTCAACCACGCAAATTCATAAACCGCAACAGAGGGTAAACACAAGTTCATCTGACTGGTGGATGAACTGCAAATTTTGTACTTAGCAAGTTCAAATACTGACGATTGGGTCAGATTGAATAACTCAAGTTACATGCTATTTCCACAACCACCGTAAGAAAGAAAAAAAAGTCATTGATGAATAACAAAATTCACTGTGTCTTTATTGTTATTATATTATATATAAGATTTAACAGAGTAAAGTCCATCACAGGTCCCTAAACTTGTAGCGCTGTGTCATTCCGGTCCCTAAACTCGCAAATCGACCGTTTAGGTCCTCAAACTTGTTCATCTGTGTCATCTCGGTCCCTAAACTTGTTCGGTTGTGTCATCCCGGTTCCTAAACTTACAAATCACCCGTTTAAATCCTCAAACTTGTTCAGTTGTGTCATCCCGGTCCTTAAACTTGGCTTTAAGTGTCATCTAGGTCAAAAATAGGGCGATCTAAAAATTTTATATAAAAAATAATTCATAACTTTTTCATATGAACTCGAATGAAGACAAACTTTATATCAAAATTGTAGCCCTCAACGCGATCTACGACTTTGTAGTTGAATTTTTTTTGAATTAAAACTGTTTAGGGTCCCAAAAGATTATTGTATGTTTATAGATTTTGAAATTTAAAATTATCAAAAAATCTTGGATACTGATATGGTCTATATGAAACTTATAGTTCTCAATACGATCTACAACTTTGTAGTTGATTTTTTTTAATTAAAACCGTGTAGGGTCCCAAAATATTATTGTAAATTTATAGATTTTGAAATTTAAAATTTAAAATTATCAAATAATCTTGGATATTGAAATGATCTATATGAAAGTTATAGTTCTCAATACGATCTACAATTTTGTAGTTGAAAAGTTTTTCGTTTGAAGTCATTTAGTGTCCCAAATTTCAATTTTAATATGAACAGGATAAGACCCACTCTGTTTTGATCCAGATGAGACTCAAAACTAAGTTTAGGGACCGGAATAACACAACTGAACAAGTTTGAGGACCTAAACGGATGATTTGCATGTTTAGGGACCTGGATGACACAGCCGAATAAGTTTGGGGACCAAAACGGTCGACTTGCGAGTTTAGGGACCTGGATGACACAGCGCTACAAGTTTAGGGACCGGTGATGGACTTTAACTTACGACATCTAGCCTGTTCGTTTGCTCGTATACGATCGTGGATTATAAGCTAGAACAGTATTTTTCTCTCGCACCAAACCAACCAGTAGTATATAATCTACGATCGTTTACGACGAAACGAAATATATTGTTCAGAAGAGGGTAAATAGGACAATCTCTTGTCTGGCTTCCAGACAGTGCTAATAGCTTTTTAGATAATGACGGTGCTAATAGCTAGGACGTAGTATTAGGTTGCGAGCTTTTGTTTTTTTGAGAGAAAGGTCTAATATAAATACAATTTAGTGTGGTTTTCCAATCTGGACATTGAACCAGATAAACATATATCTGGTAGGGGTCCAGCTCGTTTCCGCTTGTTTCAGCTTGTTTCAGCTTATTCTCTCTCACAGAATACTATTCAACCATCCAAAATCATCCAAAACCAGCCAAAACCGTACCAGCCGAACGCCATCAAAATTGTTAGGCAATTCTCTACGCTGGGATTGGAGTCGAGTAGAGTAATGCCCATTTAACAGCACGCGAGGGTCCAATCTTTGAACAGATATACGCATGCGGACAAAGCTACAGACAAGTCTAAGTCTACTCCGTTTAAAACTACACGTTAATATAGTACGGAATATATGTTACTACCAATCGCCTGATCAAATCAAACTGCTTTTATTTCAGGAACGGCGCCCGTCTGGACTGTAATTTCTGCGTCTGAACCATACAAAACTCCCTGTGTGTTCGAAAAAAACGGCGAGTCGGTCAACGTCGGCGCTGGTGGCGTTGCCTAATTTTCCAATACACGAAAAGGAAAAAGACATGCGCGGTAAAAGATTGCGGTGGAGGAAAAGCCAGTGGCCTGAAAAATTGGACGCGTAGATACAGTATTAGTAGCTTTGGTTTTTCTTGCTTTCTACCCTGAAGTCAACCGTGTGTAACGACGCATTTAGTACTGCAGTTTGAACAGACACAGACGGGTAAGCATCCATCCATCCATCATGGCAGCTCGATCGAGAGCGAGGAGGAGTGTTATTGTCCACAAAAACTCTCTATTATTGCACGCCATCATGCCGTCTTTCGCAAAATAAAAAGGGTCGTAGTACGTGTAGTAATCGGCCGTTAAAATGTGCTCCACATTGACATGCTGCCCTGGCCGCTGACTCGATCGTAACATCTCCCGAGCTTTTTTTTCTATTTGGCAAATGCTAATAATAAGCTCAAATTTTCTTCTTGTTTACCACATGATGTGAGGGCCAGTCGGAAAACATTGTATATATCATTAGGGTCGTGCAACCTTTCCTCATTTTTTTAATCACCCAAAGTTAATACAAAATAGCTTTGGCCATCATCCCCATGTAGTATGATCATATATATAACAAACAAAACATGCTATGATCAGTGTGTGAATCCTATTCCTAGGCTAGCCCTACAGTGGAGCTGAGTCCCTTGATTTGGGTAATGCTGCTGCCTGCAGTGGCTACAGCGCCACAAAGCGCAGCACTGTCAGCGAGACTTTCGCAGTGCCCTATAGGCTATAGCCGCCGCGTTAATCTGCACATTAGCGCCTACTGTACTACAGAATCCCATTGTTTATCTTCAGTGGGCTGCTCGAGACGGCGATTAACCGGCGCAGCTACCTATCCAGTTTTCAAATGTACAGATCATCAGCCTGTTCGTTTGCTCGTATACGATTGTAGATTATAAACTGAAATATTATTTTTCTTTCACACTAAACCAGCCAACAGTAAATAATCCATGATCGTTTACCACGAAACGGCCGGGCTGCATGCTGATTTGTAACGTAGCGATGTTTGGTCCGCCGGTAACACAGATTCTCGGCCCGTTTCTGTCGTGTAGCAGAACTGAAGAAGGCAGTACTGGCTGCTGACTGACAAGTGGGGCAACCACAAGTCACACGTGGCAACTGAATTTCGTTAGAATTTTTTATTTTTATTGTTAAGTTTTTTTGGGGGGTTGAAAAAGGTAAAGATGGGATGGGGAAGTGCTTGAAGAATTCATCGCGTTTTCATCATAACGCTTCCAACGCACTCAATTTTTTTCAGTCAGGTCATGGCCTTCTGCCCATGCCCCATGTTAACATCATATTCACCCTCTCTCTCCAGATCTTGTCCCAGCTAGCAAATGGAATAATCATGACACATGAAGTGGTGCCTAATAAGAGTGCAGACCGGTCCACGGTGAGCTACATTACTAGCGCCAGTGTGGAACACACTTGTCCTCTTGTCGACGTTGTCCCAAAAATCATAGCACTCTCTCACTTCTAAATTGATCCAGATATAGCCATTTTAAGACATTTTGATTTTTCTAAATATATATGTCGGGTTCATAAACCCGGGGTCCCCAATAGACCCATTTCCCTATAAAACCCGACCTGACAGGCGGTGCAGCGACAGCACGCGCTTGGACCGGCCTAGGTACATGATGACAGGCCAAGACAACGATCAGGCTCCCGACCGAAAGGCCTGGCCTAGGTGGGACCGTAGTCTGACTACGACTCACTTTCTCCCACCGAGGATACACCGGACCTCTGTTCGCTGCTCTTTCCCGCCCGACACGGTCGGGGCCGACTGGGAACGACTCACCGGGGACGCTCGCTCGGTGTGGGGCCGAGGAGCAGATGGAGCAGATAAGGTAAGACGCTCAAGTCAACCACAATACCGAGGACCGTACCCTGCCATGCCCTGCGCACCTATAGGACGGTGCCATCGGGGCATGTCAGGCGAATACGGTAGAGCCTGCCAAACGCGTCAGAGCATAAACAGTATTGTGGGCGCCGTCGTTTGTGGTACCAGGCGAACATGGTAGAGCATGCCAGACGCGTCTGAACATACCGAGGGCCATCCCGTACCCAATGACGTGGGCAACAAGACTAGGCAGCGCCCGTATGAACTCTCGCTTTTCTCTCTGACTTGTAAGACCATTCCCTTCAACTATAAAGGGGGATGCGCTCTCTCCTACTAAAAGGACATGGGCTTCGAACCCCCTGAAGCCCCGAAGACCCGAAGACTTGAGGACTCGAGGACAACAGCACAACGGCTCAAAAGCTCGACAGCTACACAGTCTACACGCTCTCAACAGCTAATAAGCTCGGATACACAGAGCATACGCTCCGATACTTAGCGCACATTTGAGCATCCGTCACTCTCTGCACTCGGCTCAGAGTCTGACCGGGCCTCTTACAACCCCCCCCCCCTTCTCATTCCTTACTCGTTTGTAACCTCACAGCAAACTTTGAGCACCTGGGCTTAGGAATAAAGTCACTGACCGACCTCAGCTAGACGTAGGGCCTGTTGCCTAAACCAATATAAATCATGTGTCATTGAGTGCTAGGCCATATCCGATCACAACGCACGATAAAATTATAAATATTTACTTGTTGGCCACATTTCGCACCGACAGTTGGCGCCGTCTGTGGGGAGGACGTCGTGCGTTCACGCTTTTGGTCATCGGATGGCCCACCTTTCCACCATCTTCGGCATGGCGGGCTCGAGCGATACGATTCGCTTTGGCTCGCTGGAGTTTCCCACACTCCCACTTGTTGGGATGTGGGCTCCACCCGTCTTCGTGCCACTCCAACCCTTCCTCTTCGGGAGTTTGGAATTTGTCGCCAACCAGCTCGGCATACTCCGCCTCTGCGAGGAAGCGCTTGTTCCGGCGCCCACTGGAGGAGGAGCGCCCTCCACCGGCCCCGGGCCACTCGATGACCTCAACGTCGAGACACCCGCGCTTCGCCTTGAGCCCATGCTGGGCTCAAACCCCACAATAAGTGATGTATATTTTGTTCTTTACTCACTATTTAACACCTTCCGCCAACTCTTCAGAGGGACCCCATTGTCCCCACTACGACTGGTTCCCCTATGGCTTCGCGTCCCTCATGCACGCGGGGACTCCGAAGGATGTTGACGCCGCCTCCTCTCATGTCCGAGTTCATGGGGGATGGCGGGCTATGCTCCCACCTCCTTCCACAACCTCGTCGATGATGAGGTCAAAAGCGATGGCTCCAGCATCGGCGACGTCATGGCACCTAGCCACCCTCTATCTTGAGAGTACGCTATGGCGGACGCCCTAGGACAGCCACCGGAGGTAGTGGAGTCTCTTGTAGACTCGCACCCCTCTGGACCCTCATGCGTAGGCCCTGGCACGTGCGTAGCAGCACGATGAGGAGTTACGGCAAAGGGGGCAGAGCCAGCCCTACCTACGCTAGAGCGCCCGGCGCATCACACTCCACCACATGTGCGTAACCCGACGAGCGGCGCTCGGGGTCATGCCCGTCAGGTCTAGCGTAACATATTGAACGGAGGGGACGACCCCCCTCAGTTTGCTCGGGCTGGCCAGAACATCGCTGTTGTGGCAATTCGACCTCCACGTCGCTCTAGCTCTCACCACCCTAGACCCGCCGGTGATCTCCTTCTCCTTATCAAACCTCCTCCGGACCTTCTCAGTTTTATTCTTCTTCTTTGCAAGCACGGCCTCCCTCTAGGCAGCTCATGTGATATGAACCCGCTAGGGTTTATGGACGATCTTTCGATAAGAGGCGTGAGATCACTCGATTTGGTGGATGGAGATGACGTTCACGGCCCGACTACAGCCTTCCAAGACCGCGCCTTAGCAACCAATACACCACCTCCAAAGGCCGTCACGATCTTGTGGAGCGCGACAACCAGCCACTAGGGCTCCCGTCCTGCAAGCAATCGAAGAACTAGCAAGAACAAGGAAACAAGCACTGAATTTGCAAGATGAAATTGAAAGCCTCAAACTGAATCTTATTTTGAGTGGGGTTCCGAAGACAAGGAGACGGGCGGCTGGATCAGCACGCGCGCCTACAAGCAAGTAGCAAAGGCTAAACTTGATCTAAACAAAACCCAAGTGTTCCTGGTGGCGGCTAAGGGGTATATGACGTGTGGAGGACGACCACAAGAGAGTTTGGGTCGTGCTCCAACCCTAGGACGCGTCCCTACTGGACTCTAAACGATACAAGCCCATTGGGCTAACTTAAGGTGGCGCAGCACCCTGGACAGAATAGACCTCTCGGTGATTTTTGGACTGTTGATGCCGCTTCTGAGCAGGTATGAGTATGAGGTTAGATCCGTACGAAAGTAGACTTTATTAGCTTTCCAACAAGTCCAGAATCACCCCAATCCGACTCTGTATGTAACCGTGGCGACCGTCGCAAGTTGGAGGTGTGCTGCAGTCCGAATCCAGCCTACGCGAGTCCTTTTCCCTTTTGGTCTTCTCCTTGATTCCTAATCAAAACAAGAGTGCACGTGTCTCCAAGATCTAAATAGGATGGACAAGAGCTCAAGAAGGAACTCACTTGATGATTAACTTTTCGAGCACGAGCACGAGTAATAGGACCAGCAGGTGTCGGCGTGGACGGCGTGGATGTATGATCGGTGTTGATGTCCTCATCATCATGGAAGGCGAGGAAGGAGATGACCTCATCGGCCTAGGGTCATAGAACAACCTCCCCTAGAGTGGGAGCCCTCCAGTGCGCCACCTCCTTCGATGGAAGCAGCCCCTTCACAGCAAAGTCAGCTAACACTTCCTCATCCATGTTGAAAGGCCTCTAGTTCAACATCGCACCTCAGATTTATGAACAAATCTATGAGTTTTTCCTCTCCCTCGCTCTACTCTCCTCTCTACTAGAAACCGCCGTGGCACACAAACAGGCTTGGTGAAAAGGAGGAAGAAGAAACGGCAACGGTTGTAGAAAGGTGAAAGAATGGGAGGAAAACCCAGCCCCTTCCCCCTATTTAATGCAGAAAGGCATGTGGTGGGACGTGATCCTGACTGATGGGACATGGCCTGCCTGACAGAACATTGCCTAGCTAACAGGACGTGGCCTAGGTAGGGCCCACCACTACCGCAACCCGGGCACAGGAAATGAGGCGCAACCGCACACAAATGACCCTCTGCCTTCCTAGACAGGGTTTGGAGGGGGCCACCACTACCGCAAACAAGGCATCAAAAATGAGGCGCAACCGCACACTAATGACCCTCCGCCTTCCTAGGCAGAGTTTGGAGGGGGCCATCGATGGAATCTGCATCAAGGAGAGGCCAGCGGGTCACCCGGGTCGATTGGATGGCTCGAGCGGCTATCAGGAGATAGGTAAGGAGCAGTGGGATGCCCCATGTGGGTTATGCTGACTCCATCACGAACAATGGACCCAGATTCCACTTGGACATATCTGATAGAAACTTCCTAAACCCATCACTCCAGCCATCGAGGTAACTTTATCAACCCCTATTTTACTTTTCCAGTGCATGAGCATACATTCATCCATTCTCATGCATGCATTCATACATTCATCCATTCTCATGCATGCATTCATACATTCAGTCATATATTCATCCCTACATTCATCCCATATAGCCAAGCATTGCATATGCAATTGAAGCATCACAACGCTTTGCGTTGCGTCACGAAGCGGGAGTCGTCTCATTCGATATGAGCGGCGACCGATCGGGGTTCAAAGGGTAGCCCGCGAAGGGCTCGAGGTAGCCTCACGTCAAATAGAGCTAGGGGAGAAAACACAGATGAGCCCCAGTGGCCCTCGCTTGACCCGCTCAAGAGCAGATAGAGTCATCTCAACCTTCTCGTTTGATCCCGACCTCGAGCGTTCCCATAGAATCTCCATCGAGGGGAGGCCATCGGGCCACTTGAGTCGCTCTCTGGAATGACTCGAGCATCTGTCGGGAGGTGGGTTAAGAAGAAGTGGAGTGCCACATGAGGGCTATGCCGACCCCGTCATGAACGATGGATCTGGATTTCACTCGGACATACTCATTAATGAGCTCACTGAAGCTCGCCACTCGAGCCATCGGGGCAAGTGGCGTCAGCTCAACCCCTCTGGTTGCAGAAACCACAGACAGGGTGACACAGGAAATCATGCGACTGACCCCGATCGACCCCTAGTGGCTCGGGGGCTTGAGCTGCTAGGTCCCGACTCAGGAACCCTACCGACTGCACAGGTTGCGGTCGGAACAGACATGGGCGAACACCCTGATCGGAAGAGACACAAGAGTCCATAGCCCCAAAAAAGAGTACCAAGGTGTTCAGCCTCCGACCGACTCCCAAGTCATCCGTAGGCTCAGGGGCTACACCCACCGGGTGCGCTCGCGCACACTCGGCAGAAAACGTATTACCAGCGAGTCTCCTCCTCATGGGCTGGGCGCCAATGTCCCTCCGGCGCACCTCCGCGGCCTTCGCCAGTCTTCCCCATGGAGGCTGGGTGCCCGTATCCACTCTGCGCGCCTCTGTGGCCTTTGCCAGTCCTCCACATGGAGCCTGGGCGCCTAAATCCTACTCGGTTACCCTATGCAGTACAACAAACCGAGGGGAAAACACCAAAGTTCTAATAAACAGCCCGCCTCCATGGCACAATGGGTACATGAATTACAAAGCGAATACAAGCTTTCATTAAGCTAAAAACACAAGCCCCTAGCTTTTACAATATCACACGAAACGGGTGTGAACAACCCCTCCACGGCTTCATAGAAGTCCCAAAGGGGCTCGGGGGCTCTTGACGGGTTCATAAACTCGGGGTCCCCAATAGACTCGCTTTCCTGCAAAACCCAGCCCAACAGGCGGTGCAGACAGCACGCGCCTGGGCCAGCTCAGATACATAATGACTCACCAAGACAATGATCTGGTTCCCGATCGGAAGGCCTGGGCGAGGTAGCACCGCAGTCCGACTCCGACCCCCTTTCTTCAATCGAGGATACATTGGACCTCTACTCGCTGCTCTTTTCTGACCGACACGGTTGGGGCCAACTGGGAACGACTAACCGGGGACGCCCGCTCAGTGTGGGCTCGGGGAGCAGGTGGAGCAGATAAGGTAAGACGCTCAAGTCAACCGTAATACCGAGGACCATACCCTACCATGCCTTGCGCACCTGCAGGATGGTGCCATCGGAGGATGTCAGGTGAACACGGTAGAGTCTGTCAGACACGTCAGAGCATGAACAGTATTGTGGGCGTCGTCGTTTGCGGTACCAAGCGAACATGGTAGAGCCTGCCAGACGCGTTAGAATATAAATAGTATTATGGGCGCCGACGGCCATCTCGTACCCGATGACGTGGGCAACAAGACTAGGCAGTGCCTATATGAACTCTCTCTTTCTCTTTGACTTGTAAGGCTATTTCCTTCAACTATAAAAGGGGATGAGCTCTCTCCTACCAAAAGGACAGGAGCTTCGACCCCCCCCCCCCCGAAGCCCTGAAGACCCGTAGACTCGAAGACTCAAGGACTCGGGGACAATAGCCCAACGGCTCTAGAGCTCGTCAGCTACACAGTCTACACGCTCTTAACAGCTGATAAGCTCGGACACGCAGAGCATACACTCCGATACTTAGCGCACGTTTGAGCATCCGTCACTCTCTACCACTCGGTTCAGAGTTCGACCGGGCCTCTAACACCTCCTTCTCATTCTTTACTTGTTTGTAACCTCACAGCAAACTTCGAGCACCTGGGCTCAGGAATAAAGTCACCGACCGACCTCAACCGGACGTATGGACTGTTGCCTGAACCAGTGTAAATCATGTGTCATTGAGTGCTAGGCCACATCTGATCACAACGCACGACAAAACTATAAATATTTACTTATTGGCCACATTTCGCACCGACAATATAGTTTTTATTATGTACATAGATATTTACACTATATTTAGATACATAGTAAAAGCATTATATCTAGAAAAGTTAAAATATCTTATAATTTGAAAGGGTGGGGAGGTGGGGTATATTCTAGATGCATACCAAATATTATGTTCCTAGACTAGAAAAAACAAAAATTACTTCTAATTTGAAACGGATGAAGTAGTATTTATTGTGTAGTGACACTTGCCAATTTCTGGCGTTAGAATTGGACAAACAAAAACAATAAAGTTCACCTTAGTTTGAAGTACAAGCTAAAACTCTGCCAGCTCCAATTATGTTAATTATTTTAGCTTTATGTGAGGTCGAATTTCTTTAACTTTGGCCAACTTTATGCAAAAATCTATCAACATTTCCGATACGAAATTTGCTTTATAAAATTCTTCATGAAATGTACTTTGATAATGTATTTATTCAAACCTATAGAGGTAGATACATTATTCCTAAAATTTTATTTAAAATCAACGATTTTTCTGCTAAACACAAAACTAAAGTAAACTATAATTTGAAACCGATGGAGCAAATTAATTAATTGTCCATCGTTTATTACATATGGAAAACCTTGCAGAAAAATACTGCCCACATTTCCTGACTTTTGGATGATCTTATAATTGATGCATGCAACTCAAATACTACCTACAACCACATGATCACGCTCTGCATCAACAAACCTTCCCTTTTCATAATAACTTACATAGAATTCGGATCGTGATCAACACCGAGCCCAAAGTCATATCCTTTTTTTTTGTCGATTCATTCATTGTGTCATTTCTATACCATCTGACGCCGGCAAGTTGGCAGATCATAATTCAATCAAGTCCTTACGATTTTGTAAACCTGCTCTGGGAAAAGGGAGAGCCTCCCTTAATGAACACTGCAAATTGCGTTCCAAATCCAATCTGTGAGAATTGCGTCCCAACCGGTCCCCAAGTCTGACTGTCCCCACGTTTTCAGGCCGCAAACTTTTCCCCGCCCAGCTCGGCTGGCTCCTCCTCCTGCTCCTGTTCCGGTCCAATCACTAGACCTTTCCCTTTCGATGACCGCCCGCTCGGCTCGGCCTTTGCCTTTATCTTCTTCCTGCAACCCATGATGCTCTCGATGCATGAAGCAAAGCACACGCCCCCGGCCCCTCTCACTTGCCCCTCCCAGTTCCTCCTCGCTCCTCCCATCCCGCCATTCCATTCCCTCTCTCCATCTCTTCTTCGATTGAGGAGAGCCCATACATTTCCAGCACTGTAGCCTGCCTCCATCTTGTGTGCAGTGCAGGCCTGCGGCAGCTCCTGTTGTTTTGGCCGGCTTTATGGCCATCACCTCACCTGCAGCAACTTCAAGTACTCACAGTCACAGCGGCTAACCACAGTGCAGTAACTCTGCTGCAGTCACCTGCGCAGTTTCGTCGCCTGTTGTTACGTCGCCGTCGTCGCGTCGCCATGGATTCTTGATGGGGGGATGCATCATGCATGGGAGTGAGTGATCGCGGCAATACCATCAAGAGCTTTTCTGGTACCGCGCGCCGCTGCATTCTCGCCTCGCCGCCCTGCCCTGTTTGTGAGTTGTTGGCGTTTTCAGCTGGTGGTGGTGTTGGCTCCTGATCTGGATCTTGTTGCCTTCTTGGATCGCGGGCCTGTGCTGCGGCAGCGGAGCATGATCCCTGGGCGTTTCTTTATTATTACGTCTTGTTGATCCGGTCCGTGGTGGACTGGTGGTGGTGCGCGCACGCAAGACGCAAGATGAGCATCCCGCACCTGTTCCGGTGCCCCATCAGCCTGGACATCTTCACGGACCCGGTGACGCTGTGCACGGGGCAGACGTACGACCGCCCCTGCATCGAGCGCTGGCTCGCCGCCGGCCACCGCACGTGCCCGGTCACAATGCAGCCGCTCGGCGACGCCGCGCTCGTGCCCAACAGCACCCTGCGCCACCTCATCGAGCGCTGGCTGTCCGCCGACCACCACCAGATCCCCGACGCCACCGACGACGACGACGCGGAGGAGCCGTCGCTCGCGGCGCTCAAGCGCTGCCTCCAGTCCGGCGCCAGCGCCAAGGTGGCCGCGCTCAGGAAGGTCCTGGCGCTGGCCTCCGAGTCGGACGTCGGCCGCGCGTGCATGCTCCAGCTGGGCTTCCTCCCCGTGCTGCTGCAGCTCGTCTTCCACGCGCCCACGCCACGGGACCTGTCCGAGCAGGAGGACCTGGCGCTGCAGTGCGCGCTCACCCTGCTGCCGTCGAGCCCGGCCTCGCCGCAGCACGGCTGCCTCAACATGCTCAAGACGGAGGCCAGTCTCACGTCCTTCGTGGGGCTCCTGGCCGCGCGCGGCCGCGCCGTGGCCAAGTCGGGCCTGTGCCGCCTCCTGGAGACGATCGCCACGGCCGCCGCGACGCGGGACCTGGCGCTCGCCGCCGCCGCCGCGCCGCGCGTGTGGCAGGCGCTGCTGCCGCTGCTGCGGCACGGCGACGAGCGCGTCTCGGGCGCCGCGGTGCGCGCCATCGCCGCGATCTGCTGCGGCGCCGAGCCGGCGCGCGGCAGCGCCGTCCACCACGGCGCGGTGCCCGCGCTCCTCGGCTGCCTGTCGTGGGCGTCGGCGGGCAAGGCGCGTGGTGGCGCCGCGGCGTGGAGCGCGCTCAGGGCGCTCGAGGCGCTTGCCGCGGCGGAGGCCGGGCTCCGGGCGGTGGCGCGCGAGCCCGGCGCGGTGCGCGCGCTGGTGAGGCACGTGTTCTTGATGTCGTCGAGCAACGAGGGAAGCGAGCACGCGGTGGCGGCGCTACTGGCCGTGTGCAGGGAGTCCAGGGCGGCACGGAGCGACGCTGCCGGCGCGGGGGTGGTCACGCAGGTGCTGCTGCTGCTGCAGAGCCAGTGCGGCACCAGGGCCAAGACCAGGGCGAGGTCGCTGCTCAAACTCTTCAAGTCCATGTGAAACAAGCGCTTAGTTTAGGTGTTAATGCTAGATGTTCTTGGCTTCAAACTGTAAGTTTCTGCTTCAAGAACGTCCGCTAATTAATTTCATAGCTACTTCTTTGTAAGCTGCGTCAAGAACCTCCGCTAATTTCACGGCTTGCAGCCAGGTCTCATGACTTGTGCAAGGCGACACCATAGCTATATGGTTATTTCATGGCCCCAAGTTACATCAAGAATGTCTGCTAATTTCACGGCTTGCAGACAGGTCTTGTGCAAGGCTGGACACCATAGCTATGGTTATTTCATGGCTCCAAGTCTGGAAATTTGAAGGTAATTAGAGGAAATTTGCAGCAGCTTCACAAAGCAGGTATAGCTCAGATGGGAGAGCGTCAGACTGAAGATCTGAAGGTCGCGTGTTCGATCCATGCTCATCGCAATTTTTTTGAATTTTATTCTGCTTTTAAAACCTTTTTTATTTTATTCCTTTTAAAACACTTTTTTTAATTTTATTCTGTTTTAAAACCTTTTTTAGTATATTCCGTTTTAAAACCCTTTTTTAATAGACAAATTTGGTCATGCTGATTAATTTAATTTTGTCCTGTTTTTAAACCATTTTTTGATTTTATTCTGTTTTTAAACCCTTCTTTGATTTTATTCCGTTTTTAAACCCTTTTTTAATAGACAAACTTTGTCCTGCTGATTAATTTAATTTTGTCCTGTTTTTAAATCTTTTGAATAGACAAATTTAATCCTCCATTTGAACCTTTCGAATGATAAAGTCACATAGACAAATTTGGTCCTGCTGATTAATTTAGTTTTCTCCTGTTTTTAAACCTTTTGTATAGACAAACTTAGTCCTCCATTTGAACCTTTCGAATAGACAAAGTCGCAAGCAATTTTTTTGTTTATTTATTTATATATGGTCCTTTGTTTCAGTCCTTTTTCTCAAGCCTTTTCAACCAGGCAAGGTCATAAATAGCTGCGATTCTAGGCTTTGCCATTAAAAACGAGCAACCGGGTAGATTAGTTCTTTACACTGGTCCAAGTTATAGCTTTTCGATGAAAAAATATATTTTACACCCCGCTCTCTTTAAGTTTTTTTATTCAAAAAATTACCTGCTTGAATCAAGAGATTGGAAATGAAAGGTACTTCCTCAGATTCATTCGAAAAGACATGGTTACATCTGCCATGGAAGTCCTAACTATTGCTACTTCACAGAAATATCAGCTTACACAAGCTTACGAATTTACATCCCGTAGTCATCTGTAAGATTTTGTGAGGATTTACATCAGGACGTATATGTACGTATAACTATGTATAGCAAGAACGACAACAAACCTTAAAGCCTACGAATATACAGAACTTCCTGTTACAATTTCTCAAGAGCCCCATTTCGCTGTACTGAACCTCCGGTAAGTGTCGTATCGTAGTAATAACTATACAAACAAGTTGCTTCCTGTATCTCTGAATAACAACCTTGTCATGGAGATACCGAACTCTTGGTTCTCTTTTTCATAAATCGTCCTCAGAACCTTTTGGGGGAAATATTGGGGCTTTGGAGTTTCATCTGGCCAACATCCAGCCAAGGATCTGAAATGGCAGGAGCTGGAATGCGTCTTGTCTGACTTTGCGTGTAACTTAATGTGTTGCCAAGACCAGGGGAGAGCATTGGATGAGGTGGAGAACGCATGCACCTCACGTTGGATTGCTTAAACTGCCGCAGCGGGCTTGAGCATGGTGAAACTGGCGTAGACATATTTGCTCTCCCAGGAATAGGGCTGCTGTACCACAAACATTGTCAGTCAAAATTGTAGGAATCGGTACAAGGTAAGGATGGTAGTAGAATACCTGTGTGGTGAAGGAACAGCAGTGGAAAATCCAGTAAAATCTCTCATTCTCAGTCCAACATCCTTCAGAGGAGTAATAATCATCCGAGATGGCAACTCCCTGTTGGACTGCAACAAGATCAAGGATAAAGTGTGTGAGCATTTAGGAGGACATATCCTGCGAAAGGAATATGATACCATTTTTGTCCCCCTTGTAAAGCAACAATACTACACTGAACTTTATAATTAAATAAAGTAACACTTATTGACATTGTCAAGGTAGTACGATAGATTAGCCCCTGCCCACCACCACCACCCAAAAAAAAAGGTACTGGTAAATGTGCCATAATTGGTTCAAACAAGATCAAATAGCTCGCCCAAAGGTGAAGTTCTCAAATCAGCGATCCACTACAAGATGTTCTAGTTTTCTTAATTGCACTTGGAAAGTAGATAAGCAAATAGAACGATAAAAAACTGAGATTGCTTAACTAGAAACAATACCATTGTGTGTCTACCATCTGCTGGAGAAGACAACGTGTTTCTCAATACACTGGATTTTGCAGCTCTCACTGCAGGATGATCCTGAACAAAAGGATGATCCATCAGCTGGACTGCAGAGGGACGAGATGCAGGGTTACGTTTCAAGCAAAGCTGCAAAAATCTTTTCCCTTCCTCTGAGAAACTGTCTGGTATTTCAGGTATATCTTTACTGTTTGCAATTTTAAATATTGCTGCTACCTGCAAGATAAGATTAGATGACATTGGCTCAGTGTTATTCATCGCGGTTACATGGAAATCATGAAAATTCACAACTTCTAAGTGAAAGCCTACCCCCTCATATTGGTGCCAAGGAGGTCTTGCCGTCGCCATTTCAATAATGGTACAGCCCAGACTCCAAATGTCCACTGATAAACCATAGCCTTTACTGTTCATTATAACCTGAAGGTTTCCCAATGATGGGAGAACTTTGTTCAGAGACGCATAGCAGATTACAACGAACAATCAACGAAGTTCAGTATTAAAATAGCTCACCTCAGGAGCCATCCAGTAAGGACTTCCTTTGAAAGAGCGTATTTCAGCAAAAGATGATATCTGTTCAACAAAGTAAAAAAAAAATGAATGGGTTTACAGAGGAAAAACAAAAGCAAGGACAATCAGTGTGTATCCTTGTTTTGGTGACCATCAAAGATTCAAAAACTTGTTCACTGTTGAGAATCTTTTAGCTGGGCATGCACAGAAGGGAAACAGACCATTGACACTCTTCCATAACTTTTCTTTTCCACATTTATGTGAGTAGGCACTAGGCAGATAACTGGATACTTGATTAAATCAAAGTTTGCACCTACTTTAATTCCCTTTCTATTAGAAAACATGGATGCTAATGCAATTGAGTAATATTTATTTCAACTGCAATTTCTTGAACTACTTCAATTGCAATTTGAAACTGTACCGTGGGTGCACAGGCAAAAAAAGACTACCGTGTGTTGTACAAAATGGAGAGCACTCAGATAAAATCAGTAGTTGACTTTATAAGTCCAGAAAATACTAAATATTATGATAACTGAAAGTGCTAGACACAGAGAGAGAGGGTCAGAAAGTAAACGCTGCATACATGCTTAGCCATGCCAAAGTCAGCAAGCTTGACTTCACCATTAGGACCCACAAGTATGTTTGCTCCTTTGATATCTCTGCCAAGAAAATAAGAATGACATGATTATTGCATTCTGTGCCATATGACTATACCTATGGAATGAGAACACAGTTTTAGACAACAAAACAACCTGTGGACAGTGTTCCGCCCATGCAAGTAGGCAAGACCAGCAAGAATTTGCCCAGTGTAATTACGAATCACAGGTTCCTTAAAAGGGCCATATTCTCTTAGTAATTTGTGGATTGAACCCCCCGAAACATACTCAAGATAAATGGAAAGTGCTTCATCGCTCTGCGTACAGAAACATGTACAATGAGAAAGTGTAAGCATGGCCAAGGATGCTGTAATACAACACCAATAAAAGCTGATGAACACTGAGCACTATGATACTAGAACCACAAAATTAACCCCTGAGATGGACAAACAGTAGAACATAGAAGGAAATGCAAATAAGTCAAAACAACGACAGCAACAACAAACAATCGAACAGCAACAAAAGAAAATAATCCAGAAAATACTTAATAGTTATGCTGCAGAGATAACTGAAATGGTTTATGAAATAGAACTTACCAGCTCACTTCCATGATACTGCACTATGTTCGGGTGGGAGAGTTGTCTAAGCATATCTATTTCCTGTCAATACCAAAATTAATCATGTGGATCGGTCAATGAAACAAGAGATAAAAAATACTTTGCTATTCATGACATGGCAAACCAAGCCAATTAGGTAAGACAGCAGCAGCAAGTACCTGATTTAATTGTTTGAGTCGTTCCTTTGAGTGTGGATCGTCCATAATAACTTGAACCTCCTTAATCGCACAAAACTGCCCATTTTCACTGCATTGTTTAACAATCACAAACTAAGGATAATTTTTTTAATACAATTGAATATGTCAGTTTGTTTCCACTGCCATATCTCTAATGAATAACTGTAGTATGAGATGCAATTCTAATGCATTAACTTTCACTAGATATCACAAAGTTTCTGTGATGTAAAAAAGGGGGCAAAAATGTGATACCTGTTAAATCCAAGGTAAACCTGGCCAAATGTACCACTCCCTAGCAATTTCCCTTTCTTCCATTGCGACTGGGACTGTGAGCAGGTAGTGGGAGAAGCAGGAAGAGGTGGGCAGGAACTGGGAGATGAAGGAAGAGGTGAGCAAGGACTGTGGGTTGGAGGAAGAGGTGAGCAAGCACCAGAAGCTGGATGAAGAGGCGAGCATGCACCAGAAGCTGGGTGAAGAGGTGAGCAAGCAGCAGAAGCTGGAAGAAGAGGAGAGCAAGCAGCAGAAGCTGGAAAAAGAGGAGAGCAAGCAGCAGAAGCTGGAGGAAGAGGTAAGGGATGTGGTGGGCTCCTCAAACCATCCATCTTTCTTACTGGTGACCTTGGGCTAAAACCAAATTCTCTAGAGTTTCCATTGCTCACAGCGAATGCATGGCCTTTTGGGACAGGAGAGAGACTCCTCGTTCTTGGAGCAAAGAGATCTTCAGGTATCATTCTTCCACGTGAACAATTGGCTTCACTAGTTGAAGGTTCATCACTTTGAAAATGAAGTTCTCTAACACTAGACACAGGAACCTCAAAGAACCTCTGATGCTCCCGTGGCATACTACAAGACATGAAACGCTTGTCTTCATTTACGGTCCTATCTGAATCAGAAGGCATATTTCTTTCCCTCGCAAAAGCAACTGGATCCATGGGCCTAGAAATTACAAAGCAAGCAGTAAACATCAGAGAACATATCAACATGGCAATGCAAGGCTTCTAAATATTGTACTTATTTAAACAGGTATAGTGGAGAAATCCCCAAAATGACATCTGAGTGCAAAAGAAAAAGAGACAAACTAACCCATGTGCATTATAACTTGCAAGGATAAACAAAGAATCATCCAAAAAAACCTTAACCTGTACTTCAAGGTTGATAGCTCTAGTTTCGAACAGATGAAGCAGCAAAGACATGGCTGTTCACTCGTTATTACTGTAATTTTACATTTATTATATTTGTCAACATTTACTTTCAAAAAAAAAAAATATTTGTCAACAATTAATTAACACGCCTTGGTACCCTGATCTGTCCAGTCATCAATCTATGTTTACCAGAGAGAGATGGAGAGGGGGAGATGGTCAGGATTGTCGAACTGGAACGACCTAGAAAAGGTCAGCTGGTGCAGTTGGTGTGAATCCTCACAGTACACAACTCTTACCCTTGACTCAAACCCCCTCAAATACGTTGCACGCCAAATTGAGGGGAAGACAATAAAGCAAGCCTGCAGATCGACATATCTAGGCACTCAACTCCCCCAATTTGATCAGAGCACCAGGCAATTGAATTGTAATTACTGCAACCCAAATTGGGAAATTCTAGTGACAACCAGGCTGCGGCAAATTCGGAATTGATCGAGCCATATAAAGGCACCAACCATTCTGCGATGAGTCACTCACCTAAACCCATGTTGGTAGTGCACCTCGTCCAACGACCCGGCCGAGCACACGCTGGACTCCTCCGCGGACGAGCAGCCGTCACCGGCAGCGACCGCCGCCGCCGCCAGCACCTCCTCGTACAGAGTCCCGACAGGCTCCGCCGCCTCGACGGGCATCGGGAGCTTGTACCCGACCGATCCATGCCCCGCCGCGGCGCCGCCGGCGCACCGGCCGCGCGCGGGGTGCGCGCCCGCGCCGGGGAAGTCGAGGCTGTGCGCCTTCCTGTCCCGCTGCGTCGGCGACGGGGACGGGGAGGGCGACTCGAAGTCCGCGGACTTGCGCGGGGACGACGCTGCGGTGACGGACCCGGCGCCCCCCGGCTTGGCCTTCGACCTAGACCTCAGCTTGCTGCGGGACCACCACGCGGGCATCGCGCCGCTGGCTGTCGCCTAGCCCACCCGGGGGCACCACCTCCGCAAGCTCGTCGGGTAGAGTTCCGCCACCGAGCTCGTGGTGGAGGTATAGGAAGGGAGGGGAGGGAGAGGAGAGGGCGAGGCCAGGCGCGCCGCGCGAGGAAGGCGCGAGGTAGGAGCCGAAGCCGACGGCGCGTCGCTTTTAGGTGAAGGGGGAGACAGGAGAGAGACGAATGGGGGAGATATTTTCGGATTTCTTTCTTTTTTTGTCCTTACAAAAAATGGTGCGGAAGTGGTGGAAAGGGCAGTGTCAATGTGTCATGTAGGCGTAGGAGTAGGAGTGTACGCGTGTGTGCGCGCGCGCGACTACGCGAGTTACTGCGCGCAGGTGGGTGGCAGCTGCGGCGACGGCGACTCCGCCGCGCCGCGGCCGGGTCCCGGCGTCAGCGTGCCGTCCTGGCCGGGCCGGTGGTGGTGGAGAGACGCGGTGGCGGGGCTTGTGGCTTTGGCCGCTTGCGCCGTGGTGGCTTTGGCCCGCTCGGGCGGCTGCAGGCTGCAGCTGGGGCCGCCGCGCCCGTGCGCGGGATTTCTTTTTCGTTTTTTCCTCGCGTGCGGAAGCGGAAGGGAATGGAATCTTCGCGGATGGTGGTGTCGAGTCGAACCCGGGTTTGGCGCGCGCGGAAAGCTCGGTGGCGCACGCCACGACGGTCGGCCGGGCCTATTTTTTTTTTTTTACAACGTGACTTTTTTTTTTAAAGAAAATTTACGCTTGGCCTTCCGATAAACTTAAACTCATCTTTCGATCTGGGGTCGGCGTTAGGATTTATGACGTCGAGTTAATATGTCTCGATGTCATAGATTTTGATGCCGAGGCGCGTAGCCAAGATCTTAGGTAACATTGGCGTGACTAGTACCTCGATGTCACGCCATAATACATGGCGACGCCGAGCTTGGATGACCGCGCCACGCACACCGGCACTGTAGTTTCACAGTGTCACCGTAAGCTGCATCCGGCAGCACTCTTTCTTTACACAGTACGCTCGTAGCTGGTGAGATGCGCTGCTACTGTGCTACATAAAAAATACTAGCTGTGGACAGCCATGGAGAAGCACTGCAGTTCAGCACAGCATGCGACTGCTGGCTCCGGCCACATCCTCTCACCTCGGCCCCTATGCCACGTTGCGTACAAACGGTAGCTATTAGGCTCTATCATAATTTGTATATGTATGTATGTATGTATGTATGCAATTTTATTTCTCTATAAAGACCATATTTTACTATTTCTGTCTAGCGGGTAAGTTCTGTGGTAAATTAGTGTAAATTAATTATTGGCATATGAGAATGATCACAATTATTTGATCAATTATCTGATATTTTTTGGCTTTTTTATTTTTCTGTATGTTTTATTTGTTTTCCTTTAAATTTTTTTCAATTTAGCTTCCATAAAAATAATGTAGCAAATTTTTATTTTATTTGTTTAATGTTTTTGTATTGTACTATTTGATTTTGATTCATGTAATCTGGATCCAATAATCATGAAAATCAAGTGATGAATGGATCAAAACACTCGATTACAGGATCTACATCCAATCGAGTGTTTTCGTGCCCGGCGGTGACCCGAGTGTTTGGGGGACAGAAAACACTATGATGTGCTGCCCTGCCTACGGCTTAGGCGCATGGCTGAGCCGGCTAGCATATTCGTTTGGCTGGTTTGTATTGTTGTTGTTTCGTGAAGAAGTAATGTTGGCTGGTTTGTATGAGAAAAAAATACTATTTCAACTAAAAATTTACGATCATTTACAACAAGCCACAGCCAAACAAACAGGCTGCGGCGCTGCATGCCGTCCGCACGCACCCCATTAAACTGCAGTGCTTCTGACCGCATGGCCTACCTCCATGGCTGTCCATAGCTAGTACTTTTTGTCCATTCTTAGGCCTCATTTAGTTTGCAAAATTTTTGACGAAATTGTACGGTAGCACTTTCATTGTTATTTGACAATTAGTGTCCGATCATAGTTTAATTAGGCTTAAAAGATTTGTCTCGTGAATTTCGTCTAAACTGTGTAATTAGTTTTATTTTTTATTTATATTTAATGCTTCATGCATGCGTTCAAAGATTCGATGTGACGAGAAATCTTGAAAAATTTTACAAAATGGAAGAGAACTAAACGGTACCTTATTTGTACACTACGCCACATGAGCTGGCGATTTGTGCTGCTTATTGAGGACGGACTTATGTAGCATAGTGGCAGCACATTAGGTTGTCCGCACCGCTGGCTGAGGGAGGCACGCAAAACACTGTAGCGCACGGTAGCGGAGAGAGGGAGTTGGTGAGAGAGAGAAAGGGGAGTGAGGGGAATAAAATATGGAATAGTGGGTATAGAGTATGGGATAGAGATAACACGGGTACAGGAGAAATGGGTATAGAATAGAGAATCTCGATGACTATGATAGAATATTCCTTTTTAGAGATGAAAATAGAGGTGGACGAGTGCGGATAGCCTTACTGTGTTAAAAAAGAGCGCTGCAGCCTGCATGCAGCTATTGGGTACGGCGACCCTGTGAAACCACAGTGCCGGTGTGCGTGGCGCGGATTGCGTGGCGCTCCGCGACATGTAGGGCATGTTTGGTTTCTACGGCTAAAATTCCTGTCACATCAAATGTTTGGACACATGCATGAAGTATTAAATAGAGATTAATTATGAAACTAATTGCACAACTTGCGACTAATTTACGAGAGGAATCTTTTAAGCCTAATTAGTCTATAATTTGATAATGTAGTGCTACCGTAAACATGTGCTAATGACGGATTAATTAGGCTTAAAATTTTCATCTCACAAATTAGCCTCTATTTATGTAATTGGTTTTATAATTAATTTATATTTAATGTTCTTTATTAGTATCTAAACATTCGTCGAGGTACCGACCACGTCAATGTCACCTAAGATCTTGGCTAGGCACCTCGATGTCAAGATCTGTGGCGTCAAGACATATTACCTTGGTGCCATGAGTCCTAGTGTCGACCTTTAGGATTCAAAGATAAATTTAAATCTTTCAAAAGGCTAAATATAACTTTTTTTTAAAAAAATAGCTAAATTATAAAAAATTAGGTCGGCCGGGCAGGACCCTGCTGACGTGGCAGGCGATTGCTAAGTGGGTTTTTTTGCTACTTGTTTTTCTTTTTTTTTCTTTTCGGGAAAAAAACAAGGATCGGTAGGCAACTCTGATACAAATGGCATGGATGAACACTGCTCGTCTTGTCATGTCGGTTGCTAAATTAGGGCAAGGAGGGATTGATGCTTGGCAAACACTTGTAAATCCGGCGGATGATACAGCTCATCCACCACCTACTCGCAGAGATGCTTTTTGGGTTAGGCGAGGGGATGCTTGTGGATAATGACTGCATTTAATTTATCCCTCTGCTCTTTAATCATTTTCTAAGGTGTCGTTAGCCATCACTGACGCCCCTCTAAATTTGGAGCACGAAAGTTTAATTAACTACCGCAATTATGGCATCAGATCATGTTGGTAGCGTCGGCTACAAATTAGAATAATATTATTTGCTCTATTCTTTTATAGTAAACTCCAATTCACCCTAAATTAATGGCTGAATCCGAAAAAAAACTTCCGCGGACCAAACAGAATATTTTCATGATCATTTCAAAATGGTTTCTTGGGTGATTTAAAATTTTTACTAACATGGCAGTAGAGCCCACCTGCCAGTTGGACACTCTTTCTACATCGAAAAACATAAATTTTTCATATGAAATCATATGCATACAAACTTCATATCATAAATAATTGTAGACCTCAGCACTTGATAAATTTTTTATTTAAGATATTTTTAGAGTCCCAAATATTTATTTTAAGTTACTAGATTTTAAATTTCAATTTAGTTTGCATCAAAATTGTAGTTCCAGTAAGAGGCCCAAATATTCGTTTTAAGTTATGTATTTGTTTTTTTTATTTTTTTGACAATCTCGGATCTTGATGTGGTCTACGCCAAAGTTGTACCTCTCAATATATTGTACAACTTTATAGTTGATGTAGGATCTCTGGTTGGCCTAGAGGATGATGAATAGGCCTGTCAAAACAAATACTCAAACTTTTATTAAATTCACCCTACGACACTGCCGCTCTGGAGGGCGGCATTGTCGGACTGCGGCACTGCCGGACCAGAATAGAGGCACTGTCGCACTGTAGACAACTTCGAGTCACAGATCAAAATCAGTGAACGAAAACTTAGATCAGATAAATTTCTCAGCTTACTGTAGGTATTATAGTCACAGATCAAGAGCTAGAATGAGTAGGAACACCGCATACAGGTAGATCGACTAGAAATCCTAGAAATCACCTCAACTAACAATATGAAAATGCAAGTATTTATCCCGTGGTTCGGCTCGCCACCAAGGCTTGCCTATCTCCACGTTGTTGAGGTTAGCCACTAAAGCTTAGGGCTTTTTAACCCTTCCTCGTTCTCAAGTCAAGAGACTTAACTCTTGAGATGAGGGGTGGGTATACTAGCTTTAAGAGATGGTTACAAACCTCTCGGGACTGCCACACAAGTTACCAAGCTCCACAGACGACGCTCTAGCCGGCTAGGAGTCAAGCTCCAAGAGTAACAAACACAACCACCGGCCAAACGTGAACCAAGTACTCTTTTGAGTTGGGGAATCAATGGAGCTGCTCTCTAATCGAGTTTTGGACCCTTTTCTCTCAAGGATTGATGGGAAAATCAATGGATTTACTCGAGAGCTCAAGGTCAATAATGGAGAAAGAGAGAGCTCCTTTTCTGCTTGGACGTGCTGGAATGAGTAGGAGGAAGAAGAGAGACGTTAGGGAGAAAGAGGATGGGTATAAATACCCCCTCAGCCCCAATGGTCACTTAAGTCACGGCAGTGCCGTGACTTAAGTGTGGTAGTGCCTCTTTTCAAGTGCGGCAATGCCGCACCACGTAAGGCAGCAAGGTTAAGAGTGAAGTGTAGACTGTCTTAGCTGTAAATCTAAGGATGCATGTATTTGTTTGAGCACTTGGTAGCACATATTAACTTAAGCATTGTGTCCCCCTTTTATAGTACGGCTTTTCCTATACTCAAATTCAAAATATAAAAGAATTTAAACATTCTTTGAGTTTGAAGCACTTGGTAGCACATTTATAATTGGGGCTCCTTCGTTTCGTGTAGCATCCTCGAACATGAATTCCATGCTTGTCATCTCGATAAATCTCATTAGTTCTCTAATTGCGTGGTCATTATCACCAAAACCCATAATTAGAGCTTAATTGCACTTCCAGTTGACAATATTTTTATCTGAAGCAGCATAGAGGCCCAAATGTTAGTTTTAAATTCTCAAATTTTAAAATTTAATTTCCTTGAGCTTTCCAAATGTCCTCTGATGTTGACACAATTTATACTATAATTGTAGCTCTTAATATGTTCTACAACTTTCTAGTTGGCAATATTTTTAATCTAGAGTGGTTTATAGGCCCAAATATTTGTATTAAGTTCTCAAAAATTAAAATTCATTTTTGATTTTTTTTTTCAAACAACTTCTGGTGTTAGCATAATATATACAAAAGCTGTAGATTTCAATGTGATTTATAACTTCACAAATTTGTAGTGCTCAATGAGGTCAAAACCTTTTAGTTGCAATTATTTTCATTTGAGATCATTTACAAGTCCAAATATTCAATAAAAAATGGCATGTCAAAAAGCTAAAAATATGTGTGGCCCACATGCCACTTATGTACTGCCAGCCAAAACAACCATCAAAGTCACTATGAACTATGAACTATTTTAGGGGCCTAATTTATCCGGTTTTAAAAAGTTAATATAAGAGGGGTATACTGTCCAGTAGTCGAGTTCAATAATGTTTTGTAAATTCGATGGCAATTTTAAGGGGGCAAATGAAACTTCAATCATCTTTTTATAATAAAAGGCAACAACACGCACCCGAACTAATATAACGTACGAGAATATATTTGGCGGCCATAGAGTATTGAGTAGCACTTCTACGTACGCCGCCTGCTAATATATATTGCTTTCCAGCTCACAGTGTATCTGATCAAAATTGGTTGGTTGGCTATTAAGTCTGTTATATCTATGTGTGCGCTGATCTGGACTATTCTTTTGACGTGCGTACCATCTATTTAACAAATATTCGAGACATTTCACCAACACAAGCAGTGAACAATTTTAAAAGAAAAAAAATTTAGCAGTGAACGTGTATGATAAATAATCAAATTCTTATGCGCAAAAAAAGATAAACAATCAAATTCTTCACGAGTTGTCTAACATTTTACTTATCCATAAATCAGGTCTCCTTGATACTGTTTCAAACTCCATTGGCACCATATGGATGCTTGAGGTTGCCAGGGAGTTGGGGCGGTACTATTAGGCACAGGAAAAGAAAAACGAAGAGACAAGGGAAGCGAGAAAGGAATTATCGGGATAGTGCTAAAATAAGGAAGAGGAAGTTCATCTGAACACATAGATCCTGATCTAACATTAGAAGAAAGTTAGCTTAAACAAACATCAAATGTATGCTGTGTCTGGTTTGAGGAATGAGTTGATCCATCATCTACTCATTTCTTACTTTTTTTTTTATTTTGTTTATGTAATGGAATAGGTTGATGCATTGTTACCTCATCCTCATAGGCTAATAGTTAGTAACAGAATGAGAAATTGAGTCATTCAACCAAATTTAAAGAATAGATTCATGACAGAGCACCTCCTCTAGAATGGAGTGATTCCTCAAACCAAACACGCCCATCTTACTTAGACAAGGGAGTTGAGGAAAATTAGATCGTGGGATAATGGTTGCACGCACTATAACGTAGACAAAGTGCAAACTGGCACAAGATTACAAGGCACACACGAGAGCAAAATTCGTCTAATGATTTGCACTAGCCGCCGGAAGCATTTTGACCTGTTCATATAGCGTTATCATCAAGATCCTTACATTTCAGATCTTGGGACCGATCGACGACGACACATGAGGAATCATGGCTTGTATATATGCATATATAATGATTGTCTGATTTTTTTTGAATTTGTAATGATTGTCTGATCGATAGATTAACCAAAGTAATCGTTGAAGTCTTTAAGATAGGAATATACAATCGCACATATATACATGCCCTGATAGGCTGATGATAGCAACACTAGGAATCACATTTCGGATACATAAATTAAAGCTGGATTAGGTGCGCAGACACAGTCACGCGCAGATTACTATCTTATATTAAGCATCTATCCTGTCACTTCACGCCGACCGATCGATCTTTAGCTTTGCTTCCTTCTTCACCCATCCCATATCTTCCGTCCCGATCGATCGCCAGCGTCGCGGCAACAAAAATCCAAGCAGCAAGGAGCCAAAAACTTCAGATAGATAGATAGCTAGTCACAGTGGCCAGAATGAAGAAATAGTGGGCTAGCTAGCTTGGTTATATTATAATATGATTAGTCCGATGTTAATCCCCCAACCGCAAGATTACAATAATCGGCGCGATCTCTCCGGTAGTTGACGCCGATGGAATGGAAGATCACGACACTTGTGATTAATGCAATCTCGCCTCTTTTCATGTTTGTCAAGTCAAGACTCAAGAGTTAGCTTCACTCTTATTGTAAAGTGGATGAAATGAACAAAGATTTGAAAACAACTTCTATGTTTCATTGATCTCATAGAATATATACATGTGAAGAGGTGTGTCCAAAGGACACAACCGATGTGGGAAGTTACATCTCGTCACCAAAAGACATGCTCCTTCGGTGACACAGTTAACTACTAATCTAATCTCTAATCATAACTGCTTATACGGACGCCGTATGGATCCATACGGACGGATGAGATCATCTGTAGAAGGACGCCTGTTGGTGTACTGGCGTTATTTCACAACACTCCCCCTTGATCGAATCTTCTTTGAGATCAATGCAACTGTATGCTTGGATTCCTCGAAAAACCCCGTAGCAAAAATCTGAGGAATATGTATGTATAGATATGCTATAAAAACTCCTTTAAACCTTGTATAAAAATAAGAAGAAAATAGCATATATGATTGTGATTTAAATAAATCATTATGTCATTGGTATCCCATTAAAAACCCCAGTGGAAAAAAATATATTGGAGATACGATATATAGATTACTTCTCCAAAATCTATTTCAGAAAAAAATATGAGGAGCAATATAAAGTGATATGTCGCTAAAACTTCTGTAAAAAACCAGTGGAAAAATTAGGAGAAAAATATGACGGCATATTATTGGTATTGCCTCTTGGATAACTCACATGAAAAAACTTTTCAGGTAAAAACCATGGATGAGTTGTGAGGGCAATATGTGTCTTTGATATTTTTCACAAAAATCCCGGTGGGAAAAATAGGAAATATGACACATGCTCACTGTTCGCCTAAACGGCCGTTTAGCCCGTTTACACACCGTTTAAACGCTACACGGTGGTACACCGTTTCCGTTTAATCGGTTGTTTTGACCGTTTAAACGGCCGTTTTTCCCGTTTAAACACCCGTTTTGCCCGAATAATAGGCTAAACGGTAGGTGACCGACTGTTTACCGTTTAGCGTTTAGGATAACACTGCACATGCTTATGTTAATATTACCTCATTAAAAACTTTAACAAGAAACCTTGTAAGTAAAACTTGTGAAAGAAAAGAGTATAATATGATGCTTGTACAAGTCAACATTTATGAGATGTCTCCCCCTGTCGACAAAAGATGCTCGGCAGTCCACCGAGAGGTATCTCACGATGATAGATTTATCGTAGAGGTGAGCGAGATCAAGAGCGAGATGGTAATACAAGCACCAAGACACAAGATTTAGACAGATTCGACCATCAGTATGACGTAATACCTACATCCTGTGTTCTGATGTATTGCATTAAGATGCATGGATCGTGCCCACTAGGGGACCCCTGCCTCTCCTTATATACTCTAGAGGGGTAGGGTTACAAGAAAAGTAGCCTATTTGGTACTATACAATATCTTGCGGTGCACATCGAGCAGCGCCGTGCACGCCTTGATCTTGTGGGCTAGGCCACCTCTGATGGTGCAGCCCATGTCTTATCTTGTGGATACCTGGGGCCATACCCCCATAGGTAGTCCTTGAGCCTGACAGTAGGTGACGTAGTCACGTGGTGCTAGGGTCAGAAAGTAGAAGACCAGCCGAGCAGACAGACAGCCCCCGAACATAGCCTTGAGATGAGAAAAGCGCACATTCATCGCAAAGTAAAGTGTGCCCACTTGGTCCCCGAGCCTCGCGGAAGACGAAGAATGAATCTTGTAGCAGGGTCAAAGAAAAAGGAAGTCTGAAAGCTTGCCGACGTCGTCTGACATGCGCGTATCAAGACCCCAGACGTGTTGCCCAAGATCAGCACCCTGATCCAAACAGCATGGAGCAGCTTGATAGCACACCGATGAGACGTAGCAAGATCCGAGCACCGAGGAGTCCCCAGCGTAGCTGGCGATGTCCGAGCACCGAAGAGCGAGGAGTCCCGACGTCGTTGGCGATGACAGAGCACCGAGGAGCGAGGAGTCCCCAGTGTCGCTAGCGATGTTCAAGCACCGAGGAGCGAGGAGTCCCCGGCGTCACTGGTGATGACCGAGCACCGAGGAGCGAGGAGTCCCCGGCGTCCCTGGCAATGACTGAGCACCGAGAAGCGAGGAGTCCCCGGCGTCGCTAGCGATGACCGATCACCTTGGAGCGAGGAGTCTCCGACGTCGCTGGCGATGACCGAGCATCGAGGAGCAAGGAGTCCCCGGCGTCGCTAGCAATGACCGAGCATCGAGGAGCGAGGAGTCCCCGGCATCGCTGGCGATGTCCAAGCACTAAGGATCGAGGAGTCCCCGATGTCGTTGGCGATGACCGAGCACCGAGGAGCGAGGAGTTCTCGGCGTCGCTGGCGATGACCGAGCACCGAGGAGCGAGGAGTTCCCGGCGTCGCTGGTGATGTTCGAGTATCGAGGAGGGAGGAGTCCTTAGCGTCGCTGGCGATGTCCAAGCACCGAGGAGCGAGGAGTCCCTAGCATCGCTGGCGACAACCGAGCAACGAGGAGCGAGGAGTCCCCGACGTCGCTGGCGATGATCGAGCACCAAGGAGCGAGGAGTTCTCGGCATCGCTGGCGACATTCGAGCACCGAGGAGCAAGGAGTCCCGACGTCGCTGGCGATGTCCAAGCACCGAGGAGCGAGGAGTCCCGACGTCACTAGCGATGTCCGCAAGATGAAGTATGCCTACTTAGTCTTTGAGCATGAAGAATCCGAGTGTCGGGGAGTAACCAACGTATCTGGCGATGAAGCACGAGCAACGAACAATCTAGTCAACTGATCGGCGGTGAAGTGAGCATTGAGCAGAAGTGACCGGCGAGCAGTCCAATCAACTGGTCGATGATGAAGTAGATGATCCTAGCGGTCCGACCAGTTGATCGGTGGTGAAGTCTGAGCACCAGGTGATCCGATCACCTGGACGATGATCCTGCAATACAAATATGTAGAACGGGTAGTACATGATGTACAAATATATGAACTCCGGAGAAAAATTAGCAATGATGATGAAATAGCGTAAGTAGCTCAGCGATTAGTTGGTGTGAAGATGTATTTAATATAAATCACTGTCGATGTTTTACCACCGATAGCCTGCCACGGGGGTACCCGGGGCAGTATGTTCGGGCTTCAGCGTATGCCGAACTCGATGGTTTACGCAAGAGACAGCCGATTTATCCTAGTTCAGGCCCTCGATCGTAGATCGAGTAATAACCTTACGTCCAGTCGGCCTTAGCCTTTGCGTTGGATTGATTATGATCTGCTCTGTTCTCCCTTTTGACAGGAGCATTGCCCTCCTTTATATAGTCAGGAGGCCAGAGTCCTAGTCGGTTTACAATGAGATTTCCTAGTAGGATTACTTGATAGTTCTACTACTAAGATTTACATGGGAAGAATCCTAGTTGAACTAGATCTTCTCTCTCCCTTGCGGGGTATCCTGTGGGTCCCATATCGACAAGCCCCCGAGCACTTCATGGTTGAGCTCTAAAAGTCTCGCTCTGCCCCTTCAAGTCTTGTTGAGTAGGAATAAGATGTCATTCGAGTGCTTTCTGGAGTGAAACCTTGTAGCGCTTCTTAGGATCTTTAAGTGGTGAGTGCTTTTCTGAAGAAAAAATACATCCATCTGGTTGTAGCCCCCGAGCCTCTTGCTATTTGGAATAAGGAGCTGGAGGATCTTGTCTTGAAGTTGTTCCGATTGTTCGTTGAAGTTTTATCAAAAAGAACTCGAATATGGCTCGTTCCGGGTTCTTTTTGTCGTAATGTCTTGAAATGGTCTGTGTTGAGGAAGTCTTTTGGTGACGTGCGCTTTTTCAAAGAAAAAGTGCACTCACTGAGTGTAGCCCCCGAGCCTCTTGCTATTTGGAACAAAAAGTTGGAGGGTCTTGATCCTTTATGTTGTTTGAAAATTTGTGTTCTGAAGTAGTCCCCAAGACTTGGATTAAACCATCGTCCGAGTAGTCTCGCGGCATCCTTCCGAAGCGGCCTTTTAGTCTTGGATTAAACCATCATCCGAGTAGTTTTGCGGCATGCAGCCTCCGAGCTTATGTCCGGGTTCCTTTTTGGTGAAATTGCACTCACTGAGTGTACGAGCCTCGTGCTTTTGGGTTTATCCCGCAGCTCCGCGCTTTCTCCGAGTTCTTCTCTTTAGAAAAGAAGTCGGATGAAGAGTCTTGATGTATCGTCGTCGTTGTAGTCTTGAGTTTCTTGTATTCTTGGTCCTTTGTCTTTGGTTCTGAGCCTCCGGAAGTAGTTGAAATGAAAACCGGGTTCCCTAGCTTAGTGTTGATTAGGCTATGGTGCTGGTCGAGCCTCCGAGCGTATATCCGTGTTGTTTTGTTCAGGAAGAAATCAGATGCAAGGTCCTGGCATATTCTTTGATGGTTTGCTGTTGCCAGATGTAGTTGTATGGTGGTGGTTGAGTGTAAATGCCTTTTGTTCATGGGTTGTACTGTGCTGGTATATTCTTCCGAATATGCCCGTCTTCGAGTACTGCTTCCTCTCGCCTGAGTCATCTATTATTGAGTCCTGTCTTTTCACTGTGTCCTTTGTTAGGCTTATTTCGTTGGTACTCCTAGTCCATGTGCGCCGATCCTTTGGTCTATAAATACTGTCCCGGAGTGCTTGTTTTCATTCATTGGATATTCTGTTGAAACCTTGGTGGTCATGAACATGGTAGTTTATGAAGTAGAGCAGCCCCCGGGCATGTTTTGTAGTTCTTGTGTGTTTTGTCATAGCTAGAGGAAGTCTTGTGATAGGGATTAGAGGTAGGCTAATCCCGCGACAGCATTGTGCCAGGATGTACGTGGTGGTAGTTGGAGGAAGTCTTGTGATGTAGGCTTCGTTCCTTCATCCGGCAGTTCTGGTCTAAATGCCATATCAAGCCTGGTGCAATTTGCAAGATACATAAGTGCGCCAATGACACTGAGATATGTGATCTCTGGTCTCAAAATCTTTTCCCCAATATCCCATGGTCTAAATGGATCTTTTCCTATTTCTAAGGAACGAACAACCATCAAAGTTTTATTAGGGTATGATTTATCCATATTGAATTTCTCCAATTTTTTCTGGATATAGGCTGATTGATGCACTAAAATCCCTGAAGGACAGTGCTCAAGTTGTAAGCCTAGGCAATACTTGGTCTTACCCAAATCCTTCATCTCGAATTCCGTCTTTAGATGTTTGCGTGCTTCTTCTATATCCTTTGGGCTGCCAGTGATATTTAAATCATCAACATATACGGATATAATACAAAATCCCGTTCGAGATTTCTTAATGAAAACACATGGGCAATCATCATTGTTAGTGTATCCTTTTCTTTAGAAGGAATTCACTTAGTCAGTCATACCACATTTGTCCCGACTGCTTCAAGCCATATAACGACTTTTGTAGTTTTACACAATACATGTTGCGATTTGTGTTTGAATTCAGAATTTGGATTCCATCGGGAACCTTCATGTATATGTCCAAATCAAGTGACCCATATAGATATGCTATTACCACATCCATCAACTGCATAGATAGATGATTTTGAATTGCCAATGATATTAAGTATCAAAAAGTAATTCCACTCATTACTAGAGAATAGGTTTCATTGTAATCAATGCCAGGTCTCTGCGTGAACCCTTGTGCTACTAGCCTCGCTTTATATCTCACCACCTCATTGTTCTCATTCTGTTTCCGAACAAAAACCCATTTAAAGCCTACAGGAAAGACTTTGGAAGGTGTAGGTATTGCAGATGTGAATACCCCTCTTCTAGTGAGCGAGGCTATCTTAGCTTGAATTGCTTCTTTCCATTGAGCCCAGTCCGAGCGCATTTTGTACTCTGCCATGGTCTTGGGATCTGGATCATTGAGAAAGATTTCTATAATTACTGCGGAGAAGTACATGTCGACAATAGTAGTCCTACAATCGTATGATTATCTAGAATCTATGTAATTGATGGAAATTTCTTTCATCCCATTATTTGACTCAACATTTCCCAAAACTATGGAGTCAGGGTGTTCCGATATCCCAGGATCAGAATTTGAATGCACCATTGATCCGGGTTGTGGATTTGGTCCTGATGTTGGATTTTTATCCACTATTGGGTGTCTACCAACTTGAGGTTGGCTTGGATTTACTGATTTGGAGGATTTAGCCCTCAATATCCTCGGATGCTTACTCAGAGCATTATCCTTATGAGCAGCCGTACTTCTCCCTCTCTTCTTTGGAAGTGGGAGCTGAATGGTTTTTATTGGTACCTCCACTCTTTTGGGCGCATTGCGAGCAGGATAAGAGGATTTAGTGTCACCCTTATAATCAGTAAATGCTTCTGGTAGGTTATTTGTAATATGTTGCAAGTTTATGATTTTTTGAACTTGTTGTTCAGTCTCTAGAGTACGTGGATCTGGGGGGGGATGCCTTGGGCATTGCAGATGATTTCCTAGCATTCATTTTGATACTTGAAGTCTTCCCCTAATGCCAAGAAATGGTCCTCATTAAATATGCAGTTAGCGTATCGGGCCATGAATAAGTCCTCTGTAAGAGGCTCGTGGTATTTGATAATTGATGGAGATTGATATCCCACATAGATACCAAGTTCCTATGTGGGCCCATAGAGGTACGCTTAGGCAGTGAAATCAGTATGTATACACAACCGAATTTTCGTAGATGAGAAATATTTGGCATATTCCCACATACTAATTGCAATGGGGAGACTACGTGATATGCAGTTGGTCGTAATTGAATTAAGTCAGCGGCGTGTAAGATTGCATGAACCCAACATGAAGTTGGTAGGTTGTAATTTTGTAATAACGGTCTTGCAATGAGTTTAATTCTCTTAATAAGAGATTCTGCTAAACCATTTTGTGTATGGACATATGGGACAGAGTGCTGAACTTGAATTCCTAAAGCCATACAATAATCGTTGAAAACCTTTGAGGAAAATTCAGCAGCATTGTCCATTCGAATTGATTGAATTTGATATTCAGGATTATGTGCTCTAAGTCTAATAACTTGAGTAATAATTTTTGCAAATGCATGGTTACGTGTGGACAAAAGACACACATGAGACCATCTAGTAGATGCATCTATTAGAACCATGAAGTACCTAAACGGTCCAGACGGTGGTTGTATGGGGCCACAAATATCTTGATGAGGACATGGCACCTTCGGATACGAACAATGATTATAAGGTGCGCTTATTCCTATATTTGCATAGTGGCTTTGGTTATAATTCACTTGGTTCCACATGTACATATCACTATTTGATTGTAGGTTCAAATGTGTTTCATAATGAAAGTTCATCAAGGTTGAACTTTTGGTTCATCGGCAGTCCGACAGTGCCTCATTGGGAAGGCCATAACTTATCCATCCGGAGTGCGATCGAGGTCAATGAGCACTTGATGGGAAGCTTGTTTGATAAGCTTTCAAATAGATCTGGTTCCATCTCAATATCACATCAGTAAGGCCTCCAAATCACCAATATATTATGTCGCTATTTCTGGCAGGAGCTACACTGTCGTCATGGGCTTGTTAGACATCCTTGGGACCCAGGCCTAAGTTGGAGCATACCCCAAGAAGATGGAGAATACCTAAGAGATGGCCTTGGACGTCCTCCTCCTTGGCCACCACCTTAGGAGGCCAACAAGGACGCCCAAGCCAAGCCAAAGGCCCAGTCCAATCCGAGTTCAAGTCTACCTCGGCCGTCAGGACCAGTCTGCAATAAAACGGACGCCCAGGACGCATCCGAACTCTATTTTTGATGATCCACATATGGATGGAAAGATAATTTCATAAGGAAACCAATGGAAGTGGTCCCACATCAAAATTTCATTAGAATCAATGGGAATCGTCGAAACAAGTTAATGTCCAGAATCTGTCACGGCGCTACATCGTCGTCTTTTAGGCCATTGGGCCTTGTAACATGTTGGGACACCTTTAGGACGTGAAGAGGGATCCTTGGACATCCCTTACGTCTCTTAGGCTATATAATCAGTAGCCACCACCTACTTTAGGGTTTGAGTTTTGCTTAGATTATTTTATCAAGAAACAGTTTCACCGTTCTTCGGTTTATGAGACCCCAACTCGTGAGATTAATCTTTCATCTGCAATTTGGTTGTGTTCTTTCTTATTCTTGCTTGTGTTCTTCATTGCGCAGGCAGGGATTAGCCTTCTTGGCGAGGTCA
This sequence comes from Miscanthus floridulus, assembly GCF_019320115.1. Classification (NCBI taxonomy): domain Eukaryota; kingdom Viridiplantae; phylum Streptophyta; class Magnoliopsida; order Poales; family Poaceae; genus Miscanthus; species Miscanthus floridulus. The sequence continues at coordinate 47,175,142 of NC_089590.1, forward strand.
ACCTGGTCCATGACTTGGTTGATAATCAGAGGAGCTGTGGTGCTAAGATTGCAGGGTTCGATCTTTCGATCTGAAGCCGAATCGGTGTGTCATTCTCTGCCACAACGATAGTTACCATCACCTGACAGAAGATCAGGATCCCCGTCCCCATTATATCTCCTTGAATGCGTTCAAGAAATTTTAGTGGCTCATTTTGGATCTTTACGGGCGATGGCCGTACGATCAATTTCCCTATAGCGCATGAAGTGCACATAAAATCTAAAGATTTAGGGAATTTAGCAGTATCTAACTCATGACCATTAGAATTGCTGATATTTTTTCGTATCATCCCTATACCAGGATGGCCAAGGCGTTTATGCCAAGTTTTGAATGTGTCAACATTATGAAAAATTACCTTGTACGCAACATACGGTACGGGTTTGATGTATATGTAGTATAATCCAGACAGAAAAGAGGAAATTTTCTCAACAATTCATTTGTCATATCCGCTATTTTTAGTAACAAGGAGAATTTCCTTATTATTGTCATCACAGGTTTCTATATGAAAACCATTTTAACGGATATCTCTATAACTTAACAAGGTACGCTTTGAATCGGGATACAATAATACATCCTCAATTATAATTTGAGTACCCATGGGGAGTACAATAGTGGCACGACTAGAGCCAACTATTGTAGCATCGCGTCCGGCGATTGTCAAAATATTTCCTTGTCTTTTTGTAAGAGTTTGAAAATACTTTGTTTCTCTAAGTATAGAATTAGTGGTACCACTGTCGACTAGGCATAATTCCTCCTCCATCAGATTGACCCCTGTGGAAACTATATATAAATAAAGAATTTGATATGAAACTCTTTGATGATATATAGAATATATACTTTATTTATTGAATATCAAATATGTACAATACATCAAATGTGTACAATACATTTATTGGGTATTCAAACTAAATAGTGATGACATTATTAAATATTTACAACACATAGGACATAAATTATTTTAACTATTATAATCACTAGGACATAAAGACATGAGAATCTAAGGGATTGGGAGCCTATTCAAAGTCTCCAAATATGTTGTTGGATGCATATTCCATGATCATATTCCCCGTATCAGCAAGATCCTCGCCTCCTTGTATGTTGTTGTTGCTTGGTTCCATTGAAACTTGTTGTGAACAACCAGCCTCATTCCTGGTGGTGTCAGGTCGAATGTTCAAGTGGGCTTCATACTTCTGTCCTGGTGCAGCACGTCCACGACCCATAGACTTTAAGTAGAGATCAACAAGATGACTTGGGGTACGACATTTCTTTGTAGTATGGTTATAACAACCACACTTCTGACACACAGGTTTGTCATTCCTGTATTTGAAAATGTTCTTACCATTGTTGAAAACACGAGTTTGGGATTTCTTATTGCGTTCGCGTTGTTTTTTTACCTTTTTTGGAATTTCCCTAAGGATGGGTCTTAGAAAGTCCACCACCAAATTTGAGTTTATTCTAAGTGTAGGCATGTACTTCAGGCAATAGAGCAGACCCTACGGGGCGCTGCTGATTATTACAAACCATAAGTTTAGAATGTTTTCGACCTCAAGTAAAGTTTGTATAAGCTCAGAATAAACCTGGAAACGCCTTTCACGGTATTGTTGTTGAAGAATCCTTTTAGAGGGAAGCATAGTAGACATAGTCTTTTCTATTTTATCCGCATCTGTAGGTTCTTTCTCGTAGAATTGCAACTTTGAGCAAATCCTATGAACAACATGGTTGTAATCACTCATAGTTTTGAAATCCTATAAGCGAAGTTGCGTCCACTCGTAGTTGGCCGCAGGCAGGACAAGTGCCTTTTGTTGTTCATAGCGTTGCCTAAGAGAGTTCCATAGATTTCATGGATTTTCTTCCAATAAATATTCAGCCTTAAGGTCAGGATGAATATGGCTTCTAATGAGATATAGGGCTGTGTATACATGTTGATCATCAAGAGGCGCAACACCCTCTTCGGGGGGTAACACAGCTCGATAAAATCCATGGGACGCAAGACTAACCTTTATGTCCATAGCCCAAGTGGGATAATTGTGGCCATCTAGAGCAAGCAAATCAAACTCTTTGATGGTCATTGATCCTACACGAGGCAAACCATCAAAACATTTTAAGTTATCAAAATGTTGTGGTGTGTTGTAATTATGGGATGCAAAATAGAGACAAGATAAATCTTGTATTATTAATGGTGTAAAGATCTCATGTGCATAATAAAATAATGGAGGTAGTCACCATAAAAGTGTAGACCTCAAATTGGGCATAGTCTATATTAATAGTAGATGCCAAGTAATTATGCAAGTTATATAAACACGTCTTAAGGTAGTCATCAAGAATGATGTAGACCTTAGTTAATTCGCAAACGAATTGGGTACGCACGTTGAGGATAGTCACTAAGTTGTGGACTTAGTGTAGATCCCACAATAGCAACTATGGTGCTACCTTATGTGTGGCCAATATGAATGCGAATTAATGGTAGTCATCTTTGTGAAAAGATGTAGACCAAATGTTCTAATTTGTGATGTTGGGTACGCACGTTGAGGATAGCCACTAAGTGTTTACTTAGTGTAGATCCTACAGTAGCAACAATGGTGCTACCTTGTGTATGGCCAACAAACAAATAGAGAACATGCGCGTTATACAAATTGGTGAGAAAAATACACATAAAATGTCGCATCCATTATTTAAGCGCGTAGTGCTTTAAAATTTGAGAAGCGTAAAAGGGCTTAAATAAAATGATCCATTGCAAAATAGATAAATAAATAAATAATTTGCAAGATCATGGTTGTAATAACAAGGACATTATTTATTGGATTTGCCATATATACCGAGATAAATACTTTGAATAATATCATAAATGGATATTTTACAATGATAAAATATCACAAGTACAATTATAGTTAAAGTCAGTGACTAAACATAAGAGTACTTAATTTTACAACACATAATTATAAGAGACTAACATAGTCATTGACGAATTAATGCTAAAAAATAAATAAAATAGATAAGAAGCCAGGCCAAAGAAAAGCCATTTTCATTTTGGGCCCAGCCTAGTCCGGTCGGCATGCACAGGGGAGAGGAGGGAGGGCAAAGCACCGGCCTTGGGCCAGCCCATCGTCGCACGCGTAGCCCTTAAAAGGGGGGGGGGGGGTCGGGCAGTAGTTAGGGTTTCAACCCCTAACTGCTCACTGCCGCTGCCATCTCGGAGGCCGCCACCGCTGGTTGTCTCCTCGCCACCATGCTCCACTATGCTGCCACTGCTCGCCATCTTCAGTTGGAAGAGGACTCCCCCTCGTCGGGGGAGTAAAAGCCGCCACCGTTGACCGCCATGTTCAGGATCTCCGTGTTCGGGAGGCCAAGCGCCGTCGGGTTCCAAGAACCAGCGCGGATGCTGGGGCGCCGGTCGACTGCCGCCACCCTGTGGCCGAGGAGACGTCGAAGCATTGGGGGCGTGGTGGCGCTGCCCTCAGCAGAAGTTGGAGGAGCCACCGGGAGAGCCTTCTCCTTCATGCGGGCCGCAGCCTCCACACGTGTTGTGGGCGGAGGAGGAGCCGTTGGCGGGGTCACCGCCGGAGGAGGACCCGAGGGTCCCGCGCGTGCCGGGGGCGGAGCCGAGGGTCCGGCCCTATCGAGGAAGAAGTACGGTGAGACGCCAGTCCTCACCGCGCTGTTGAAGATGTCACCGATGCCAAGGCCGGTCACCACATCCTCCTCTTCCTCAACCTTCACGGCGTCAAGCGCGGGAGCAGCCCGCGTGTTCAGGAACCACGGATCGAGCGGGGGGACGCCATTGCCTGTCGCCACTGGAGTCGGAGAGGCTAGTGTGGGCGTCGGCAATGAGTAGGCGTACTCGAGCGTGTGCGGGATCGAGGTGAACTCCTTGCAGAAGTCGCACCAGAAGCGAGGCGGTGCCAGTGCCGGCGACATCGGCTCCATGGGGACATAGGCAGGCGTGGCCACCACTGCTTCAACGGGCGGCGCAGGGGCTTCGATGACTGGTGGCGTCGGGGCTTCAACAACGCACGGTTCGACGTTGCTGGGGCCGGCACCGTCCAAGCCAAGGCGAGGAGATGGTGGCTAGCTCTACAGACGAAGATCGCGTGGAGGAGAAGCATGGCGGCCACGAACAGGAGTTCATCGGCTGCGAGGAACTGTATTGGCACGACTGCCACGAACAACAGAGTCGAAGAGGCGGCCAAAAGGACCATGGCCATGACCATGGGCAATGTTGCGGCGAACACGAGGCCCAAGGCGCTCGAAGACGCTGCGGCGTTGTCCATGGTGGCCGTGGTGGCAGATCGGGCCACGGCGAATTCCACCGACGCGGCGAAGGGCGAAGAGCAAGCCACGAACAAGATGTGAAGGTAAGTTGATCTTTGCCATGCTTACCGATGGTGGTGCAGAGGCATACGTGCCTCTGTTGTCGTTCTGTCATTCTCCTTCTCCCGTTCCTGAGAGCAACGTGGCTGATAACGTATTGTAAAGTGAATGAAATGAACAAAGATTTGGGAACAACTCCTGCGTTTCATTGATCTCATAGAATATATACATGTGAAGGGGTGTGTCCAAAGGACACAACCGATGAGAGAAGTTACATCTCGTCACCAAGAGACATGCCCCTTCGGTGACACAGTTAACCACTAATCTAATCTCTAATCCTAACTGCTTGTACGGACGCCGTACGGATCCGTACGGACGAATGAGATAATCTGTAGAAAGACGCATGTTGGTGTACTGACGTCATTTCACAACAACTCTAGGCTATAAGGAAAGTCATCGTTAACTTTCTTGCCCTCTTTTCAGACGTATCCTGCTTCATGAACCCCTTGTATCCAATTATATATTAGCTAAGTACTCCGCTTCTTGCCCTCTGGCCCGTTAGTTTCGCTGAAATGAAAGTAATATTTGCTGATTTGTTGTGAAAGAAAAACACTATATCATGGCTGATAAACGAACATAACTAAACTAGCTTAACGCAAGCTGGTGGTACGTCGTACGTACTAGTCAACAGGTAATTAAAGGTATACATTGTTTGTCAGAAGATGGTATATATGTAGTCATGGTAAGTAAGATCATTGCTGACCTCAGTTGCTCTGTCAGCTTCTGGAGTCCGAGACCGTACGCGTAGCTTCAAGCTGAGTTACCTTCGACAAGAGGTCTTTAGCATAAAAGAAAAAGAAAATACTACCATGATATTCGTGCTCGGATTATTTGCTCCCATGACAATATACACTAATATTTGCTCCCATGATTACACATAGCGCAATTCTGTTGATTGTTAATGTAAAAAAAGTGGACAAATCTAGTATTGGCTCACAACATAAAATCCCTAGACCACCACCAGTACAACACAAATCCAATCCAACAGCCCAACCAGTGACCAAAATTTCAAATGAGGCTACAACAGTTCATCGATAAGATCAAGCCTGACCTTTTTTTTGCCACTCACAAGAACACAACACTTCATCCCGATTTAAACGATGCTAAATTGCTAATTGGTTAAACCGCTCGCCTTGTCACAGGGGAGACAATGCTTTGATTCGCCATGAACCGGCCTCGCTGTGACCCGACCTATGAGCCCTCAGCATTCTTATGTAATGCTCAAGGGTGCGTGTGCTCTCGTCTACCTTGTCGTTAGATACTGTGTCCTCGGTCAACTTCACCGCTGCCCTTTGAGACACTTCAAAGTTATTGGCGGCCTCCTGCACCTGACGGGCTCTTTGTTCTTTTCCCAGCTGTATTAGAACCACAAGCAGGCTCTTCAGCTCATTTTGGGCACCACCTGTCAGCGCCATTCCCTTGAGGTGCTCCACAAGGGCCATTTCCTCCCCGGGACTGCATGCACAAAGAAAGACAAGGTCAGTCCACACGACAAACAAACCCTAATCAACACCAAAAGCGCAGGTTGCCGACCTTCCAGCTCGTATCTTGCCACCCTTTTTTTGCCGCCTTGCTCCTCGTGATTTGCTGACATTGCTGGATATGACCGAAGCACTTGACTCCCTGGTTGACCTGTCCACACAGAATTCAGAGTTTCACACTGATAGGTAACATGACACAGATAGGATTAAATTTTAGATTTCTTTCTGAAACAAGATATTCTGAAAGTATGTAGAGAGGAATGATAAACAGAGATAACACGAGTTGTGCAACTCCAAATGGTGCAAGGTGCAGCCTCTTACCTTGTGGTATATGCACTCATTTCACTGAAGCTAGTGCTCACTTCTGAAACGTTGTCATCTTCAACGTCCATAAACCGATCTTCTGACTGGACTTTGGCAGCAAGCGACAATCTCCTCTGACGGACGGCCAAATAGCGTGCTACATATTTACCAATCTTCAACAGTCCTTCCTGGTACTCAGATATCAGTGATGTGGCACATTCTGAAGCTGCATCTCTGACAGTTTCAACCAGATCATGCCTGCTAAGCATATAGGCAACTCTAAGAGCTTCTTCCCATTCCCTTGCCATGATATAATAACTTACACCTCTTTCAGCATCTGAACAATACTCCAGTGCTACTCTAGCAGCATCTCCTGGCTTGCCAAGCGCCTGGAACTCATCACATAACTCATGTGCAAGCTGAACAATTTCTTCCTTCTTTAACTCCAAAAGACCTGCAACGGTAAAAACACCTCTCCAGTCCCCACAAGCACGGTAAGCTCTCATTGATTTCTGATATGATGAACAGCATTGATAAGTCAATGCGGCATCTTCAAAGCATTTCTCTCCAGAAAGATGGTCACCCCATGCCTCAAGAATTTGATTCCTTTTATCTGGTTCATTAAATAACTGGAGGCCCAGTGGGAACAGCTGAGGATTGCCATTAAGGAGTTTCATGCAATCCTCATGGTACGCATTGCCAGCAGAAACAATGTTTCTGAGAGCACTCTCATATCTTCCAAGCCTTAAATCAATCGTGTACCTCATGATAGCAGGAGGAAGGCTTTCAAGACTCTTAAGGAAAGGAAGGAACTCTTTTGGATCCTTTTGGGAATTCAAAGCAACGATAGCAGCAAGATTCAGATCATACAACCCCAAAGCAGCACCGAAAACAGCTTCAGTGTCCGTTAACCAAAGCAAGTGCTTCAGTGACTCTTCAGCAGAAGGGTAGAGCTTTCGCTTGGCGTCATCAAGCCCAAGAAGTTCTGATTCTCGAATGAGTTTTATTCTATTCAGTGCCTGCTCCAACAATGGAGGTTCACTACGGGCCAAAGTGGTCAATATACAAAGTTCTCTTGATGAGCTCTCTTCTATTTGTTCCTCAAGGGCTTTTCGAACTGCCATAAGTATAGAAGTGACTTTGTTACCCAAAAATAAACCAGGTGAACTTTCATTATCTGCCATTGGGACTGCACACTGATCAGGAAATGATATATAGGCTTCATACAATTTGCTGCTGACATTGCTGTTCTTCATTGAGCAAACAAATTCAGTGATGTGGGTAAGGTTATTAACTTGTTTAACAAAGTCTGCTGCTGAATTCATAAAAGCATTCCAACCACAATAGTCAACGATGATGTTGAAATCTATCCGATGCCTCCTCACCATGTCTATTGCATCTTTGAAACGCCTCTGAACCAGTGCTTGAACAATTGAAACAAGGACTAGCTTCCTGGGGTAGGTACACTCTAAGTTACCACGTGTTGTTTGCATTATGACAGCTGCTTCATCACCATGGAGAACACCAACCAACTTCGCTCCCTTTTCCCACACAGTGATGTGCTCTTTGCTTTGCTTTCCACGAGCAGGACTACTGACAAGGCCGTCAATTGTCACCTCAATGTCTTTAAGTAAGATCTCATTGACATCCACAATGAATAGAAGATCTTGCTTAGTAGTCACAAGCAAGTGGCTCATAACTGGCTCAGTGGCTCCATAAGCACTGGAGTAGAATGTGAAGCTGCTGCAGTTGTTGCTCAACAACCTTTTGCCCATATAAAGCTTGCCGCTTTCATCGAGTCCAAAGAGAAAGGGTTCTGCCATACCATTTTCATAGCACAGAACTGCAGTCATCCAAGGACATGATGCTGGAAAACAGAGGTCAGAACCAATGCTACTGAATTGTGCTGGTGGACACATTTTCGACAGATTTAAACTTGAGCAGTACTCAATAATCCGTCCTCCGCTAATTTGAATGAAGGCTGAACCTCTTTTTGCTGGGTTTGGAGAGACTCCAACGACTGAACTCTCCAATTGCACTTTCTTTGATACTCTAGCCTGCCAGCCAGATGAACTCACTGAACCTGGCACAGAATCCTCAGAACATCTAAGTTCAATCTCATTGATGAAAAACAGCGAATCATGTTTATCTACAAGGTTTCTGGTTTCACTGGACCTGATTGTTGTTAAAGAGTAGTCTTCACTATAGCAACAGATACCAATCAAGGTGCGTGTATCTATCCAAGTGAGGTGCATACAGTTATTCAAAGTTAAGTCAGAACAGCACGGGTCAACACTTATCCCATTGCCTTCAAATTCTTCCCAGGTATCTGGTGCTGGAAGTTCCACAATAGACAAGCTGCCATTTGACAGATAAGCAGCCAAGTGGCTCTTCGAGTTATTGGTCACAAAAGAAACCTCATTCACTGCACAAGGAAATGCAAGGTGGAACAGAGACATGGGAGGTGGCATGAGGCCCAAAATAAGAGGAGTAACAAGAACATGGGAACCATCAATCACAAGTGCAACTGAGCTCTCACTGACTGCCGTAGTCCAAACAAACTTGTGAATAATGACCTGGCCACTCAGTGTCCAGCAAATCAGATGCATTGGTTTCGTTGGATCCCAAAAGAACCTCACCCCCTCTTCCTTTGTATACTGCAGTTCATGTTTCAAGTACCAGTGATTGTTTCTGCAGGTCCATATTTTGATAACATCATGCTGACCAGAAGAAACCAGAGCAGCAAGGATCTCAGAATTGCAGTTCCACTTTAAAGCTTGAATGACAACCTCGGATGGCTCATCAATAGAAAAGTGGCTCCTCTCTAAGCCATTCTTCTCATAGAAAACAATGAGAGGGCACTTTCCCTCTGTCCTCCTATCAAAAGCTGTAGCAACCTTGGCTCCACTAGGCATCCAATCTAGCGATGCTCCCATAAAAGTTTTGGCATCTGAAGAAGAATGCACCTTTCCTGATTCACGTTCCCAGACATTAAGTTTTGTGGGGCTAGAAGAGCTATCGGGGGCTACAAGTGTAGCGAAATACTTCCCATCCCCTCGCCAAGAAATTGCGCTTCGGATCTGACCACCGGTACTGTCTATGTTGCCAATGTTAGCATCCTGAGAAGAAGGATGTTTAGAATGGGGGAGAGCACACACACAAAAGAACTTGTATATTCAGCAAGACTTTAATATATAAAACATACTTGAGGGTCAAGAGAAGTCTCAAACAGCACTTCCCAATCCTGTGTGATGACAAGCAGTTGGCCGAGTCCAGTGGTGACAGAGATAAGGGCCCCATCAGGGCTAGAGGCAATGGTGTTGACACCACCTTCCAGTCTTCCGACAACTTCAGTTGTTTTCTCGTCCACATTATACAAGAGCAGGCAACCGGCTGACGAACCAAGGAGTAGAGACTCCCTCTCCATGAGATAATCCATGGCAACAATACAATCTCCAGGATCAAGAACAACCTCCTCCATGTCGGAGTGGTGAGCAGCAATTTTGCTCCATTGCAGCGGTTGCTGCGGAAGTGAGACGAAAGCAGGATAGTCAGCACGACATGGAAAGCTACAAGATGAAGTTGTTGGCGTAGCGATGTTTTTCCTAGACTGAAAAATTAAAATAATTGGCTATAAAGCAACATTTTAGTAAGCGTTGTTTGTTTTTTATTAAGTGTTCTTTGTGGCTTTCTAGAAACGAAAGCTAAACTCGTCTTGATCCGCAAGACGCGGCAGCTGCTAATCAAATAGGATGATGGGATGGGGTAGAATTGGAGACCTGTTCCTGGGTGAAGGACGCGGGGAGCGAGACGGTGTAGATGAAGTTGGCGGAGGAGGCGAAGAAGGCGCGTCGGCGCTCCGCATCGGTGGCGGAGGCGACGAGGGTCTCGCCATCTATCCGGAGCTGGAGCTGCTGCGGGAGCCTCGTCACAAGGCCCAGGTTCTTCATCTCGCCGCCGCCGCGGCGCTGCCGACGTCGAGGGTTTTAGTAGGAGGTAGTTCGAGGAGTTTCTATTTGGTTTGCCTTTGTATCTCTCTCGCTCGCTCGCTTGTTGGGGCCCGCTGGAGACGGCAGCCGGCAGCGGCTGTGGGTGGAAGAGAGGCGGCGGCGGCGGCGGCGGCCGTGGGCGGGAGCCGAGAGGGCACGGCGGCTGTGTTTTGTTCGGTCGAAGAAATTGGCTAGGTCAACACGAGGAAAGGAAACCACCGGAAGAGAGAAAGTAGACGGCCCACAAGGCCCAGAACAATGATTCGGGAGACTCTGTTGTTTGTTTCATTCAATTTTGGAATTCCTTCGCTTTTTTTTGACGGAATTCCTTCGATTTTTTCATCCAATAGCTAACTACCACGTCAGTAATTTCAGAAAACGCAGCCATAACAAAAATAGCTAACTACCACTTCACTTTTTTTTTTCTACCATACACCTCTGCATGTGGACTTTATAGTGTAACACATTATCTCTGAGTTCCCAGTTCCCCATGTTGAATATCAATTGTATCCTCAATCAGTGCTAAGGGTGCGTTTGATTTGTCCACTGCAGGATGATCCCACATAATCTAAGTGCATAACCTGCAATGCGCAAGTCGCCTAGTTCACCGTGGTTTAGTCGCCTAGTTCACCGTGGATCTAAAACATGCGGGCAGTTAGCAAAACTTGGTTTTTGTGCCCAAGCTGTATCATTTAGATCATCCTGCTACCTTATCTGTAAATCTCATGCCACACCAGTGAAAAAAAGTCTTATTTGACGCTCTTTAAATGTGTATTATAGTGTACACTGATTAATTATTACACAGAAGGATGGGCCATATATAAGAGGCATAGGAAAACAACGCTTACTAAAAATTATGTGACTGATCCTGAAGCTGCATTGCCGCATATATACATCCTAATGCATTTCATGAAGCACTAAGCTCTTCGTCAATTCATACAGACAAAACCTTAGAACAGCTATTCAAATTATTCATATGCTATTCCCTTTTACACGTGAATCTATACAGATCGAAAAAGCAAAAGAAACGCCGAGCAAAAGTTTCATCAGCGAGAGTGACGAAGCCAATCCTGGATAGCAAACCGAAGGGCGTGGTTAGGTGTGAGATTGAGATGCTCTAGTTTCAGGTTGTTCAGAGGCGCCGTCCCCTGCCCAGTCTCCATCCGCTCACGGATTGCCCACCCTTCATAGGTCACCCCATCAGCACACACCTGAGGATCATGCATTACCTCCTGCAGGCCAAAACAGAAGAGGAAGAAAAATACCAAGTTCCTTGTCATTATCACATCCAACCCCATACCCATTCCCTAGTTAACAATAGTGCAAGATGATGGAACTTGCCTGCATAATTGGGCACAGGAAAGAGGAGGGTGCTCGTTCCTGCCTCATCAAGTGTAGCTGTTCCAGTTCTCGTACAGTCTCAGGAGTCAGGTCTGGGCGATCTCGGCTGCTGTCTTCACTGCACCTCAGGCCCAATTCTGCTAGCCTTCCAGCCACCTCCATAGGCCACTGCCCAGCAGTCGGATCGAGAATTGTTGATAGCTTGCCACAAGACATAGCACGCCTTACTTCACCAGCAAGCCCTGCAGGCTCTTGTTTTCCGGTCAGTAGCTGGAGTATCACAATGCCGAAGTAGTATACGTCAGACTTCGGTGTTAATACTTTGCTTCTCTTGTACTCTGGATCTGCATAGGGAAAAGACCCTTTCAGCTCAGAACCACCTGATGGGTAATCCTTCATGTCATCCGTGAATAGCCGAGAAATACCAAAATCGGCAATCTTGCAATGACATTCAGTATCTAGGAGGATGTTCTCAAGCTTCAAGTTGCCATGTACGATCATCTGAGGTTTACAGGAATGCAAGAACACCAATGCATCCGAGATCTCAGCAACAATGCGCGCACGAATTTTCCATGGCAAGGGACGGCTATTGCTTCTGCTGAATAGGTCATGAAGGCTCCCATTCGGCAGATATTCATAAACGAGACACAGTGCTTCTGGGCATGCCCCAACCAGTGTCACTAGATGAGGGTGCCTCACCTTGCTGAGGATATAAACCTGACATAGAAAACGAAAAACAGAAATAAGTATCTTCAGCTAACCAAGGATATGTTCTTAGACACATACATAACTGATAAAAGGTTCCCATGAATTCAATAGCAATTTCCAAATACATCTGCATTGCCATCAGATCTAAGATATGCAGCAAACAAGCAGAAATTTGCAAGCCCAGTGAAAAATGTGTCATGCACCAGTACCATGTGTTCACATGTCCGCAAAATTACTTCCATAAGTTCTAGAGTGCATTGGTGTGAAAATCAGAGAAACATGGAATACCTCTTGCTGGAACTGCCTCACACTCTCAATGCTATGGCAGTGCAGCTTATAAATCATCACAGTTCTGTTCATAATTTCTCCTTTGTAAACACACCCATGACCTTGTGACCATATCTTGAAGCTCTCTGAGAATTTACATGTAGCAGATTGCATATCTAACATTGTAAATTCTCTGAAGTTGTACAAATCATCTCCAAAAGCATTTGAGACGCAATTTGACAGTGTGGCATGGCTGTATGTGCACCCCTTAACCTGGTGAATGTGTCTGTTTTCGAGCGTTTGCATTTTTAGTTTCTTCTGGCAAAGACTTTCTATGGAAGATTGGATCACTTCAAGCTCTGCTGAAAACTCATCTATCCGAAGCTTTATTTTTTCAAAATGGGCATCTAGGATAGCTAATCTTCTCATAGATGAGTCCAGCCCTGATACTGCTCTCTCTTTATTCTTTATGAGATCTTCATGCTGCTTTCTTGTGGCTACCAATACAACTTCAAGTTCCTCCCTCATTTTCATTTCATGTTTTTTAGCAGAATCAGAATCTTTTGTCTGCATAAAGACCATGAGATGGTTAAGACAAATGAACAAGTGCAATCGTTTTCTTCGCATTAACTGACATGAAATGTTTACTGCTGAGTATCTGGATTTCAACTGGTGTTATAGTAAATGTTATGTACAGTTACAAGAATAAGGCACTAATGTAAATAACCCCTCCGTTCCAAAACATAGTTCACTTTAGCTTTGTCTTAGGTCTGGTCATGTTGCCTCTTGAGACGGTTGGAGAGTATATAGGTCTTCATGGTTTTTTTGTATAGGCTTCATTTTGGTCCGATAAGGTGTTTGGGGGTTTGTTTGGTGCTGTAAGATCATCCTTCCTGAGGTTATTGTTTATGGTTAGTGATCTTGGTCGTGGAAGTCATGGTCATGTTCAGTCGATTTTGGTCGTTGTACCTGGCTATTTTTGGCCTTTCTCCTCGCTTAATGAAATCTACGTAGATCTCTTGCGCATTGGAGAAAGAAAGAGTTCTTTAACTTTTGACGAAGTTTATGGAAAAATACATTAACATCTACAATTAGTTTCATTAAATTCTCCATGCAATACAATGTCTTAATAATGCATTTATTTGAACTTGTAGATGTTAATATACTTTTCTACTAACTTGGTGAAAATTAGAAAAGTTTGATTTAGGATAAAGCTAAGTGAACTATAATTTGGAATGGAGGGAGTACACGATAGGTTAAATGGTGAGGAATAGATGGCACATACCTTGGCAAAAGCACTTACAGCTTTTGACTCCATTTCTTTGCGCTTCATCAGCTCAACAAAAGCTTCTTTCCTTGATCTGTCAGCTTCCATCATTACTTGTTTGACATTTCTGGCCAATAATTCCTGAAATACTATCCACATAATGTTTAACACAAGTTTCAAGCATGAGTTACTGATGCATATGTATATAAATGATAAATGAAGCAGAGTGACCACCTTAGAATATAACTGTAATGTATCAACATGTACAGAAGAATCAGACCAGAATGTTAAGTTGAGTGCAGCTTCTGTATCATCTTGCCAATCTGACATGCTCATACTGTTGAAATGGTTGGCTTCATGTGCCCCAAAAGCTTCATAATCATTAGATCGATCATAATCTGAAACGACGCCTTGATCTAGATCAACTGTTGTTAATGCCTCGCACGCAAGATATCCTTCATCAAGTATGGGTCCAGTGTTGTTAGTATATGAGCTGAACCTAATTCTCTTTGTAGTCATCACATCATCTTGGTACTGAACAGGGGTAGCGTTGTCGGCGGCCGCACTCGCTTCTCTGGTCCAGATGTGCTTTCCTCTCCACACGAACCAGATTTGACAGAATGCAGGAGCATTGCTGGCCATCAAAGATTCTTTGCCATATTTTAACTTGAAGCAACTGCACGCATTTGGCGGGCCAGGATACAGTTCACTGACAAATAGTAGAGCATAATGTGTGCTACTAGCTTCAAGAGATATGATGAGAAGCATACTTATCAGGTGCAGAACCCATTATGAGCTTGGTGATCCTGTACTGGTCGACCAGGCTAAGGATGCCATCGTGGATTTGGTCGTTCTCCGTGACAAGAAGCCTAGTCTGGACCTGGGCCTTGTGGCAGAAGGCGAAGTAGGTGTGAAGGATCTTGTTCATCTCCTCCTTCTCGGACTCGCGATGGGAGAGCACCAGCTCCTCTGTGGCTTGCGCCGCGGGGATCTTTCCTACTGGTTTTTTTCCCCAGCTCATTTAGTTTGGTTGTTCAATGAATGAATGGTGAATGGTTGAACTACAGAAATGCAACAGATGATGATTGAGTCGTCGAGAGTACTCACAGAGGGTTGGGATGACTGGCGACGGCTGGTGGACGTGGAGGAGGGCGATGCGGCCGCACCCGAAGCGGCGCAGGGCCCATCGTATCAGCCCAAGCGTCTTCTCCGGTGACCTCCCGACGGCCACGTGGACCCACGCCTCGCCGTGGTGCTGCTCCCGGCGGCCGCGGCAGCGTAGGAGTGGGCAGGGGCTGGGCGGCGGCGACGGGCTCTGGATCTCCATCACCGGCGATCCAAGTGTGATTTCGACGTTTCTGTGAAGAAGTCAACGGCGTTGTCTTGTCCGATATACAGAACTGCTTATAGTAACCAATATACTACCTACTACTCCGTATAGGGTTAGAAAAAGAGAGAACCAAACGAATCTTTCAGTAATATTCCCTACTCTTCTCTGACCCATAAAAAGTCTATCTTTTCTTTATGTTTGTCGTCATTGTATAATGGTACTACTTGACAAGTTGACAGTACTCTCGGTGGCGAATCTGGAAACGAAAGAAAGAGGCCAAATGCTACAATTTATTAAAACTAAGGCTGTGTTCAGTTCCCAAATTTTTTTTCAAAAAGTGATATAGTAGTCATCCTACGTGTATGGAATATTAAATGTAGACGAAAAAACTAATTGCACAGTTTGGTTGGAAATCGCGAGACGAACGTTTTGAGCCTAATTAGTCCATGATTGAATACTAATTGTCAAATAAAAACGAAAGTGCTACAGTAGTCAAATTCCTAAATTTCACGAACTAAACACAGCCTAAGGATATCTCGTGAGAAGTGTCATCAGGTATCTAATTTATGTAATCCCTCTCTCCTAGAGAAGTGCATATCTCGTTTAGGGACCAACCAAATTTCTTCTAAATTTAACTAAATATATAAAAAATAATATTAATATTTATATCTTCAAACAAATTTATTATGAAACTATATTCTACTACGAATCTAATGATAATTATTACATATTAAAAGTATCGACATTTTCTTATATATACTTGGTCAATTTTTTTTTTAAAAATGACTCCTCAATAAACAAGATGTGTACTTATTTTAAGATGAAGAAAATACATTTTAATTTAGAAATATAAATATATTTGTTATAAGTATGACCAATCAAAATTATGCTTGGTCTATCTAAGAATTTGCTCCTTCCAGAGATGACCTATGCTCTATTCATCCAAGAATTTGCACCCAGAAAAACCTCCGCTTACAAACCAATGACACAGATCTGCTATCAGAAGGCTTCACCATGATCGTGTGGCCACGGAGAATTCCATGCTTCAACGCAGGCTTCAACGCCTGCCTCGCTCGTGTGATCGCCGCACCATGCCCCAGACAAAACTTCCCCTCCCGATCTCGCGCGTCGCCCTCTCCTGATTTTCGGTTTCCAAAAAGAAATCTCTCCACTTCCTGATTTTCGGTTCCCAGAACGACGTCAGCTTCATGGTCACCGAGTTCGACGCGATCAAGGAGCGCAAGGCCCTTGCGGGAGTTCCTGGACCAGGCCAACAGCGTCCACGCCGCCGGTAGCTACGCGACCGTGGAGTACCGCGAGCGTGGCGTGTTCAACGCTAGCAAGATGGTGGCGCAGATCTAGGAGGTGGAGGCGCTGGGAAAGGACCTCTTCGTCGTGGGCAAGGTGCCGGGACTGCCGGCACTGCTCCGCCTCTGCTTGGCCTCTCCCAGGCCGCTGATGCCCCCGATGCCCGCGCTGGTGGAGGCGAGGGATGGAGGCGCTGGTGGGACGGGTGGGGCGGAAGGCATTCCTGGGCTTCGGCACCTACGTGGGCGTCATGGAGTTGTACTGCCACCTACGTGGGCGCCATAGAGTCGTATGACGCCGATGCAGGCAACTTCCGCGAAGGCTCTCCGGCCGCTCGTCTCCATCCCAAGCAGCTGCTGCTGCCAACGCCGACCCGAGGCATCTCGACCATGCCGCAGAAGGTAAGCGCTAGCTGCAGCAGAAATGGTGTTGTTGGCGACTGGATTTCTGTGCTGGATGATTGATGTTTCCTATTGTTTTGATTGCGTTTTATGCTTTTTCATTTTTTCAATATATGTTTGGATTTAGGTCCTAGAAGGGTCTAAAGAGGAAGCCGATGCCTCTCATCAAGAGGCTGCGCACGGGGGTAATGCATTCCCTTCCTCTCTGTGATTTTGTTTCATAGATTGCCTGGTTGTCATGCCCATTGCGACCTGCAAGTTTAATGCTGGGATGCTAGAATGTGCGATTTTTTTGTAGTCTAGATGTTCAATGCGTCCTGCAGCTAAGGCCTAAGGATGATATGAACATGTGGAGTCGTCTGGCTTTTTAGATTCTGTGGGTGTAGTTTCAGAAGTGCTTTTCTCACAGAAACGATGGTTAGCAAAATTGAAATGGTTCTACCCTGTAATTTTTAATTTCGATGCTCTGGCAAACCCTAGTTCCGACTTGCAGTAGAGATGGTTGACTTGAGTGCATCAATAATTTTGCAGTAGTAGGAAATGTAATATTTTGCTAAAGTGCAGTGCCATGCTGACAACAACTGCATGATCTGAAGGTTTTCTAAGGTTCCCAGGTTAGAACAACTTGAAAAATACTGTGTTGATGTTGAAGTTATGAACAGAGAAACCTTTACACGGAAGAACATTGGTAATCTTTATTGTAAAGCATATAAAACATGCAAGTTCAAGGAACATCTTATAGGTTTTAAGACTTTAGACAACAGAAACCTTTGGTAGTGGTCAATCTGCTAATGAACCATGGCCATTCAATGTAATCCGTGAATGTCATATATTATACTCCCTCCATTTTTAAATATATGACATTGAGGACAGGCTAGAACTAATTAGCTTGTTCTAAATGTCATATATTTAAATACGGATGGTGTATCTATTAACGGTCTGTATATCGTTCCTGAATCAATTAATAATCCTTGTTTATATTCAACAAAGTACAGTAAGTATGTTTCTTTACCAAGTTACTATTGTATGTTCATCTGTGACCACAAGGTGAGGTCCCGGACCTACTTTTTTTTTCTAGAACCCAAGTAGTTTAGAGTTCAGATAATGATCTCTTGCTACAGAAAATGTTACCTGGGTGTTTGTTGAGCCCTGAAAGTGGCACGATCTCAATTGTTTGTTTCCAAATTTAATCACTACTAACACATTACAAAGCTACATTCTTTCTTAAATAGTGTAATCATTAGACGTCACAGGTTATATTGCATTTTTCAGGATTTGCAGGCATGCTTTCTTATGTGCCCTTCTTTTTTTATTTATGAAAAAAATAATCTAGGTGAAATGGGATACTTGATGGGATGGGCTAATTAGCGTTGAGCACAATTATAAGCTTGATGTTAGCTCTCTTTCCGTTGCATGTTTATGAATCTACATCTCAAGCTAGATTATATTTACAGTCATTTGATTGTCTTCTCAGATAATATTTCATCTGGCTGGGACTTCAGGCAAGCCTGTGGGCTATTGGCAAGCAATTGTGGCTTCTGGTATGTGTTCCCTATGTCAATGATAATGCAACTATTTTGGCTATCTCAGAGATTAAATCATGTTGTGTAACTTGAGTCCACTGGACATCCAGATAAAGCACCAGCTAATTATCTCTAAGGGCACCTTATGAAGATAGTGGAGCTTGAAGACCTGAAGCCATCTTGCTGCCTAGGCATGTGCTCCTGAAGGAGATGTATTTCTCTGTGCATATCTTTCTAGCTACTGGTTTGCTGTTGAAGGTGCAATACTCGAGTAGTTTTCTTTTGGCTGTTGTTGGGTGCAATACTGGAGTGGTTTTGTCTTGATTGTCGGCTTGCTGTTGTCCGCAGCAATACTAAAGTAGTTAATTGTGTTTGGTAGTAAAATTATTCGGGCCTTCTGTTTATAACTACACTGTAGGATTACAGAGCTGACCTATGTGACTGGGTGCAAGCAAGGCTTGCTGATGTTTGTTGCTCGAAATTGTTTAAATTGCTTTTTGCATGAATTGTAAAAATTTCTCAATCTATGTTCGTGAGTTTTCTTTATTTTTTTCTTTTGTTGACACGTGCTCATGAGCTCAGCATAAAGGCTGGTAGCTGCAAAGCTTAAGAATTGAGAAGTTTGGAGTGGAGAGAGAAAAAGTTGTGCATGAACGTGCATGTTTTGCCAATATGTCATGTCAAAGACTAAGTATTGTTTCTAGTTTTGTATCAAGAGTCTTGTTTTGTAATGGTATTATTATTGAATCCGTGATAATAAAGTTGTCTTTGGCAAAGAGGTCAGTGTTCCTGTTGTAATATTGGATCTACATCTTTTGAAATTATAAGTATTATGCTGGTAAATTAGTTTTTGTTGTTTGATTTGGATTATCAAATGTCACCGTAGCGTTAGCACGAGCATTATATTAACCAATAATAATTGCAGAATGAAGGCATCAGTGACACCATTCCCACTGGTCGACACAATGTATATTGTTCGATGTAGTCATTTACGTTCGGTGAAGTACAAAAGTGACGCTGTGTAGTCGCTTATGTTTGCCTCGTGCCAACTATGACAACCACTAGAAGTAGTCATTCTTGCGCACCGCGCGAAGTGTTTTTCAGAAACCAGATCACACGTACACACGAGCAAATGTCGCAGGTGCGGTTCCATAGGGGCCTGGTTGTCGTTATATTGAGTCCGGGGTACCCTTGCCGGGGGCTACACACGACGCAGCTGTTCAGCTGATAAGCTGGGAGCCGGCTAAAGTTGATTTTTTTGTTTGAAAAAATATTGTTTTATAACTGATAAGTCAGATTGATAAGTTTAAGTGAACAAGACAGCTCCAGGTAATTTGTAAAATATTCACTCAGATCCAATTAGATTTTTCCTTATACTCCATTCGTCTCAAGATAGTAGGCGCAATTGCTTTTTTAAGGGCAGTTCCAACAATTGATTTTTAAGCTAACTCTAAGTATTTTTTTTATATTTTAATAGAATAGAGAGAAAAGCTAGCTCTTAATTAAGAGCTACGCTCTTGCACATATTTTAAAGTTATGTGAAAGTGTTACGTGGGTTTGTGGGGGTACGACCCCGGATATCCATGGTAGACCACATGGGCTGCGCCCCCAGGGGCGGTCCAGCCCACAAGACGAAACCTTATGAGGCACGGCGCTGCTCGGTGTCTCCCGTAAGACACCGGGAAGATATCCTGAAGATACTACAAGATCTGTTAGGATACGTATGATCCCAAGATTTTTGTAATCTGTTATTACTTTTCGGTTATCTCTCAGATCTAACCGACTTGTAACCCTGCCCTCCAGACTATATAAGGTGGGCAGGGACCCCCTCTAAACTCACGTAATATCATACGATAGCCAATACAATCCAACAGACCACATGAGTAGGGTATTACGTCATACTGACGGATTGAACCTGTCTAACTCGTGTGTCTCTGTTGCCTTCTTGTTCTTGATTACACGTCTCTCTGCCGATCAATCTACCTTCGTGGGATACCCCTCAGAGGACTGCCGACGATATTCTGTCGACAGTTGGCGCGCCAGGTAGGGGTACATACCAAAAACAGAGCCTGACTTTGGCAACAGCACCATGCGGATTGACACCGCCAAGCTCCAACTACGTCCGTCCTACTCCAACATGAGATCAACTTCGTTCCAGCCGTCAAGCGAGCCGCTAAGCGAGTTGCCCGTGTCGTCGACCAGATAATGCCATACGCCACTGACCAGATGTTCTGTCTAAAGCTAAGTCACGCTTTAATATTCTTCTAAATATTCTCCAATCTTCGTATATCGCCACAATGTTTCTCCGAGCTGTTTTCTCCATGTTTGTTCTCCAAATGATTTTCCAAATCCCTGAACAGTCATGTTGATGCTCGGATATCCTCAGAGACGGCCTTGTCTCTGGCTCCTTTCTACACGTGTACGAGCGTTTGCCCTCTGCGTTATGGGTGGTCGACAGTGGTTTCTCAGCGACGCTTTGTTCTTCCTACACGCACACGGGCTCCACGCTCCGCGTTATGGTTAACGGGGCTAGCTAGGTCTGGAGACTCAGCTACACACTAACTAACTGGGCGGTTTATTTTAAATATAAATATATCTTCACACCAACTGATCGCTGAGCTACATACGCTATTTCTTCTTCGGAGTTCATATATTTCTACATCATATACTATCCGTTCTACATATTTATACTATAAGATTATCCTCCAGGTGATCGGACCGCCTGGTGCTCGGACTTCTCCACCGATCAACTGGTCGGGCCACTAGGTTCACGGACTTCGTCGCCGACCAGTTGATTAGAATGTTCGCCGATCGTTTCTACTCAATGCTCACTTTGCCACCGACCAGTTGACTGGACTATTCGTCGCTCGTGCTTCATCATCAGCTACGTCGGGGACTTCTCAGCGCTTGGATTCTTCGTGCTCGAGGATTAAGTGGACACACTTCACCTTGCGGACATCGCCAGCTACGCCAGGGGCTCCTCGGCACTCGGACGTCGCTATCTACGTCGGGAACTCCTCGGTGCTCGGACATCGCCAGCTACGTCGGGGACTCCTCGGTGCTCGGACATCACTAGCTACGTCGGGGACTCCTCGGTGCCTAGATATCTCCAACTACACTGGGAACTCTTTCGCTGCTCGGAAGTCACCAGCTATGCCGGAGACTCCTCGATGCTCGAACATCGCCAGCTACGCCAGGGACTCCTTGGTGCTCGAATATTGCCACCTACGCCGGAGACTCCTCGGTGCTCGGACATCACCAACTACGCCGGGAACTCCTCAGTGCTCGGACATCGCCAGCTACGCCAGGGACTCCCTCGATGGTCGGCAAGCTTTTAGACTTCTTTTTCTTTGACCCTACTACAAGATTCATTCTTCATCTTCCAGCAGGCTCAGGGACTAAGTGGGCACACTTCACCTTACGGTGAATGTGTGGTTTTCAATTCAGGGCTCCACCCATGGACTGGTTACCTGCTTGGCTGGTCTTCTACCTTTCTTCTACTTTCTGACCCTGACACCACATGATCACATGCCTTCTGCTTAGGATCATTGTCCAGGTGATTGGACCACCTGGTGCTCAGACTTCTCTGCCGATCAACTGGTCGGACTGCTAGGTTCATGGACTTCATTGTCGACCAGTTGATCGAGCTGTTCGCCGGTCGCTTCTACTTGATGCTTATTTCGCTGCTGACCAGTTGATCGAACTGTTCGTCGCTCGTGCTTCATCATCAGCTACGTCAGGGACTCCTCAGTGCTCGGACATAGCTAGCTACACTAGGAACTCCTTGGCGCTCGGACATCGCTAGCTACGTGGGGGACCCCTCGGTGCTCGGACATCGCCAACTACGTCGGGGACTCCTCGGCGCTCAAACATCACCAGCTATGCGGGGGACCCCTCGGTGCTCGGACATCGTCAGCTACGCCGGGGCCTCCTCAGTGCTCGGACATCGCCAGTTACGTGTGGGGCCTCTTTGGTGCTCGAACATCGCCAGCTACGCTGGGGATTCCTCGGTGCTCGGACATCGCCAGCTACGCTAAGGACTCCTCGGTGCTCGGACATCGTCAACTACGCCGAGGACTCCTCGGTGCTTAGACATCGCTAGCTACGTTGGGGACTCCTCGGTGCTCGAACATCGCCAGCTAAGCTAGGGACTCCTTAGTGCTTAGATTCTTCATGCAAGCATCGCCAGCTGAGTTGAGGACTCCCATGGTGGTTGGATCTTGCTATGTCTCATCGGTGTGCTATCAAGCTACTCTAGGCTGTTTGGATTTTGGTGCTGATCTTGGACAGCACATCTGGGGTCTTGATACGCGCATGTCAGATGAAGTCAGCAAACTTTCTCCTGTTGACCGCTGTTTCTAACCCTAGCACCACATGACTACATCACCTACTATCAGGCTCGAGGATTAAGTGGGCACACTTCACCTTGCGGTGAGTGTGCTTTTCTCATCTTGAGGCTATGCCTGGGGACTGGCTGCCTGCTCGGCTGGTCTTCTACTTTTCTTCTACTTTGGACCCTAACACCACATGACTATGTCATCTACTGTTAGACTCGGGGACTAAGTGGACACACTTCACCTTGCGATGAGTGTGTTTGCTTTAATCTAGAAGACTCCACGCCTCTTGAAGCTGAAGAAGACTATCTCCCTTTCTCATGGTTGGACTCTAAGTGGGCACACTTGGCCCACTGCGAAGAATTTTTTTATTATGAACTTGAGCTCCTTACACCCTTATGACAAGCTGTACTTGGGTTACACTGCTCGGCTACGGCCCATGCTGCTCGATGATGGTTCACGCTGCTCGGCAACGGTTCACGCTGCTCGACGACAGTCCACGCTGCTCGACGATGGTTCACGCTGCTCGGCAACTGCTCACAACTGCTCGACAACTCATCACGGTGGTTGGACCATGAGTTTGACTGCTCGACTTTGTTTGCACCTGCTTGGACAAGCTCAAGACGGCATTGCACAACGGGTACAAGGCATTCAGGGACTAGCTGTGGGGGGTATGACCCCAGATAC
The DNA here is from genome assembly GCF_019320115.1 of Miscanthus floridulus. NCBI lineage: Eukaryota > Viridiplantae > Streptophyta > Magnoliopsida > Poales > Poaceae > Miscanthus > Miscanthus floridulus. The sequence continues at coordinate 47,198,488 of NC_089590.1, forward strand.
CCATGATAGACCACATGGGCTGCGCCCCCAGGGATGGCCCAGCCCATAAGACGAAGCCTTGTGAGGCACGGTGCTGCTTGGCGTCTCCCGCAAGACATCAGGAAGATATCCTAAAGATACTACGAGATCTGTTAGGATACGTATGTGAAAGCATCTAGGCCCCTAGTCGGGTTTCGGTGATTAATGACAATACGTGATTACTGTGACTAACGTGTGTTTTGCAGAAACAATTGAGTTAGGTCACGGTAATGGAGATCGATTGGGCAATCAAAGTTGTCATACCCCTACGATGGAAATCATTTCGGTTTTCAAAGGATGGATGACAAGGTTAAGGATGGACTAGTTCTAAGTGTCGATTGGAGTTGGAGAGACACTTAGAGTAGTTTAGGACTTTGTTTTTCCTTTGGCCATACTATTAAGGGCGATATGAATGGGTAGCTTGACCTAGGTGAGTCTAGTGAGTTAGGTGTGGTGCACACTTGTTAAAACTAGCACTAGGTAGCTCCACAACAGCCCTTTGATCCAATGGAGCAAACTTTATTCACATATATTCGAGAGTTGGAAGTGAATGGAGGGTCCAATACTGATCGAACACTAGCTCTGGTGTGACCGGACGCTGGCTCAGAGTTCAGTCAGTTCATTTGACCAAGGTGAAATCATCTGGAAATGACCGGACGCTGCGAGGTCATGGTACCAGACGCTGAGGGCTAGCACCCGGTCGACTCTAGTAAGGTCCCAAAGAGGGAGAATCCTGATTGGACGTGTCCGGTCAATGCTGACCGAACGCTGATCAGGTTCTGGTTACTGACTGGACGCTGCTCAGCAAGTGACCGGACTCTAGATGTCTAGCGTCCGGTCGACATCAGTAAGGTTCTAGTGAGGAAAAAACATGACCGGATGCGTCCGGTCAACTCTTAACCACTGGAGCTCGGGGTATACTGACTGGTGCGTCCGGTCACCCCATAGAGGCACATAATGGTTTGTTTTTCAGCCGGTGTTATAAATACAACCTCCGCTCATGTGTGGGGGTACTTTTGCTCATTCTAGCAGCTAAGAAACACCTTAGAGAGTGCCAAGAAGAGCAAGGTCCTAGTGAGGTGATTGAGATTTGAGAATCCCAAAGAGAGCCCTCATTAGTGAAGATCAAGAGTAGCAAAATGTGCATCCACCTTCTCATTAGGCTTGTCATGGTCAAGTGAGAGTTTGTGCTTGTTACTCTTGGTGATTGCCATCACCTAGATGGCTTAGTAGTGATTGGGAGTTTGGTGATCACCCAGCGGAGCTTGTGGGTGACCCAACTCATGTTGTGAGTGGTTATGGGTGATTCACCATGATGGAGTATCGAAGAATCAACCCGTAGAGAGCACTTGGTCCTTGCGCAGATCAAGGGGGAGCTACACCCTTGCGTGGGTGCTCCAACAAGGACTAGAGGGGAGTGGTGACTCTCCGATACCTCGGCAAAACATCACCATGTTCCTCCCTCTCTATTTACTTTGAGCAATTCAATTTATGTCTTTACATTCATAGAATTGCCATGCTAGAGTAGGATTAGAACTTAGGTTGCAAGTCTTTTGTGCAGTAGAACAATTAGAAACACTATCTAGGCACAAGGGGTTAATTGGGCTAACCATATGATTTAATTATTGCAAAGAAATTTAGAATTAGCCCAATTCACCCCCCCTTTTGGGCATCTTGATCCTTTCAATTGGTATCAGAGCCTCATGCTCATGTATTTAGGCTTAACCGCCTAGAGCAAGATGTCTCATGGGGATGGACCTCCTCCTATCTTTGAGGGAGATGACTTTCCTTATTGGAAAATTCACATGGAGGCGTATCTAGAGGCTCTAGATATTGGTATACTTAGAGCCACCTCACAAGGCTTCCCAAAACCTCAGGATGCTACTAACCTACAAGGCGATGAGGTGAATTACAAGAAGTGGAATGCAAAGGCTCGAAACACTATCTTTAGAGGCCTTTGTAAAGATGTGTTTAATCGGGTGAGAAACCACAAAGATGCCCATGCACTATGGTCAGACGTTTGTGCACTCCATGAGGGAACTAAGAGTGAGTGTGAGGAACACCATCATCTTGTCATGAAAAAGCTCAACTCTTTTGAAATGCTTCCTAAGGAATGTGCTAATGAAATGTATTCACGTTTGAATGTTCTTGTAGAGAAAGTCAATGGGGTTAGACTCACTCAAATGCAACCATCCAATGTTGTAAGAAAGATCTTGAGTGTCCTCCCCATTAACAAATATGGGCATATTGTGACCGTGCTACATCAAGGTGATCTTTCCACCGCTACACCGACATAAATCTTGGAGAAGATCAATGCTCATGAGATGTACATGCACATCACGTCACAAGATGGCTCATCCTCTACCAAGAAGAAAGATAAGGACTTAGCATTCAAAGCTAGCTAAGAGAAGGGCAAAGCAAGACTTGAGTATGAGAGCTCAAGTGATGATGAAGTTGATGATGAAAGTCTTGCTCTCATGGTGAAGAAAACCGCCAAGATGCTAAAGAAGCTCAACAAGAGTGGCATCAAGTTTGATGGCAAGAAGAAGAAGTTCTTCACAAGCTCTGGAAGGAAGCCAATCTCCGAGATGGATTGCTACAATTGTGGAGAACTTGGTCATCTAGCTCACCAATGCACAAAGCCCAAGAAAGACAAGTTCAAGAACAAGAACAAGGGCAAGAAAGATGACTCAAGCAATGAAGATGAAGATGAGAAGAAAAAGAACAAGCCATACAAGAAGAGAGATGGCAAGAATGACTTCCACAAGAAGAAGAGTGGAAAGGCTTACATCGTCGGTGATTGGCTCATGGACATTGATTCATCTAGTGGATCATCTAATGATGATAGTGACAACAAGAAGGTGGCCACCATTGCTATTGACTCATCATCTTCACCATCACCACCGCCATCATCCTCTACACACCTATGCCTTATGGCCAAAGATGAACAAAAGGTATCACATGATGATGATAGCAGTGGTGATGATCATGCTCATAATGATGATAGTGATAGTGATAGTGATAGTGATGATGATGAATATGAGTCACCTACTTATGATGATCTTGCTAAATTGCTAAAGAAATACACTAAGATCATTATAAAGACTAGAGCTAAAAATAAAAAGCTTGAGATTAAGAATGATTCTCTTTTAGCTAAATGTGAGATAGCCAAAAAGGCTAGTGTTGAGCTTAGAGAAGCAAATGATGCTATGTCATCCAAACTCAAGGAGCTCAAATCTTCTAAGAAAGAGCTTAAAGATAAACATGATAAACTTAAGTGGGTGCACAAAGAGCTCATCACTAGCCATAATAAGCTAAAAGATGAATATACTACTCTCAAGATTAATCATGACAATCTTGTTATTGCTCAAGAATTTTTACCTAATGAGCCACATGATGCTACTAACAATGTTGTTAAGATTGATATAGCTACATCATGTGATGATTTAATTGATGAGAGCATTGAGCAAGGATCTAGTGGCAAAGGCAAGCAAGTGGTTGAGTACAATGACTATGATGAGTATGTCAAGCTCAAGCATGACAATGAAAAGCTAAAGAAAGAGTTTGAAGAGCTCAAAATCCACAACACCATTGTGCTAGAAACTCTTGATCATGATGGTGACTTGGTTCTTGAGAATAAGAAGCTAAAAGAAGAAAACAAGAAACTCAAGGAAGAGAGAAACAATGTTGCACTCAAGGAAGATAAAAGTAGTGATGCACTCAAGGAAGAGAACAAGAAGCTCAAGTTGGAAAAGGAGCATCTCAAGATTGGATTGAGCAAGTTCACTAGAGGCAAGTATCTTCAAAGTGAGCTTCTAATGAACACTGTCATAAAGATGGATAGAAGTGGCATTGGATACATGATAAACAAAGAGAAGAAGGCTCAAGCTCAACAATAACAATAAAAGCCAAAGCCAAAGCCAAAGAGATGCTTTGAGTGTGGACAAGAAGGCCACTTTGCTCCTAAGTGCCAAACTCCACCACCACAACCCTTGCCCAAGCATGCTAGACCCTTTGCCTTAAATGCTCACTACATGCTTAGAAAGGATTCTAGTGGAAAGATAAAAGTGATGTTCTTAGGTCCTCCCAACAAGAATAGGCCTAAGAAAATTTGGGTTGCAAAGTCATTTGTTGAGAAGGTGAAGGGCCCTCAACAAGTTTGGGTTCCTAAAGCTTGATCTCTTGTGTGTAGGTGAACTACAAGACCGGTGGAAGTCATTGGGTTATTGATAGTGGTTGCACACAACATATGACCGGTGATCCTCGTATGTTCACCTTACTAGATGAAGAAGTCGATGGGCAAGAAAGAATCACATTTGGAGATAACTCAAAGGGGAAGGTTAAAGGATTGGGCAAAGTGGCAATATCAAATGATCATTCCATCTCCAATGTGCTATATGTTGCTTCATTGAGCTTCAACTTGCTATCCGTTGGACAATTGTGTGATCTTGGCTTCCAATGCTTGTTTACCGAGAAGGAGGTTGTTGTATCCAAGAAGGATGATGATCATGTGATATTCAAAGGGTTTAGATACAACAACCTATATCTAGTGGACTTTACCTCCAAAGATGCAAATTTGAGGACATGCCTATTCACCAAAACAACACTTGGGTGGCTATGGCATAGAAGATTTGCTCATGTTGGGATGAGTTCACTCAACAAGCTTACGAAGAACGATTTGGTGAGAGGGTTGAAGGATGTGAAGTTTGAGAAGGACAAGCTTTGTAGTGCATGTCAAGCCGGCAAGCAAGTTGCAAATACCCATCCAACAAAAGCTTTCATGTCAACCGCAAGAGTGCTAGAACTCCTTCACATGGATTTATTTGGACCAACAACATACAAGAGTTTGGGAGGAAATCTTTATTGTCTTGTGATTATGGATGATTATTCAAGGTATACATGGGTATTCTTCCTTCATGACAAATCCGAAGTTGCATCTTGCTTTAAGAAGTTTGCCAAGAGAGCACAAAATGAATTTGAAGTGAAGCTCAAGAAGATAAGAAGTGACAATGGGAAAGAATTTGACAACACAAACATAGAAGCCTATTATGATGAAGTTGGAATCAAACATGAAGTCTCCGCAACATATACTCCTCAACAAAATGGTGTAGTTGAAAGAAAGAACCGGACATTGATCACTCTTGCAAGAACAATGCTTGATGAGTACAACACCCTCGAAGCTCTATGGGCGGAAGCAATCAACACCGCATGCTATGCATCCAACCACCTATTCCTTCAAAAGTTCCTTGGCAAGACACCTTATGAGTTGCTCAATGAGAAGAAGCCGGGCGTCTTCTTCTTTAGGGTGTTTAGTTGCAAATGCTACATCTACAAGAAGTGGCAACACCTAGGGAAGTTTCAAAGATGTTGTGATATTAGTTTTCTTATTGGTTACTCATCAAAGTCCAAAGCATATAGAGTATTTAATCATGCCCCCGATTTGGTTGAAGAAACATATGATGTAGAATTTGATGAATCTAACGGCTCCCAAGGAGCACATGAGAATCTTGATGATGTAGGTGATGAACCATTGAGGGAGGCTATGAAGAATATTCTGGTTGGAGACATCAAGCCTAAAGATGATGAAGATGATGTACAAGTGATTGATCCACCTTCTTCATCAAGTGTGCCATAAGATGATGAAAAAGATGGAAGAGTAGAAAATGAAGATACTCATGTCTCCCATAAACAAATGGTGGTACAAGCACAAGATGTTGATGCTCCACAACCTCCCCCTCAAGTGGTCAATAGAAGAAATACACCCCTACTTCAAGATCATCCATAAGATCTTAGCATAGGGAGTCCATCAAAGGGTGTAATGACTCGATCTCAAAAACTTGCTTCATTTGTTGCTCATCACTCTTTTGTCTCTTGCTTTGAGCCTACTAAGGTAGAAGAAGCTCTTCAACATCTGGATTGGATAAATGCCATGCATGAAGAGTTGAACAACTTCACTCACAATGAAGTTTGGACTCTTGAAGAGCAGCCAAAAGGTGCAAGAGTCATTGGAACAAAGTGGGTGTTCCGAAACAAGCAAGATGATCAAGGTGTTGTTGTGAGGAACAAGGCAAGACTAGTTGCAAAGGGGTTCTCTCAAGTTGAAGGTTTGGATTTTAGAGAGGCCTTTGCCCTGGTTGCAAGATTAGAAGCCATTTGTATCCTTCTTGCATATGCATCACATCATGAAATAAAACTTTATCAAATGGATGTGAAAAGTGCATTTTTAAAAGGCTTTATTAATGAACTAGTCTATGTTGATCAACCTCCCGGGTTTGAAGTCCCTAGATATCCTAATCCTGTTTATAGGTTGTCCAAGGCACTATATGGGCTTAAGCAAGCCCCAAGAGCTTGGTATGAGCAGTCTTTGGGAATTCCTTATTGAGAAGGGCTTCACCATTGGGAAGGTCGACACCACACTATTCACCAAGAAGCTTGATGGGCATATCTTCATTGTCAAGTGTATGTTGATGATATCATCTTTGGATCATCAAATGAAGATTCATGCAAAGAATTTGGTGAATTGATGTCAAAGGAGTTCAAGATGTCAATGATTGGAGAGCTTACATTCTTTCTTGGTTTTCAAGTCAAGCAAATGAGAGAAGGGATTTTCATCTCTCAAGAGAAATATACTAATGATCTTCTCAAGAGATTCAAGATCGATGAATGTAAGCCAATCAAGACCCCAATGCCAACCAATGGAAATCTCGACCTAGACGAGGAAGGTAACCTAGTTGATCAAACTCTCTATCGCTTTATGATTGGTAGCTTGTTATATTTGACCGCATCTAGGCCCGACATCATGTTTAGTGTGTGTATGTGTGCTAGGTTTCAAGCTAATCCTAAGGAAACTCATTTAATTGCTGTAAAAAGAATCCTGAGGTATCTTAAGCACACACCAAGCATTGGCCTTTGGTATCCCAAAGGAGCTATATTTGAATTAGTTGGCTATTTCAATTCGGATTATGCCGGTTGCAAAGTTGATAGAAAGAGCACATTCAGAGGGTGCCATTTGCTTGGTAGTTCACTTGTGTCTTGGTCCTCCCTGAAACAAAATAGTGTGGCTTTGTTCACCGCCAAAGCAGAATACATTGCCGCGGGTGCTTGTTGTGCACAAATACTTTACATGAAACAAACTTTGCTAGACTATGGTGTAGTTCTAGATAAAGTACCTCTTTTGTGTGACAATGAAAGTGCGGTAAAACTTGTAAATAATCCAGTTCAACACTCTCGCAGCAAGCACATAGTAATCCGCCATCACTTTCTTAGAGATCATGTTGCTAAAAATGATATATCACTAGAAGGTGTAAGAACCGAGGATCAATTGGCGGATATCTTCACTAAACCGCTAGATGAGGCAATATTTTGTAGATTGCAGAATGAACTCAATGTGCTTGATTTTAGTAACTTCACTAAAAATTGAGCTTGTGTTGTCCCTTGCATTGCATTGTAATATACAACATGTTTAATGCTTTATAATACACATAGGGCTTGTCTAACATGGTTAAGATAACCGCCGAAAAGCGTGTGAAGAAGCTTAACCTTGGATCAAACTTGACAAGCAACTAGATTTACTTTCAAGTATTGCATTGCATATGCATGATTGTTGTTTGTCGTTTGTCTTCAAATTGCCCTCTTATTGCCTATTTTCTTAAAAAGAATTATAGCCTAAGGCAAAATATTTTGAAAAACTTGAGGGTTTGAGAGAGGTCACTCACATTAGTCCCAATTGGTGTTTATTTGGATCTTATTCAAGTTGGGACTTGATTGGGAACAGGCAGCATGAAGGACCTTGAAGATTTGCTGAAGAAGGAGTGACCGGACGCTGCACCGGACTCTAATGTCTAGCGTCCAGTCAGTTCACAAGAGGTGAACTGCTACTGAGCAGAAGTGACCGGACACTAAAATAGTGTTTTTCCAGCGTCCGGTTAGAAGGAGCTTCAGCATTCGGTCGATCATGAAGATGTCAAGGCTAGGTGACCGAACTCTGGCTGCGTCCGGTCGGTGTCCACCAGACGCGTCTGGTCGCGATTCCAAAGGATTTGGACCTCTCTGGAATCGACCGGACGCTGGGTGGCAGCGTCCGGTCGCTGCCACCGGAGCGTCCAGTCGGTAGATTTCATGTGGCATTAGGACTCTTCTCCGTTTCCTTATCTGCTCTGTCGGGGGGCCACCTTATAAGCTAATCACCGCGTGGTTAGCCTATCCACCGTCTTCCCCACACCGCCGGTCGACATAGCCACCAAGTCGCTAGATCCACCATCGTAGTCCCGCGCCGTGCCCCTCGCGCCCGAGCGCCATGCCGCCACACCATGTGCTGCTCGTAGCTCCCTATGCCGTCGCTCCCTACGCCGTCGCTCCTTGCGCCATTGCCCGTGTGCCTCACTGAGCCCTCGCACCGCCGCCGCTTGCCCGCATGCCTCCCTGTGCCTGCACACCACTACCAGCCCCTCACCAGCGCTGTCGCCTGTAGCTCCTCCTCGCGCCTCTCTGCTCCCCACTACCGCGCAACCCTAACATCATCGCTGAGCCCCTATTCTAGTACCCTAGCTACTTCTACCCTCAGCCATCGATTCACCGCATCGCATTACTGATCCTCGCTGACCAGCAACCCTAGCCAATTCGGTGTCCCCCGATCTGTTCCTCCTCTCGCCGTTTCGCCATTTCAACAGGTAGCAAGCCCCGCGTTTCAATTTCGTACCTAATTGCTTGCTTCCTAGGGTTTCACATCTTTAGATATATTCTATTTATTTGTATATCCTTTCTATTCCATCGTGCAGCGTGTCAGTTCTGTTGAGGTGTTAGTGGCAGTTGTTAGTCAACTCAGGGCCAAGCTCGCGAGTACAGAATGAGGCCAAGCCTCAAAAGTGTCAGTGATAGTTGATCTTTGTCAGAGGCAGTTGTTTCTTTGTCAGGAGCAGTCGATTCATCTAAGATCTTTTAGATGGCTCATACAAAGAATGTCGGTGGTGGTCCCGATGATGAGGATCCGAGGCCCTGCCTCGCTAGCCTACAAAACCTAAAGGCAAGGTGACCAAGAAGCTGGTAGTTAGGAAGCACAAGTATCTAGATGCAGATACAGCGAGAGCCACCACAATTGTAGAGGCCATAGAGCGTGCCGAGAGAGGAGGTGCTCGTAGTGGAGTCTGGATTGCCAATCCACTTTCACCAGAGGCGATGGCTACACTTCAGCGTGTTGAGCATCTTCATGGTGGTCTAGCTGGGACCCTCATGATTGGAGGACGGTGTGTTGCCATTGATGAGGTTCAGCCTTAGGGGGACCCACAACAGTAGCCTTAGCTCGCACAACAGACTCAGGAGCCTGAGCCAGCTTAGCAGACTCAGGAGCCACAACTGGCACAGTAGTCTTAGGAGGGTGAGCAGGTCTAGTAGGCCGAGGAGACAGAGCCGACACCACAGCCATAGTTATGCCACTCAAGTCATACTCGTGTCCTAGTTTCATCGAGGCCAGTCACTCAGCAGAGGGGTTCTCATCCACCACCTCAACCACAGGGTCCACCTCTAGTGACCCATCTTGACCTGAGGGCCACCACGACCAAGCAGGTGCAGCAGCTAAGGTTTATGGACTTCGAGGTGTGGTTTCCACCCAGGAGGGATGAGAGAGCATCAGAGGGATTCTATACACCCCTGCAGGACTTCTATAATGCCTATCTAAATAGTGGAGCAGTCTTTAGACCACAAAGAGTGTGCAACATCGAGTCTATTGTTGCAGCAGCTGGAGAGCACATTCGCCCCTACCTTGCATATCTACCGGGGCTAACAGATCTGATTGGACGGACTGGACTATATGTTCCATCTTGGGTTCGTTAGTTCTATGCATCTCTCTGGATTGACCCCCACCATAGGTTTATTCACTTTGCATTCGGTGGCAGAGACTATCGGTTGATGAGCACTAGGGTCAGGGAGATTCTTAGGCTTCAAGAGTAGCTAGTCAGGCTCCATGAGGTGTGATATGGACAGACTACACCCCCCAGATGCCCTCATGGTGGCATGGTACCCCCTATAGACTTGGTACGTCACTGCTTCATAGAGCCTTTTGGCAAGGGTTCGAGGAGGAACCCCAGTGATCTCACGCCCACTGCTCGTGTTCTTGAGGATGTTATGAGGACTTTACTTCCACGGATGGGATAGAGAGAGGTATTGACTCAGATTCAGCTATGGCTTCTGAACTCTCTCATGCAGCAGACAATTTTTGATATCTAGGATCTCCTTCTATTAGAGATGGAGGACACTATAGCTGAGGGCTTTAGAGGTCATAGGTAGCTACCCTATGCTCACTGGGTCATATTCCTTATCCACAGAGCTATGTCAGTTAAGTCGCCTGAGATGATTGCTGAGTACAGTGGTGCTATGAAAGAGTTCCCTACTTATAACATGTCTTAGATGATCCGCCACAGTACACCACATGAACCAAGTCAACCGTGCCATTGTCTAGAGGTGCCAGAGACTGCAGCCCAGCAGGATGATATTATCAGGGGTATTGCAGCTATAGAGGAGGAGGAGCTTGCTCAGCAGGAGGGGTTGGTCACTAGCGAGCCTAGTGATAGTTCTGATGATGACTACCAACCCATTCCATAGATGCCTCCACGACGACATGATGCTGAGGCCGGTAGCTCTAGTTCAACGCCACCTGCCCCGTAGACTGACCCCGCTCTTCTTAATATACTTGAGCAGATGAGGCAGGACTAGGCTAGATAGGCTTAGAAGACAGTTGCTACACTTGCTCAGTTTCAGACTCGATAGGACGAGTTCTAGTGCCAGCAACTAGTCATTTAGCAGTAGACACAGGCTCTACAACAGTAGCAGTAGGCTATGTGAAAGGTCCTAATAGCTAGAGGGGGGTGAATAGCATAATAAAAATTTCTACAACAACACTTACCAAAATGGTTAGATAATTATGAGGCAAAGCAAATGTTGCGCTAGCCTACTCAAAATGCAAGCCACCTACCACAATTCTAGTTTAGATAGTGTCTATTCACACAATAGCTATGACACTACCCTATGTTAGTGTGCTCTCAAAGGCTAACTAAAGAGCCACACCAACCAACCAAGCAAGCTCTCACAACTAGCTACACTAAAGAGCTTGTCAACTAGTTTACGGTAAAGTAAAGAGAGTGATCGAGAAGGTTATACCGTCGTGTAGATGAAGAAACCAATCAATCACAAGGATGAATAACAATGAAGACCAATCACCTCGGAATCAATGATGAACACAATAATTTTTTACCAAGGTTCACTTGCTTGTCGGCAAGCTACTCCTTGTTGTGGCGATTCACTCACTTGGAGGTTCACGCGCTAATTGGCTTCACACGCCAAACCCCCAATAGGGTGCCACACAACCAACACAAGATGAGGATCACACAAGTCACGAGTAATCCACTAGAGTATCTTTTGGCTCTCTATCGAGGAAAGGTCAAGAACCCCTCACAATCACCACGATCAGAGCCGGAGACAATCACCAACCTCCGCTCGACGATCCTCGCTGCTCCAAGCCATCTTGGTGGCGGCAACCACCAAGAGTAACAAGCAAATCCTATAGTGAAACACGAACACCAAGTGCCTCTAGATGCAATCACTCAAGCAATGCACTTGGATTCTCTTCCAATCTCACAAAGATGATGAATCAATGATGGAGATGAGTGGGAGGGCTTTGGCTAAGCTCACAAGGTTGCTATGTCAATGAAAATGGCCAAAGGTTATGAGCTTCAACTGGCCATTGGGCTTAAATAGAAGCCCCCATGAAATAGAGCCCTTGTACCCCTTTCACTGTGCACAACGTGGGCTGACCGGACTGCTCCGGTCAGTTGACCAGACGCTGAGCCCCTAGCGTCCGGTCGCTCATAGTCTGCCACATGTCCCCTGCTTCAAATACTATTCATTAGATTTCAACGATCATCAGTTGACCAGACACTACGCCTAAGTTGACCGGATGCTAAACACCCAGCGTTTGGTCGTTTACAATAAGGTTCCAAAACCGACTTTTGTCGACCGGACGCGTCCAGTCATTCTCAACCAGACCCTACCAGCGTCCGGTCACACTGTGACTTCTTACTGTGCTGACCGACAACACGATCTGACGTAGCCCTTCAGCGTCCAGTCGCTGAGCGACCCAGCGTCCGGTCAGTTGACCGATGCCAGCATCTTTGCGACCAACTCTATTTCACCTCTAACTTCTTTACCCTTTCTCAAATGTGCCAACCACCAAGTGTATCACCTTGTGCACATGTATTAGCATATTTTTCACAAACATTTTCAAGGGTGTTAGCACTCCACTAGATCCTAAATGCATATGCAATGAGTTAGAGCATCTAGTGGCACTTTGATAACCGCATTCCGATATGAGTTTCACCCCTCTTAATAGTACGGCTATCAATCCTAAATGTGATCACACTCTCTAAGTGTCTTGATCACCAAAACAAAATAGCTCCTATGGTTTATACCTTTGACTTGAGCTTTTTGTTTTTCTCTTTCTTCTTTCCAAGTCCAAGCATTTGATCATCATCATGGTATCATCTTCATCATGCTATGATCTTTGTTTGCTTCGCAACTTGGAGTGTGCTACCTATCTCATGATCACTTGATAAACTAGGTTAGCACTTACGGTTTCATCAATTCACCAAAACCAAACTAGAGCTTTTAATATCCCCCTTTTTGGTAATTGATGACAACCCTTATACAAAGATATGAATTAAAATTCAATTGAATCCATGTTGCTTGTCCAAGCATATTTACCATATGTAAAAGGATATGGACAAGTTTCATGAACTCTATATGATAGCAATTGCTCCCCCTACATATGTGCTAAGAGTTTGGATTGTAGCTTGCACATATGCTTAGATAGGAAATATAGGAGTCAATGTCTACCACATGATGCTAAGGTATAAAAGATGGACCTTTGAAGCGTGATACCAATTGGAGTGCACCATTAAACCTTCCTTAGCACCATGATTAGCTTGATACCATTTGAAAATATACCACATAGAAATATTTGGAATAGATACCATTTGATAATACTAGAGAATGAAATCACTAGATAATCTATTCATGCTAGTTTTTCATATTATCATTCAAACTTACAACTAGCATACATCACACAAGCATGGATGTTTAAATTTAATACTTGTGCCATGCAAGCAAACATATGAAATGCACATTCACATGCATCATCCAAGTTCATGAGCTTGCTCCCCCTACTTTAATTGATCCCTTTCCTTTTTCACTTCTCTTCCCCTATGTCATATATCAAGTATATCTTTATGTTTCTCTCCTTTTATGATATTTCTCCCCCTTTTTCACTATTTTTACTACTATCTTTGTTTCTCTCCTCCTTTGTCATTAATGACCACAAAGGTTCAAAATATAGATAGTATTACTTGTAGGGTTGAGATTATCAATGTCAATCAATGGGGTGAGGATCAAAGTTCCAAATTTGGTTCAAACTAGAATATATGCCAAAGATATTTAGCTCGGTTTGATCCAAGGACAAACTTTTTCACACCTCAAAATAAGGGTTATCTTGTACCATGTTGAGTTAAACACTTAGAGCTCATATTCTAGATTAAACACTAGGTTTACAAGCCCATAAACATGTCATATGCTACCACTAGATCAAGTCAAGCATAGAAGCAATAGTGATACCATATAGACATCAAAATCATTTGATTTTCATGAATGAGCCTAATAAAATAGAACCACTTGAAAGGTCCTAATAAAATTGAAAATGTGACTAGATGCACTAATCATGTCCTTAGCAAAGATGTATGTCATGCCAATCAACTTTTACCTTGGATTACTTGAAGGAGAGGCATGTCATATGAGTGGGGGGTGCATCAACACATATTTGAGAAATCCAATATGTTCAACTCATTCCTTAGCTTGCAAAACCTTTTCTCATCTAATGGCTTGGTGAATATATTGGCAAGTTGATCTTCGGTGCCTATACTCTCAATGCAAATATCCTCTTCTTGTTGGTGATCTCTTATGAAGTGATGGCGGACATCAATGTGCTTTATTCTTGCATGTTGCACCAGATTGTTGGTTAGCTTGATTGCACTCTCATTGTCACATAGCAATGGTACTTTCTTGAACTTGATTCCAAAATCCTTCAAAGTGGCCTTCATCCAAAGAATTTGTGCACAATAACTACCAATGGATATGTATTCGTTTTTGGCGGTTGATAATGCAACACTATTTTGCTTCTTTGATGACCATGAAACAAGTGATCTTCCCAACAATTGACATGTGCCTGAGGTGCTCTTCCTTTCAACCTTGCATTCCGCATAGTCTGAGTCGGAGTAACCAACTAGCTCAAACTTTGCTCCTTTGGGATACCACAAACCAACATTTGGTGTATGCTTCAAGGACCTCAATATCCTCTTTGTAGCCTTCAAATGACTTTCTCTTGGTGATGCTTGAAATCTTGCACACATGCATACACTAAACATGACATCCGGCCTTGATGCGGTCACATAGAGTAGGCTTCCAATCATAGACCAATACAACTTTTGATCCACCATATTTCCATTTACATCACTATCTAAGTTGCCATTGGTTCCCATTGGTGTGCTAATGGCTTTGCTATTAATCATGCCAAACTTCTTGATCATGTCCTTGATGTACTTGCCTTGACTCACAAATGTACCATTCTTCAATTGCTTGATTTGAAGACCAAGGAAGTAACTCAACTCTTCGATCATGGACATCTCAAACTCATTAGCCATCATCTTTTCAAACTCATCATAAAAATCTTGATTGGTTGATTCAAATATGATATCATCAACATAGATTTGCAATACAAATAGATCTTTTCCAATCTTCTTGATGAAAAGAGTGGTGTCAACCTTGCCCATTGTAAACCCTTTAGAGAGTAAAAAATCTCTCAATCTCTCATACCATGCTCTAGGTGCTTGCTTCAAGCCATACAATGCTTTCTTCAACTTGTATATATGGTTGGGCTTTTTGTCATCTTTAAAACCAAGAGGTTGCTCAACATATACTTCTTCATTGATGTTGCCATTGAGAAATGCACTCTTGACATCCATTTGATAGAGCTTGATGTTGTGGGCACAAGCATAGGCTAGCAAGATTCTAATTGCTTCCAATCTAGCAACCGGGGCATATGTTTCTCTAAAGTCAAGACCTTCAACTTGTGTATAGCCTTGTGCTACCA
Source organism: Miscanthus floridulus (assembly GCF_019320115.1). NCBI lineage: Eukaryota > Viridiplantae > Streptophyta > Magnoliopsida > Poales > Poaceae > Miscanthus > Miscanthus floridulus. Next base: position 47,213,693 of record NC_089590.1, read on the forward strand.
ATCTTGCTTTGTTCCTTACTACTATCCCATCTTGATCTTGCTTGTTTCTAAAGACCCATTTGGTTCCAATCACATTGTGTCCCTTTGGCCTTTCTACTAACTCCCATACTTGATTTCTTGTGAAGTTATTCAATTCTTCATGCATAGCTTTTACCCAATCAACATCCTTCAAAGCTTCATCTATCTTCTTTAGTTCAATGGATGACACAAATGAGAAGTGTTCACAAAATGATGCCAATCTTGATCTTGTTTGCACACCTCTTGAGACATCTTCAATTATAGTGTCCAATGGATGATCCCTTGCAACATTGGTTGGTTGGAGGATTGGAACTTGATTGCTTGCACTTGCTTGATCATTGGGTTGAGATGATGTACTAGCCACTTGATCTTGTTCATTATCATGAGAGCCACTTGCACTAACTTGATTCGTATCGTCTTGCACATTTGAGTTAGAGAGCACTTGCACTTGATCATCTTCATCATCATTCACTTGCCTAGGCCTTAATTCACCAATATCCATGTTCTTCATGGCATTTGAAAGTTGAATGCCTCTAACATCTTCTAAGTTCTCATTCTCTACTTGTGAACCCTTGGTTTCATCAAATTCAACATCATGAACTTCCTCAAGAGTACCACTATCCAAATTCCAAACTCTATATGCTTTGCTTGTAGTGGAATAGCCAAGTAGGAATCCTTCATCACACTTCTTGTCAAACTTCCCCAATCTTGTACCTTTCTTCAAGATATAGCATTTACAACCAAAAACCCAGAAATATGCCATGTTTGGCTTTCTACCATTCAAGAGCTCATATGGTGTCTTCTCTTTCAATCGGTGACAATAGAGGCGGTTGCTACAATAGCAAGCCGTGTTGATAGCTTTGGCCCAAAAAGATTGACTCACATTGTACTCACTAAGCATAGACCTTGCCATATCAATTAGTGTTCTATTCTTTCTCTCAACGAGGCCATTTGTTTGAGGTGTGTACTTAGTCGAGAATTGATGTCTAGTTTCAATTTCATCACACAACTCATCAATTCTAGTGTTCTTGAACTCACTACCATTGTCACTTCTAACTCTCTTGATGGTTGTTTCAAACTCATTGTGAATACCTTTGACAAATGATTTGAATGTTGCAAACACATCACTTTTGTCCACTAGAAAGAATACCCATGTGTATCTAGTGTAGTCATCCACTATCACAAAACCATATTTGTTACCACCAATGCTAGTGTATTGTGTTGGCCCAAACAAGTCCATGTGCAATAACTCAAATGCTTTACTAGTGCTCATCATGCTTTTCTTAGGATGGGTGTTTCCAACTTGTTTGCCGGCTTGACAAGAGCTACAAAGCTTATCCTTTTCAAACACAACATCTTTCAAGTCTTTAACTAAGTCATACTTAACCAATCTATTCAATTGTTTCATTCCAACATGACCAAGCCTTCTATGCCATAACCAACCCATGCTAGACTTAGTGAACAAGCATGTAGATAATCTAGCTTCACTAGCATTGAAATCAACAAAGTATAGATTCTCATATCTAAAGCCTTTGAAGATCAAGTTAGAGCCATCTACACTTATGATCTCTACATCATGTACCCCAAATATGCATTTGAATCCAAGATCACACAATTGAGCCACGGATAGCAAGTTGAAATTCAAGCTCTCTACTAGCAACACATTGGATATGCTCATGTCATTGGATATTGCAATCTTAGCAAGCCCTTTGACCTTGCCTTTGCCATTGTCACCAAATATGATACTATCATAACCATCATTGCCATTGGTGTTGATTGAGTTGAACATTCTTGCATCACCGGTCATGTGTTGAGTGCACCCACTATCAAGAACCCAATGCCTTCATCCGGCTTTGTAATTGACCTACAAAAGAAGATCGATTCTTTGCTTGGGTCCTTGAAGGTTAGTTACTAAGCTCTTTGATACCCAAATGGCTTTCTTCTTTGGGCCCATCCATGGTTTACCAATGAACTTAGCCTTCACACCATTTGTACCCTTAGTAAGCATATAGCATGAATCAAGCTTAAGGGAGGATACATTAGCATTTTTGCTCTTGTTTTTGCACTCTGCTCTTTATGACCAACTTGCTTGCAACTAGTGCAAAACCGACCATTGTTCTTCACAAAACTAGTCTTGTGAGGAGCAAAGGTTGCCTTGCCTTTCTTGGGGGTATAGCCCAATCTCTCTTTGTAGAGAGAAGCTCTTTGGCTACCCAAGCACATAAGCAAGCGGTCCTCACCACCATAAGCCTTAGCTAAGGTGTGAGTGAGCTTAGTGACCTCCCTCTTGAGGTTCTCATTCTCAACCACTAGTGAGACATCACAAGTGAGACCATCACTACTAGATGAGGTAGAAGTGGAAGTGCTACAAGAAGGGTTAGTAGGAGCAACAATGATAGGCATAGATAGTGATTCATCAATTATATCACAAGTTAAACCTACATTGCAAGTTTCAACATGCTTCTTTTTATTTTGCTCATCAAGCAAAGAGGAATGAGCCTTTTCAAGCTTTTTGTGAGCTTTGCCAAGCTTCTCATTGGCTTCCTCTAGCCTCTCATGAGATGCATTGAGCTCATCAAAGGCTTGCTTAAGGGCTTTTAGTTCCTTACGCAAGCTTTTGCATTCCCTTCTCTTGATATCAAAGTGGTCTCTAGCATCTTCTAGCATGTTAAATAATTCATCCTTAGTAGGTTCATCATCATCACTATCACTATCATTTTCATTTTTATTTTCATTATCATCATTATGTTCTTCATCACTTTCATCATCACAAGTTTGTACCTTAGTGGCCTTAGCCATGAAGCATGATGAAGAGTCGAAGAGAGAAGGCTTCTCATTGATAGCAATGCTTGCAAGAACCTTCTTCTTGGTGGTCATGTTATCATCACTATCATCATCATCACTTAAGGAAGCATCACTATCCCAAGTGACCACATATGAACCACCCTTCTTCTTCTTGAATGCCATCTTGTCCTTCTTCTCTTTTTTTTCCTTCTTGTCCTTCTTCTTGTTCTTCTTGTTGTCATCATCATTGTCACTATTGTATGGGCATTGAGTAACAAGATGATCTTTGCTTCCACACTTGAAGCACCTTCTTGACTCTTCTTTGTTCTTGGATGAAGATTCTTTCTTCTAGCACGGTAGCCCTTCTTCACCATGAACTTGCCAAATCTCTTGACAAATAGAGCCATCTTCTCATGATCATCATCACCCCATGATTCATCTTCTTCACTTGATGTTTCTTGCTTAGCTTTGCCCTTGGATGATGTGGCCTTGAATGCCACACTCTTCTTCTTCTCATCCTTCTTCTCATCTTTCTTCTCCTTCTTTTCTTCCTTCTCATCTTCATCTCTATATGCATCATCGGTCATGATGTCTCCTAACACTTGGTTTGGTGTCATGGTGTCCAAACCACTCCTTACTAGAATAGTGACCAATATGCCAAATCTTGAAGGTAAGCATCTCAAGAACTTGTGGGAGAAGTCCTTGTCCTTCACCTCTTCTCCAAGTGCTTTGAGATCATTGACAAGCACTTGAAGCCTATGAAACATCTCCGGCACACTCTCATCCTCCTTCATTTTGAAGCTTGCAAACTTCTTGAGAATGTAAGCCTTTGCACCCTTCATGGCTTGAGTGCCTTAAAATGATTCTTCCAACTTCTTCCATGACTCATGAGCCATCTCAATATTCTTGATTTGCTCAAATGTTCTCTCATCAATTGCATCATGAAAGCACTTAGAGCAATGTTATTGTTTGGGAGAAGCACTTCTTCGGCCGCGGTGGGATTATCTGAATCACCAATCTCAATTTTGGTTTCTACCACCTTCCACACCTTTCTATTGATTGACTTGATGTGTATGGTCATCTTTGACTTTCAATAAGGATAATTTGTGCCATCAAATTGGGGTGGCTTCTTGGTGTTGTTGATTTGAGCATTTTAACACCGAAGGTTGTTAAGCCTCAAATAACAGTGACCTCGGCTCTGATACCACTTGAAAGGTCCTAATGGCTAGAGGGGGGGGGGGTGAATAGCCTAATAAAAATTTCTACAACAACACTTAACAAAATGGTTAGACAACTATGAGGCGAAGCAAGTGTCACGCTAGCCTACTCAAAATGCAAGCCACCTACCACAATTCTAGTTTAGATAGTGTCTATTCACACAATAGCTATGACACTACCCTATGTTAGTGTGCTCTCAAAGGCTAACTAAAGAGCCACACCAACCAACCAAGCAAGCTCTCACAACTAGCTACACTAAAGAGCTTGTCAACTAGTTTGTGGTAAAGTAAAGAGAGTGATCAAGAAGGTTATACCACCGTGTAGATGAAGAAACCAATCAATCACAAGGATGAATAACAATGAAGACCAATCACCTCGAAATCAATGATGAATAGAATGATTTTTTACCGAGGTTCACTTGCTTGCCGGCAAGCTACTCCTCGTTGTGGCGATTCACTCACTTGGAGGTTCATGCACTAATTGGCTTCACATGCCAAACCCTCAATAGGGTGCCATGCAACCAATACAAGATGAGGATCACACAAGCCACGAGCAATCCACTAGAGTACCTTTTGGCTCTCCGCCGGGGAAAGGTCAAGAACCCCTTACAATCACCACGATCGGAGCCAGAGACAATCACCAACCTCCGCTCGACGATCCTCGCTGCTCCAAGCCATCTAGGTGGCGGCAACCACCAAGAGTAACAAGCAAATCCCATAGCGAAACATGAACACCAAGTGCCTCTAGATGCAATCACTCAAGCATTGCACTTGGATTCTCTCCCAATCTCACAAAGATGATGAATCAATGATGGAGATGAGTGGGAGGGCTTTGGCTAAGCTCACAAGGTTGCTATATCAATGAAAATGGCCAAAGGTTGTGAGCTTCAACCGGCCATGTGGCTTAAATAGAAGCTCCCATGAAATAGAACCGTTGTACCCCTTTCACTGTGCACAACGTGGGCTGACCAGACGCTCTGGTCAGTTGACCGGACACTGAGCCCCCAGCATCCGATCACTCGCAGTCAGCCACGTGTCCCCTACTTCCAATACTATTCGTCTGATTTCAGCGGTCATCAGTTGACCGGACACCGTGCCTAAGTTGACCGGACACTGAACACCCAGCGTCCGGTCGTTTACAGTAAGGTTCCAAAACCGACTTTTGCCGACCGGATGTGTCTGGTCCTGCTTAATTGGACCCTACCAGTGTCCGGTCACACTATGACTTCTTACCGTGCTGACTGACAATATGACCGGACATAGCCCTTCAATGTCCGGTCACTGAGCGACGCAGCGTCCGGTCAGTTGACCGACGCCAGCATCTTTGCGACTAACTCCATTTCACCTCTAATTTCTTAACCCTTGCTCAAATATGCCAACCACCAAGTGTATCACCTTGTGCACATGTGTTAGCATATTGTCGGGGACCTAATACCGGGGTACCCCGGAAGGTGGAACCAATAACCACCGAACGTGAAAAACTTCTGGACGCATAAGGGTGCCGTTTCATCCCTTGTTCGGGTAAACAGGAGTTTGGTTCCGCCTTGCTCGACGCCTTTGGGAGATAACTCTGCCTCACCCGAGGGCTCAAGGTTAATCTCCATCTCACCCAACGCCATTGGAATAGGCTCGGTCTCACCCGAGGGCCAAGGGATAAAACTCCATCTCGCCCGATGCCTTGAAGGCGGGCTCGGTCTTTCCCGAGGGCTGAGGGATAGGTTCCGCCTCGCCCAACCCTAGAGGGGCGAGGTCGGTCTCACTCGAGAGATAGGAATTGGTCTCTGTTTCGCCCGACAGCAAGGAACGAGTCTCACCCTGCTCCATATCTAAAGATTGGATTCATCCTCCCTGACAACTTCTCCCCATTCCCTCAAGATGATAAGTACAGGGCAAGACAAGACGTTCGGGTCAACCGTGGCTCCAAGGACCATACCCTGCGCCCTGGCAGGAAAAGTACTGCCAGGGGATGACAGGACAGGTGCTTTAGACCCTTCCGGGCGCCGCAGAGCCCAAAAGGTTGTACATGTGCGTGCTCCTCGCCCTATAGAGTTGTAGGCGCCGCCTTCAGCCCTAGGACATGCAACCCGACGAAGATATACGACAACCACTATGCTCTAGAAAAGGACTTAATATATCCACACACGACGGACATTCCGTCATCATACTATGGACCCAAGGGAGCGGCACCCACTTCCCTACCCCTCAGGTCCACCAAGTCAGAAGGCCTTGACCATGTTGTCGCTCTGGACCCCGACCCCTCATCCCTCCAACGAAGACTCACAGGAACCAGAAGGCGTGCAGAGCAAGGCTGGGAGAGGCCAATAAGTCAAAACCATAGTACTACAGCCCACACCCTACGCAGGGTAGCATTCTGTAATCAACCTGACATTCTACAGAGACATCAACAGTATTATAGGCGCCTATCTTCCTTCGCACTCACCAGAATGAAGGAGGAGGATTGGGTAGATGTGAGCCACAAGACTAAGTAGAATATACATCCTAAACCCTCGCCCTTGTAAAAGCGACCCCCTTCCTCTATAAAAGGGGATGCGCTTCCTTCATCAAGAGGACGAACTCTTAAGACCGAACAATACGATGCACTCATACACACAGTCAAGCGGCTACGAAGCTCTTGACCTCCTTTCAACCCTTCCATCAGAGACTTGGGACCAGTCCCTCTCTCGATCGTTTGTACCCCTTACTATAGACCATTCATGGTGCTAATAACACGAGCAGTAGCAAACTGGACGTAGGGATATTCAGCCCGAACCAGTATAAATCTTGTGCCCTTTAGCACACCATCCGAGCCTAACGTGCATTACTATAAATTTACTTGCCGGTGCTTGTACAAAACACCGATAGTTGGTGCGCCAGGTAGGGGTCTTGCGCGTTCCAAATCAAGCCTCGGATGGCCACCCACGCAATCACCTAGGCCCCGGGCGCACATGTGTGTTTTGGCGACCTAGATTTCATCGTCACACTAGGAGGAGAGCTGGCGCTGACTCACTCAGCTGCCCCATCTCCCCCTTCCATCAACCTCAGCCGTCTTAGGCTTGAGGGCCTACCAGAAAACTCACTAGGAGTCCCATCATCAAGGGAGGCCTCTCACAACGCCACCCTATGTCCAAAAGGGTCCGTACGGAGTGCCCCGACAGTGTTTCCGTTCAGTCTCCGCAACGCTGCGGCAACCGCTGGCCGCCTTCTGGCGCTACGTATGGTTCAATCACCCACGGACATCGAGTTTGTGGGGGCGATTGAGCAGGATACGGAGACCCTCTATGGGCTCCTCAATGAGGAGCTAGGATCATTCTCTAGCTCGGATTCCAGTAGGGGGAGCCACCACCCTTCTCGGGAGTGCTTCATGACGCAGACCCCCGAAGGTCACGTCGAAAGTGCCTCTAGGGAAGAGGTCACCCCTACAAACAACCCAGACAGTAGATCTGGGGAAGAGATGATAGCCCCATCTCGCCTAAGGATGGAGCAGCTGAGGGCCTGTCAGCAAGAGATCAATGAGACCGGGCAAGGGCTCGTCCGGGAATACGTGGACATAAATCATGAGATTGAACACCGCAAAGACAGGGGACGCACGCACGCCATGGCCCGCACCGTACACCAAAGGATCCTCATCGACGATGGGGCCCTTCCTCACTTCACCTGAGCCAGTCAGAACATCGCCGCAGCAACCGCCTTGCTGCATGGCCTTCCGGAGGCCACGACGTTCGAGGATCGCCACGCCCGCCGAGAAATTCGCACGTTGCTTGAACGGGCGGCGGCGCAGCAGGCGGAAAGTTCATTGTCCCGATGACACAAACCCGACACCAGCCAGTGCATGCCCTCAATGCACCCCACCAAGGACGCATCCGTCCACCAAACACCGCTAGGCGGCAGGCAGCCCTCCGCCATCCTAGTGCATCAACGCCTCAGCCATGACCGCGACGTACGCAGCATCATCGATGCCTGGAGATGCACCCACGGCGATGATGAAGAAGCAACACGCTGTGGCTACCATCCCTGACATGGCGGACGCTATGACAGCAATGAGGACCGGAGCCCGAGCCCTAGCCTACCAGGGCCTTAGGCCTTCGATCGACACATCCTCAACGCTGCGTTTCCCCTAAGGTATCGACCGCCTACCAACATTCCTAAATATTCTGGCGAAACAAATCCCGGGCTTTGGCTCAAAGACTATCGGCTTGCATGTCAAGCCGGTGGTGCGAGTGATGACAACTTCATTATTCGCATTCTCCCGCTGTTCTTGGCTGATTCGGTGCGAGCATGGCTAGAGCACCTACCGTCCAATGCTATTCAGAGTTGGGCGGATTTGATGGAGATCTTCATGGGCAACTTCCAGGGCACGTACAAATGCCCTGGAAACCCATGGGACCTCAAGAACTACCGCCAGAAGGCCGATGAAACCCTCTGCAGGTACATCCGGTGCTTCTCTCGATAGTGCAACAAGCTCCCAAATGTCACCGACGCCGACGTAATAGGAGCCTTTCTGTCCGGGATGACTTATGAATCCCTGGTCCACAAGCTAGGACATAGAGGCCCGTGGACTACCAAGGAACTCCTAGACATCGCCACCAGCCATGCCTCTAGAGAGGAGGTGGTCGGAGCCATCTTTGATCACTCCGACAGAAAGACAAGGCGGAACGAGGACGCCAGCGAAGGCGCCTCCAACCGTCCCGCCAAAGGGAAAAATAAGAAGCAACGGTACGACAACTCACTCACGGCCGCTGCCGACCGCAAAGGTGGCCGGAAGCCCACGGAAGGCACTCCAAACCACTTCGAGAAAATGCTTGAGGGGCCATGCCCGAACCACGCCTTCCCGGCCAAGCATCTATACAAGGAATGTGGCCTTATGCGCAAATACTTGGCCAGGGGCCTTAACAAGGGGGAGCAGGGGAAGGAGCCTGTTCCCACCACTGATAACACAGAGGAGAAGGACGACACCTTCCCAACGTCAATTGGTGCCCTCATGATCTTCGGAGGATCAACGGCCTATGACTCCAGGCGCCGCCAGAAGGTCACACGTCGTGAGGTCTATACCACCGGACCGGCCACGCCAGCCTTTCTCTGGTGGTTGGAATCCACCATAACCTTTGACCAGACCGACCATCCAGATGCCATCCCACACCCGGGAAGGTATCCACTTGTCGTCGATCCGATCGTCGGTCCAAAGCGGCTCACTAAGGTACTGATGGATGGGGGCAGCGGCCTCAACATCATGTACGCCAAGACGCTCGACGAGATGGGCATCGACTGAACGCACCTTCGTCCCATCCAAGCACCTTTCCATGGCGTCATGCCTGGAAGGCAAGCCGTGCCACTAGGGTAGATCGACCTACCCGTCACTTTTGGGGATCGGTCCAATTACCGAACTGAGACCCTCACCTTCGATGTAGTGGGGTTCCCGGGGACTTTCCATGCCATCCTGGGGCGACCATGCTACGCGAAGTTCATGGCCGTACCCAATTACACGTACCTAAAGCTGAAGATGCCGGGCCCCCACGAGGTCATCACCATCGGCACCTCCTTCCAGCACGCTTACGAGTGCGAGGTTGAATGCTGCGGACACGCATCCGCAGTCATCGCATCCGAAGAGCTCGCCACCCTTAGGGAGGAGGTCACTAAAGGGACACCCGACGCAAAGAAGTCATCCGGATCATTCGAATCGGCAGAAGGCTCTAGGGACGTCCTCTTGGATCCCAGTAGCTTCGAGGGCAAAAAAGTCCATATCGGGACCGCGCTCTCCTCCAAATAGGAAAGCGCGCTTGTCGACTTCCTCTGCGCCAACAAGGACATCTTTGCGTGGAAACCCTCGGATATGCCGGGCATCCCGAGGGAGGTCGCCGAGCATACTCTCCAAATCCTCCTGGGCTCCAAGCCGGTGAAACAACACCTATGCCGCTTTGACAAAGAGAAACACAGGGCCATCGGCGAGGAGATAGCCAAACTACTGGCCATAGGATTCATTAAGGAAGTATACCACCCAGAGTGGTTAGCAAATCCTATTCTTGTCCAAAAAAAGAGCGAGAAATGGAGAATGTGTGTCGATTATACCGGCCTCAACAAAGCATGTCCAAAGGATCCATTTCCTTTGCCACGAATAGACCAAATAGTCGATTCCACCTCGGGGTGCGAAACCCTCTGCTTCCTTGATGCATACTCCGGCTACCATCAAATCGCGATAAAAGAGTCTGACCAGCTCGTGACATCTTTTATCACTCCCTTTGGATCGTTTTGCTACATTTCAATGCCGTTCGGTCTGAAGAATGCTGGGGCAATGTACTAGCGCTGTATGCTTAATTGCTTCGGAGACCTCATCGGGCAAACCATTGAGGCCTATGTCGATGACATCGTAGTCAAATCTAAGCGAGCTGACCACCTTGTCGCCAACCTTGAACGAACCTTTGCGAAACTCCAGGCAAACGGCATCAAACTCAATCCTGAAAAATGTGTTTTCGGGGTCCCGAGGGGCATGCTGCTCGGCTTCATCGTCTCCGAGCGTGGCATCGAAGCCAACCTAGAGAAAATATCAGCCATCACAAGGATGGGCCTGATCCAAAACATAAAGGGGGTTCAGCGGATCACAGGGTGCCTTGCCGCCCTCAGCCAATTCATTTCACGCCTCGGCGAACGAGGACTCCCCCTTTATCGACTCCTGAAGAAAACTGACCGCTTCAAGTGGATAGCCGAGGCTCAGGAGGCGCTTGACATGGTTAAACGATTTTTAACTAAGCCACCGGTCTAGTTCCTCCATACGATGGAGAATCTCTCCTACTGTATATATCGGCCACCACCCAAGTGGTTAGCTCCGCCTTAATAGTAGAGCGAGAGGAAGAGGGGCACACCTTCAAGGTGCAACGCCCTGTATATTTCATCAGCGAGGTGTTATCCGACTCCAAAACCCACTACTCCCAAATCCAGAAACTCCTCTACACCGTCCTCATCACCAAAAGGAAGCTACGCCACTACTTCGAGTTGCACCCCGTGACAGTAGTGACATCGTTCCCCCTCGGCGAGGTCGTTCATAGCCATGATGTTATGGTAAGAACCGCAAAGTAGGCACTTGAGCTGATGGATCAGGGCATTTCTTATGCCCCCCGAACGGCGATCAAATCTCAGACACTAGCTGACTTCATCGCGGAGTGGACCAAGGTCCAGATGCCACCAGCAGCCGTCGATCAAGAGTACTGGACAATGTACTTTGACGGATCACTGATGAAGAAGGGCGTCAGAGCAGGACTAGTCTTTATATCCCCCCTCGGGGTCCACATGAGGTACATGGTTCGGCTTCATTTCCCCTCATCAAACAATACTACAGAATATGAAGCGCTCATCAATGGCCTACGAATCGCCATCGAGCTGGGCATCCGATGCCTCGACGTCAGGGGCGACTCTCAGCTGGTCGTCAACTAGGTCATGAAAGAGTCGTGCTACCATGACACCAAGATGGAGGCATACTGTCAAGAGGTCTGATGTCTAGAGGACAAATTCGATGGCCTCGAACTCAATCACATCCCTAGGCGCCTCAACGAAGCGACCGACATGCTCGCAAAAGCAGCATCCGGCCGAGAGCCAGTCACAACAGGTGTCTTTGCCAGTGATCAACACAAACCCTCGGTACACTACGCAGGGCCAGAACAGGCTGACGATGGCCCTTCTAGTCCGACCCCCGGGGCCAATCCGCCAACTGCTCTGCCTGACCCTAAGGTCATGGAGCTTGGAGAGGACCCAGCAGTGGAGTCCGACCCTCCCGATGACTAGAGAACGCTTTACCTCGACTACCTCCTCCACGACATACTACCGGCAGGCAAGACGAAAGCCCAATGGCTCGCATGACGCGCTGAGTCCTTCGTTCTTGTAGAGGGCAAACTCTACAAACGAAGTCACATTGGAATTCTGTAACTCTGTATCCCTGGCGAATAGGGAAAACTCCTGCTGGGCGACATCCACGGTGGAGTATGCAGTCATCATGCCACACCAAGAACCTTGGTTGGGAATGCATTCCGACAAGGTTTCTACTGGCCCACCGCGGTAGCTGATGCCGAGCAAATTGTACGCACCTGCGAAGGGTGCTAGTACTATGCTCGGCAAACACACCTCCCAGCCTAGGCTCTCTAGATGATCCCCATCACGTGGCCCTTCGCGGTCTAGGGGCTCGACCTGGTTGGGCCACTCAAAAAGGCACCCAAGGGCTTTACCCACCTGCTTGTCACCATAGACAAGTTTACAAAATGGATTGAAGCTCGACCAATATCCATGATCAAATCCGAGCAAGCTGTGCTGTTCTTCCTCGACATCATCCATCGCTTTGGAGTACCGAACTCCATCATCACAGACAATGGCACGCAGTTCACCGGTAGGAAATTCGTTCGATTCTGTGATGAACAACATGTCCAGATCGATTGGGCAGCCGTCGCGCACCCCTGAATGAACGGGCAGGTCAAGCTTGCAAACGGCATGCTTCTTCAAGGACTCAAACCAAGAATTTTCAACCGGTTGAACAAGTTTGGTGTGCGCTGGCTCGCTGAGCTCCCGACTATGCTCTGGAGCCTAAGGACAACTCCTAGTCGGGCCACTGGCTACACACCTTTCTTCATGGTCTACGGTTCCGAGGCCATTCTCCCAATAGACCTCGACTATGGAGCACCAAGAATCAGAGCATATGACGAACAGGGAGCCAAGGCATCTCGCCAAGACGCCATGGACCAGCTGGATGAAGCCCGCGATGTCACCCTCCTCCGTTTAGCTAAGTACCAGCAAGCGTTGCGGTGGTACCACAGCCGACGGGTGCGGGGTCGAGCCTTCACCATCGGAGACCTCGTCCTCTGTCTTGTGCAGAGCAACAAGGACCGCCACAAACTCTCCCCACCCTAGGAAGGACCCTACGTCATCGCGGAAGTACTTTGCCCAGGCGCCTACCGGTTGAAAACCATCAATGGCGAGGTCTTCACCAATGCCTGGAACATTGAGCAGCTACGTCGTTTTTATCCTTAAAATAAGCATACACTCTTCTTTATCAGTTTTTGTCATAATAAAACCCCAATCCTTAGTGACTTCCGACCCCTGTGAATCACGAGGGGTCAGACCTCACCCGGGGGCTGGCATGTGGACATAACATGTGGCATATGTAATACAACTATTACGCTTGCAAAAACCTCCTATGTTATATTTGCAAACATTTGCTAAGCTTTTCATTCTTCTCATAAATAAATCCTAAGGGCTAAGATTTTGGGAACAAATTCTGAATACAACTAGTAGGACTGTGGGAGACCCGCACCCTAGTGGCTGCAACCTCTTTGCTCACTAGCTCATGTCAGAATTGGTTCACCCACGTTCTTAGTTTCTTATGACTTAGATTGTGAGAAGGGTCGGAGGACATTAAGACCATTTCTACAAAAAGAGAGAAAGTTATTGAACTACCTGCCATATGCAATAGATGAAGATTTGTTCATTTTTCGCACAAATTCACTACTTACAAAGTGATTTCATCACAAAAAGGACCAATATACTTGTAAATTCAGGACTGTTTACTCGTGGGCTTCCCCCATAAAATAATTCAATTACAGTCTCTGCTTAGCTTATTACAAGTACTACTACGGCCGCCGCGCCACGCTCTCCATCGGTGATGTCCTGGGCGTGTACACAGGCCAGCTCGTCTACTGCGGCTGCCACGCCATGCTCTCCATCAGCGACGTCCGGGGCATGTACACGGGCCAGCTCGTCTACCCCGGTCACCGTGCCACACTCTCCATCGGCAACATTCCACCGCTTCATAGGGTCCTCGAAGGCGCCGTCATCTACAACGCCTCTGCTAGGGCGTCTGGGGACTACGCCATCATCGACGATCGCGACCCCGACAGCGACGTCTCCGCCTGGGCGCCTAGGGACTACGCCATCGTCGATGACCATGACCCCGATAGTGACGCCTGCGCCAGGGCATCTAGGGACTATGCCATCATCACTGGCCACAACCCTGACAACGGCGTCAGGGCAGGGAACCCCTCCCACCAAAGGAGGAGCATGGTGAACGACGGCAAAGTCGACGACGCACGGTGCCCCCAGCGCCGCTTCTCCTTCGATAGCAGCGACTCTTCACCAAGGGCAGCATACACCATCTCATTTACGTTGGATGACCTCTGTATCGACATCACGCTCCAGATTCACGAACAGATTTGTGAGTTTTTTCTCTCTCGGGCATTACTCTTCCTCACTCAGGAACCGCCACAACGCACAGATGCATTTGGCGGAAAGGAAGAAGAAGGAGAGACAGCGGCTCAGAGGTAGAAGATGAGGTAGGATGAGAACTCCCCCCTATTTAAAGAAGAGCCACTACAGCTAAGGAAAGGAAAAAGGTTGGATGAAAACCCCTCTCCCTTCTCCTCTTTAAATACAAAATCAATGCTGATTGATACCTAAGGGGACGCTCCGGAACTGATGGGACATGCCCCGGTCGATGAGGCGTCCTCCCCCGGTCAAACTAGACACTGCCCGGGTATGGCCCACCACTGACCCACTCTGGACACGGTAATTAAGGCACCCATGTGGGCAGACAACCCTTTGTCTCCCCAAGCAGGACCACGGGACGATCTGACAACAGGACCTCTACGAAGCGGAGCCCTAATGGATCTCCTGGGCTAGCCATTCGGCCTAGGAGAGATGTCGAACGAACGTCCAAAGAAAGATAAGCATCTCTGCCTTCTTACTTTACGCGTTAAAATTCATTCTCGAGCTTCCGACCCCGTCAGACGGCAGGGACATGAACATCCCTCGGGGGCTGCCGAGGATGTCAACCACTCTAGACATCCTCCTCACCCGACCCCTCCGTATGCTTGAAACTAAGGGCGCGACATACGGGCACAAAACTTTGAGTAAAACTAGACGAACTAGCAGACCCTACGCCTCGGTAGCTATGGTGTTTCTGTTCACCAAAAAAATCATACTCAACACCCCCCGCATCTCTAGCTTCGACGCCTACCTTCACAAGAAGGATTCGGAGGGGTCCACCTACAGAATCTCCCCCATGGGAGAAGCTGTCAGGTTGCCCAAGTCAATTAAACGGCTCGGACCACCACCGAGATACAAAAAACAAAGAATAGCGATTCTTATGCAGGTTACTCCAACCCCATCATCAGGGCCCGAACCCCACACGAACATACCGCCAAGGTAATGTTACCGACCCCGCCTTCATTTCAATTATATTATACATATACAAGACATCCCAACGCTTCGTGTCACATCACGAAATGGCCGTCATTCGATATAGGTGGCAATAGGCCGAGGTTCGAAGGCCGGCCCACGAAGGGATCGAGGCCGCCTCGTGCCAAACAGAGCCAGGGAGAAATAACTGAGACAAGCCCCAGCGGCCCTGCCCGACCCTGCTTAGAAGCGAATAGGGACATCTCAACCTTTTCTCGTTCGATTCTAACCCCGAGCCAAACCCACAGAATCTCCATCGAGGAGAGGCCATCAGGCCGCTTGAGCTTATCGAACGACTCGGGCATCTATCGGGAGGCGGGTTAAGAAGTTGTGGAGTGCCACCAGAGGGCTCTGCCGACCCCATCAGCAAATGATAGACCCGGATTCCACATGAACGTACCCGTTAGTGAGCTCATTGAGCGTGATACGCGAGCCGTCGAGGCAAGTATCGTTTACTTAGCCCCTCCGATTGCGAAAATTGAGGATGGGGTAACACACGAATAACGGCCAACCCCTATTAGACCCTAACAAGGCTCGAGGGCTCGAGCCAATCAATATAGGAACACAGGTTCAAAGGCCCCACCTTGCTGAGCCCATAGAATCCTTAGTTGGGGATTTCTGTTGGAAGACAGGGCGGGGAATATTGCGATGACATCCATGGACTTCGTCGACCCTGTCACCAAAACCACAGTTCCGACCTCCAGTAACCCCCGACCCTAGCAAATGCAGGGGGTCGGACCTTACTTGGGGGCTGGTTAAGGTATGGCTACCTCCTTTCTTTCTTTCGGAACAATCTCCTCGCATCATGACCAGCGGCACAATTCAGGGGAACAGATTGGTAAGATCGTAAAAAATCAAACAAAATAAAATTACGACGCAAAATCACGAAAAAGCGTTCAGACTCGAAAAATACCGACACTTGTCCACATATTACATATAAGTTGTTCTCAAAATTGTTCGACTAATTACTCCTGCGGAGGGAGAACCATCTCTTTCAAATTGTCTACCAGGTTTTTTGCAAGGGGAGCGACCATCTCCTCCATTTCCTCCAGCTCTTCATCCTCGTAGGTGGACAGGAAGCCTTTGCTCATCACCTTCAGGTTGATTTCCTTCTTGTAATGAGCGTGGGTGGCGATGGTGAAGGCCTGGGTAATCTCGGCGTGAAAGGCACTCTCCTCAAGCTGGCCCACCCGAGCTGTGATACCTGCGACACGAGCCGTGAGCGGGCTGGTCTCCACTGGCTCCGTCACATTCAGGGCATTAAGGACCACCCCGACCGCAGCTTGTAGAAGATCATGCTCATCGCTCTCAACCTGAAGGGCCCTTCGTGCATAGGCAGCTTCTTTTTCCAGCTTGATGGAGACATTTTCAGCGCTCAACCTTCGGTTCACCGTGTCATCGAGCTCTGCCCGGAGAGAGCGGACCACCTCGATGTCCTCGTCCACCTTCTGCTGGAGGGCCGTGGCCCTACTCTCAGCCTCCCACCGAAGTTCCTGCTCCATCTCTAGCTCCTTTAGGACTTCACCAGCCTTCTCATTGGTCGCGACATTCCTCTGCAGCAGCTCGTCTCACTCTTTTTGGAGCCTGGCAATCTCCTCTCCATCCAACTTAGACCTCGCCGACAGATCCTCGAACATCCCATGGGCCTCCTCCACATCCTAACATGCCTAGGCCTCCTGCTCCTAGGCAGTAGTAAGCTGGGTGGCCATGTCTGCTCGTAGCCGGGCCTCCTCAGAGAGGTGATCCCACTCCGCCTTCTGCTCGTGGAGGAATTGGGATTTATTCCAGCTACGAGCAACAAGAACCTGAAGAGGAAGAAGACTGGTATCAGAAATGCGAAAACACAAAAACATACGAAGAAAGAAGAAAGCCCAGAAAATACCTGAGTGGTAGGGATAATGATCTCATAGAGGGCTCCTCTGGCCTGGTCTAGGGCGTTCAGCATGGTCGAGATCCTGATGTCAAGACCCTCCCGCTCCATGCTCTCGGAATGATCATCGAGCGAGAAAAGAGCCGACATCGGGTCCTGAGCGGCCATCCACTAGAGCGGCGGCTCCCCCCGCGCAGGGGAGCGGCTTCCTCCCGACAAAGGGGCCGGGGGTGGCTCCCTCCTGACCCTGTGCGGCACCACCACTGCACTCGAGGACCCTCCAGCTAGACCCTCCTCTATCTAGACCACTTCGAGCACCATGGGTGGATTCACCTAGGCCCCTGGTGACGCGGATTGCACTACGCCCTTGGGCGCCACCACGACTGTGCCCGGCTGATCCTGGCTTGGCGCAGTCACGACCACCTCCACCGACGGTTTGCGGCCCTTGGCCGGCTGTTCCACATCCGCCATGGAGGAGGCCGCTCGCTCAGTAACCTTCGTGGGTGTGGGAGCCACCACAGGCACCGTCGGGTTGGCCAACGCAGCCTCGACATCGGCACCACTCCTGCCTGAAACGAGGGTGACTCTAGGCAACACCGTCTGTCCCGCTTGAAGGGCGAGACTCTTCTTGGGCGCCAGCCCTAGGGGGTGACCCGTCCGCAAGAACCTGCACAAAGGTAATAACCATTAAAGTCAAAATAGAAATGGAAAAGGATGAAAATAGGGGAATCAGCAGCTTACATTGACGTCCTCGGCCGGCAAAAGCGTTTTGGGGACAGATCCCTAGATCCCTACCCCGGCTCATCTGTGTGGGACCATTTCAAGCCTGCCCCTTGCTCCAGGGCAGGGGGGTTCATCTCGTCGGGCGTGGCACCGGAGTTGCTCCCCTCCATTGTCTCGTCGGGCGCGGCACCAGAGCTGCCCCCCTCCATCATCTCATGGGGTGCAGCACCAGAGCTGCTCCCCTCCATCATCGCCTCGGGGTTGGCAGTAGCAAGCCTGCCCTCCCCCATCCACCGGTCCTCGGCTGGCACACCGTGCGAAGCGGTGGACTCACCGGCCTCCACTGACCTCATCGATTCACTTCCCTCCGCGTGGAAAGGGAAGGGCCCCTGCATGGATGGGTGGCCACTTGTCAGCATGTCCTCATCCTCTAGGATGCCCCAATCCATGCCGACGGCTACCTCGTCGTCATCGTCATCATCATCGTCATCGTCATCATCCTCACTGCTCATGTCCTCTCCCCGATCCCGTGCCTCTTGCTTCAGTCGTTTCGCCTTCTTCATCTCCTCCCTTGCTTTCTTGTCCCGCTCGGCCATGAGTCGATTCGCCGCCGCCACGACCTTGTCCTTCGGCAGTGGAACCGGACTGTCCTTGAAGACTAGCCCCCTCGGCTGGTCCCAACATCATAAAGCAAGTGTTAACAAATGGAGATCCAGGAAAAAGAAAAGAGCACGGGAGAAGAGGGCTTACGAATTCAAAGAATCCAGGCTCCGGCCGCATTGGGGGGTGTTCGGGCACCGGATACACAATGTCGAGGACCCTGCCTGCAGAATCCTTCGTTGGCTCCGTCGCCTCCTTGATGCGCTGTGCCACTTCCGAGTAAGGGAGCGCCTCATCAACAAGCACCGTCCCCTCGAACAATATCCCAGGCATCATCCGATGCAGGGGAAGCACATGCGCCATCAGGGGCGCCACCCTCCTAGCATGGTAGGCACCGATAATCCCTATCCCCTTTACACCCTGACCCTTCAGGGCTTGGAGGGCGGAAAGAAGGTCGGAGATGTGTTTCTTGTCTTTGGACTAGACGCCCCAGCCCCACGACTCTAGAACATCCACAATAAGACGTCTAGTATACTTCGGTAGGGTGGCACTCGCATCATCCCTAACATAAAACCACTGCGAGTGCCATCCCTTGTTGGATGTCGCCAGACGCATGTATGGGTAACCCTTCGACCGGGTATGGCACAGATGAATGCTGGCACATCCCATCGGCGCGTTCACATCTTTCCCCCCAATCTTCCTCTTTGACAGACTAATGTTAAAGAAATACCGCCACAGATCAAAATGGGGATCGATCCCCAGGAAACCCTTGCACAAGGCAACAAACGCTGCCATGTGCTGAATCCCATTGGGAGTTAGATGCTGCAGCTCTACCTCATAGTAATCCAACAGCCCCCGAAGGAATCTATGTGTGGGTACCCCGAATCCCCGCTCATGGAAGATGGCAAAAGAGACGACATACCCTTCAGGCGGCACCGGCTCACCCTCGTCACCAGGTAGCAACCACTCCTGGATGGCGAACAGAGGGCGAAGAAGGCCACAGCGGACGAGGCCCTCTAGACGCCGAGAGGTGATGCTTGATCTGCCCCACAACTCCATTAAAGCAGTAGGGGGGAAGGGTAGGCACGAGCTTGATGGCGGCTACAACACGAACGTAAGCCGGTCGATGGTGGCGATGCGGGCGCAGGAGGTTGGGATGATTGGTGGCGGATGTTTTAGAACACAAAGGCAGGGGAGCGAAATACGGAACCTTGGGGGTGAACCCTGTGGTTTTATAGGGGGCTTCGGACACGAGAAGGACAACCATCCGCCTCGATCTCTAGGCCTGCCACGCGCGCCACCGCATCACATCGCGGGACACGCGCCCACAGTCCCTATCCTCTCACCCCAAAAATCTCGGCGGACGGTTCGCCTTCCCTAGGCGAATCTGGACTCTCTACCCACCTAGAAAACGCAAGCCACGAAGGCCTGTTCTTTTCTCTTTGGCCCACCTAGGGCCCAGAAGCTTGCCGGCCGGCCCAACTAAGAAAGGATCCGCGAACGATCCAAAATCAAGGGCAGAAGCACCAGTTAGGTCAGCCCCGAATCAGTTCCCAGCAAATGGGATGCCACGACCCACTCAGAAAAACATCCAGTTGATAAAAAACTAAGTCCTTCAACCTTACCCGCGAAGGGACCGATACAACCCCCCAGGCGACTCTACTCGAATCACCCGGGGGCTCGGAGGCTACACCCATCGGGTGCGCTCGCGCGCACCCTCTGGTGAAGTAACTTCAATGAAGTTAAAAAACACCCTCCAGGCGGTTCTACTCGAATCACCTAGAGGCTCGGGGGCTACTGTCAGGGACCTAATACCGAGGTACCCCAGAAGATGGAACCAATAACCACCGAACGTGAAAAACTTCTAGATGCTTAAGGGCGCCGTTTCATCCCTTGTTCGGGTAAACAGGAGTTTGGTTCCGCCTCACCCGACGCCTTTGGGAGATAACTCTGCCTCGCCCGAGGGTGTAACACCCCGGGTGTTTAAAAATACTAAAACTTGCCATGACATCATATGCATTGCAAAGCATTTGGACATATTCAAAACTTGGATATGCAATTACTAAAACAAGTTTACTTTATGTTGTATGTGTTGAATTGTGTTGTTTGAATCAAGTTTGAAATACTTGTATTGTTTTGAAATTTCAAAAACCCTGATTTTCAGCGTTTAAATCCTACCCTGAAAATCCATATCAAAATTTAAGCATATTTTGGGGTTGAGCCCAAAAGCAAAAGTGTAGAGCTTGACAAGTTATACAAAGTTTGTTTCTGGAGTTTTTCAAGTTGTTTAGAAAAATTTTGAGTAATTCAAAAAGGCGTAATTCGATAATTTTCCCCTTTTAAATTCAAAAGTTCATTTAAAAAACTAGACCAAATTAGAAGATGGTTATAGAAGTAAAGTTGTAGAACTTTTGATTTTGAACAACTTTTGTTTTTGGAGATTTTTGAGTTGTTATGAAAATTTGAGAGTAATTTGTGAATTTTGGCGAATGGCAAACTTGTAAATATTGTGAACAGTACTCACCGCCGAAGCTACATGGCCGGCGACCGTCTTCGGCGTTCCAGGCGCGCGCGTGGCGGCCTTGGCTTTGCGCTGCTGCGGGAAAGGTGTCACCGTGGCTTCTCCTTGCTTCCTTGGCCGCCCTATAAAGCTCTGACGCCGTCGTCGTTGTTCTTCCTTCGCCCTCTGTTTTTCCCGACGTTGCCGATCATCTCCAACGAGCTCGTGCCATCGTTGTCGTGCTCCATCGTCGCTGATAAGCTAGTCCTAGCTCTGCCTTAACCTTACGCGTTCAACTGACCCACCAATTTAGTTTATCTCCACCGGAAACTCGTTGTCCACGTCTTTCTTCTTCACGGCCGGTGACCTTCCCGTCGCAAGCGCATCTCCGTGGCCAGCGCCCTCCGGTGAGCTGATGTCCTTGCTCTGTGTACCTATAGCTTTGTCTCGATGCTGTGGTGCTTACTCCATAGTTGGTTGTTCATTTGGACCACTGCAGTCGCCGGTACACCATCACCAACGACGTTTTGCTCCGCCGTGTTCGCGCTGAACGTCGAACCCCCATGCTGTTGCTCCTCTGGCTCGGTCTTTGGCTCCAACACGTTCGGGGTGAGCTCCTGATGCTTCCTGTGTCCTTTGTTTAATCACTACCGCACTGGTGTCGCCGGCATAGCATGGCCGTGCCATCGTGTCCGCCATGGCCGTCGTGGTGCTTGGTCCAGTTAGTGTCGAGGCTCGATTGTGCCACCAATCGACGCGTAGGGGTGTAGGGATCATTTCAGTACCTTAGTCGTTGCCGTTGAGCTCGGCGTCGGCGAGTTTTCGCCAGTCAGCGCGCATGTCGCCGTGGTCAAAGCGCGAGGTAGAAGATGACAAGTAGGACCCGGTTCTCAGTGACTCAGCGTTCAAATGGATTTTTCTATTTTCAGAATTGAATGAATAGTGTCTGTTTTTGTTATTTTTGTGTAGATTTATTTAAAGCTCCAAAAATTATGAAAATTTTTGTGTGACTTCTCTGTGATGTATAGTATTTAAGAAAAATATGAAATAATGTTTTTCAATACTTTTTGAATGTGATAAAAATTGCTCAATTTATTAATAAATGGATTTCCATGATTTTTCTAGGCTTATTTAATTGTCTAAAAATTATGAAATTTGTTTTGCCACTTACTTATCATGTAATGAACATGTACTAAAATTTTGAGCTCAATTAGAATAAGTTGATTTATTTCATAATTTTGAATTAAATAATTAATTCATAAAAGCAAATAGTAACCTTTAATGATTTAGGTTTTGTTTGAAATTTTGGATTGAGTGATGACCTTGGGTCATTAGTTGATGATGATCCTTGGCAATTGATGTATGTGTTATGAAAAAGATTTAGTTATTTGACTTGCAACTGTACCGCGAAGAAAAGTTGTATTCAAATTGTTAATTTTTCATCCATCATCGAGCATCATGTTTCGTATTCCGCATCATGTTAAACATGGCATTGTTATTACGTGTAGTGAACGAAGGTGAAAACGTGGTAGTTAATCAAGCTGTTGAGGAGGTTAATCCATCTGTTGAGGTCGGATCGAATCCTTATGTAACGTCGCAGGAACCGGACTTTTCCATCAACGAAGGCAAGCCCCGGATGCATACAACCCTACCTTGTGTTTTATAAATTAATTTCGCTTTTGCTTTCAGTTACTGCATTAAGTGATTAGGAGTTAAGTAAGAGCCTAATTGGTGCATTACCACCCTTGTTATTCCATATTTACCATATTACCAGTTTTAAACTCGTATATGCCTAGTCTTGCTTAGCTATGCGTAGAACGATGAAAGTCGGATGACTACCTGTTACCTACAAGTTTTAAACGGAACATTGGTTAACTATGTTAGCATGTGATATGGGAATGTGGAGTAATAAATCTAGATCGGACGGACTCGGTGTGTGTGAGCCACAAGACATGGAGGCCTTGTGAGCGGGTTCTTTCCACCTGTGTCGATTAAGGCACGTCCATTGTTGAATTGCATGAGGTGAGAATTTGTAGTACTAACCACGTACTCTGGTAAGCCTGAACTTGGCAATTCTATTACGAGAATGGCTACTCGCGCACTGGGAGTGGAGAGATGGCGGGAATAGCGTGTACCCACGTGGCCATGGGCTGAAATGGTGGAGTACTGTGTTCTCGGGTGGCGCGGACCCATTCTTGTTTTAGAGGATCCAAGGGTAGGTTGGTATATGTAGGTCGGGGACCTACATATGTTGTGTGGTCTGGAATCCCCAGCTAGGTTTTTAATCGGTTCGAATCGTTGTTGCTCCTCGATCATGGAGACTCAACTCACTGTTCATCATCGTAGTATTAATCACTAGAACTTGAATGAGGCTTGTGAAAGTGTTGGATATGAAGTTTCATGATCTCAGTGCGGATCATGTCAGCTTTGTATATAATTCGTAACGAAGTTTTCTATATAAAGAATTTTATTAAAAGAGCTTTTACGCAAAAGAACTTTGATCATTGTTAAAGCTATACCTTGAATCCCTGAGCCTGCATTACTGAGTTTATCAGTTAAAATTTTGGTTAAGTCTTGTTGAGTACTTTTGTACTCAAGGTTCGTTGACCCTTGTTGCAGGTGAGCCTCATGAGCAGATCTGTTTTGGATCGTGCTGCATGTCTATCATTCGTTCTGATGGCGAGAAGTAAATGTGTGATCCTTGGGCAGGATGTTTATTTTGTGTGTTATGTATATGTTAATTATGCCACTCTAATACTACTATGGTTTGTAATAATTATCGAACTTAGTTTGTAAGGTTTGAAACAAATGGTTTGTAAACTATGTTATCGTAAGACTTTCGCTGTTTTTACTCTAGTTTTGATATTTGAATAAATGTTGTAATACTGCAATGACTCTGTAATGTGATCCTGCTCAGAAATCGTGGATGATTCGGGGTTCCCCGAGGACACCCGATAGTCTTTTTAAGTTCATGGAAACATATGCATAGATGTCAAAGGTCGTTGGACAGTGATAGGTGCATGTGGGCCCTATAACTTAGGAGGTTCTGCCATAGCATGGTATCAGAGCAATCGTTACAAGGTTTTTGTTGTATTGTTTTGCAAAAACTTCAAAATGATTTGGGATGACTAAATTTAACTTGATAATTTGGTCCAAATTGCTTCTGACTTATCTTATTTCTTTCTCACCATTCCATATTTGATTA